>NC_089979.1:107088794-107716067 GCF_036417845.1 Apteryx mantelli
AATGCAACACTCTAATTTCCTAGCCAAAATTTTAATAAATATCCATAACTTTTCCACTTTTTCACATTAAAAAGAAGTCTTCATAGGAAATATTCCTCCATATTCAACATAAACTATCTCTTCCTAACTTTATCCCCTTATTCCTGCTTCTATTACTGTAGAGTACATTAAAGATTTCTCCACTTCTGGGACCAGTTTCTGAAATATTTGCTCATAGAGAATAGCCCATTACCTTACATAGAGTCCTATTAAAATAAATAGAGATAATTATGAAGTAACAGAACCACGTTATTAGGTGTTTACTGAGTGCTTCAAATCCAATCCTCCAAATCCAATCCAAATATTAAAAAGTAAGAAAACAAACCTGCAGGAAAGGGGCAGAAACATCTTGCTGCCCTGCAAGTATCAACTTCTTTCCTACTTTTTCATCACGACTTCTCATGCAGTTTCATCTGTTTCTTTATAGCAGACACACCAGCTGAGTCAAAACAACAATAGCGCTCAGAGTTCATAGTATTTGAAGACTTTCCAGAATGAGTATTCCTGAGGTAGAACACTGCCATGGGTAATTCCAGGTCCCAAAATAGTTAAACTTGTTCAGTAATTAGTTAAAAGTTAAATAGTTAAAAGTTTAACAATTAGAGTGGGAAATGTCAGACAACCTTGATAACAAGAGGTCCTATCAGCTTCATTTACTGTATTATTGCCTAATGGCATGTCTTACCAATACATATTAAGATAAACATTTGCATACCCAAGAGAGTTAGAACAAAAGGGCTATAAAAAAATCTAAGAGACTGAGTTAAAAAAAGAAGTTCTAATGATTCTTACAATAGCATCAACTATATTTTATGCAATTTATGTCATTGACCAGACTCTCTACTATTATATTTTTAAATTGAAATTGGTCAGTAAATTTTCAGACACAGCATTTGATACTTGCAGCACCCTGTAAATAATCTGCCATGTCTAGTGAGGATGGCTTTGAGAATAAAATGTCATTTCCTATGAATAAAGTCTCCGTATTATGACTCATATTAATAATGCACCATAATGGTCATGAAACACATTCATTAAAGCTTTTGTTCAGTTGATGAGTTGAAAGCCTGTTTTGACTTTTTAATTATCATCACTAAAGATCTTTGGTGAGGATAAAATAACATAAGGTTAAGGCCTAGCAGTACTGTTATCTGCCAGAAGCATGTTCAATTCTTAGGCAAGTTTAATTATATTGAGATTTTTTTCCTATTGATATATTATGTCTTTGATCCTAAATTTCCCATCAACAAGCATATCCAAACATCCATTCTAATAGAGAATGATAGCAGTGATGGATCCTATGATGCCAGACAACTGGCTACATAGAATTCAAGCCCAAGCCAATTCATTATAAACCAAATTACACTACTTTTTCCAGGCACATACCTGCATTACTCACAATACCTCTCAAGCTCAACTGGGTAGATTCATGACACCTCTTCTAGAAGAACATGAAGACAAACAGCATTTGAAGTCCAGTATCTGTGCACAGAGTTGGTGACCCACCTAGTTTATGCAACAGGCCCACTGGCATCTGTCTGCATTTGCATCTTCCTGTTCCTCAAGGCAAGAAGTACAAAGCCATCATACCCTAATCAGTGCAACACCCATAGGAAACCTAGAGTGGGGAAACAAGGATCAGTCTCAGAAAGTGAATATGAACCATTTCAAACTTCCTTGTATATGTATATAAAGGATCATATACATTGGGAAAAAATGTGTGGGAGGATTGTTTCTATCCATCTCTCCATTCTAGGCAGTGATATTGTTGGAGATTCCTAACAGCTTTTGCAGCACGTCCTAAATTATAACATGCTTACAGGCTCCACAGGGTACATTGTTTTTCACATAGTTCTGAAGGCTCCAAGAACCACATAGCTGACTGAGCTGGCAAGTGAGGAACTGAGGAAAAATTAGTCTTGTAACAAAGAATGTGTTGTTTGCCTTGAACTTAATTGCATGATAATAAAAACTAGTAAGAGGAAATTCTTAAAACCACAACAAGTAGGAGGGAATGACAAAGTGAGGGTCAATGGCAGACATGGTAAAGCCATGTTTAGATAGAAGAAATCAGTTCTCTGGGTAGCGCCTAAGAGATTATAAAGAGAGACTGGCATGGTGGGGGAGTGGAGAGAAGAAAATAATGAAAAGTCTTGTCCTAACATCATCAAGAAATAGCATAAGATCAAGGAACAGCACCAAAGAAAATACCAGAAGTCAGAAGGTCCTACAAGGAGGTTTAAGTTCTGACCAAATCTCACTTAGCAGCAGCTTTGTTTATACAGTAGCAGGCACAGTTAATTTGACATATCTTGTATCTGTTGAGAATAAAGCCATACATTAAGTGACAAAGTCAGTTTCTCTATTTGTGCCTTCAGATAGCATGATAGCTATTTACCCTCACAGTGTGGATTCCCTGGCCCACCTCCTTGAAGAACAAACTATCAAGCAGACTGAAAGTATTCTTCTAAGGCACCAGCAGAACTGGTGAGTGGGAGCAACCTCAGCTGGTGAGTGAAAGCCTACAATTAGAGATTGACAGGTTGGTCTTTGCCATTGTGGCAATATCTTTAGAAAATTCATTAGAGCAATGTGGAAATATTTTTTGCTCCTTGAGATTAAAAGTTTTGCTGCATGTTTTTTGAAATGGTTATCCATTCAAAATAAATCTAATTGAATCTTTAATTTTAAAACAAAGCATTATTTTAAATAAAAATTATCTAAATGACAATTTAACTTTTTTTAAGTTTACAATTAAAGTAAAATACCGTAATTGGTTTATGTGGCAAAACTAAACCTTCATTTTTTCCCAAATCTCTGTTCTCCTACTTTTTTAGTCAAACACCATTTTGTAAAGCCTACATTTGAGAGGCATTTCAATGGTGCAAATCTGATTATTAATCTGGATTTTTTTCATTTTCCTGTCTCCTCCCCTCTTCTGCTCAGTGCTTACTCTAGCATGTGCATTCTGCCATCCTGTTCTCTTGGCCTTTGCGGTTTTATCAGTATTCTAAAAGATTAAATGCTTCCTATTAACGTTCTAAACATTGCTGATGATTGCTAGATATTTATTTTAATTGTGCTTTTGGTAGGTGACATCAAGTTGCCAGACAAGGCATTTCCATTAGAAGATTCTGCCTTACACTCATCTTTAGCATGATTCCTTTGATTCTCTGAAGAAAATCTCCTGTTTGCCATTACATTTATTTGCATATGTAGCTGAGTTAGATATTCAGAGTAGACATCTGATGACAATCTTGAGAAAGCCAGCTGTTTTAAACTCTGACTCACCAACCAAAGCACAAAGCCAGCAGGATGGATGCTTTTGACTAGGAGCAGACAATAACAAAGAGACAGACTCAGAGTATTTAAGCACATCAGATGGGGAATAGCTCCTTGGACTTCTGGAGGACAACTTGCATATAAAGTTACACCTAATAGTATCTTTCTGAATAAAGAGAGAATTCTTCATTATCCAACCAAATCCTAATACTTCCAGTCTGGCTAAGTTACTGCACAGATTTATTTTTTACAGCTCTATCAAGCGATATCTAGACTGTAATCATTTTATTTTCAGAAAATGCGAACGATTTTCAGGTGTAATAAAACCACTGTATCTGCTACAGTGGAAAAAGTTAGATTTATTCCATGTTTTAGAGAAATAGGTAGTCAACTCATTTTCTTGTATGCAGTATTTCTTCAGAACTGTTTCTATAAAATCAGAAATGCATTTTTTTTTCTAGCTATTTGATGCTTTGCTCACCACAAAGATACATTATGCATTCCTTCTTGAAATTCTACTCTTTCTATCTCAAGGGAGATGCTAAGCTGAAAGATAAGACGGAGCTATTTTTTAAATAACAGCCAAAAGACTGTATTATTTTAACCTGAAAACTGTACACTTGAAAAACAGTCCAGTTATAAGGTATGATACATTTTGTATGATTACATAATTTAGATCAAGAAATCCACTACAGAATCTGTATCAACAGCTTGCAGGTGTTGAAAACTTGCATGTTCCAACAAACTGTCTTTATCTCCTCCTTCTCTCTTCGTTCAAATTATCAAAACCAATATTTCAATTCTCTGTGGCATTCCAGGAAGTTTCCATTCTGTTATTATCTATCTTTTAGAATATTAGCTAAAAAAAAGCCGTGACTGGACCTGCATGTGCTACAGAACATCAAGCATCAAGTTGGAAAATGCAGAAAAATAAAGAATAATGCGATGAACACACACAGTGTCTTTGGTAAGTGGATCTGGCATACAGAAACAGGGAAGCTCAGTAATACCACACTGAGCCACATTTTCAACTGGTGCGCTTCCACTGGTTTCCAGTGGAGATAATGAAGCAAAGTAAGCTATTTGGAAATAAATAATGTTTTGTGTGTACAGTGACTACTGGATTGTGCTCCATGACTGGGACTCCAAAGCCCAATTTCAATGCAAACAACAGCCATAGCAACCACTAGTATTGGTGTTACTATATGAGAAAAAAAGCAAAATAAATTGTATTTATGCTGTGAAAAAATACCTCCTTTTATATGACTTCTTCATCCCTTCAACTCATTCATCCTTTTTTTGGCAATAATCAAGACAGACAACTAGGCGAATGCATATTCTCTGGAGTAAAGAATTCTTTAAGCACTTTTTAAATTGATGTTACTCATGCTTACATCTCTGATGCAGCATATCTGTATCTATATGCAATTATACCCTCAAATTTTTTAGAGTTCTTTTGCAGTTCCACTCAAGCATCCAGACTTTATAGTATTGTTGTCTTTGGGTATGTCAACTAAAACTAAAGCTGACTGGAGAAAACAAAAAGATAATGACAACTCATTGATTTCTTCCCTTTTCGATTTTGCTTTAATTTTTTTCTTCAAAATAACATTCAAGTTTAAAGCAGAATACATAGAAAAGTTTCTTGAAAACACGTCAGAGCTATTCAGATTTGTTTTTAATTTCAAAATATGATTATGTTTTTAAACAAGCTACAACAGAAATCTTCAGCCCTAAGGAAATCACAATCACTAGTCTACCTTAAGCAGAGGCTAGCAGAGTCTTGAGTGATTAAAAGTTTAATGCTCTGAAGTAAACAAATTACAAGTGCTATCCAAGTGCAGACAAGTATTATTTAAATCCCAGTTATAAGGCTCAGCATTCTTCTATTTTCCCAACATTTTATACTGGCCCCTATGCCAATAATCTCCATACAATAAATAAATATATATCCAGGGGTATGCCTGTTAGCCTAACTGGCAGAGTGAGAAAAGTTTAATTTTATTATCCTTAACCCCTTTTTCTTCCCAAAGAAAAATGAACACAAATGCCTTGAGTGAAATCAGACTGCAATCCTTCTCTTTCTTTTTTTTTGCAAACACCATTTGCCACAGTAACTGCCAATTTATTATAGTGAGTTTGCAGATTATCTAGAAATTATTCCCTTTCTCTTGCCCACCCCTAAATTAAAGTTGGTTATGTCAATCAAGCTTATTTTTATTGGTTGGAATTAAAGCAGGAGCAGGTTAAAGAGCTTAAAAGGGACAAAAATAGAAAAGATTTTAGTGGCTGAAAAATGCTCCTCTCAATTTGCAGCTTAGTACATAGGGGATTTTAACATGAAAATATCTTCAGATTGGGCAGTTGGGCAGCATAACAGCTGGCTCAGAGCACTGTTATTGTGCTCTTTGGAGAAAATGCTAATAACTGCTATATGAATAACCTAGGATAATATGATTTTGAGAGCTTTTTACATCCCAAAATACGAAAATAATTCCAAATTTGATTTACTAGTGTGATTTAATTCCATTAGAATCCATACATCTGCCTAGTTTTATAGTAGTTACTTTTCAGAATAGAAGATACTTCCCACTTTGGACTTGGTTTTAAGCTTTTAAAAATATCTCTCTATATATATCACAAGCTGCTGATATTCATATTTATCTGGTATAGTCTTTCGAGACATGGTTGGTCTATTTTTTGCTGCTCTATATTCACTATACTTTCTGCAAACTTGCTAATGGTTGAGAGAAATTTCATTGCATTAGGTTATCACTTTACTATTGTGTCTTTGCTAGTAGTTGCCAAAAACAAAACTACATTAAGCTGCTAAGAGATTAAATAAACAGACTGAAGTGCCACCAAGAGGTGACAGAAAAATGGCTTGTGCTTAGCAATCCTGATAAAAGATTATGTTGAACCACATCCAGATTTAGTTCAGCTTGCTAAAACGTGGAGTGCAGTAATAAATCTCTCAAGGAATGCACCTGATGATTGGATATGACATGGAAAGTATTTCCCTGTTTCTGCCATTTTAGCATTGCAACTGTATCATTTGGAATTAAAACTAAATAATGAAACTAAGTAGAACTAGGTTAACTTTCACAGCCATGCATCTCTGACCAAGTTCCCCAAATTAAGTGTGGCGCAAATTGCGCATTTTCTAACAGATGAGCCATGACCACCGAGACATTAGAAATCCTTTGCTACATTTTTCCTTCATCACAAAACTTACTTGCTTTCGTAATGAGTTAATTAATATACAACAATATTCTCATAAAAGACCAAAACATTGAGGAAGAGATAATACACTGGTTGCCATTTAAATTAACACTGAGCATGTTAATATTCTATATAATGCAGTATCTTCCTATATGAAGAATAGGAAAATAATGTTGCACTGTGCAATTTTCTGCAGTACCATTGCACATCTTTCAAAAGCAGCATCTCTTGATTTTGACAATTACATTAGCCATTTTCTGAATTGTTAGTAGACATTACCAGCATGGCATTGCTCTCTTGCTCTATCTGATTCCAAAGCAGTTTTGACCATTCACTTACATCTGATCATTCACTCCTGGGACAGAGGGGCATGGAGGCCAATGCTCAAGGAGCTACAGGTGGGGACTCACAACGTCTTCAGAAGCGCTATAAAGAACAATATTCTTTTGCAGAAGATCAGAAATACTTCACCAGAAGCCTCCTTTCCCTCTCCTTTACAGCTCAGGAGCTTTTCTAGCCGTCAACAGCAACAGCATAACACAAAATTATCCCTAATTCCACAACTGTTACTAAACCAGTCAGTACAAGAAACCAGAATTCACTTAACCCCCCCCCCCCAAATCTTCTACTATTTTTTCCTCATAAGAAGTATCAGTAGGATGTGAAACTTCCTGAGTCTATGTAGAAGATCTTACAGACTATTAGGGGTTTAGGGATAATAATTCTCGTAGCACTGGGGACAGATTCAATACAGTAGTTTGGTTACAGTATACTCAAAATAACTACCCTAGACCATATTTCCTTTCTCCATGCCCCCCCCCCGTCTTAAGACAAGAATAAATTCTGCACAGTATTTGTATACCCACACATACAAAAAAATACTCCTGCTCTTCCTGTCTCACAGTCTGATAATGTCCTTCAGTCTTGATATAATTCTCTTTGACATGAACATAAGGACAAACTGTAGGTTCGATAACAGATTCAGTGAAGTGTAAGCGAAGCAGTTTTCTACTGCTTTTTGAGACTTTGCTGCAAATATTTTAACTGAACTTGTGATTATAATAATTTCTGATAAATATTTTTTTAAATGTTCTTTGTTTCCAAGCCAAATCCTGTGTCTCTCGTTTACTGTATTAAATGTTATGAGAAACTTTGAAGTAGGGTATGTGTCTGTCTACTCACTTCCATGCCATATTCCTGCCAGAGCATTGCACTACATCTTGATTTTCACCAACTTAATTTTTGAGGACTGAGACTGCAGTTGTGATGAACAGCAATTTTCTCCTAAGGCACGCTTTCTGCAAAGTACTGTGCACTTTTCTGCTTTCACTGTCCCATGTTTGGCATAGAAAACCACACACACTGACCAGGAAAGTTCCTCCTCTTCCACTGCTCTACCTTAAAAAGGGGAGGGAAAAGGGACTCTCACACTCCACTGAGAAAATCCCTACTCAGTGTTTCCTCATCCTGGATTGTGGGCCCAGCCCCATATTTCTCAGCTCCTTACCTTAGCCCTCCCTCATACTTCTCTGGCCACCGTCGAGCCCTACATCCACGCTCGCCAGCTCGTAGCTCCTGAATCTCTGTTAGCAGCATATTCTGAACCTGCTCACATGCTAGCTGGCATAAATTTTGCAGTGTGTAGCTGCTTAATACTGGAAAGAGAGTCATCTAGTATTCTGCAAATGTGTAAGCACAGGCTTAATAGTTGCATCAGAAGCTGCTTTTATAAAATATGGGATACCATATTTAAAAAGGGTAAGTGTTGATTTTTTTTTCCCCCAGTAACATTTTTGGTGATCAGAACATCTTCCAAAAAAAAAAAAATAATAATAATAATAATACAGCCTAATAAAAAAGATTTCCACATAAGCAAAGATTTTTCCAATTTGTATTTTTTTATGTTTACATCAATCAGCTGCTTTCATTTCTACAAACGTTTTTGGCCCTGTCAGAAACAAAAACCTAATGCTATTAAGGTATCCATAATCAGATGGGTATAAAAAGAAGCTACTTAACAACATTAAATAGTTCTCATCTAAAGGTATTTTGTGTTTCGGATTAGCTAATTGGCCAAGAGCCGGTTAAAAGAGATTGTAGTTGCATGCTTTTAGAAGCTTGAGCAAAAAAAGATTATTTTCAGCTGCATTCTTTCTCAGCTCCAACTTGGCTTCTCTACAATTTGGATATATATTATTACTGTAGGGTTCTGAACATGGCCACCCCTCCCCCCAAAAAAAAAGGACTGTGGAAGTATTTATAGTATTGGTTTATTATCCGCTCAGTGTATTCCTTTTCTTACTCTTATCTTTGTCTTTATGGGTGGCAAAAATTAACATGTTCATCAGAACCACGACACATAACATGAAATTAAAACTGGTTGAAAACATGGGAAGAAGAGGTTAATGCTTCCCTGATGAAGTAAATTAGCCTGCCCTGTGGGTACCCAGCCTTTCTGAAAAGTCAGGACAGTAATCACCATATCTAGTCTAACATTGCCCCCTACCCTCCAGTTCAGCTACAGTTTTGGTCAATTTTTTTCCCAGCCTGAAGTCTCCAAAATAAACGGAGTTGCATCATGAACGAATTTTGGACAATGTTATCTGCCCTTGCCCATATGATCTTTAAAATGTGAAAAATATATTCAATGAAGTAGAGGCCATTGCACATATCGATTCATTCATGGCAATAACAACATGTCTAACTATCTATATAAGGCTTCTTTTATGTTGATATCCCTCCGTATCCAATCCACAGACAATAGCTCTATTCCAGTGAAATGTGTTCTGGTAGAGCAGCTTCCTGGTAATTCACATTCTTATTTAAAGAGCTCCCTGTCTTTCTTATCTGTATGTTAAAGAAGAAGAAAACTCATTGAAATGGAAATAATCCTGAACATCTGATTATGTGCAATGTAATTTGAAATTATACACACAAACATTTATGCTACAATCTCAGCCCTACACTAATTAATAATTATGTTTGATTACTCAGACCCTATGAGGATTGCTCAGAGATCTCATTCTCCAGGACTGTTTAGATATTTGTAACCAGAATCCTAATGCAGCTTGATGTAAATTAGGTAAGAAAGTTCTTTTGCCATGTTGTTAGCTTGTGTCATTAGGTGAGGCAGCAGGATGGCATTAAATGAGAGCAAAGAAACAAAAACAGCATGAGAAAGCAAACGTTTAGCAAAGACAGTGATGAGAAGAGACAAGCTTTGCCCAGCAAGCCTTATAAAATGAATTTCATGTTTAGCCAAATAGTACTCAAAAGCAAACCAAATTCTCCTGGACCTATTGCCTAATGCTTTTCTCAAACTTCCCTGCTAAAAATTAATAGCCTGTACCAATCAAGAAAAAATGTCCTGATTTTGTAGCATGCACAGTTATTGAAGCTCAACATGGATGTACTTTTATTGCAACAGATAATAGAATGAGCAGATGCTAAAAAAAAAAAAGAGAGAGAGATTTCAATCATATCTGCCACCTACAGACACAAATAAACACATTTTCTGTAAGACATTGTTTTCTTCTTTGGATTTGTTTTATTCAGACAGCTACTATTCTTCTAATTCTTCTGAAGTCTCTACGAGGTTATGCCACAAAAGCAGTTAATGACTCATTAATATGAATCAGTGTTAGAATAAAAAATTAAGAGGAAAATTGGTAAACCTAAAGGTTACCAATGCAGACACAATTGTTCTCACAGACTTTCTCAGGGGCATGTCATGTACAATTCAAGAACATCAATATTTCAGCAAAGGAGTCAATAAATATATGCTTGATAATACTTGAAAAAGGGGGCACTTCACTCCTTGCATCCAGCTATATACCTTGCCCATTCAATTAGCCAGTTAAGGAGACTTTGGGACAGCCTGCTTTGAGTAGATTTACAAGCATCCATACCTGCTGAGAGCCTGGTTCAGCTTGCTCTGTTCTTTAAACCTTCAGATATAGCTGCGTTCAAAGAAAGCATGCTGGACTAGAGACATGTCCAGCACTCACCACCAATGTTACCACAGCGCCACCAACCTCCCAGGCTCTCTCAGACATCTTATGACTTATTAGATCATGAAGAACTGTAACATAGCAAAAACTAACAGGTCTGACCAGGGCAGATGACACAGAACACCTTAAAAAGCAAGAAAGTTCCTGTGCATAACTAATGGAAAATAATGACCTTTTCAGAAAGATAACAACAATGACAACATCTCTTATACTATCACTTTTTCTCTCTTGGCCCAAGATCTTTTATAAGTGAAGATAGAATTGTTATCTTCATTCTACAGACTGAGGCATAAGGAAAAGATTTACCCAAGGTTAGCCAGCAGATTAATGGTACAGCCAAGATTTTGAGTGTCACAGTCCTTGGTCCAGAGTGATCCCATGTGCGTTCAGTGGAGAGTAGCCACATATAGAAGTGGAAAGAAAGGAAATATACATACGAATATATATTCACATGTATGTGGAAGGGGTGTTTCCTGCTCCTACATGTCTTTGGTCCAGACCCTCCAGTGTAATTTGTTTAGTGTGAAGTTTCACAACCCCACAGACCCTTAAGGAGCATATTTCATAAGGAGTTCAGTAGTAGTGACCCAGATCATACTTTTCAGCTACATAAGTAGGGGAGACAAACAGCTTCAAAGATATTTCTATCTCCTGAAATCTTCCAAGGGACGAACCTGAGTTTCCTCAAAAATGAGCTCTCTGAAATTGAGATTACTCAGTTTAGCATACTGAAAAATACTATTAGGAATCAAGACTGCAGAAAGTAGCATTTGGTCTGACAGCTTTGACCCTTTGGTATTCACTACAGCCTGGAGACTACCACAGGGAAGAAGATGGTGAGTGCAAAGACAAAAAGAAGCTCTTTGGGAACATTTTTTTTCCTAGTAATACTGTGGATTAACTAGCAATCATACTGGTAATCATACATAGCATTTCCTTCTGCGTTTCTCCTACTAGAGCAAGAACATACATTAAGAATTCACTTGGGTCCCTTTTCCAGAACATCACTGTTTAAGTGGGTAATATTGGCCGTAGATCTCCAGAGAGAAGAGAACAATTTTAAGTTAGTGCTGGTATGGGAGCCAAGGGCTCAGCTCCTAGCATTTACTATTGGAATTATTTCATCTCAGATAGTGTCATCCAGCCAAACAAAAGAATGCTTAAAGGCAATATTTAGTTTAATAAAATATAGACATCCATGGAAAAAGACTATAAACAAAAACATTTTGTTCTCCCTTAAAGTTCCCTCTCCTCCTCAAAAATGAAAGAGATTCCAGGAGTAAAACCTTCATATTGGCAGGACAGCTCATGCATTTGTGTGAATGCTGGCAAAAATCTTACTGGAGATTTCTCTGTCATAAGTTTGATTTAAATAACTTCCAAAATCCACATGTACAGATACAAAAATAATTTAAAAAAACCCACAAAGCTCAGCCAACCAACCACAGAAATACACACACTATTTGCACACTGTTTGCATACTCTTCTTTGCACATTAATCACACTGTCAGCCTGAAGTCTGGACAATTAAGACAGCAGCTCCTACTGCAAAGAGGATCAAATCCTCTTAAAGTTGCATATGGCCCTTTAATGTAAGTGCTCTGTACAGTGGACTTAGTTTAGTGCTCACCCCACATGAATCAGCTCTGTAACTGACCTCATTTGGCATCTGTCAGAAACTAAAAGCAATAGCATCCCGCTGCTCATTTTAGTAAATGTACAACTGCATAAATAAAACATAAAACTATAAATTTAAACTCTAACTCTTGGGAAACTCAATGCTACTCAGTAGCAAAAATAGTTTGTCAGTTTTTTTTTTTTTAATTTCAGGGTTTTAACACCTCCTGAAAGAATCATCTCCAATTTCAGTTCCCATCACAAAGATTTTCTGCTGTGATTTCTCATTCTGCGCTAAGACTCTGTTATGGCACACAGGATTCTCTTCCACCCTAAAATAGAATACTTTTCTCAGTGTGAAAGAGCATTTTCAATGTCAGTTACCACTGAGAAAAGCAGTCAGCAAGCTGTTTGCCAAGAATTAGAAGCAGGACTTTAGCCCTTTATAAAATTCCTTCAAAGTTGTGGTTTTCCTACCCTTGCTTACCACCAGGAATGGTACTTGCCTTCATCAATTACGTAGAGCACTGCTTAGAGAGGAGGACAGGATCCACCACCCTTACCCTGCTGTGGGGAAACTCATCCTAGAAGGACTCCCCACAGTTCCAGCAAGGAGCCTGATATCACTCACTGCAAATAACGGCGGTAGAATATGATACCAAAACTTACACTTCGAAGGATGAAGAGAGAAGACAAGATTAGAAAAGAGAAAAGATTAGGGGACAGACAGGAGTGCACTGCGGAAAAGAAGAAGGAAAAGAAAATGGAGGATCGTACTGCTGAGGGAAGTCTGAGCCCTTCTCTGCGACTGCCAAAGCTGCTCCAGGCTGCAAAGGGATTAAACACCTCTACTGGGAGAGAAATGGGTAGGGAGATAGAAGAGGTCAGAGTGATAGGGCAAGATGGCACAAGAAGAGGGGAAACCAATAACAAGAAACCAGGGTTTTAAAAGAGAACGAGGAGAACAAATCAGGCCCCAAATGACAATTAATTAACAAGGAAACCAGGACTGATATGGTCAGCATACAAAGCAGATTCTGAAAACTAAACTGGATGAAGAGGTGAGTGGTAGGGCTGAGGCAAGACTGAGGCAAAAGAGCCTTTGGCAAGAAAGGACACAAAAAAATCCAGGGCTCACTCCTCTCCAGAGCACAGAAAAAGACCAGAAATTCCTGGGTCTTCTGTCAGCAAGTATCTCTGAAACTCTCTGAAATGGCCAAGCTTGCCATTTATCACGAGTCCACTTGGAGGATTATATCTCACTATTGCTAATCATCATATTCTCAGTTCAAGTAATAGAAACGTATTGACTAGATTAAAGGGTGCCAAACCTTCTGAAGAACCACGTGGCTGTATGTTCCTCCATGGTAACATTTCCAGGAGAAAGAAGAGAGTGTTAGATTGCTTTGGTTTTGTAGTATAGAAAATTTCATGCAAAAATTCACACCAAAAATGAATATGACTAAAAGGACATATTTAGAGTTGCAGAAACAAATGCTTCTGAAGCCCATAAAATGCTAGAACTCTTACGTCAGTCTCTTTGTTATTATTATGTCACCACATACTATATTTTTGTATAGAGTCCCTGCCAACTTATTGCACAGATTGGACTCCCTGACTCTTCTGATACTGCTTTTAACATCTTGGCAGGTTTGAAAAGTGGTGGCTTTATTTCTGATATGTAAATATAAGCATTCATTTTTTGGCTAAAAAGCCATTGCCGCAGGGAAGTACTACATGATAAAACTCTTAATGTACAGAATACATTTTACATGTTATACATGTGTACACCAGAAGTGTCTCTGCGATTTATTTTTGGTGCTACATATCAGCTTTTATGTTTTATCTTTATTGCCCTATGAACAAAAATCAAATAAAAGTTGAATCACACAAAATGGAATACAAATAGTTCAGTTCTCCAGGTTCTGATAAAATCAAACATAGAATCAAATTTACCAGTTATTAAATTAGGAATACTTTACTTGGGAAACCCCCTAAAAATAATGAAGATACATTAACAGTATTATTTTAATTCAACTTATCCATGCTGTTTTGGTATATTTTTTAATTGTGGGGTGGCTAACACAGTATAAACTATTGAGTTATATTTTCTTTATCCAATGAAGTTGCAAAGGAAGAAAGACACCCTGAGCACACAGATACCCACAGAGTGGTTTCCCTAGCAACAGGGAGCAGGAACAGGCTCAACTTTCTATTCCCTCATGAAATTATTGGTAGCTTACCACCAGAGTCCACAGAAGAGAAAGCTACCACCAATTTTATAATAGACCTTATAGTTTATTTTATAATAGACCTTATAGTCTATTATAAAGTAGACTTAAATTTTAATAGATTTAAAATGTAGTTAATGTTGTTTCCCACCCACATTTTACTCCTCAAATCTTTAAGAAAACACTCTTTAAGAAAGGTTGAGAGGTTCTCAGTTTTGTAATATCTGGCTGAAGATGTTTCAAGGACAATATCTTTCAGAAAAATTTTGAATTATTTACCTATACAAACTTGGACCTCTCCTAATCTTTCAGTTCAAACACACCACTTACTTGAATTCCCCATGGAGTAATGCAGACAGACGTGAAGGCACTCTGCACTGGTACACAAGCAGAAAGCATGATACCAGGGCTGAACTAGTAAATCTTACTGAAATGACAGGTATATTAGCTTGACTTCTGTGTCTCATTAACACAGTCCCATGTTTTCTCTATCAGAGCTGGCTTGGAGCAAAAGCAAGTTTCTCATAAGGAAAATCATTTTGGCTTTTTAAGATATTACGTTGTTATAGCAAATTTTCCTTATGCCGTCCATGTATATGTGCAAGTGGGGGGGCTCTCACAAGAGCCAGAAGACCTAACGCTTCTTTTTGTGTTGCTCTATCCATATCTATTAATTTATATTGCTCCCATCACTGTTTTATGGAAGCAGGATCTTCAGTGACTGTAGCCTCACAGCACCTCCAGCATCCAGAGAAGTCCTACCCTCAAGAGTCTATGGAAAATGGATATAAAACTAAAGTACTTACCAGAAAAAGCTCTCTACTATCAAACATTTCTAGTATTTTGCACTGCGGAACATAAACCTGACCTGTTGCATCTTCTGTGTGCTTACTTATATTGCTTATTCTAAAAAAGGAAAGTAAATACCATACAGCAGTATCATCTTCTGGGAAAATGGTGCTAATCGTTCAAGAACGCATCACTGAAACCACAGCTATTGCGATAAATGCCAGACTGATGGCAAAAAGCAGTGCCTCTGCACTGCAGGCCACACAGCCACCTGGGGTAAATTCACAGTTTCACACAGAATTAAACACAGACTAAACTGAGCTTGAGTTCAGTAAAGCCAAGTAAGGATTTGGTCCTGTATCAGGGATAATTTAATCTCTTCTATGTGATATTTTAAAGCCAGACTGCATTTTAAGCAAGCACAAATATAAACTGGAGGAAAGTGTGATGAAGAACTATTCTAAGATGCGGTGTCATAATAGTAGGGGTCACAGAATAAGCTTCTTCACTGGGCACATCTCCCTTTTCCTGTACTGTGCTCTGACAGAGCACTGTTGGCTAGTACAGCTGCCAAAACACCCTTCTATATCTGTCGTTAGACTCTCCAGTCTGGAATTGTCCCATCTAAGTTTAGTGGGAAGCAAATTAGGAACATTCTTTGATTTGCCCTGCAATCAGTGGTGAGAGATATGCTCTTCAGATAATTCATATATCTTAGGTGGGCTGAATCACCTTCTGGAGATGCCTTTCTCTGCAAGTTCTTGGCAGACTCAGAATGTGCCTCATACAGGTGCATTCAGTTGTGGCGCCATCACTTTGCCCCTTTTTGAACCTCCATAGAGCTAGAATCAATGTAGCTCACATCATTTCCAAAACTGATAGCTGTTGAATTGTTTACATTTGTGTCCTTTATTTTATAGAGAGACAGAACAAAAGAGAAAGTAACAAGAGAGACAAGAAAACAATCGCTGTGTTTGGATCGTAATTTAGTTGGGGAATCGGTTACCTTCAAAACGGAAGCTAGTGACATTCAAGGCAATCATCCCTTCAACATTTTATATGCTCTGATTGTGACAGCAACACAACGATGGCATTGCATTTGCAGGGCTGGTCTCAGACAGGATGACAGATGGCATCTCCATTTCATAGTGCTGTCCCCAAAGAGATTTAAAAACCAAATGAATAGCTTTCAGAGAAGATAATAATGTTAAAAAATAAAAAGTGTTGATTATTCATGCAATTTAGACAATGCTAAGCTGCAGCCAACCACAGTCAATATTCACTGGAGCTTGATTTCAGTTCTAAAATTCCCTGAGTAACACCTTTATTTTAAAGAAAGAAGAAAAATGACTGTAAGCAGCAGGAATCTCAGTGCAGCAAATACCTGAAAGTATAAGACCAGCAAACTGAGATGTTTGCTCAGTCCCCTCTGCTATCCAGAAAATCTGCACCTGCTGAAAGGCTTTTAAAATCTACAGGAGTGGTGTGAATTACCTGACTACAGAATTTCACCCGCAGAAAAATGGAATATCTCCATCCTGTCTGAATATAAACTATGCATGACAATTTGAGAACCATGAATAACATTACGAAGATCCACAGAGACCCAAAATTACATTCAACAGTTACTCATTGACAGAGTTGACAAAAGCAATGTGAAGATCTTGCAAAGAATCATACAATCAAAGCAAGCCTAAGCTTTCTGCCTACTAATCCTGTGCTATGAACCTGTGATGAAAGATCATGAAAGATTCATGTGAGAGCAAAAACATCTACTTTTCTTATAATTTTGGTAAAAGTTTAGAAGACTAATTTAGAATTATTACATGGGAAATATTTCCCAAATTGAACTGAATATTTTCTATGATATTGAGCTATTTCATTCTCGTATACAACACTATCTCAGCAAAATCTAGCCAGTGAGGGCAGTCTGGGATATTGCCATGTTTTTGAGCGGAACTAGCTAGATAACAAAGTTATCTTTGGACAGTTCTATGAGAGCAGAACCAGACTATGAATCCCTCTTTTCTTATATCACCAACAACATACTCATATAAACTATCCCTTGCCTGGTGAGAACATGTTTTAATAGGTCTACTGAACAAATTACTCACCAGTGTGAATTAGGAAATCACAGTCCATTCCCTAGACAGCAAATAGATTTCTGGGAGCTTTCATTCTTTCTTCAACTATGAGTGTAGAAGATCTAAAGGCTTCATAATTCAGGAAAAATAAAGATAAATGAAAATCTTTCCAACTTTTTCCAGCCTCTAAGATTCAATGATCTTTATAATTTGAACTAAATATTTTCTAAATGTGCAACAGAACATCAACCAAGAATGAAATGTTATTCACGTGTCAGCATCTACCTAGCACAACCTTTAAAGTTTAATGCTTTGCACTTCCAATATTGCATGCTTCTCTAATGCCTTGAGAAAAAAAGAAAAACACAAAAAAAATTGATAGAGACGTACATCTGAAGAATAAGCAATTACTAAAAAGTCTTCATAAATTTAAGAAATGCTTAACTCAAGCACATCCCTGCAATGTTCAGATACACCTTTTCTATGCATCCATTTCCCTGTGCACTCAACGCTCACCAGATGGAATTTGCCTTACCTGTGTTTAGGCACCTGAATGAGATACCCTAATGAGAAATGGAATCTTCCTTGATTCTCTTTGCAGTCAGTGGTAAGAGATGTGCCCTTCAGCTGATATTGATGCTCATTATTAAAAGCTCCATGAATTAAAAAAATGTTTATCTCAACCCTGTCTAATATCATCTTTGTTATTATGAAGATGTGGCACTGGTAATTTTGAGCTAATTCAAAACAACTTTAAAGCATGTAATCAATAGATTTTATGGATAAACCATTCTGTCCTCCAGAGCAGCAAGTAATGTTCAGTGCAGCTTACCCTCTACTCAGTAATGAATTAGAAAATCAGAGAAATTAGAGAACAATTAGAGAAAGTTATAAAATGAGGCATTAGGGAAACAATCATATTTTCAGGTAATCTTTTTCATTAAATAAGGACATATCTACTTATCATTAAGAATCAGAGAACAAAAGACTTGATTTGTTGAGCTGTTTTTTCACCCTCCTTTCTTGCTTGTAGTTATCAAACCTCATGATAGACACCAACTTGTTCTGAGTTCGCTGTGGTGCTTTAGCAGTCTAGCAGTCAACCAGCAATGTTGAAGCCATTTAGTTGGAAGTAACAGCAAACTATTGAAAAATGTATTTTCCCCTAGACCTCTTCCTAAAGGCTTTAGCTGCTTTGGTTAAAATTGAGGGAGCTTAGTAAGAAATAGCAGTGAGTAGCTAATCAGACAAACACTGACATGAATGGAGCTAAAAAGCGTCATTGTGACTCCCCAGTTAATTTGTTTCGATCTACAAAAATTAGGAAAAAAAAACATTCCGTTGCCACATCCTGTGTGAGGTCTGCCTCCTATTGTATTTGGGAATATGCTCCAAAAAAACAGTGGACTGAAAAGCATCAGACTTCAGAACCATGCTGTGCCCCTAAATTACTTAACCTTTCTCTGTTGATTATGAAGCTCTAATTACATTGGTCCTGAGTCAACTGGCAGAGTCCACTTGAAACATGCCACCCAAAATCCAGTGCAAACAAATAGGATAAATGTCACAGGAAGTAGATAGATGGATAACACCTCTGCCGCTTGCTGCAGTGGATGTGTATGCTCTTCCCCTATTCCCAGCAGCAGATGTTCCACCCAGAGCCCAGAAATGATCTTTTCTCTAGGCTGAACATTTTGCATTTTCAGAGCCTGGTGGTAATTTTTCCCCCACCAACTTAATCAAATACCTAATGAAAATACAATATGGTATGTGGAACTTCACAGCTGAAATTTCATACGTTTATTGTTTTCATTCATAAATTCTAAGTATTATTATCATTGTTTATTTTAACATCAGTACATGTAAACAAAAGACACACAAAAGGTGTACAGCAGATCAGAGCAGACTATCATAATCATGCTTTCTGGCCTTAAAATCTATGAAGTAGTAAATGTTTGGCTGGCATTTCTTTCTCTCCATTGACTCCCAACTAATAATACAGCAAGTACATTGAAAGTTACCAAGGTATGCTCACAACATATGCACACTAGTATGTATTTTAAAACCACTAAAGCAGCATTTTTGCTATAAACATGTTTGAGAATGACTTTCAGTTTAAAAGTTTTTTCTAAGTGCTAGAAAACTCACATCCTTATTCAGATTACACTGAAATTTGACATACCTCATGGGGGTGCATAGCTGGGTTAGTGTTTCAAACTGGTAGGACTTTTCCTCCAGGGGGAATTGACTCATGTCCATTGGGAAAAAGGAGAACCACCCCACTACCCTTCCCACTCCACCTCTTCATTTTTCTGAAGGTTGAGCTCCTCTACCGCGTGTGAAGGGTTTCCCCCTTGTACAGACCTGGAGACTTAAATGAACCTTTTAAAATCACCTGGCTACTCTGCCTTCCCAAATACAAAACTGTGGATTAACCCTTACAACATGAGTGATGAACAGCTCTTACAGTAATATTCCTTTTTGTGTTAAAAAAAAAAGAAAAAAAAAGAAAAAAAAAAAGATGAAATTCCTTGCTAAAAAACCTTCACTAAATGTTGAAGCAATACCGCTCAAATGGATTTTTTGTCCTTCCAGAATGGCAAATGCAGTAAAACTGAAAGTTTTCAGAGGCTCACAATGAACAGCCAAGTTAAATCAGCTTACAATTGTAGTTCTGTCCCCTCATCCTTCCTGTATCCATACACATACTATGCCCTTGAACTGTACAGAAACTAGTAGCACATAACCGCAACTAATTGGTTGGCTAAATCATTCATTTCATCCATTTATGGCCCTTCACCTTTTTGCACACACTGCCACATAACAGTCTACTTTCATTTACCTGTGATTAAATGTAGTGACTGCTTATCTTCACTGGCTGTTGAGAAACCCAGTGGCAAGACGACTACAGGACCTTGCTATTAACAGCCTACAGCGGGAACTATACAGAAATTAGTAGCACTGAACCAAAGCCTACCAGACATTTCAAATCACAGACGAACTTTCCTTTTATCACACACACAAGAAGCAGACAAACTCAACTTACCTTGCCACAGGCCATGATTTTCCTAGACCAACTCATATCACAATCACCAATCCATCAAGTTGCTCAAAAAATATCTTGTTACCATGTAATATAGCTAACAGAGTGAAAGCAGGAAAAGTGCATGAAGGTAACTCCAGAGAGCTGTTGTCAGTCCAAGATGGACAGAGTTAAGGCTGTGTATTACAAAGCTTTCAAGCATGTGAGTTTTGTGTACTGGACTTTCTGCAGAAGCATCGCTAAAAAGCCCCAGTTCTCTGTTAAAGCCCTTCATTACTTCATTATAGTGTATTTTTAAAACCTGAAATAAGGTAGTCAGAGTCAGAGACTGCTCTTAGTCAGGAGGAATCAGACTTTTACATTCGATACAAGCAAGTGATGAGAGGTGTTTTTGCTACTCTTGACCTTCCCAGAGACTTCCTGCATTGCCTTTGTAAAATCCTCTCTGTACCCTGTTCTGCAGCTACAACATTAAAATGACATTGCTTGCAAGGAATCGAATTATTAGCTGTTAATTCATTAACAAGTATATGATATTTTATGATCCTAGAACAGGCATTTTAAGTGAATACAAATTTGTATATAATCTTTCATATTTCACAGAGAAAAACAGACAGGAATATCTAGGTAACTACTAGTAATTACTGGATTTTGGGAAGGCAGGATGTTTATGCAATGTGACAGGGGCTGAAGTGAAGAATGTAAAATGCAATGAAACATCAGTGGTGGTATAAAGACGAAAATTTTGCGATTATGAACCTTATCGATGCAGAAGCAACACAGAGGCTGGAGGAGATGTGGTGCTCAGTTACTCTGTAAGTCTCTTCAGATTTTCTGAGAGTTACCAAGGGCTCTCCTTGTTACAGTACTGTGCAACCTTGTGTAATCAGTGACAAACTGCTGTCCTCCGTTCACAGCTCCTGTGGGAACATCCCCATTAGCATACCCTCCACATTTCACACACAGCAAAACTCATTTAACTAGACTCTGAGTAACCAAAATGACTACAAAAAAACTTTTTAACTCTGGAACATCCTGAACTTTTCACCATACTGTAAGATTCTCCAGATTTGTCTTCCAGCACAGGTCACAGTGAGTTTTGGCAAGGCATGTCAGAAATGGAGAAAACAACTGTATTTCAGCTTTTCAGCCTTGAAGCAAAGCAGAAAGGAGATGCAAAGGCTACATCTTCCTACCAAAGTCATCTGCATGCCATATTTGAAACCTAAGACCAATGCTGACCAGATGCATTATTGGCTGTTGAACTACCCATAAACTCAAATTTAGCTGACATCTAACATTAGAGATACCAGCCAACTCATTATCCAAAGATATGGGAGCATCCCTAGAAAGCAAGAAGTGTTTTAGTTTGAATCAGGACTGCACTGCAGAAGCAAATCTTCTAATTCCCTCTTACTTACTGTGCTTTGGTTTGTATCACAATGCAGCCCCAGAGCATAGGAACTAGATTCATTTTAGATGAAACTAAACCAAAAGTACACCAAAGCACAACTCATCACACCAACACAGGTGCATGCTTAGTCAATGGGGCCATACTTGAGTTAATCTGAAGTAAAATTCCTGAAATATATGTAGTGTGGATGTCAGATCTACAGCACTATTTCACTCCATAATTCCATTTCTATTTCGCCACGATACTTGTTACTATAGATATAGCCACACATTCTCTTCAGCAATTGTGGAAAGAAAAATAGGCTTTTTACTTTCCTGTTTTTAATGAACAGAAACCTAAGTATAGGTATCTGCAACAAGTAAAGTTATATTCTATTGAATCCTGTCATTCACACACTAAAATATGATTTCCTTGAACTTGTATTTGGAAATAATCTCCCGTTGTGATAAGATCTCTTTGCCAAGCTTTAGCTCAGAGCCACTGCATACAGCTGAGTTATACCTCCTAGAATAAAGGATTTATAATGGACATGCCAACAAAACCTTAAACTACACCATCTCTGTACAACTGCATTGCTATAATAAGACTCCATTTGATTTTCTCGAGAGCCATAATAAGATTAAGGAATAATCATAAATTCCCCAGTGACAAAAGATAAACTACTCCTCATTGATCTCTCAGAAACCAGACCATTTTTTGGATACTAAATATTCATTTACTGCAGCAACAGGTATATTATTGTTCCAATAACACAATGTCAATGACACTTAGGGCCTTTTTTTCCAGAGACACATGCTCTAGTGGCCTCTTGAGAAGCCTGGTTAAACTCCTGGCCCAGACAGTAGAGAAAGCAAGGATTAACCACTTCCTTGAGGGTTATCATATGGATTTTGTTTTGTTTTGCATTGGTTTATATAAACCTTTTCAATGGGCTTATCGCTTCTGTTAAGCAGGTCTCAAAGCTACAGGGATTTAATGAGTTGTTTGGGTTTTTTTATCCTAACATTCAGAGCAAGATAATATCACTTCAGAGGTCTTTTGCAGCGCCTTTCAATAAATTAAGTCAATCCTCGCTACAGCATTAACTGATTGTGTAGACACAGCATCATTATAATTAGATTAGATGAAAGGTATATACACCGAGGCAGAATTACTGAATGTGTCATTCCAAATTTACTGACTTCCAGTTGTTAGGATGATTTATACATTTTAAAAATTGTTTCTGTTTAGTTATTGCTATTAAAATTCCCTACCCAGATAACGGTCCTATTGAGTGCCAATATAGTAAAAACACACATTAAGAGTCAACCTGTGAACCAGACAGCTTATAATCTAAATATTCCAGGAAGACAACAGACAGTACAGAAGGACTGCTATCACAGCTATTTTGCACCTTGCAAACAAAGACTACAGAGTGAGTTAGAAATCTTCAGTATAACTTCGGCTCTTATATTATTATGGTAATTTTCACCCAAAACAACTTGCCAATTATCTTACAGGAAGCTCAAAAAAAAAGCGCCTGGAGTTAAACGCAAATTTCTTGTATCCATGAGCAGTGCTTTAACCACAAGATCACCTCCCCTTTTCTTTCAGAGAAGGCCATATTTACATTACAGTGTCAAATCTCTAGCTGAATAACAACCCAAGACATACCTATGTAAGAGATCTGATTAATATTTTCAGTGGAACAAAATTATGGATAAATTTGGTGTGATGAGTTATTTTCCTAGATAACACCTTGAAATAATGCTATAGTACTGAGGTTTTTTAGAAAATGACAAAAACTTTATCTTTAGACCAAGTGTACATGTAAAAGGGTTGCTGGCATTATTATTTCAGGAAAAGGCATGGAATCTGCATTCAGAAGTCACATGGCCATCTTTATGAAGATCAAACTACTTAGCATGAAGAGTTTGAGTTTCTAGAGAAGTAAACAACTAGATTTGGAGGCATGTTAGCAGATATTCTTTATTGCTGCCTGAAAGTTTCTTCTTCTGGATGACATTTGAGAGTGCTTACATGACTAAGGGTGGCTTCTTCATTTGTGTCCAGCTGAAAGTCAGTTGAAATCTATCCTCTTCTTCAGCTGATTTGCGGCACTCTATCTAAAGAGAATTGATGACTAGAAATTTCTGATACAGTAAATGAGATCCACGTATGTTCACTACCTTGCATATGTCTGCAAAGCAAATAGAAAAGTTTGAGCACACGGGGAAATAGTGGCACCAATCCGGGCTTTGAGTGGGATTCAGAAAAGCAACAGCAATACACTAGGAGTTCTGCCTCAGTTATGTTATGTCTCATTGCACTGATTCAAGAATGGACCTGCAGAAAGGTATCTCTGAAATTACAACACTGCACAGATACAGCAGTCTTTATATGTTCAGAAACTATCACACACATTAATTTGTTTTAAATAGTGGAGATCTGTCTTTTCAATTTCAAATATGAGGTCAATCTTCTCCAAAGCAATCTATTCCTAAAATAAATAGAAAGCACTTTAAAATCTGATTTCAGAGCCAAAATAATCAGATGTCTCAACCTCGAAAAAAAAAAAAAAAGACTCTTGATGTCTTGATGTAATCGAAATAATTAACTACTAAGACTAGTAGTGGGTGATCCCTCTGCTAACAGAGGACAGTATCTTAACATTGAACTCAAGTGCAAATTATGCTCTTAGTTCTTAAGCGAAATTTGTTTTTGAAATTGGACAGGGGATCTCTTTAAAATACAATGGTATGACATGATCCAAACCGTGAACTTTACCCTTGCTCTTTACAAACCAAAGAGAGATGGAGAACTAGAACAATTTGTTTTGAAAAGAGTTATGGAAGCATTTAATATCTCCATCTTTCACAAAACACTGATTTGGTTCCCACACATGCTGGTCTCTTCGTCCATTCACTTCAATTGCATAAACTTTTTAAGTGATGTTAACTTAAATTTTTATGGTTAATTTTTTTAATTGGTGTTATCCAGGTCCCCTTCCTTGCTTCTCCCCTCAATTAGGGCAAACCTCCATCTTCTCCTGTCATTTTCATAGGTAGAAACATCACATTCTGCAGCCAGGCTACATCTGTTTTGATGACAATTGGTGGCAGCCAGGCAGCCAAAGAGATGCATGACAGCTGAGCTCACAGAATCACAGAATCGGTTAGGCTGGAAGGAACCTCTGGAGATCCTCTGGCCCAACTCCCCTGCTCAGAGAAGGGTCAGCTACAGCTAGGGTCAGTTTGCCCAGGACTGTGTCCAGTCGGGTTTTGAATGTCTCCCAGAACAGATATTGTGCAATGTCTCTGGGCAACCTGTTCCAGTGTTTGACCACCCACGCAATAAAAAAGGTGTTTCTTATGTTTAAATGGAATTTCCTGAATTTCAGTCTGTGCCCATTGCCTCTTCTCCTTCCACTGGATATGACTGAAAAGACTCTAGCTCCATCTTACTCCCTCCTGTCAGGTATTTATACACATTGATAAAATCCCACCTTGAGCTTTCTCTTCTCCAGGCTAAACAGTCCCAGCTCTCTCAGCCTCTCCTTGTGTGACAGATGCTTCAGTCCCTTAATCGTCTTGTGGACTTTCACTGGCCTGACTCCAGTATGTTCTTGTCTTTTTTGTACTCAGGAGTCCAGAACCGGACTCAGCACTCCAGATGTGTCTCACCAATGCTGAGTAGAGGGGAGTAATCACCTCCCTTAATCTGCTGGTAACACTCTTAATGCAGCCCAGGGTGCTGTTGGCCTTCTTAGCCATGAGGGTACATTGCTGGCTCATATTTGACTTGTTGCCCATGAGGTCCCCCAGGTTCTCCTCTGCAAAGCTGCTTTCCAGCTGGTCATCCCCCAGCCTGTACTTGTGCATGGGGTTATTCCTCTACCGGTGAAGGACACATCTCCTTGTGTTGAACTTCATGAGGTTCCTCTCTGCTCATTTCTCCAGCCTATTGAAGTCCCTCTGAATAGCAGCACAGCCATTTGGTATATTAACCACTCGTCCCAACTTTGTATCATCTGCAAACTTCCCGACCATGCACTCTGTCCCACCATTCAGGTCACTGATGAAGATGTCAAACAGTACTGGCCCCAAAATTAATCCATGGGGTGCACCACTAATGACTGTCCTCCAGATGGACTTTATGCCACTGATCACAACCCTTTGAGCCTGGAAATTCAGCCAGTTTTAAATCCACTTCACTGAACAGTTATCTAGCCCATACTTTATGAGTTTGTCTATGTGGATGTTATGGGAGACAGCATCAAGAGCCCTCCTAAAGTCAAGATAAGCAATATCCACTGCTCTCCTCTCATCCACTGACCCAAGCATTTCATCATAGAATGCTATGAAGTTGGTTAGACATGATTTCCCCTTTGTAAAACCATGCTGACTACTTCTAATCACCTTGCTGTCCTTCATCTGCTTGGAAATGGTTTCCAGGAGGATTTACCCCATTACCTTCCTTGGGAATGACATGAGGCTGACCAGCCTGTAGCTCTCCAGATCCTCTTTGCTCCTCTTGAAGATGGGAGTGACATTTGTCTTCTTTCAGTCCTCAGGAACCTCCCCTGATCACCATGACCTTTCAAAGGCAATCAAGAGCATCCTCACAGTAACATTGGCCAGCTGCCTCAGCTCTTGTGGGTGTATTCTGTCAAGTCCCATGGACTTATGTGTGTTCATTTTGTTTAAATGTTCCCAACCTGATCATCCCTCACTTAGGGTAAGTCTTTGTTGCTCCAAACTTTCCCACTGGTCTTAGGGATCTCATATTCCTGAAGGCAAATCCTACCAATAGAGACTGAGCTGAAATCATCAAGTACCTCAGCCTTTTTCACATCCTTTGTCACCAGGTCCCCCACTCTGTTCAGCAGAGAACTCACATTTTCCCTAGTCTTCCTTTTGCTACTGACCTGTAGAAGCTATTCTCGTGGCCTTTCACATCCCTTGCCAGATTCAACTCTAGGTGGTCTTTGGCTTTCCTAAACTAATCCCTGCATGCTTGGACAGTGTCTCTATAGTCCTCCTCCCCTGGGTTGCCTGTCCCTGCTTCCATGTCTTGTATGTTTCTTCTTTATATTTCTGTTCAGTCAGGAGCTTCTTTGTTCACCCATGCAAGCCTCCTGCCATATTTGCTTGACTTCCTGCATGACAGGATGGACCATTTTTAGCTTGGTAGAGGTGATTCTTGAAAATCAATCAAGTCTCCCAGACTCCTCTTCCCTCTAGGGCCATGTCCCATAGGCTTCCTCCAAGCAGATCCCTGAACAGGCCAAGTCTGCTCTCCTGAAGTCCATGGTTGCGATCCTACTTTTTGTTCTGCTCCCTCCTCACAGGATCTTCAACTCCACCATATCATAGCTGCTGCAGCCAAGTCTTCCTCTGACTTTCACATTCCCAGTGAGTTCTTATGGTTTGTAAGTATCAGGTCCAGCAGATCATCTCCTCTCATTGGCTCTTCAATCATCTAAGTCAGGAAATGCATTCCAGAAACCTCCTGGACTGCTTGTGCCCTGCTGTAGTGCCCTTCCAGCAGATATCATCTTCATGGTGCAAAGTGGTTTGAGTCCTTCTTCTCAGAATTTTTGTGGAGCTTGAAGAAATTTATTGTCTTGGACTTGTTTTTCCCCTCCTTCAAATATTGTTCCAACTCTCAAAACAGTTATATATTTTAAGGCAGGAATTAAGAGAGCAACAATATAATAAAGTTCTTTTCCTTAAGAGAACATATGGACAATGCAGGTATACCAGGAATTTGGATTTTCTAAATACAAAGAAACTCCTGAGGTGAAGCATCTGGTGCCATGTAATTAGGCGGCAGATATACTAAGTGACATAATAAGTAATACATACATTTACTCACTCACAGGGACTCAGAACAGAACCTCTGTTGCAAATGGCAGAGTCCGTTGCTCATGTTCTTTTCATAAGAATGTCTTAATTTGTTTATGCTTGACAATATTATCTTTTTTTTTCAATTTTCATTGGTATTCAATTGAGACTTGCATGCCTAAACTCTGTCTCATATAGGCCAAACATCAATCAGTTGATTTTATACTACTGCTTATAGTACCTCTTGGCTATTCAAAAGCCATTAGAATATTAGTTAATCTGTCCTCATAATTTTCCCTACAACAGTCCCAAGTGCAGAATCTGGATGACATAACAGAAAATCTAATGCTTCAGAAAAGCTAATCCAACCTGTCTTCTGTAAGAAGTACTTCAAAGCAGAAAGCTTCAGTATTGCCCAAACATAGTCACATGTATTGAGAGGTCCATCCATCAAAGTAGCATCTTTATTGTTAACTCCATATCTAACGATTAAAAATGGTCATTTTGCCCTTAGGCACATCACCTGCTTCAGCTACTGTCTGAAAGCTCAGACCTGAGGAACCAGCCAACAAGGCATTATTTTCTTTCAACAGTTCCTTCAACCAGGAATAAGGTAAACCTCACTGAAGTAACATCAATATATTCTGAAGAGGTCAAAGGTATGGGGTATATATCTATCCTTTAATTCCTGCTAACATCTATCAAAACATGGCGGTTCAGTTGATGACTGTTGATAGCAGCACCTTAAAAGAATATTCCCATTCTGTTGCAGAAACTGAATGGTACTTAGATGAGCTGTCATTGTTCTTTACATTTGAACATTATACTGTTTTACCGATGGGATAACCCTACTTGCTAACATACAATTAAAAAAAAGTAGAGGTAAAAAAGAGGCAAAGGCAGTACACATGTATACCTGCCAAAGATAGTAAACTTATCTATGTGATGAAGGGCTATCAAATAATTATCATCACAGAAACATGTTTTTCAGGGACCAAGATCTTGTTTCAAAACAGCAAGAAACGAGTGTTCAGGACCAAAGACTAAATCTATAGCAAAGACGGACAGATTATTCAGATGAGTAAGCAGAACACATACTGCCAGTGAGAATTATATTCTACATTTGACATTTTGTTCTACAAATGTTTGCATGTAGCCTATCATTTTTTTGTATATGTTCCTAATATAGGAAATACGCTTATAAGCAGGCTGAAATCCAAAAACATTCTTATGTTTCATCTGAGTCAGTGGGACCCATGAAAATAACTTAGTATGTTCCCAGATCAGAAACTTTTTATTATATTTAGTCCTAAGGTCCCTGACAAGGGGACCATGTTAGGAAACTTCTCCAAAATAAATATTGAAAAAATGCCACACAGTTAATAAAGTAGTTGTAGAATCATAAAGCTTTCAAGAGTCAAATTATTAACTGTGAAGAGTGGTATACCATCATTGGCTTAACATTTACAAATAATTTTCCCACAGAGTTATCTGAGGTCTAATATCTCATTGTCTCATTTTAGGAAAAGTGAAGCTTCGCGGTGTAATAAACATAGGTAAGCAGCAGTGTTCCTTCAGACACCTTTAGGTCCAGCTTATTCATGAGTACACTAAACTACATTTAAGGGCTGCCAGAATCACAATGTCACAGAATTCAAAAAAAAGATATAAAAATTGGAATAAAGAACATAAAAGCAAATCAGTTGATCTGGGGGTACTGCAATAGTAAAGGAAAAATGTATTTTATGAACCACAATTTAAAATATATTTACAATTGCAACCTGAATTACTCTTTAAAATTTCTATTATATTATTTCACTTTTATGTTTAAATGCAAAAAAATGTGATATGATAGGCAAAAGATATATTTTTAAACTTCTTTTTAATTGCTTAGTAAAAGCAGCTTTGGCTTTGATGGATGTAGATCCCCTGCTGTTTGCCTTACCCTGAGAGACATATTTGAAATAAAACCATGTTCTGCTATACAAAGCACATCACTCACATTCTCTTTGTGCATGCTGCTGAAAATGTTTTTTTGTAGCTTTACCATAAATTTGGTGCAAAGCCATCATTTCTGTTCAACTCTCATTTAAAGAATATTATTTATAAAATAGTATACTAAGAAGTTCATTCTAGTTCACTTATCTAAACCCCAAAATATTTAAAATGGTTCCTCTAGCTAGCTGCATGAAGTAAACTGTTCAGATTAAAAATACATTTTTATAAATGTTTATCAGAATCTCTTCAGAGTTTTCAAGCTGGCTTTCAAAGGAGTGGTGTGTGAGACTTTGATTAAATAGCTCTTATGTGCTACATATCCATAGTATCAAGGTCAATTGAATTCTCCTCGGCAAAAGCTGGCAACTCAGATGAAATTCAGTGGGATTTAAGCAACAGCCATTTCGGCATTGAAAGCTTACCAAATTCTGCTGGCATTTTTTCCCCCTGTGAGGACCAGTACATAGCAAGAGACAGTAAACTACCTGAGCTAAAATCAGCAAGCTTAATAGGCATTAAACAGTCTCAGAAGGAGAAGAATATGCAGCATCTATCACCAAAAAAGCAACTTTGCTGAGACTCCATGACTTGACTACACACCATTGTTTTGCACCCAGTAGCCGCGAAGGGTTTGCTTATCCCAGCACTGGCCCTGGATTAGCACCAGCTGAGCTGGGGCACCCACACCCTGCAAGGCAAAGCAAGGCAGACATACTCATTCACCTAACCAAACCATTACACTACATTAGCCCTGCAATGATCCTAGTGTAATGTGCCTTGTCTCTCAGCAATCTCAGTTCACTTAGAGCCCCATGACATTAATATTTTGTTTCTGCTCCTGCTTCAAGACCTGCCACTTAGCAGTGTGTTGCACTGCGCAAATCCACCAGCCCTGTGGATGCCAGTTGACAGCAGTCTCACCAGTTTCTAATGCTCCACACAGACCTGCCCACAGCTTAGCATGTTTCCTCTAAGGAAAGGTTTGAACCAACAGCCTGATCCAAATATCCCTTTAATTGGCAAAGATCAGATCCAGGTCAATAATGGTATTTTTACATAATGAATACCTCTTAAGCTTCCAAGAAAACAGATGCAGAAGGAGTTGCTCAAGTTTGTCCTGACTGTTTGTAGCAATGTTATAGGATAGAGGAGAATAACTGTAAAAACAAATGAAGAATCCACACTGACATCTTGTGGACACAGAACTAAAAGTATTTCTAAGCACTAAACCATATTCTGTGTTGTTTAATCAAAGAACTAAACATGAACAATAATTACAGGGAAAAGGGGAGGATTTTTTGAGACCTTTTAAACTGGCCACTTTATGGCAGGTATCAAACCTATGCAGAATGGTGCTTCACACAGTAAATATGGGAATCAGGGTTTCAATCATAAAAAGTTGTGTGAAAATTTATGTAGCTCAGAATGTCATTTCAGAATTTACATTTTCTTTTATTGTCAATCCTAGGACAGCTAAGTCAATACAGTCCTGGTTCATAGCTGGTAGTTTTAGCCAGTATTGCAATATACATAACAAGTAAGTAATCATAGTAATAATTAAGATGCACCCTAAATTTAATGTTTATGAAACAGAATATTTCCTTCCCACAATAATTCATTCTTCATTTTAGATTTTTAGTCCCAATGCTCAAATTCAAAAAACAAAACAAAATACCATTTAAATAATTACTTTAGAATACATGCAGTGATTTAGCAAGGAACTTAAAGTCTATATTTACTTATAAATAAAAAATGCATCCTGCTGAAGTCAAGGGAAATTGTCTTTTGTTTCAGCCTTAGGGAAATGCAATGGTAATTCTCCCATGTTTCTTCTAGCACTTTTTGATGCAGCTCATTTTAGGTGAGATATACAGACTGCAAAGATGAGAAAGAAACTTAAGCAATATTCTTTGCATGACATGCCCTGATAGAATTGCCTCAGAGAATTATTAACATAGACACCAGAATGAAGCCGTTAGCAGGAGAACTGCACACACTGATAGAAAGCATTCCTCTGAGATGATTTTTAAGTGAGCATACTAAATACCAAGTCCAAGAAGCCCTCTAATACTAGCTCAGCTTCATAAGAATTGGTTCATTTGATAACTCTAGATGCAGAAAAATACTGCAGTAACCATTTTATGAAGGGACAAGTTCCAGGGAGTCACAAATTTTCAGCATCAGTAAAGGCTTCACTGCAAACATAAGCATTTGATGAACTTTCAACAATCCATTCTGGAAACTGCATGGCTCCAGTAACACTCATCTAGATTCTCCCAAAAGATTATTTTTTACCCAGGAGATCTATGTCACATATAGGACTTGCTCATTCCTTTTAAAGACATTTTGTTCTCTATCTTGGAATTGCCCAGGAGATCCAAGAGAAAACTGGATCACTGACTGTTTGCACCATATTTAGACTGTTAAATCCTATGCAGCACAGCCTTTTTGGCTGCCTGCGGGATTCAGAAAGGATTCCTCCCATAATCCCCTATTGATGCACAATTTCTAGGATTTGGGGGCACTGGGTGGGGCTTTCCTGGGGAGATCACACCCAGCTAGGGACAGGACCTAAGTCAGGAGATCTGTCAGATGCTTAGCTGACAGGCCTGGCTCACTATCACAGGGTTGATCCAATCACCATATTTGGTATCAGGAGGAATTTAACTCCAATTTCCCCACTACTCTAATGAAACCTTATCTCTCTTATTCTATTCCTCTAGCACATTTTAAGTGCAGGTATTATTTTTTACTGCTTGATTTTAAGTTTTTTGTAGCTGTGGTATGTCAGGACAGGCAGAGGAGATGTTCTGTGGACCTGCCTTGATCAAAGCTCTATTGCACGATTACCTGTAGCTGAGCAGAGCTGGACTGCATGTCTGTCGGTCTACTGATAAGAATCTCAGTTCTTCTCTTATTTCATGCCAGTTCATTCGGTATTCATGTGTGTGGCTACTGCTACAAAAGCGACTCAAAGAAAAGCGACAAGTATTGAACCTATCAAAATTTTGCTCCAGTGAAGAATGACAAAAGGAATAGTAGCATTTAGTCTCAGATTATTGATTAGCTTGTTGTGAAATCAAATTTTACAATATTAAACATGACAAACATTCACTCCACTGGGGAAATATAATGTAGCACTTGTCTTCCACATACAGCAATCACAGCTGACAGGAATCTTCATTCTGCACCATACGAAAGGACAGATTTAGCTTGTGTGTATAACAAGCCACAAAGGAGTAATGAAGGTCTTCACTTATAAATGGATGAAATCACATTTCCTATTTATAGTTATTAAAAAAAAAAAAAGAGAGGGAATTAAATTCTGCTCAGAGTGATGATTTTCCACATTTAAAAGTGCGAGTGAATGGATTTTTGGTTTATTTCATCTCAGTTTTTAGTAACTTAAGAGCCCATGCTGCAAATAATAAATTTTGAGTCTCAATAGTTTCATATGCAACAGGCTGGGCCATAGTGGGAAGAGATTTCATGATTTTACAACTAAATCTACCATTACAGCCCCAGAAAAACTAAATAAAAGATTCAGTTTTCCACATTGCTCCTTCCTGCACTCTTGATGCTTCCTCTAAATATCTACATGAGTCATTTTCTAATGGTCATCTTGATCCACCAAGAACTTCATGAGCCAAACTTAAAGCATAAAAGCATTCCTATTGCAGCCAATGCAATTACTCCAATGCTTTGAACCTAGGTGCATGTTGCAAAATGGATGTATGTGAAGATGAATTAAAAGATCAGAAACTAAAAATAGCCCCTCTGTACTAATCACAAAGGTTCAACTAGCCCAAGATAATACCTCCAAAAGCAGATGACTAGGAAAGGACAAAATAGGGTAAGTAAGCTCCCAGGCATGCTATCCTAGCCTCTATCTATTGAAAATTATCTGTAGCAATCTTTTTTTCCTTTCTCTCTAAGGACCAGATATTTTGATTAAATAATAATAATATTTTTAAATATGAACAATCTGTTTACACTAAGGTTCTTAAGGAAACCGTTACTACAAAATATAAAAATGCATACCACCAACATTAGCTTTTTATGCTTTTTTCCTTAGTTAACTACAGATAAATATGAATGTATATATAAAATGTATAATATTAAATCAGAAATCTAGTTTCAGTCTGTATTCCTCTCTCTCACTGTTTTGGATTTACTTGATAGTTATATTCCTTATTTGTGATAAAGATCTCATCTCCCAGAGACTCTATATGTAAACACTAAAGTCTTAAATTGGGATGTTTCGTTTGTGACAGCAAGCGTAAGTAGAATATTTTCCAAGTATCACATACGTTGAATGCACTAAAAAGTATCATACTTTAATGTGCATAACATGTCAGCTATGTATAAAACCATTCTATCTGAATCAATAATAATGATAGCTATGTGGGAGCAGGGGTTACACAAAAGCACAGCGCTTTTGCTTTCCAAATAGACCACTGACCAGCTGCCTCAGCCTTTCCCTAATCTATAATAGCCCTTCCTGCCTCTGTATCTAATTTTCTAAAGCTTAGATGAGGTTACAGGTTATGTGAGAACTTATTTACAAACATTGCTTCATTTTAAGAGAATACAGGTCATCAGAGATAGAGCTCTATATGCAAAGATATAATGTAGAGAGCACCAAGGAAGCTGGCCAAAGAAGTGAGTGTTCTCTGGCATTTTCCAAAGCGCCTTCATTAACCTTTGGACACAAGGTATTACCGTTAGGAATGATAACTATAAGTGTCTGGACCAGAAAAAGAGCTGTTGCTTCACTGGAGCAACCATCCTACATATCAAGTCAAGAAATCCCCTGGCAGCGTGTCCCTAGGTTGCAAAGCTGCAGCAACATGCTTGGGTTCATGTTAGGATTAACCTCAAATGCAGAACTGACACAGAATCACAAGGCCATGGTGCCTAACTATGACCTATGGCAGTGCTCACAGGACACAGCTTTAATTTGCTAAGCAAGAAAACTTTAAGATACAGATGAGACTGACAGCACTGAACTGTTAGCTTTTCCCTGCTTAAACCTTATTTTGGGGCTAACTAGTCTAAGGAGCCTGGAGTTCTCAGAGCCTCCCTTGACTGCTTCAAACACAGGCTGGGGGCACCTGTAAATCTGATGGCATCCACTGTTAGAAAGTTAGTATTTCAAGAGATATCAGGAGTTTTAAAAATAAGATTATTCCAATTATTCAGAACTTTGCACTTAAGTCAGTGGGCATTAAAGTATCCCTTGTGCCACAAAAATTTGGAGTAAACATCAATGAATCTTAATATATTTCACAGATTGTTATGAAGTTACAATAAAGGATAGCTGGTCTTTTCAAAAAATGGAAAGCTAGCAGATTTATGCAGCAACACAGCAGTTCCAGCATCACATTTTCAGAGAAGATAAAATGCAAACCTGTGATATAAGCAAGCCCAACTCTACACGATAACAAGTCTCCATTTTCTTTGACAAGCAATTCATTCAATTAAATACTGCCTCCAAAAGCAGTCAGCTAATTTATACTGAATGCATAGGAAAACCTAAGGCAGTCCAAACAGTGGAAAAAACTCCAGACATCCAAGTCAACATAAATGTGCTTTGATACCCCACAGCTTATGAAACCTAATGGTAACACAGCTCATCTCAGAAAACATATTGAAGAAACAAAAAAACCCTGAAACAAAAATGTAATCATGTTTGTGATTGTATCACATAATTCATGTATGCACTGGCAAACCTGAAATTATAATAAGAAAAAAACCCAACTCTGATTATATGTTAATTAATTAAAGGTTGTCTTCCAGATATTTTCAAGAAGTTCAGATTGATTTGAATCTTGAACATATGATCCGTAAGAAGTAATACAGTAAACACAATAATTAATACCATGATCTTTAGGAAAAGTTCTATTTTTTTCAAAACATTGTTGTACACTGCTCAAAGAAAACACACAGCCTATTTTTCAGTTTTCATTTTGCTTTAAATTTCATAGATGCTGAACACTGAAAATCACAGTATGATCTAAGGCAATGTCTCCTTTAAGTATTGTAAAAGAGGGAAGGATATCTTACAGTAATTCCAATGTGTTTTTAAAACTTATTAAAAGCTCTCAAGGAACTGCAGTTACCAATTAGACCATGAAATAACATGCCACTTCTTTTAGAAAAATCTATTTCATAATTTTCTCCTTTTCTGCATCATTATGTAAAATTTCACTTCAGTGAATTAAGATAGTAAAAGGCCCTGACTGAGGTCTTAATAAAGATAAGAGGTCTCTTTTTTTTTTTTCCTTCCCTTGAGTACTATTCTAATTTTTTGCATTTGTGACATATGCTCAGTAAATTAAAGTCTCTCAGGAGTGAAATAGATATTTGCTACTGAAATATCAGATTAATTCTCCCAGGAAGAAACGTTAAATCTTATATGAAACCACAGGCACTACCAATTTTATTCTGCTGCCCATGCTCAAACTTCATTATTAGCTTATTATTGCTGATATCTTCCCTTCAAGTTAATTGGATGTTTTAAGAACTGCAAAAGCTGAACCAAAAAATCTGCTGCATAGGTTCAAACAAGTGATGATCAGCAGAGCACAGGAAACAAATATTAATCCAGAACACTTTTGCAACCTGTGAAATCACCCAGGGATTGATGCAGGCTAGTGTCAACTGATTATTTCCAAGGCTAGCTCTGCAAATTAGTATTAATATTAATTTATGAATATTAAAGCCTTGGCCAGTGAAGAGAAAAACGCTTTAACTAGAGTTTTTAGATCTTTATATCTTTCTGAGATAAGGAGAGGTCTAGCAATCTTTTAGACTCCTTTGCCAATCAGGACATTCAGGTCTGATTCAGAGATGGGGTTTCAGTTCCAAATCACCATACTTTTACTGGGTAAATTTTACAGCAGTCAGGCAAAGTGATAAAGATTCCCGGTTTGGCCTCTGCTCTAACGACATTGTATCTCCTTTGGCCACAGACCTCTTGATCTGCCAGGCCCTGACCTTTCTCTCCATAAACTCTTTCCACTGATGCATTGGAAGTTGGCTTGAAACTCTGAGATAAGCCTTTTTTCCAAATTTTCCCCACATATCTGATTCTTCTCATTAGATCAGAAGTTAAGCACTTCTAATGCCATTTAGTGCAATTTTATCAAGTTGAGAAAATACAGCTGTATGCTTCTCTGATAACTGGAAACAGGACATCTTATCCTGGCCCCATTATGTTTTATCCTTTCACTTTAATAATTCACTACAGAGACAGAAAAGCAGCTGGGCAAAGGAATTGGGCTCTAGATCCATATAAATGCCTAAACCAAGATTTTGCCAGAATTCATGGTCTAAATTGCAATGGTATGACCCAAAACATATTTTAGCCAGCAGCTATTTAATACTCAGTAGGTGCCTCCCTTTCTCCATCTCCATTTAAGAAAAGACAGTAATAAGAACTGCTCATTTATTTCAGAGGATAGTTTAGTAACATAGGAAAAAAAATTACTAAGCACAGGTTGTCTTTGCAACCTTTACTTGGTCATCTCTGCCAGAGACTTCCAACACCAGTGTTGAATCTTTAAATACTTTCAGATTTAAAAAGGTAAGTCAACTATTATTTTTGAAATCAACCATAAAGTAGGTACTATTATTTTTGAAACAACTACCATGGTGTGCTTTTGATATCAGCTAGCTCAAAGTGTAACCCTTATGTAAAATCTATATGTTCTCATTGCTTAAACCGGAACACCTAACTTTCTTCCACCAGTATATAGGAAGCCTAGAACCCAGGTTCAAGTTGACTTCTACTCCAGGACATCAAATCTAATCTAATCCAGGACATCAAATTTGGTTTGATCTTGATCTTTGAGAATGTGACTAAAAAGTACAGTCATAATAAATGTAAGAATGTGTTAAATCTCTCCTTAAGTGAAATTCCTGAGAAAGAGAACAGAATTTTTGTCTAAGCAGCTCCTGAATAAGGATTATATACCAAAGTGAAATTCTGAAATAAAGATGATTGTATTTCTTTGCAAGGCATGCATCACAGCATATTTTTCCATATGTACATAAGCACTAAAATAAGCAAATTATTTTCATAGCATCACTGAAAAAAATGTCTTGGGAGCAGTTTTATCACAAGCACAGACATTTTATAATTTCCAAACAAAACTCCAACATTCCAAGCTAGAATTAAGGCTGAGAACATATAATTAAATTAATAGTTCAGTCAACATTTAAAAGGTTTAAAGTCAGTACAGGAAAATTGTAATTTATCTTCAAATGGAGCATGTTAAACCTAGGAAATAATCCAGCTGTGATTTGGAAAGGTGCCATTAGGTATCCAAGCATCCCTAACTTTGACCTGAAGGGATATCAGAGACTGTCATTATAGGCATAGTATGATTTATAGGCATTATAGTATGATTTTAGAATCTGTGGCCATGATGAAATTGAACTTTTTTTTTTTTTTTTAAACATGCTAGCCACACCAGATAATTTTTTTTCCATTTTGGCATCACTATAGCACTGAGCAGGTGGGAATGTTTTTAAACTCCATTCAAGTCACTTGCTAGAAGCAACTAAATATCCGTGAGTCCATACAGAGTAATGCAAGCTGGCAATGCTTCCTCTTGACCAGAGTGGGCAGTGGAAGCCAAGGGAATCACATTGTCTTCAGCTATTTTGCAGTAGCAAAAGTCAAGCAATTTCAGTGCGCTTGTGCCAGGCAAAAGCACACACGGAATTCATTCTTTGGCTCTGGGTGATTTCCAAGCCATTCATTGTGTCAGGGAAGTGCAGTGAGCTGCAGGACAGGGCAGTCATTCAGCCCCATAGAATCTGAAAGGCTCCCAAGGCATGGCCTTATTTTTGACAATGGTTAAATTACTTCCTTCCCATTGCTGATTTTTACCTTCCTCTGCCCTATAATTAGAGCCAAACATTGTATCCTTGTGCTGTCTTTGATTTGCTAAGTAAAGTAAGACAAACTGTTGGCAGGTGGAATTTATCTAGATGGATGGATGAATATAGATGGACCTGAACTCCCTTGGTAATGGTCCAAGCTGGCAGGCAGTACTGGCTTATGTTAATGAAGTCAAACGTCAGACTGACATAACTCTATGGTCTCTGACTAGAGCTGTCTTGAATTTGGTCATTTTGGAGTGCTGGATGAAGAGGTTGAACCTGCCCGTGTAGAAAGCCCACACTTCTCATAATATTCACTCTCTGAAAACTTGTTATTTTTAATTACCTTCTCTGCACATTTTCCAGTTGCAGTTCACCTTCTTAAAAACACGATGACCAGTGTTCCTCTGACATCTCACCAGTGCCTTCTCAGCAACAGCAGGTCCTCTCTAGGTCTATGAGAAATATCTTTGCTGGTTTATCTTAGGATCAAATTTGCCCTTTCCACTGCTGCATTACAAATGGTAATTCAGTTATACTGGATCCTTTTTCACCGAAAGCATTTCCAACTGCTGAGCAACCAACTGGAAGTCAAAATGGTTTCTATTAACCCTCAAGTGAGCACTCCTGAACTTCACACTACTAACATTTGTATTAATTGTCTGCAGCAGCATTAGATTCCTTTTGTTCAACATCCAGCTTTGTGTCATCAGCAAATTCCAGCACCATTTTCCTACCTTTTGTGCTTTGGTCATTCATGAAAATAGTAATTAACATTCATTTTTAGTGAAGTTTCTTGAAGATCTGCCTTAGTTATCTCTTTCTAACTTAGTATTTTCCTTCTCAAAACTCCCATTGCCCTCCCATTTCAACACTTCCTACAACAATTCCTTTACACCAAGTTCACAGTTTCCTCTCCACCTTAACTAACAGTTTCTCACTTGGCACTATATCAAGTGTTTTACTGAGAAGGCCTCAGGTGGATAACAACCACAGTTTTGAGATTCCCAGGATCTGATTACCTGAACTGATTGACTCCTAGAGGACAGGAATGGTGCTATGTTTCAGAAACTAATTAAAAGTTGTTAGTTCTTGTACCAGGTAATCTGTATTTGAATCTAAGACACAGGAACCAAACCTTCCAGAGTCATTTAGAAGGGTTTCTTGTACCGCACTCAGCCTAATAATACACAATAATAATCTACACTGATGAGGGCAAGCATATACCAAACTTGGTGTTTCTGAGCAAATATTGAACAACAAACTTTCTGCATTTATTATGGTTTCAAAACCAGTATTCACCTCACTTAGAGGCCAGAAAATGATCTACATTTTCTTTCAAAGCCTGGCTTTTTTCATGGAAGCAAATGTAAAATAGTAACACTATATACCATTAATTTAACTTCACATACTAGTATTTCTTTATTTACTGTGAATTATAAAAGAAGAAATGTACATGGGCATTCTAATAAACAGAAACCTAATGAACATGAAATAAAATTAAATAAAGCAATCAACAACATACTAACTTGACAAGGTTATGCCTAACAAAAGTAACTGCAGCTGAGTCCATGCCTAAAGTAGACAAGTGCCATATGCCCTGCTTGATGCTGGAGTTGTTTTTTCCCCACCGAGAGCTTCTCCCAGTCTATCACCAACTACTGTTACACCCATGCAAAAATCCCTGCAGCACAAGCTAACGTGCAGTTCCAAAACTCTTCTCTGTAACAATGTCAGCGAAAACAAAGGTTGAAGAGGTGCTCCAATTCCTCTGCTTATTACCAGAGGTTTCGTGGTGGGATCTACTTTTGTCAAAACAAATTTTAAAAAGCGCTAAAAATACAATAAATAAATTGGAAAAATACAATAAATAAATTGGGTAGATGTTCATACAAAGGTTCATCTAAGGAAATTTACTTGATAGGCCCTAGAAGTACAGGAAAGTTTGCTTAAGCAGTAAAATCCCTGATGCTTGTTCTGAGACTCCCATCTTCTGAGGAATCTGGTCACAGTTTGAGTTGGAAAAGGTACATCTACACAAGGGAAAAAGGAATTTATGAAGTCATCATCAGCTCCTATCAGACAGAGAAAGCAGAACCTGTCATGCACAGAGAACACAGATTTTTGCAACACTGTTGATTGACATTTATGCCTAGTATCTGTGTTACAGACTAGCTTACGCCTAAATTGGTAACAAATACGTACAACGAGAATTGAACTTCCACATTTCAGAAAATGATAATTAACAGCAAGAATAAAAAATAATTAAAAAAAAACACCCTTCCTCCACAGGAGTTTTTGGTTTTGATTGTTTTGTTTTATTAATCTTTTCAAAATGTCACTGTCCTGTAGTATGCTGAATGCTCTCAGGTCCTGATGATATTATTAGAAATATACTCCAAATTTTGTATGGCCAGCCCTTAATTTCACCTAAGGAAAGTCTAGAAATCACTCAGTCTAACTTGATACAGTTTAGCACAACTAACCTCAAAAAGCAAGCACATATGTACAGATAGAAATCTTCATGTCATATATCCTCTTTTAAATATTGACACTTGATTAAAGAAGACATCCAAAGCAGTAGGGTGAAAAAATAGTTTTGTGAATTCAGTTCAGCATGGTTGAAAAAGGAGCACTCTTTCTTCTTCATCGTTCATGCTCACTCTTTGCTATTTCTTTTTTCGGTCACAGCCAGTTTCAGTTTTATCCCACTTGTCACTCAGACAGATAAACTCAGGTTATCATGTTTGAGTTAGGTTGTGCTCTAAGTCCTCACATTTAGCCTACATAGAAACCTTGCAGATTCTTGACGTGTAACATTTCTAAATGTAAACAACTAAAAGTCCTCACAATAAACTCTTGTCCAGGGTCACATCAGTTTATATCTCAATAGCATCCAAATCCTTTTGAATGATCTTGGGAATTGCAGTCCTCCCCTACTCATAGCCATTCAGAATACTGCTGCAAAAGTCACTTTCCTACCTTACCACTCAATCATATTATATCTCTTTGTGGATTCCCACAGCTAGCTGCTTTTCTTTATCACATTGAATAAGAGAGATTTATCTTCCTTCTCAAGGTCTTCATTGACTCATTCCTCCTACCCACCTTCCATCTTTTGTCCCTCACTCATTAATGGAGGGTTATCTTCCAAGTACAATTGGCCAGTGATAAACTTGCTACAAAGTCACTTACGTTTTCTCCCCTGTGACTGCTCACAGCTGAGACAACTTCAGTCTAACCATCCACAAGGCTACCTCACTATTCTCCTTCAAACACTTCATTAAAGGCCTCCTTATCCTGAAGCTATCAGAAGAACTTGGCTGCCAGGCTGCTGATACTTCGTGCTGCCAAGTATTACTTCATTTATTTTCTTCTACCATTGTTTCTAAAAGTCTCTGTTACTTGCTTATTATTCAGACTTCAGTCTTACTGGAACAGGCTGATATTCATTCTGTGGTTGTACCAAACTCCTCAGAAAGGGGTACTCATGAAGATACCTTCAAGGTTTACTGGGGCAGAAATAATCATCTGGTTATTAGGGACAGAAAAGTCTAAGAATCTTCCAGAACCAAATAAGCCAGGTAACACATGTTTACATATATTGCTATGATGATAAAAAAAGGAATCAAACTGAGTTCTTTGAAAATATGTTTTTTCTCATTGCATACTTTTCATTTGAAGGACCATAGGTCTTAACATAAAAATTGATGTGCCTAGACCTAGTATACACAAAGTTCCAGCTCCTAATAGCAAGAACCCTGCTGTAACCCATATTTTTCAGAGGTCTTCTACGGACCCACTTTTTTCCCCTCTCTAATCGTCAGTACTCTTTGCATTGCTCTGCGATATTTTCCCCTCTTCTAGCTTGTGAGAGGCCTTTTGCGAGTCACCACTTGTCTGGAATCACAGGTCCCCAGTCCCACTTCAGTTTCTGGAAGTTTTGCCATGAGTTTCATTTTGGACAGAGCTACGTTCCTAGACTTTATCTAACACATAGGAAGCTTTAAAGAATCTCACAGACTGTATCTTTAAAACTAAGTAAAATTTGCCATTCATAGACACTTGGCCTTCCATCACTACTCTTCACTTATTACCATGCAGCACTTAAGGTTTACCTCTTCTTCAAATGAAGCATGTTATCTGTGATGAAAATGGCTTAAATTAATTCTGTTTTATTCTGTTAATATTTTACAATACAATAATATAATATTTAACAATGTTAAAATATTAATATTTACTTTTATTCTATTAATTCTGTTTATTTACATTTTAATAGAATAGGACTGTACACATGACCACCCAGGAAGTCCAACCAAGAGGCAGAAGAATGGTGGTTGACAAGTGGGTGTCTGGGTAGCCATAAGGCAGATATAAGGCAGTAACTTATCCCACTCTGAAACGATCACAAGTATTCACATGGCCATGCCTATATTAACATTCATGAATGGTGGATGCTTATGAAATGAGATTACTAGACCTTCATGTTACCAAATCATCTCTATGCACAGAATATCACCTCAGTGTTAAAGCTGGATGAATTCCAAAGTGAGGGGGAGAGTAAATCTAAGGAAAAATCCAAATACGATGTATGCCTCATGGGACATTAAGCAAGAAGATGGTTGCAAAGAAGCTAGCATTTGGATACATAAATTAGGCAGTTCTGGGGTGGGGAGATCCCTCTTGATCTGATTATGTTATTTCAATTAAACTTTTCACAAAATGAAAGATGGAACAACTCTATCCTAGGACAGAGAGAGAAGGAGGAGGGAGATGTTCAAAATACACACAAACTAGTTTACTTCTGCTTTGTGAAAGAATGTAAAAAGGACTTGAGCAACTTTAAGTTGTGCCCAGGCTGCTCGACATAAAGTAGAGGAAACGGAAACACTGAGCTTTGCTTTCAGCTTGCAAAAGCAAGAAATAAATGAAATCATACACAATGGAAAGTCTTCTTTGTAAAGTAAGGAACTGCATTACCTACAGAGGCAACTTATGTGTTTATAAATATTAAGAATTTTTATTCTTTGTCTTATCGTATGAACTAATTTGTTTTAGCATCAAATTGTCTCCAATATGTAAGCAGCCTTGATTTTTTCTAATACCTTTTAAGGCTAATATTATCTCTTTTAAAAAAAAATCATCTGTCAGAAGAGATTGAAAGCGTAAGGTATGATGTAAGCATTTTCAATGAGGTCTTACTTGAAAATATCACTGGATAACTGTGAAGGATATCTGAGGGACCGAGTTGAAAAGAATAGTGCTTAAAGTCTTTAGTGGGCAACTTAAGAATCACCTGGAAAATAAAAGGAAAATCAAGACACTGAGGAGATGTGGGATGGGCTTGGTAACTGAAACATATATTGTACTATTTAGTGGAGACTATAGGGTCTGGTGATAGGAGGTCAAGAGGCAGGGTACTTCACACTACCCTGTTTTTTTCTAGAACAGTTTCTACAAGGGAAGGGCCCTATGCCTGAGCTCAGCCTTGCATTTGACTATGACTTGGAACTTGAATTAAGTTTTCCAGCTTAGTACAGTTTGTAATATCTACCTAGCAGCCTTATATTCTAAATAACAGGGTCCACTCTGCACTGAATTAGACCTTGTGCATGCCTATGTATTAAACTTAAGGGGTTGAGACAAGGTGCAAACGAGTCCAAAACTTGGCCCAATATTTTATAACATCATTATTAAAAAAAACAAAAACACCCTCATTTATTCAAAAACCATGTCTGAATCACACAAATGCATTCCAGGCTGAAACTCTGTAGGACATATTTGTGTCCTGATAGACCTTCATGCCAGCATTCAAAGCAGGGGATTTCGGTGGAAATGTTGACATAACTCCAGTTATACAAGTTCCACTTGAACAAACCTTCAATGAACAGCACACATAGAAGTACTATATTGTCAGAGAGCACTCTGCAGTGATTATTGCTTTGCTTTTTCCAATGCTGTATTGAACTAGAATGTTAAAAACCTGCAATTGCAGAAAGACACACATCACTAGGAAGCGCTGAGCACCTGCAACTCCTCTGGCTGCAGTGATGGCAAATGCCTAGTAGGAGCGCTGTACCTCCAATAAATATGCTGCCCCAGTCAGCCCACAACCAGAGAGGAGGAAAGCAGAGCTGAGACTTTTTTACTTAAAAAAAGTATGCTTTGCAAGTAAGAGCCAAAGCAGTACCTGTACAAAGAATACTATTTAGAGATACAGTTCTACAGAGGAAAGCGTCATTATTTTTGCCTTTAGAGTGTGCCATACTAAGCCACACCATCTCAAAATTAGCACTGATATCACGGAATATTTGGTAGTACTTCACATATGCTAATTAATAAAAAAACATAGAGTACATTCACTAATACTGCAAATTACATACATAACCAAGTATTGTCACAGTGTCTAATGCATCTAATGCTAACATCACCAGGGTTTTTTTGATGCAAGATAAGTAATTAGCAAATGATGAATTTCTCCATTAACTACAATTTCTGCAAAAACTCGATTTTGGGGCTTCTCTAAGTTCAGAGAGGAGGGAGCGCATCACTGTGATTGCTTCATTGCTACCACTCCTACTCTGAGGCTGTGTTTTAGAGACTGCAGTGACGAGGCTGTTAATGAGGCAATATGTCTGAAGATTTCCTGAAAACATACCTATATGTTGACATTTGAATCATTACTTCCATGATAGAAATAGCTCTTTGTTACAAACATGTATTAATATATGTGTGTCCTCATAAATTCATCAAATAAAAAAACCTCACCAACTCAACAGTTGTCCTCATTCAAAGCGTGTATCTAAAACATACATCCACATCTTCTACCAACAATCTCTGTTAGCACAGACAGCAACCTCCTCAACACTATCTAACACTGAAGTTAGCCCTACTTTGAATGGGTGGTTGGACCACATGATCTCCTGAGGTCTCTTCAAACCCAAAGTATTCCATAATCATTTAGGAAGAGAGTGGCTAGCAAATGAGAAAAAAGATAAAAAGTCAGGCAGGACTTGCAACAGTTAATTTGCCTTTGGTGGGTATATTATTGCTTGAAGTAACTCTGAAAGCTACTAGTCGAGTTCCTCCAGAATGGTAGAAAATTCAATTTCATTTTTGGGGAAATGAAATAACAATTGTTATATTCATATTATACCTGTGATACAAACAAATTATATAACTGCCTGTGTGTTTTTCTGCATATACACAGTACGATATAATATACTCACATATTTTCTTGAGAATCACAATCACAATTAGGGAAATAGAGGCACAATTATCAAGATAAAGAACATTATGAAAAAGGTTTCTGTCCCTTATTTTGCCACCTTGCCAAAGGTCACGTTTCTGTTTAGTTCAAAGCAAGCACAGATTAAATGCGAATTAATCAAGTATTATTGCCTGAAGGTTGCACCAGAGGATATTAATTTTAATACAGAGGCCTACTTCCACAGCAAAAATCTGCAGAGGAAAAGAGACACTTTTCAGTGGAGTAGTAGCACTTAACACTGATTATACAAAAAATGAAAATCTGATCTACTTCTTAAAATGGTAAAATGTTGTAAATTCTCTTTTCAGTAGGTTTATGACACATTAAATAATACTAATAACAATTATGTATGCACAAAGAAAAATAGAAAAAACAGGTATCAGAGGATAAAAAGTTAAAGAAAAGAAAATTAAGAAAGTTAATTAACAAGATGTACTTATTATTTGTACTCATATGATATTAATATCTTTTTTAAAACAAATAGCATTAACTGACTTTACAGGTCTTCTTACTCTGGTATATTCAAAACAAAAGTAATATTCTTACATATTTACAGCAATCTTACATAAAATAGCATCTTTAGCTTATGTGCCCTGTTTCCAAGCAAAGCAGGACTTGTTTCACTAAATAAGATTAACATCTTAATTCCCTGCATTCCAGGAGGTCAGACTTTCATTCAGAGGTCCTGCAGGGTGGCATGTCCAGCCAGCCAGGCTCCTCAGTCCTGAAGTGGTCTCCTCTCCTGAAGAGACCTCACTCTTCAAACATCTTTCAGGTTCACTCTTTGGGGGAAACGCATCGAATTCTCCCCTCAGCCTGAGAAGATTCAAACAACTATCTGCTGCTCTGAAGCTGAGGAGAAAAGATTAATGGGCCACACAGCATGCAAGAAGAATCATAATTGTCACTGGAGAAGTGTCAGTGTTCCCAGTGTCCTGGGAAGATAAGGAGGAGAAGGGTCCCAGCTCCCACTTTCAGGGCTTTTTAGTGAGTCCCCAAGCTAATACCCATTATACTGCAATTATTATTACACCCTCTGGCTAGATCTTAAAGGCAGCCTTGTGTGCAGGATGAAGCTCCTGCTGATAAATGTACGGTGTACTCAAAGCACTACTGGACTGACCCTCCCAGATGCAGCCCCTGGATCTGAAGCAGAGGCTGGATGCAATTTGATCTGCTCAGGAACAGGGAATTGCTGTGTGTTCCCAGAAGTGGATTCTGGGCACCTGAGGAATAATCTGGGCCTTTGGGAAGTTAGACATGTCTGGAGAACAACTAAAAGGTTTTCAGTATTACAATCCTGGGAATAAGCAGTTACATTCCACCCAAGTTTTCTCTGGATCTGATCAATAAATACATCAGGACTGAGGAGTCTGCCACTGATATTAACCAGAGGGGAAAAAAAGAAAAAAGAAAAAACAAAGGTCTGAATGAAGAGGCACCCATTAAAAATAATCACTGGGCATTCTCAAAATGTCAGATCGTCCATTGAATTTGTGTTGGCATTTTCAAGCATTATTGCACCTGTTGAGAGGATATATTCAGTGAAAAATTACATCCTGGCTACGGCTGAAAGCAGACTGTCCAACTGCGGTACAAAAATCAATGATCAATTTAAAATCACAGTCCATTAACCCAAAGACTTATAAAAAGAATCTGAAGATGGAGGGAGCTGCTCTACATTAGACACACCCCACACAGCTCTAATTTCTATAGAAGATGGTGGTTATCTCTAGAAATAAATCAGCTAAACCCTGTAGACCCTGTCAGCTTTAGGATAACCAAAACAAGAAAGAAGGTTATTATCCTGTGGATCAGCTTCTGCATAAAGCTTACCAGCAGATGCCACTCTTACACCACTGAAATACAGTTACAACAAGCTGGTAAATATTTTCGGTAATTTTTAAAGTAAGATTTTTTAATTTTTTTTTCAAACTGGTAGTTTTGAATGTAAGGCAAATCAAGTTTGAATGGCCATTAACACAGTATTCCAAAGTATTCAAAGCTAAATTTGAATGTAGGTTTTTTTTTTGTTTTGTTGCAATTGCTCTGAAGCAAAATTTTATTTAAAATAAATTGCTATTTTTCTCTTAATGTGCAATACTAAGGAGAATTAGAAAATTTATAGTTTAAAGTCAAGCCAAGACCTTAGCTGGATCATTGAAGAACTCACCAGAGCTTCTGGAACTCACAAAACGAAACTGGTAGAAGAGGATCTAAGGTTTGCCTAGGCTTCACGAGGTAACAATGAGTTTCTGATTTGTTTCCTCTTTATGCAAACTGAAAGTCTAAACTTAGAACGTGTGAGCTGCCTTTTCTAAAATGTTTGTTTTCACATTGAATTTTCATCACCACAGTTCTGAATCCCTGAAAAGAGAATCAGAAATTTACCTGGCTTGAGCACCATCAGGATATATCTGATTTATGAGTATTTCTGTCTGATACAAAAGCAATAATTCTTGATTTACTCATTCCACAGAAACACACAATCATTTCTGCCTTGAAGCATATATATAACTTACTATCTCCACACAAATGAAATTTCATACTTAATTTCCTCCCTTTCAGTGCTGCAGAGAAGATTAAAAGGGTGAAGACTTAACTACAGCAAAATCTGAAACAAGTGAAGATAAAGGGGAGAACATAATCTTTAATTTACCTAAGTGATTACACTACTAAAAATTAGGCCATCAAATAAAGTAAGCATTATTTGGTCAATCTTGTCTAAGCCATCTAGTCTGAGCCAATTCATCTAGGCCCTCTGTATGGTCAGTGGAGAAAGGCACCTTGACAGAGCATTTCCCCTCTGAACTGGAAGACTAAAAATAAATGCAACACTGAGTGTAAAGAGAGGCATGGGCACTGTCCCTCCACTGATTACTGAGGAAGTCTTGCTATCCAGCTTAGATGCTTAAATTTTAGATGGTTAGAATTAGATTTAAAAAAAAAAGATTACTACTAAAGCATTCACTTAATGTCAAATGCTACTCTGCAACTGGCTGTGCCAGTGAATACAAATCACTAGCCTACCTGGATTTCAGGACTAAAGGAGATCTAAATAGCATCAGGGCTTTCCCACATAAGTTCAGTATGTCCCAAATGTGTCTGTTTCAAACTGGCATGACTAAATCTCCAGAAACTAAACCTAGTACATGGAGTTTCCTTTCTCTTTTGTAGAATGGGAAGGAGATGATAAAAAGTCAAAAAGGAAGGAAAGGTGATATCTGGAGCATATTTCCTTCTTGCAGCCTGGGCCCAGCGAGCACAACCGGCTCCCTGGGTGAGGAACTGGCTCTACCTTCTGCACCTCCAATCCCACCACTGTGAGACAGCTCTGCTCACTGCAAACGAACTGACCATATATGCAACTCAATAAAAAGCAAGGTCTCAGTTGGGCACATATCTGAGATGCTTTATACCATATTTATTAGTGACATTCCAGTGTAGATAATACCTTTATTGGCACTTGAACAGCAAATAGAATCAGGTAGTCCGAATGCTGACTGGAATCTCAGTACCAGTTCCTATATACCATTATGCTTTAAAGAGACTTGCTGTTAGTTATATAGACTTTAGCCAAAGATATATCAGAGTATGACAGCAGAATGTGATTCAGGCTATTTACAACTTCTAGCTTTACTTAAAAAGTCAGATGTTTCTGCCTTTCACTCCATATATAGTCAATAGAGAGAGAGAGACACATGCATCTCTAGGGGACCATTATTCAGTCCCCAAGTTGGAGTCAGGCTCTGAAATGCCCTCTGAAGGACTTTCTCTATTTTCCTTGAGCATAGAGGGTGTCCAGTCCCATAACTTGGAGACATCTAAGTTATATTTCAAAACAAGGCAGTTTGTTTTCCTTTTGTTACCATCACTAAAGCAATCATTTTACCCACTAATGTTATGTGGATCCCCTTGAGAGGAAATGAGGCAATTTCTAAGTAAACATACGCATGCACACACACTCCAGTTATTTAAAAGATGAAATGAATTCATATTGAATGCTATTAGAGCAGCTAGGGAAATGCTTGACAAATAAATGGTAGATATCCAGGGGTGGCATTCAACCAGGATTCAGTCAATCTGTGGCCTCAGAAAGCCATCCGTATTCAGGAAAGCACTTTAAAACAATTTTCATGAGTTAAATGTGTATTATGTGTACATTAAGCACATGCTGAAACACTTTTGTAATTCTAAGGCTCTCCTCTCTATTCTTCACAGATTTCTTTGCTTCATGAGCATACATATATATTCTTACACAGAATAAAGTTTATACAGCTGCTGCTGGATCCTGCATGACTACAAAATTTTAAGGTATTCTGCTTCAGCATAAAGAACCTGGTGCAGAACACACCTTGTTCTTAACCAGAAAAGTATCTTCACAACCTAATTTTTAAACTACATTATGTATATTTACTGTGGATTAATTTATCTCCTGGAGAAATTCATTTTATTCTTTTGCAAAACTGAAAGAGGATAAATAGGTATATGAGAGGCCTTCTCTTTTTTTGTTCAATCTTAAAAACTAATCTTTCAGTGGCTTAATTTAATCCTGTAGAAATTTATAACAAAGCAATAGAGTATGAAGATGGATATTGCAAAATGCTCATACAAGAATGTGTGTGGGCATAACACATTGAGAACTTATTTGAAAATATTTTGATATAGTTGCTGTGTTATTCCATTAAATATGTATTATACACACAGTGAATGGTATCCATTTCTTTTTCAGATGTCAGTTTCTCATTAAAGTTTTAGTTCAAGTGCCAGTTTCTGCTCAGGGGTCTTGTATGACTCTTACTGCATACAGGATAATTAGTATCAATCTAATTAAAAGCAGACCTCACCCAACACACACAAAACTATTCAGTATTATTGCTTTTTGTTCACCCACCCAGTAGAATTATCTTTGTTTCAAACTTTTAATTATATTGTACTAATTTGCGCTGTGAAGGAAGATATTCAATTGGCATAAATTGTCAAAAAGCAGCAGAGTTTAAACAATTTATATCCGAATTTATAGCTGCTGACTTTCCACCCTAAAACATCAAGATGGCAGCTTGCCGCCTTTTAAGTACTGTGATCTTCCCACTGCCCCAGATACACTGTACCCAATTGTTAGGAATTGTATAGTGACATATTTGATAATTCTTTCTATATTAATTATTACAGAAATTGACCTCTGAAGTTAATACTGAATATCTTGAGTGATAAAAGGCAATTGCAGAGAGAGAAAATAAATATCCTTGGATACAGTAATTTTCATGGAAATTTTACAGAAGCTGCAGTTCTGTAGACTGCCAACTGTACTATGATCCTCTGCATTTTTAATCCATATAGTTATTCTTTTCAGTTTTCAATATGGATCTCATTCCTCAGCATGAAAAACTTATTTTGAATTGATTATGGGTTTTTTTTACGCATGGGGAGGAGTGATATAAAACTGGATTAGATGAAACAATAAAATGATTTTTTTTTCACTTCAGCACAAACAGATCTCCTACAAGATGCCTGACAACTACACTAGAACAGCAACCCATCAGCTTTTTACACTTGCATCTGACTTGGATGTTTTGATTTTTCCTTCCAGATATCAAACTACCATTTTTAACAATGTTTTTCCTTAGCACAAGAGCACTACAAGGGAATAATAGAAGGTGCTGCACTTCTGAACACTTTAGCTGAATCAACACAGTGAACAGATCATGTGACATCAACCCAGAAGTCTAATGGAGAGCAAGAGTGGGTTTAAAAGGACCATCTTTAAAAAATGAATGAATTAATTAATTGCATTGGTAACCTATGGCCAGGATAAAATCCTGTAGCTACTACAACATTACTTTCTGAAAGTAATGTTGTACAGTGGATAGTAACTGGCTGAAACAGAAACAACATTTTCAGCATTTCTCAGTGAGCTCTGATGAATACAAACCTCATATTTGTTGAGGCTCACAGAGGCATTTGGTCTTATCAAGAAGTAAATTACAGTATACAGAGAGATATTTTTTAGAGATACATCCTATATCCACTTCCTGTCACTTGACATATGAGACATGATATGGCTTGCAATTAATAAATCTTAGTTTGAATAATACAGTATATTAATTTTATGATATTTTGTCTTAAACGATCATAATTATCATTAAATTGTCATTTTCACTGAATAAAAAACATGCAAATTTAGAGGAGAAAGGTAAAAATTCCCATTTTAATTCTGCTGGGTTTGATGAACATAAGTAGCAAACTCCTGTAACACATAAACTTTTGCAAATTTGATCAAGCACCACAGATGGGACATTGCACAAGGAACAGTTTTCATGAGCACAATTGGTTAAAGGAAACATGGCCTCATTCTGGAGTTGAGCTTGATATCCTTCTGATTTGGGAACATGCTAGCTTGCAACACATTTCACTGGCATGGAAAGTTAACTATTTCTTTGTTTTATCCCTTCTCTTTTTAAAGAAGTTTCCAGACATTCTACACAAGATACTGTTTTGTCCAGGCCAAAACCATTCATTTTGGATCACACACAGAAAAAAATTTTTTTAAATCTTGAAAAATCTAAAACTCAGTAATTGTACTAACAACTGAAACATTTTACTGTCCATAATGGAAGGTGCTAGAACCTACCACAGTGTAAGAACATTGCAAAAATGGTCAGGGACAAAACTCCCATTAACTTCAGAACCAAAATTTCACCGTCATACAAAAGACAACTATAAGCAGCAATAAAATGAGGAGAATAATTTGTGCTCTGTTACACAAAAGAAGGAACAACTTCTAACAAGTTAGAACAACAACTAAAAAAAATTATTAAAAAAAAAAGAGATCTCCCATGGTGGCGCTGGAAAGAAGAAAAAAAAAAGAAATTTAACAAACAAAAAATGTTCTCTTGTGACAGAACAAAGACACATGCAGTTATTCAGCTTATACTTGCTTTGTTTGTTATTCTTTTGTTCAAGTTCAATACTTTAGAAGTGGGAAATTTTATTTTTAATGACCAAAGAAAGAGAAATTGTAGCTGTTCTTCATGCCTCCTTAAGAGTCAGACCAGTTTTTTGTTTTTTTCTCTAAGTACTAGGGTGAATACTTATACAAGGTAACTGATGCAGACCTCTTAGAAAGCAAACTTTACTATCACCTCAACTCACGAAGTATTGATGGTCTGTACGAACATCAACCACACCAGGAATCTCCATCTCCAGTAGAGATGATAGGAACTGGATCAAGCCTGTTGACTCATGAAGAAAAGAGGAGCAAGGGTTGGAATTGCTCATCTAGGAAAGCTCCCCGGCTGAAAGGGGAACCTTCTTTATATTTTGTAGCATTCACACCGTCTGCGACAGAAACACAGGCACAACATTCACGAGGAGATGAGAAAGTCACCATAGATATTTCTCAGAACAATAAAATTAGACCAAAAAAACAATATATAATGCACTATATCCCACAATGTTCTGCAAAAAAAATCACTGAATGATTCTGTCATTTTTTAAATGTAACTTTGGATGATACCCAATTAATTCATTTAAATGTATACCATATGTATAGACTCTCCCAAATTCTGTTGACTTCAGTGACTCATATTCCGAGGTGTCCTCCCTTTATTGAAAACTTCCTGCATTTTTATGTTTGATACAAAGCAGATTTTGGACTGTTAGTGGCTGCTGGGAAAGGTGTAGTACAAAAGATTCAGTCAGACATTTCTTTAAGGGTTGAACTTCACTGAAAATAATATGCAAGCATCCTAAACTGTTTCTAAATAACTGAAGTCAGAAAATTAACCTTTATATTGCTGAACACTGTACAATATTTTCCCACCTACAGACTGTTTCTGAAAACAATTTTATACCAATTAGAGGAAGCTTCTGAAATTCAATGATTTAATAGAGTATTTTTCTCCCAGACCTGTGAGTATATAAATTTTATGTCTTCTAATTTATTAAGTATGTGTTCATATCCATCTGCTACTTAATATTTAACCTACAGTTTCATTATTATATTATGAGAATAATGAAATAATTAAAAAACCTTAAGCCTCCGGGAACAAACTAGATGATTTTCCTGAGAACAAAATAATTACCAATATATGATCTATATGTGAAAATACGTAGTGTCAGACTTTTGCCTTACTTTCAGACACACTATTTTAAATTAATTTTTAATTTGTGAAAACAGGAAATGTTGCCTAATTTTCCCATTACATGCCAATATGTAATCAAATCTAAGTTCAGAATAGATTTATTTCATGGCAAATTAAGATACCGCAACAGAATCTACAAGATCTCACTGAAACAGCATAAGGACTTGAATGGTTTTAGAATTTTTACTTTCACTTTTTACTTAGTTACCATTGTATAGAGAGGTGCTATTACATTACTTAATAGAAATGTAGACTAACATTTTTAAACCATTAACTAAAGGTGTAGTTGTGTGACAGACCTGTACAACGAATTACGAAAAGGCATGCAGCACACATGCTGAATAGAACTTTTTGTCTATAGCAAGACTTTGAGTATAACAACTGTTTAAGACACTTTCAAGAAGCTCTAGTTTTCAGATACATTGCCATGCACTTGCTTTGCAGCCACGTATGAAATGTTGCTCGGAACCACTGAAGTAACTGCAGGCTTTCAGTCAGCCTAAACAGAACTAAACTTGCAAAATACTCCTGGGGGTTCCCTGTGACTCTGCCACTAATCTGCTGGGTGATCTCAGAGAAGTTTCCCCCCACCCCCCCCTTCTCTGGTCTTCAAATTTCCCACACAAAGATTTTGGTTTCTTTTATGAAATACTAAAAGATCTACTGGTAAAGAGATGTTTTATGAGAACTAGATGGAGTTATCCTGCCTGGCAGCTGTAGGCAAACAGCAGCACATAGTAAGGTCATGGCTGTGTTCAGATCTTTATTGGTCCTATGACACTCAGTTTTCCATCATATCTCATCCTAGCAATTTATCTATTAATTATATGCCATAGAAATGTCCTTAGAGAGATACATCTGCTCTCTCTAATAAATCTCTTTCTGGAAGTATAATGGACTGCTAGCCATTGCTCAATAGTTATTAGCTAATGCATTAGAAGAAACCTTTCTAGCGAGTTCAAAACAAGGAATGGAAAACCCTTTTTTAGAGGTTCTCCTCAGTACCAGTTCTTCTGAATTACTATTCTGCTTGTTTTTTCTTCTGGCTTTGTATGGTAAAAATGACTATGTGTAGAATAGAAATAGAACATAAAATAGACATGGTATTATTTATGCATAGTACAATTAATGAATTTCCTTCTTTTTGATTTGGTTTCATCTTTTTATTAAGATAGCAAACAGTCTTGCTGCAGTATGTGTAATTCTCTCTCAAAGGTAGTCCTTGACTAATCATTTTAGTGTAGGACTATACATACAAAATTTATTCTGAGTTCACACAACCTCCTGTATCATATTTTACACTTCCTTGCTGCACAGCAAACCCTTATTGAGATTCCTCCATCTTCCTCATTTTTTTTTTGCAAAACTATCTGTGAGGAGAAACTGTTCTTCAGAAATAATTGGGACCTGAGCAAGGACTATTACTAAGTACAGTGTTTCCGTTAAGCTCATTGCACTTTGGTGCAAACTTTTAGTAAGAAAACAGAATCTGACCCCAGATCCAAGCTAGCATTCACTACAATCAGTGAAGTCCTTTCATTAAATTGCAGGGACTTCCTAATGAGAAGGCTCCTAATGAGAAAAACAAAACAAAACAAAACAACCCCCCTCCACCAAAGGAATAGCATGAACAACTTGGAAGTATCACCATCTCAGATTGCACTGAAGAGTGATTTCACAGCCATTGCCTCTCTTCAGGTATATACAGTCTAAAAACACCTTATCTTTGAAGTAAAAGGCATGTATGCATTCATGCTACATTTACTGAGAGCAGATAGAGGGTCAGTTTCTTGTCAGAACAATGAAGCGTTTGAGTCCTTGGTATAAGTTTTAAAAATACACACCAAGGCTGAATATTCCTGAGGAAGCTAGCTTCTGCTGGATGGCATCTGCTTAAAAGACACAACATTTTTCCAAATTGAGGAAAGCAAATAATTCAAAGGAAGGAAAGGGAAGAATATTGAAGGGCTCCTTTTGGCTAGATGGAAGCATAAGAAATGATCTGCATACCTGGTTATCACAGCTTGGGATGTTTTAAGTTCTTGGTTTTAGATACTGGAGTAAGGAAAGAAGTGAAGGATAACTTCAATAGTCGGCTATGCATTATCTGGTTTTTTAGTAAATCTCTAAAGACAAAGCATAATAAGCTTTAAAAATGTTTCATAATTTGATTGACGTATTAATGAGGAACTGCTAAGTACTTTTGCAGGTCAGATGTGTGGGAACAAGAGAGAATTCAGGGAGAAAGATAAGGGGGCACAAGGGAAAAACAGTACGTGGCAGCCAAAGCACACCATCCTTTTGCAACATGAGTAACGAACCAGCTGGTGAAGGCCAGACAGTTTGTTCCAGCTGCACAGCGGAGGAGGGAGTGATATGGAGATATCACAGTCCGCCCCTGACCACAAAGGGTTGCATCCCAAAAAATAATTGCTGCTCACAGACTAACTGTTGACCTATAGCACCCCTAGCCTCATTATCCCTGCTTACCATATTAAAAATCACACCCTTTGCTGCATAATGATATGTAAATAAGGGGGGCATACCCCCAACAACCGCGCAAATGGCAATCTGGCCAATGAAGTATGTCTGCCACGCTTCCACATCCCACCTTCACCAACTATAAAACAGAGGATAGCTCACTAAAGTTTTTGGAAGGGAAGAAAACTGAACCGCCGACCTGTTCACTGGAGATTGCTGACGAGCGAGCCTCCTTCTCCCTCCCCCAAACAGGGACGCCTCTTTGGTAAGACTTGCGCCTCCGACAAACGTTGGACGTTACCCGGGAAAATATATTATTATTGAAAGCGCTTAATTGTTAGTTCGAGCTCATAGAAAGAAAATTTGTAGCAGAAAGTGCATTTATCAATGGCAATTCCGAACCTGTTGTATCTGTTGCTTTAATAAAATCTTATTCTTTTTACTTTGCGAAACTGTCTCAGGGAAAGTCCTCAAACAGGGGGGCTTTGGCAGGCAAACGTAAATTATAAAGATAAGGAAGGGCCTTCTGTCCCTCCCTTTCATGCAACAAGATGCTGATCTAATGAGGAATCTACAAAACCAAGCCAAACTCACTGAAAGTGTTTTGTATCTGAGACCCTTTTTTTATGGAAAAAAAAATATATAAATTAATAATTATGCCATTTTTAAAATACAACATACATTAAGTTTGGAAGAATGTTGCTATAATATTTTCTCAGCTGTTTTGCTCTTTGTGACATTCTGATAAGGCTGGCTGTTTTGTAACAAAGATGTAAAAGCATGGAGGGGTTTTTGGTTTTCCTTTAATTTTTTTTTTTTTTTTTTAACTGTGTGCAATAAAAAGCAAGAGCCTCTGAGTTAATCACTTTGGATAATCTCTTATTAGTCTCATTCTGGTTTGTTTATTGGGCCTCAGACGGCCTTCTTAAAATTCTCTGCTGTCTTGCACCCTTTTCTGACAGATATCATCAGGAACAGGATAACCGAAACTAGCAGCTACCTGGAGGGACTGCAGTAACTTTAAGTCTCCTCTTTTGTTAAATAACGAGTCAAATCCAAGTGAATTATTGAGGTTTGCTTTGTTCATTGTGCGAGTTCTAACTGCTCAGCACTGTATAATATTTATTTTACTTACAGGATTTAGGACAACATTCATCCCATGAACTTCACTCTTCCTAATAATGGATTCTTAGGGCATGTAGCTAAAAATCTAGAAAAGGAAAAGAAACTAATGATTTAAATTCAGCAGTTATCAGTATGCAGAAGGCAATTACTGAAAAGTCATTAACAGAAACCATAATGTCAGATTTAACTTATTTGGAGAAGGGTGAGGAAAAAAAATATATAAAAATAAGGTTTAACTCTATGAAAAGGAATTCTAAGATAAGGAAACCAGGTAAAAGAAAATCCAAAGGAACAGCTAAAGGAGTAAACTTAGTTGCAAAGAAACAGCCACAGACTCTTCTCTGCAAAAAAAAGCAAATGCAAAGTCCTGCACCTGGATTGGAATAACCCCGTGTGGCAAGACATACTAGAGACTGAAAGTTGCATCACAGAAAAAGAGCTGGGGTGCCTGAAGGACAAGTTGATCATGAGCCAGAGGCATGCTCTTGCTGCAAAGAAGGCCAGTAACATTCTGGGCTGTGTTAGCAAGAGTGCAGCCAGCAGGTCCAGGGAAATGATTTTTTCCTATTTGGCAGTTGTAAGACTGCGCCTAGTGTGCTGTATCCAGTTTCTGGCTCCTCAGTCCAAGACAGGGAGTAACATACTGGAGCAAGTCCAGTGGAGGGCAACTGAGATGTTTAGGGTGCTGGAGCACAAGGCATATGAGAAGCTGAGAGAAATGGGTTTGTTCAGTGGAGAAGCAGAACAGTATCTCAGGTTCACTGCTGATTTCAGAGGGACACTACCAGCACAGGACCTAGAACGGAGTGTCCAGAGAAGCTTCCTTTTAGCCAAAGCACAGCTGAAGCACATGCTCTATTAGGAGAGACTGAGGGAATGGAGCTTGTTCAGCCTGGAGAAGAGATGGCTTCAGGGGACCTGAGAGCAACCCCCTGGTAACTATAGGGAGGTCATCAAGAAGATGGAGCCAGGCTCTTCACAGTGGCACAGGGAGGAAGGACAAGAAACAACAGGCTTTGTTGTTGAAACAATAGGGGTACCTTTTTCACTGTGAAGACAGTCAAACAGTGGAGGAGATGGCCCAGAGAAGTCCCCATCCTTGGAGACTTTCCAGACCTAATGGGAGGGTGTAAGGGAGGCAGAGACAGACTTGTTTTAGAGGTGCACAGCAACAGGATGAGAAGCAACAGGCACAAGCTAGAACACAGGAAATTCCAGTTAGATAATAGGAAACATTTTACACCATGAGAATGGTCAGTCCCTGTAGCAGGCTGCCCAGAGAGGCTCCAGAATCTTCATCCTTGGAGATTCAAAACCCAATATGGCTCAGAGCAATCTCCTTTAGTTGACCCTGCTTTGAGCAGGGGGGTTGGAGCAGACAATCTCCAGAGGTCCCTCCTGCCTAAATTACTCTATGATTTAATCTACTAAAGACCATGCTGCCAGATCATCACTTCATTTGATAACTAGGTTAACCTAAGCAAGCTATACATACAGTAGTCTTATCTCCAAAGGCAGTACCATGAACACATTGTACACAGAAGCATTGTACTTCATTATACCAAGAACTGGGCTTTTGCATTCACATCGTATTTGTAGAATCCATTTTTGTCCACACTGAATTATTAATTCTATCCACCTGTTCCAACAAGTAAGCAATGATAGTTTATATCCCATTCAAACATTCAAGAAGGAACTGTGGGAAGGACATGAACAATTGCAATAAATACTTCAACATAAAACAAGACTGCTCTGCGTCAGAAACTTTGGAGCTGCTCTCTATCAGTTACATTACAACCATAAAGACACTATCATTGCAACTCTTCCTGTTAAACCCTTTGCTCTTATATTAAACAGAAAAATTGTGCAGCCAGTACATCAGGAGCCTACCAACTTCAGTGACAACAACTGAGCATAAAGACTTTGGAGCATGACACAAATATAGGATGTGTGGTTAAAAGTTTTCAAAAGTACTTAAGTGCCTTTAGATACTACCAAAGAGACCTGACTCACAAGTACTTAACTTACTTCAGTTTTGAAGTCACATGGGCATTTTTAAGAGAGATTTACCCCACTTCCTTAGTGGAAGCTGTTTAAGTCATCCTGTGGAAATAGTCCAGTGTAAACCTTTCAAGCATAATAAAATGATTATTCTTGGATCTCAGCAACAATAACAAAAGTGCATTATTTTATATCCACAAAGGATATAAAAACACTAAATGCTTAAAAAATTAGAGGAGAAACCTGAGTAGACACAAATGGCAAAACTCAAAACAGTACAGGTTCCTTTCCAGTATTCATATTTGTTGCAACTTTCAAAAAGCATTCCCCCAACCAGTGCTGACTCATGTGTGTAAAAATGTTTTCAATATGTGTGGTAACATGAAGACACTCTACTGTGAGCAATAGGACTATGAGCAACACAGAGGCTTCATTTAAGCCTTTTTTAATCAACATTTAGGGCAAAAATTACGAGGGAGAAACCTGGGGGAAAAAACAGCCTACAAGGATTCAATCCAATGAACAACTTGAGAGAAGTGGGAAACAACACAAGTCATCCTTCTCTTCTCCTACTTCCTACCTTTTGGTTCTGAGAATAACCTCTGAGGATTAGATCCCCAAAAGATCATATGCAAATGCACTTTATTTTAAATTAACAGAAGGAGAATGGAAATCAAGATATTCCTAACTTACACAAGACATACAGTTGATGTACAGACAGGCCAACAATTACAGGAATAAGGAACTGAAAAAAGCATTCTGCATAATCCAGGGCTAACATCAAAAGAGTGAGAAAGAAATGAAAGAATGAGAGAAAGAAAAAAAGTTACTTATGTCCCAGAAGTTTACTTTACTATTGACTATATTGATCTATCTTGAAGTTGGAGGATTTTTATCTCAGTTGGCCAACTGTTACCTCTACAATCACTCTTCACCAATTACAGTCCCCCTGGTTTTCTGCATGCTCACTGATCTTTTGAACTCAGGCATTGGTCAAGCCCTTGGAGTAGCAGGTGTGGCAAACACAGCGATTTGCAGCAGAATGCTGACAGTAATATATCACACAGATGCAAAGTATTTGGCAAACATCCACTGTGGATTATTCATATCTCTGCTTGACTGTCAGTCAAGTCTGCAACACTGCTGTAGGCAGAATTTGCCTGTGTCAGCAGACTGTCCTTGTCAAATCTGAGGGCTGAGATGACATCACATATGAATTATAAACATACTATATGGCTCTAGCATATCTTCCTAATTTAATACAATCCCTTCTTTCTCCAAAGTGCTTCTCTGAACTGTCATTTCTCTGTTCTGTTGAAACACCTTCTCCCTCTACCACTTCTCTCAATCTCCTTCCCTGAAATTATTTACTGCAGGCAAGGTTTTAGAATATGGCTTATTAAGGATTTTAAATAGAAAAGACACAACACAAATATTTGTTGGTCTTGGAGATTGGTTGATTTGTTAATTTTGACGATTTTCACCACAGTTCTTAGGGTACTGTTCCATTCTAAAAATGGATTGAGGATAAGTAGCACTAGTTGTTTCTTTTTTGTTTTTTGTTTTTGCTTTCTTTTTTAACTTAGATTTTGTCATTTTAAGAGCTAAATCCACAGATATTGGCAAAAAAAGTTAACACAGTTTAGAGTGAATTCATATTGTTGTAATCCTAATTTTTAAAATCACATTAGGTTACTCTTGTGTAACTGAAGGCAATGGATTTGTCCATGTGTTGCTGTGGGCATCATTTAAAGAGAATAGTATTTTATGGATGTCTATGCGGTTTTAATTTAGGCCTTTGTTCTCTGAAGCTCTTTAAGAAATCATGCATTTGCACTGCTGCTAGGTTTAACAGAAAAAATAACTAGTACCCTGACCACTTATGACATGCAAGAACTTAAAAATTATAAAGGGGGAAACCCCATTCTAGCCTTTTTCTGGAATCTCTTGTTGGAGTTAAGGTGACTTTGAAGAAACTCCAAGTGTAACAGCAGCATCAGAAGAAACAATTTCAGTTATAGCTGTCTTGTAGCTTTTTGATCTTTATTAGCCCCCTTTCTCTAGATAAACTGCAAGTCTGCAAAGAAACATGAGTCTCTTCTACCACCTATCTCACTGAATGAGGAGAGCTGAACAAGTCACAGAAGGATGTGTAATAACAATTCCTTTCTTTCTCTTTTTTTTTCTCCAAAATATTGCCTCTTTCATCAAAAAAATTCACTGAGATTTTACCTAAAATTCATCATAGCCTTCAAAATTAAAGCTGTTTCAAGAAAAATCACTGCTGACGCTGCTCAATGCCTTCATCATCCAGTGAATCAGTCAACTCTATCATTACATGCTTAAATGGCAACACTGACTGGTTTGTGTCCTTTTCTTCTTCTCAAATGCTAGACAGAGTCCTACAGAGCATCCCACGGCACCTCAGATATGCTACCGAATTCCTGACAAAAATCACACAAACCAGAGGGCTTGCTTCTTTTATACTGATGCACACTAATGTTTTATTTGAATTTTTCAGCACTCAGTGCTTTCCTCCTATTGTTTCAGCTGCTAACAGGGGCCCAATTATTTTTATTTCATTTAATTCATCAGATCAAATAATTTATATAGTTTTTATTATTTATTTGTTAGATTATATTTATTATCAATGATGTTTATTCTCCTTTCAAGCAGGTTTTAAATAATATTAAAAAAAATTATAATGAAGTTTACCTAAATTAATTTGGTTTATTTCATATATTACACTATCCCTTTCTTTTTTTCATTTTCTGTCTTTTAGGCCAATGAGGCTAAGAAAAAAACTTTACTGATTTTTGTTTCATGACATCTCAAAACTGACATCTGAATAATAACAATGGAAGAAAGGTACGAATAAGCTTCTTGAAGTAAAATTTTTGCTTCAATGAGGTCACTGACAATTTGTCTATAAAGTAAAGGAAACTTTGTCATCATCAACAGTGGAGATTTTTCACGCTGCCTGTAAATGTAAGCAAGTTTGATAAACATTAGTTAAAGTGCAGCTGGAACAAAGATAGGCATGATGCAGCTTCCAAAACAGATCTTTTAACCATTTTAATCTGTGAATTAGCAGGGATAACCCATCAGAGGATTGGGTAATAAATAATAAAAACCAACATCTTAATACAATTACTTAAAGCAAACATTTAAGATACAAATGGAAATGGTATTGGAAATGACTATGAGTGCTAATTATTTGCTCCCTGGTGAGTCTTGCGTATTTGAATAGCTCAAATCCAGAGCAATTCAGAAGGAAAACATTAACAAAGGGCAACGTATTTTAAGTTAGTAAACATGTTTGTCCAAGGGGGTCCTATACAGGCTTAATCATGTGAATACAAACTACCACAAGCAAAATTAAGTAAGGTCTTATGTCTTGGGAGGATATGGTCTGAAATCTTCCAAACAGTATATATTCTACTAACCCTTGATCATTTTTTTCCTTATGTCAGAACTGAAAGATCACATTGCAATATCTGGCATATAATAGATCTTTGTAAAAAAGTATAAACATAAAATCAAGTCCATGCAGTTTTAAGGGCACAAATGTTGTTATTCAACAGGAAGGTATTCTGAAGAAAGGTGCACAGAAAACATATGGTTTGCCTTATATCCCCTCTTTTAATGTTCATCTTCCACATCCTCCTGTTGAGAGGACCTTTCTAAAATGTCATCACCACAAAGCTTATGAGGCTTCCCAAAATAGATTTACATCCAGTTAATACGAAATGCTATTGTTATGTTACAAATAAAACTACTAGTAATAAAGCTAAGCACAAAAAGAAGAACCTGGAGGGTCATGCTTAGATTGATGTTGATCATCTCAAAAATTACCAGAAGCTCAGTGGGTAGAATGGAGAGGAAGGGAAACTGGGAAGCCAGGTTTCCAACATTTAAAAAAGAGGAATAAAACTCTCCTGGTAAAGCCACAGATATTCTAGGTGCTCTCTTTCAGTGGAAATCACATGTAGTACAAACTTTATACCCTTGGTTGCCAATACTGCCTAATAGTAAGTTCTGTATCTCAGCCAAATATGAGGCCTTCCAAATATCACAGGGACCATTTCAGAAATATTACAAAGGCCTTTTTTTATCATGGTCTGCTAGTTTCCTATTTACAAATTGTCTGTGCCCATGGTAAAAAGAAGTATGGTCATATATTCAGTCACAGCAGCTACTCAGAAGAGAATACTTCCAAGCATCTATTTTCTAATTATGTTAAAAAATAGGAAAAATTAGACACAACAACAACAAAACTAAAATCCATTTGTCCAGAAAAGAAAATCTCAAGAACAATAAAGATATTCACGTACCTTTTCTTTGGCAAACGCCATTCTGAAACTTAAAGACTTCCTACCGTGACAAAAGTTTCTGAGAACTCTGCGCTAAATTCTTTCTGCAGTGCATTTCTCCCAATTTGGTCAGTAAAAAGTTTTTAAAGAAAACAAAAGAATTTTAGATTTTGATAGATTTTTTCAGGCAGGTTTTCCAAGAAAATTCCCCTAAGCTTTTGGACTACATGACAACTTCATATAAAAAAAATCCCTTGTTGAGCTACTAACTCCATTTTTACTTCTATTTGGATGAAGATGCAACTTAGGAACAAAAACCATAATTATTTTCTGTCTGGAGTTCCTATTTATTCCATGTGAGTTGAACACAATAATTTCCAACATCTTTTCATATGTGTATTTTACCTTGCTTTTGTCTTTCTCATTAATTCCATAACTTAAGTTTTTCAAGCTTTTTGTAGCTATACAAGATTATTTGGGGGCTACATTGCCGAAGAGGTACAACCACTGCTCTTTACCCTGATAACAAAAGTTTCACATTACTTTTATAATTTAATCAATCTTCCCACCACTTCTTAACAATGTCTAAAATCTTCTGAAAACAAATCTCATAAGAACATAGCTATAACAGTTGAATGGAAATAAACAGAAATCTAGAATGTAGAAGTGAATTTTAGAGTACATATTCCAAGCCACAAAAGAATACACAACTATAATTTCATTGAAAAACAGAGATTTGAACTGTAGTTTACTGTTATGGCTTCCAGTAAAATGACCTAGTAAAGTATAATTGCAAAACTTGTAAAAAGAATGAAAAATTGAAACAGAGGACAAGTATTTGAAAACACAAAAACAAAGTACTAGAGTACTTTCCCAAGTCCTCTAAAAGATAACTCTATGGAAGCTGTAGACAGTTGCCCAAAATCACTATGAAGAATAAAGATTATTCACATTTTAGAGCTTTCTTTGATGCATGAGAACTATTGTCTTCTGTAAGCTGAGATACATTCTCCTGACATACAAGAGCTATTATTCATAGCTAACAATGCTTCTATAAAAAGTAGTAGAGTGGATGTATTTAAAAACAGAACAAATAATGCTTCCTTTACTTTTTTTTTCTAAAAAGATAGAAATAAAATTGAAAGCTTATGCAAAGGAGACTATTCTTTCCAAAGAAGTAAATCTGCCCTTATTTGCAAGAGACCACCACTGATCAAGATTATTAAAACAAAACAAAAAAAAACAGTCTCTCACTGGGTTTTATTATTATTTTATTTCTAATATTGCAAACTAGTTCCAACATTGCAATTTTATATAGATAAAGTAAGTCAGATTTCTGTGAGAGGAAACAGCGTTCCTTTTGTCTTTAAATATCCATCAAAGAAAACCACAAATGGTGAGGTTTCATTCGTTATTGATCTAACTTTTCTTTCATTTGGAATAATTTGAGCCCTGCCTTACATATTTTGGATAACTTAACATTGTTTTTATTTACCTTAAAAATGAAGGTATTTCACTCTCTTTTGAGACAGTCTTATACGCAAATCTGGTTTTACCTTGCTTGGCAAAGACTTTTCAACTGTGAGCTCATTTATAAAATTTTATTTTATATTTTTATTTTTGCTCTTGTTAAGATTAAGTTGTCATGAAATTCAAACGTGTCAATAAAAATATTACTTCTTGTACATGCATCAAAGAATCAAAAAGAAAAGCACTATGACATCAAAATGTTTGATGCCAGTTCATTTGCTAGTACTGTACAAATGCAAGGTACTGATGTGTGACTAGCCAAAAAGTTGTGCATTACCACGCACTCATGGTATTAGAAGCTGTGAGAGTCTGAGGACAAACTGCCTCATCTTGATTACTCATTCAAACACTAGAGGTTCACTGTTAGTCCAGTAATTAGATCTGCTTATTCTTCAGCAATGGGGAGAAAGGGGTATTAATATATTAGCCACAAAAGTTCAAAAGATTGGGATTCTTTAAAAAAGGAATGTGTTTTACCAGCAGTGGAAAGTCAGTGGTTTGCAAAAAGTAGGATTTTCTGTGAGCTATTATAGAGGAATAGGAGAGAAAAGAAATCAGAATGATAAAACAGAGATGGATCATTTTTGTTAATAACAGTCACAGACACTAGATGGTGATGGAGGTCAAAATATAAAAATTGCCTGAAAAATTTATTTGCTAAGAACTTAGGTGATACTCTATGTAAGAAAAGGGCTGGGACTGATTAAGTTCCCCATGATTTCCACTGACTTGCTATTCATATCTAGAAATACTCTCTGGTGGGCTGGTAAAGTTGAACACTTTTCTTTAAATATATGCTCTCCATTTCATTCATTCCACGCATGAAGGAGGAGACTAAATAAAACCTTTGCAGACAACACTAAGCAGTGTCAATGAAACCATGTCCTAAATGGAGAATTTACTTTTAAGAAATCTAGTCTTTCAACAGCAACTCTCCCCAAAGTTTTAAAAAGAAGTCCTCTACTTGCCTAAGACTGCACCACTGAAGCTTGAGATTTTTTTTTCTTTTTTTTTGAAGGTAGTATTATCTCAAGCCAATATTTTCACGCTTGTGACTTAACGAATAAAGTAGCTTTGAAGAAAGCAGGCTAGAAAGCTGTATTAATGGCTGTGTAAAGAGAGCGAGGGGCTTGTCACAGAAGTAGGTACTCATTTGGCTACTTTCTGGAAAGGTTTAGATGATTAAAGATGATTTTTCCTATATTTATCATGATCTAGATGCATGATCTGGTGTCTGAGGGCCAACAGCCTGAAACAAAAGCAATGCAGAGAAGACAAGGCAATTATTTTATTTGGTAAACTTAAATCCCTACTAAGATGTTGAGCAGAACAGTCACTGCAATGATGAAATGCTGTAAGTGAACCAAAACACATCCCCTTTCAGGAAACACTTTGCATTTTTGGAACGACTGGAGACAAGACTTTGAGGTGGATCAATAAGATTATCAATAACTGCCATAGTGCTTAGTGTCTGTGCTATAGTGCTTAGCGTTTGTGCAGAAGACATTTTTCAGGTCATTGTTTGATATTCAGACTTCTTGTAGCAGAATCTGCTTGTGCAGCCCCCCTTCTCCATGCTTCTCAGCTGTGTCTCAACAGTGGGGTCACCCAGCAACCCATGGAAAAAATGACATAGGTTAAAAGTTACCCTGAGAAGAACCTGAGGAGGCTGAGGTACAGAAACTAGCACTGCTGCCAGAAACCATCAGCATATATTAAAGTCTGTGGAAACAGCTAAGGATATGATGTATTAACAGACTTGAGATGTAAACAGAGCAGATAAAATCTTTCTAGAATAACTTCTAGGACTGAAAAATCTTGAAATGCATTTTCTTGCTAAGAAAAAGTGAGAAGACAAAAAAAAAAAGCTGGCAGCTGCAGAAAAAACAAAGCAGTTCACCATAGCATTATGGCAAAATTCTTCAAAGGGAAATTTGCAAGGAAATGATGACAAATGATTTGTCATGAGCAGAACTTACCTAAATCACATAGCAGTAAGCTAGAAAAAACAGAAAGGGATTTTACTCTGTGGTATGCTTTAGCTCTCAAATATCAGGACATTTTCTTCTGTTTCAGCAAACAAATTAACGTTCATCTGGTTCAATCCCCACTATTTATTTTCAACTTTATATCAGCTTTCCAAGTAATGGTAAACCTCATGAAAGGTTGAAATCCTCAGATATTTTTATATGAAAAATAATTGATACTAAGAGATTCAGTAGAACGTGTGTGCTTGTTCTAAATGTCTGTATGAGAAAGTGTTTTGTTACCGTTCTCGCTCGTACCGAGGAGGCACGGGGCCTTCCCCCAGACCCCGGACCATCACCACACAGACACCAATATGAGGAGTGGCAAAATGGTGTTTAATGAAGCGCGTCCTACTCTATTATAAAGCTGTAAAGCCCCGCCTTCTTTTCCGGCAGCAGTGCTCCGCCCGTTACGACCTTCCCATGTTCCGCCCCGCAGTGCCTCCCTGCTCATCCTTTTTCCTCCACAGTGTTTTAATATTTCCTTTTCCTAGTTCCACTCAGATTGTTGTTCTTCAGATTGTTGCAATATATTATGTTCATTAATAATGCAAATGTATATGAAAGAATATTTTTTCTGTGTAGATAGACTTGGAAGGATTTCACAAGCCTGCTAAATAAATTTATTTGCTAAGAGAATAGGTATTTTCCCTCAAATGTTCCTTAAAATAAAGTTTTGTTCCTTTGTATGTGCCTGTAAGTACAGGTACATAAGATTGTGGCTCTGCCTTAGAAAAAGGAAAAAAAGAACCAGCACAGATTAAGGCCATCAGGAGAAGTATCCAGATTCCCACTGAACATTCAAACTTTTCTAAATATTGCGCATTTCTGATTCTGGACAACTGGACTGAAAATCTTGCACAAACCTTTCCTTTCCCAAGACAAATTTCTGTAAGCTCTGCATGTAGTCCCATCAAGAAGTACTTCAAGAATTCCCCCCTCCCTCTCCCCTCAGTGAGGGTTACTAATTCTTAATTCAATCCTACTCTAGCAAAAACAAACTAAGGAACTGTGCTGCTGCCACCAGAATCAAGCTGAACAAAGTTAAGGTTTAACAAATTTTCCATTGGTAAGAGCAGTTTCTGAAGCCTCTTATTATTAGTTTAGTGTATATGTGAAAATACAGCAAGAAACTGACAGTTATTCAGCATGAAAAGATCAACACTTGGGAAGTTTTTATATATATAGCACAGCAGTTTTTCACAGCTTTAAATATCAGCAACAGCAACAATATATTTATGACCCTAAGTGGAAAGACATCCTGTTTTTCCAAAGGAGAGCTACTAGCATTCCCAGAATTACTTGCTTCTCATTCCCCCATGGAGCTGAGGGTAACATCCAACTTTCTGATTAAAGTGTCCATTTTGTTTGCATTTTTCAAAAGCTGTTGGCACTAGCTGGCATAGTTGCATCAACTTGACTGGAAGGCTTATGTATTTTTGTAAGCTTCAGTTACTGCGCATTGTTAGCAGTAGCTTGGCTTATTTTCAGCCTGCTAACTGCTCATCAACAGCTTGGTTTCTGTGGGATGACGTTTTTCTGAGAATTGTATTTACTATTATTTACTATTAGTGGAACTGAATTAATTAGGCTACAAAATTGAGATTCATCTTAAATATGAAAATATTCCATATTTCATAAAACCAACTCTTAAGCTAAGGAACCAAATTATAAGATTATGGGTTTTTTTCAGATTTCACAGTTCTCATCTGTTTTACTCTTCTTGAAAACAGCTGGTCAAGGAGCTGTTTTCAAACTTTGAAACTTCAAGATTGTCATTAAAAGAAAAATTTCCATTCTATATGGAGAATCTTTTCAAAAAATGGAGAAGAGAAACATATGCAACCCAACCAAAGGATCCCTCTTTCTGGTCTGGAGCGTAGATTCCATTCTGGAGTTGAAATTTTTTTCCTGACAAATGTTGTATCAAAAGCTGGGAAATCGCTACTAAAACATTCCAGTTCCAGCTAATAATATGTTTCAGTATTAAAGCGACTCATCAGAAAGTTTCCTTTCTAGTTCTGTCAGACATCTAACATATAGGTCACTCACTGGCTAAATCGTACCTTTGAATATGTACACAGTTCTTACTGCATCAATGATTTTCTGTCCTTCAGTAAAACCTGTATGCCTTAGTCCTTCCTGTAAATTTGAACCCAGAACTGGCATCACTGGCAGCTATAATTTCAACAGCTAAGTAGTAATCAAAGTACAATTTAGAGCTAGAGCTAATTTTATGCACCCCTGCAATACTTTTCTTAGTTTCAGAACTTCCATCTATGCAGCAGAAACCTGGTCATGGGATGTATGTGTATGTTGCACTACTTTATAAATCCATTCCAAAGTTAGTCTTTTACATCCAGATCACAATTTTTTAAATACACGAAAGTCTCTGAAACCTGTAAGCTTTAAGGAAGAGAACCACATGTAGATTAGCTGGCTTTCTGCAACAGCAGCTGCACTGGTTGAGAACACCACACTAGTGCCAGAGAGTCAAAAAATATCACTTAAAATGAGGCAACAGGTCTGATTCTTTTCGTAGTTGCACTAGCGAGTCGAGAGCAATGCCAGTGAAGCAAAGCTAGATTTACGTAAAACCAGGGAAGACTCAGCATCTTGACTTTCAGCTGAAGAAAAACAATTGAGAAAAGATGTTTTGACTATATTTTTCCTAAACAGTTTACACTGGGGCAAGTCAGAGAAGCACCACTGCAGTAACAGATACAGACTGATTTACATCACTGGAGGAGCTGGCCCAAATCACTCTGTGTTAAACATTGTTAATTTTAAGCATTTTGCAGCTGTGCTTTTGCTCAGAAAACTCAGACATCAGCTGTTTTCCAGCAGCTTTGGCTGCTGCCCTTTACCATTTCCTGTGCCACTCAAGGCCAGTTGCTCACAGTTCAAGGGAAAAACATTCAGGATCTAAAATTAGTGCATTTCCCTAAAGACAGCAGAAACCTTTGAAATCATTTTCCCATAATAAGATGTGAGGAAAAAATTATCCCCATTTAGTTTACTCTCCAGCATTCATACTATTTCATCCTTTATCTTCTTCATGCATTTGCAGAATTCTTCAATGATTGTGTTTCAGATATCTAATGCATATTACCTGAGCTGAAAGATTCCCAGAGGCTTTAACAGGCTCCAAGCCTCACTCCTAATGTAAATTAACTGCAGTTGAGTTACTCTGATAAACTACAGCTCTGTATCACACCCAGGTTGTCTGTTATTGACAGCTATTTACTCAAAAATCATGTAAACAGTCTTTACCGCCAACACCTGTTTTTTAAGATAATACACAGGACTTAAAAAATTATAATTCTGTATTTGTGTGAAATTAACCAGATTCACAGGGCATCCAGAGATCATGGCTGTTGATTTGGGGGGTTTTTTTGGTAATAGTGAAGATTTTTTCTCCAGCATTTGCAGAGTCATGATAGGGGAAAAAAAAAGAAAAAGAAAAGAAAAAAAAAAACATAACCGAAAACATAACCTATGCCTTGCCAGACCCGGAAAAATTTCTTTTTTCATTTACAGCTGAGCACTATTATTGAAGCCAGTGGAGCTGCACATATATAAGCAAAGGCAAAATATGTAGATTCCTCATTTTGGTGGGGTTTGTTTTGTTTTTTGTTTCGTTGTTTTTTTTTAAACAGTGGGCCCTTGTACATTTGGTGTATTTGCATTATCTTGTCTTGTACTGTTCTAGAAATCCTTAGGTATTTTTCAGGCTAAGTGTGCTACAATGCAGTTAAATCTGCAATAGGATTTCAATTTCAGGATTCTGAACTCCTGCACTTTCAGCATTAAGAGCAATTATCTATTACTATTAACTACTGTACTCTTCACTCCTATAGCCAATTTCCCACTTTAAAATATTAATCTGTAGGTGAGTAAACCCTGCTTTCTAGGGGATAAGCAAACATTATCTCCACTTTACAGCCCAGTACACTGAAGATCAGAAATGCTAAAGAGGGGCAGGGGGAGGAGAGAAATTTTCATCCAACAGCTGACTTCCAAAATCCATAGGGCAACGAGTCACTTCCGATTCAGCAAATCTCCTTCCGCTTCTTCACACCCTGAGCTATAGAGCTGCTTGCCTTTAAGCAGCTGATCGCATAATGTTCACCAGTGTCTCGCAGAAACCTGCGAGAGCAGCACTGTCTGCACATGTTGTTATGCTGTGTGTGTGTGTTATGTAAATGGACACCATTTAATAGGTATTTGGAAACCAACTATATCTGTTTTACACCCAATTATTTCCTTATTTCTGAGGCTTCTTTTCATGGGATGTGTGTAATTTTAGTCCCAAGGGTTCACCTCCAAAATCCCTTTAATCAATAAAAAAGGGTCACCAGTGACTACAATGGGTTCAAGCTCCCCCGGCACCCCCGGCCCTTCCCAGGACAAACCCTATATACCTTTGTGGTGCAGCTGTGGGTCTCTCCTTCACCCTCCAGCCAGAAAGAGCTGGTCAAGCTGACCTTATCTCAGAGTGATGCACCAAGAAGCAGGGGGAAAAAAAAAAAACAAACAGCATATATAGTCGCCCATAGGTGTGAGACATGAGCTCAGCATTAAAGAGAGCCTGAGGCAAGTATCAAAACCAATGGGGCTATGAGTGCTGCTGGGGCTCAGCTGTACCTGGACCCCTCTTTTACAGGTGCCCCATTCATGGGCACATTCCCTGACTGCTGCCTGAAGACACCATCCCTCCTCAATGACATAACATGTGGAGTCTTACACATACAGAGGCTAAAAGATGCAAGGTCTCCTCACTAGCTACTGTCCAAGAAGGAAGCTTGTGGGTCCTTGCTGCAGGAAGATGTCCATAAGCCATTAGCCATCACTGGCTACCACTATAGGTCAATATGAGCATCAAAGTCAAGACTGAATGGGCAGGAAGACTAAAATATCACTTTTATGCTTCGAATGATCCCTCTAAGTCAATAATGTGATGTTTTAGTGAGGTTCTGAGAGAAACAATGACATACTGTTGCCTAGTGTCCCTGTTCTGAGAATGTATCTGTGGCTTTAAAGTCCAATTCTCTGGCACTAATGCCAGGTTTAAAAAAAATAAGCAAAACTGCAACCTTCGCAATGTTGCACCGAAGAACACATGACACGAATGTGAGACCATTCCCTGGAAACTTAGCAATTCACAGAAAATTCAAATTTGACTTGATTAAACTGTGACACAAATCTGAGGCCCTATAAAAAAAAAAACAGACATTTTTCTTAGCTCAAATTCAAGTCATTTGTATTGAAAAGCTCTAACATATGTAAATATACGCTCATAAGCAATTTGGAGACCATTCTGTACGTGCAAGGTAAGGGATTGGTTTTGTATATGTTCTTGATAAATGAGAGAGAATTATTCATCTGTCTTTGGCTGGTTTCCCAAATACTTCATGCAAAGTCCTAAGCCTTCCCAGTGAGTTGAAAGCAAATTGTACAGTTGATGAATACCATACGCCCCTATAAGTTATACTGATGCATCTTTGCTTGCACTGTATGAACAATTTTTCTCTGAAAGGGAAAGTCCCTTATAGCAGGAAATTCTGACTGTAGCCCTGAATACTCTCTCTCTCAAATGAAACGTTAACTATTTCCCAATTAATTGATCGAATCATTTCACAGACGTAGATTACATTTTTGCCACCTCATTTTGTAAAATAACAGAATAGTTAATTTAGACTTTTTTGGTTTTGGTTTTGTTTTTAAATGACAAACCTGCCAGGACAGCATGCCAAGATGGGTCCTGTTTCTTTTTCGATAGTGTTAAGTATAGTACTATAGAATATTCCATTATTGACAGAATGGAAGAGCTGTACATATAGATATTAAATTTACATTAATATAAATTAATATACTACCTCCATATATAAGTATTAAAACCCTGGGTAATGTCTTAATTAAAGCTTTACAAAAGCAATAATCAAAGTAATAAAAAATTTTTGTAGTACACAGAAGGCAACAGCTTAGCAAAACAGTTCAAGTCTACTCTATGACTCACCAGCAGTTCAAAACTGATAGAAAGAATAAGCATTTATCACATTTTCAGTGTCCTATGAAATTTATCTTTTAAGTTCTAGTTTCAATACATTACTATTTAGTAGCAAGTGGCCATTAGAAAAGTGAAGCTTTCAGACACCATCTATAAAAATTTTCAGAAAAAATCTTACAGCTGCTAATACAAAAGCATAAGAAGTCTTGCTAATGATGTTCTCCAATTTTGCAAGACTAATAGATAATAGAATAAATGACTATATTAACATAACAACAAAAACAAACCCTTCTCTACCTGGACTTTATGACATATGCATTTATGTATCTGCCAGAAATCAGATTTATAAACAGGAAGTCTTTGGAACCAGATAGGGAAACACCTTCAACTCTGTAGAAATATGTTGAAATCAAAATACTTTTTGAAAAACAAAATGGACAAGAGAAAGGGGGATTGTTTCTTAGAAGGAGAAAAGGAACTAAAAAAATCCTTTTCATGGCATTATCTAGGTACAAATATATGAATATAAACAAATATTCTTTCTGTTACAATACGGTATGTGAATTTAACATATTACTTATCTCTTTGTAGAAGTAAAAATATTTTTTCTAGTTTTTTTCCCATGTTGGCCGCAGATGTTAGTGTGCATACAAAATATTATGTCAAAACTGTTTTGATCACACTCAAAACAATCTTTGAGAAAGTATTGTTCCTCTCAAAAATCTGCCTTGCCTGAACATTAACTTCTCATTCAAACATCTCTATATGCTCAGATGAAAAAAACGTGGATTCAGATAGCACTAATTGTGGTAATTCACTGATCACAACTTCACCATAGGACCTCACAGCTGTTGCTTGGAGCACCTACTCTTTGAAAGCTGGATTTACAGCTTGCACTTCAATTCTTACGGTGAAAAAAAAGCCTTTCAACTGCCTTGATGCAGTTATTCAGCATGAGGAAGTATTTGGTTCATTTTGGATTCTCTCTCCAGGAAATACAACTCTTAGATGAATAAGAAACATGAAAGAACCAAACTACAGGCTGATTAGGAATCTCCAAAAATTTCACATGAGGAGAAAATTCAGTTTGTGTAAGTATATATCTATTTATGGATTTCTCTCAAAACTCAATTTCAGAAAAAAAAAAAAAGAACCGTTTCAACTGCCCCTAAAATTGTATGTTCAGACTCCCTAGAACCAAAAAGCTGGAGAGGAGTCATTTTCGATTTAAGTAGTAAAGACATTTACTGGACCTGACATACACAGTGAGAAGGAGAAAATATTTATGATTACGTTCAGAAAGATAAAAATTTGAAATACTTATATTTGATGAGTTGAGTGTACAAAAACGTATTTAAAAATTCTATATGCCTTTTCTTGTCTGAAGAGTGTCCTTATAAAAGGTGTTTCACCTAGCAATGGTTAGAACAACTGCACTTCTATAGAGACTATAAAAGCTATTAATTAAATATATTTGTTACAGTTTAAATGGAAGGAAAAGCTGAGTTCTACCTTTGAACTGCCATGCTATGTTCAGGACAAATAGTTCCAAGTCCAGACAAAAAAAACAAATAAGTACGCATGTGACTCAGATATTATAATGACAACCATTCAAAGCATTCAAATGCTACTCAGGAGCATTTTGTGCTCATTGAGATCTTACAATCCCAAAGTTTATTGCCTAAGTTATGAGTCTATGAAAATTAACCAACATCTATTCATGCAGTGCTCTTTAGTGTTGGTAGAAAGATTCAAATGAAACTAGAGGGTGAAGGGCACAGGAAGTTATATTCAAAAGAGTCAACAATCATTTTACTTAACTCTTTTGTTACTGCTAGATCTCCTGATTTTAAGCATCAGTTTCAATAATGCATCTCCTTTCTGGAAACAAGTGGCTAATACTAGATACTCAACCTGCATTAAAATTCATTTTCTGTTTCCCAGTACTGCAGAAAAAGTTGTTGTTAGATTCAGACTGTACCTCCAGGAACACTGGGCATATTGTTACGAATCTAACTTTCATATGCTCAGCTGGGGGGGGGGGGGTGATTTTTTTTTTGTTTTAATTCAGTGTTGCCAATACTGTGGAATCACTGTAGTGCAGAAATTCACTTCCTGTCTCCCTTTCCAGCTGCATCAGTTTTCAGAGTGTTCTAGAGGTAACTTTCTTTGTTTCTATAAAAGGCAGAAAAAGACATTATTTCATACTGCTTTTAGTTAGAAATAGCTGAACAAGGTCTACCTAGCATTTCCAAAATATTTCTCTTTGGGAAAAGACCAAATCCAGTCTTTCCTGTTTAAAGCATCTAAGTATAAGGACTTAAAGAGGAAAATACTAATTGTAGCATTTTGCTGGGAACAGTTATGGTTGGTAGCCATAATAAGATTCTGAAGAAATAGCACAAAAACATGAAAAACTTACTCAGAGATCTTTCACTGAATTATTAAGTCTGAAAAAAAAAAAAACAACTTGTGTGGACTTTTCATTAGCAATAATCAGGAAATTGGACTTAGAGATGAATAAAGTGAATTATCAGTTACAAATTCATAAGAAGATTGAGTTGCGTATATGAGCAATTAATACATGCTAAACATTGCTTGATGTTCAAACTTTCAACATATATCATACATCACTCCAAAACAAGTAAATATGATGTACAATCCCTTGCGAAAGTTATGTATTAAATGTAAAACAGAGACAAGACTCTTCTCCCCCCCCCCCCCCCGTCTTTTTTTAAAGTATGTTTTGGAAATCTAGATAAAATGCAGAATTCTGGTCAAACATCACTTAGTATATGCAAAAAACTTGCTGGATATTTTTGATTTATCTAATCCAGATGCTTATATTTTAAATACAGAGGTTACATTAAACAGACACTGAAATGTATCTAGTTTTTTTGCCAAAAGTAAGAATACAAACACAGAGACAGTAGATGCATGAATTTCTACTCAGAGATGACAGAATGCAGCAGCCACAAAGGGCAACACGCTTCTTTTGAACTCTTTAGGAAACATGGAGAAAACAATAATAGTTCTGATTAACTGCCATTAGGTTAAACTTCAGAAGGCTGAAGTATATTCAAATCCCAAGAAAAGGCAAGATCATAACAGAGAATGACTAAGTTTCAATAAGTATGGTGCCTGACATTTCAAGCTTGGAAAATGAGCCTGCTTCTTATTTTGCTCCACTGTAGGACAGGTCTACCCAGAGAGTCCAGCTACAATAGGTTAAGCACCCTACCCACACTTAACTAAACCCTATAATTTTTCTCACAGATCAGAAGTAGTTCTATAACTATGATAGAATACATTGTCACAGGAACATTAGTTTTCTAAATGTGTGTGGTTATCAAATGTTTTAAGCTATTTGAATAAAAATATTAACTATGCCTTAAATATAATTCACTAAATCACCATGTGAGATAACCGGACACAAAATTTAAGATTATAAAAAATCATTAATTTCACAAGAACTACCAATACTCAGTGACAGCAGCAGTAACAGAATCCAGTAATGTAATTCCAGTTTCCTCTCCTAAGTAATGGAAGATACACTATATTCCCAATAAGCCACGTAAAGCTGAAAAAAAGAGAATGTCTATCTGCAAAAGAAGCATTATAGTCATGGCTGTGATACACTATTGCAGCAAAACATACAATAAACTACCTCTCCCTAATGCTGATTTAACTGTTAAAAATTTTCTATGTAGGAGCTGCCCCACTCTTTTATACGCAGCATACATCAAATATAGGTAAACTCTCAGACTGGATGATCCTGTATGTGAAAAGTGACTAACATCAGTTTCAAAAACATACATCAGAGAAAGACGAGAAAATGTTCTGCAGTTAAGTATATATAGAATTAAAGTCTAAAATTAATTACTAACTTGTTGAATGAAAATACTGTACTACTAATCAATAAGACCTTACTTTTGAAGTTCAGCAACTACAAAAGAGAGATACTACTTACATCTTCTTAACTCTGTACAGAAACATAATGATTTTGGTACTGGGGAAATATGTATCAATAGTGTAATAATTCAAAACCGTGGTTTAGTCACTGGGCTCCAACTACAGTACATTTGTCTTCCCTGTTGTAAGATTATCTAAATTCCCATTGCAAAAAAATTAACATTTCCAGGAACACCAAATTTACATACAAATGGATAGAGGAGATTCTTCTGCAGCTCAAACTGGTTCTAAACTTGTGTGGATGCTATACAGGAACAGGTCTAATCTTTCACCATTCTAAAAAGGAAACCAAACATCTCACTTTTCTACTGCTCCTGTGCCCCTAATACGAAACATGTAAGTACTGTTCTCCCCATCTTTTAGTGCAGAATGAGGACAAACAGTAAAACGAGCAAGCCTGGGGTGAACTACCATGACAAGAGCAAAACACTATATGCATACTCCTGCCTGAACATATCCAAGTTACTTTAGGTTATGCGGAAAACTGTGCAAGCATAGAGTCTCTCAAGCCCTATACCCAGTATAATTTTATTTTGGGCTACTGTAGTACTGGATTTTTTTTTTTTTTTTTTAACCAAAGGACACCACTATAATAGACAGTGTATAAACAAAACTATTGCTGAACCAGCTAGCTTTCATATTAAAGCATACATTTCTTCCCTCTTTCAGTAAGACTAATCCAGTCTTATTATAATTTGCAGTAAGACGATAAATTATACATTTAGTAAAATTTACAGAAATGTGTATAAATCATATTTTTAAGTAAGATTAGTCCAATACTATTATAATTTTCAAACAGTAGCATGACAAGACAGAAGTTGATTTTGAATTTTCTTTTCCAAGGAAACAAAAGATTCAGGCCAACCTGATCTTTCAGGAATAAAGTTCCAGATCTGTGTGGAAGTCACCAAGAAAGTATCTCCCTTTTCAGGGTGATGGTCCTGCTGTCTTTAGGGAACAGGGGCTATTACAAGAGGTCACACTACCAGGTGTTCATCTGGAAAAGAATGAAAAGGCAAATGTCTAATAGCTCTGTTTATTTGTATAGCCATGGTTATCTTCCCTTCTTTTCAATAACATATCATCTGTGCTTCTCCTACAGTGAAAATTAATAGTGTTTTGTTTTGAATTTAAATGGGCCTAGAACAACTAGGGTTAAAAAAATCCCCAAAACAAATCCTAAGTGTCAAGCAACACCAACACCCACTTCCGAGTAAATGTGAAATAATTGTTTCATCTTAATGAATAGTATTTATTGCTCCAAAATGAACAGGGAATTAGAAGCAGATATTGATTTGATGTATATAACCAGTATAAAATACAATTTCATTGAAAGTAATCTTGCTTTCTTTGACACCTGTTACAAAATATTATTTTGCCAGCTGGCAACACACACTGTTGGGTGTTTGCAAAATTAATGATTGCTCTTGCTCTTTCAATAGACACAGAAATTGGTTAGTATACTACACAAATTAAAATAAGACATGGTGGCATTTTTGCTGAGAAAAAGATCCCATGCTGAAACTGTTATCATTAGTAATAAATTGGACCTGAAAAATGAGTCAAAGTCTATTGTCTCATCCACTACCTTAATGTTCCTCTCATACTACGTAAAACTTACTAAACAAATGGTTAATGGATGATTAAATTTTCACTCCCATTAAAAAAAAAAAAAAAAAAAAGAGCAGTTTCCTACTTTTTATAAGGCTCCCAAAGGCCCACTAAAGGTGTTAACTATCTTGGCACTTTTTGATCAGAGGACTGGGATCAGCAGCTCATTAAAGTTGCACCATTTACTCCAGTGCCCTCTTTTGAGCTCTCAGCCCACTGGTGTGGTACAAATAAAGCTTTAACAAGGTTAAAGCGGTAATGCATAATTCATTTGCCACGTTGCCAAACGGGCTGAGAACTTGCTCCAAACATGAGGTGAGGGAAAGGAGGGGGAAAGGAAAGATTTTTTTTTTCCAGAGAGACAGTTTCCTTTAATCCATTTCCCAAAAAAAAAAAAAAAAATAGTCACATTTATTTTTGCATTTGGAAATCCCCCCTTTAAACACTTGCCAAGTAGCAAGTGATCATTTTATCCCATGCCAGCATAAACATTTCTCCAAAGCCAAGTAGACTTTGCAGGTTTACATGCTGTAAAATTACAGAATATCTTCCAGCTGGAGGTCTTCCATGCATGCTAATCAATCAAAATAAAAGAGGTGAAAAAGATCCTGCTTCCATTTTGACGATCAAAGGCAACTTGTCATAATGTCTGCCTTCCATTGCAGCTAGGGAAACCACTAGAAGTGTGCGACCACTAGAAGTTTCTTCAGCTTAAGTCAATGACAAAATTCCTACACCCGCACTGGGAGTGCAATTAAATTCAAATAGAAATGCCCAGAATAATTCTATGGTGTCTTCCACATTTATACCCCTGAGTTTTCTGGAAGTTGATGGGAAAAGACAATTAAATGTTTGGGGGCGAGGGGGACCCTTAAGGGACTTTGGGAGTTTTTAACATGTTGCATTAAAAAAGGGAACATTTCAGTTCCTCCCAGAGCTCATATTCATTTGTTGTCTGAGTGAAATATATTCCATATATGTTGTGCTTGTCTGAATGAATTTCAATGTAGAAAGAGTTGTCTCTCTTAGGATTTATTTTATTGCTTGCTTTCCTTGTACCTGCCCATGTATACCAGCTTCTCTTACTATTTCAAATATAAAATTGCACAAATCTGGTGCAATACCAAAATTACCACTAGTCCAACTTATGGTTAGGATTCATATTTATCCAACAACCTGGGGAACATCTTGGCCAAGAGCAGCTTGCATTTTAATGAACAATCACTGCTGCTCCACTCTTTCAACCCAGGTATTTGTATTTTAATCACCACCACCCCAAAAGTGTTTTAGTTCTCTGAAACCATCAGTTGTCCCAGATTCCATGCCAGAATCCTGATTATTAGCTAACCTTAAGAAGTCCTCTCCTCTTCCTGTACAAAGTGGAAAATACAACCTCTTTCTCGGTTTTGGGATACATCATCAGAAAGAGTAAGAAAGCTAGATTTTTATATGCCTATCCAAGAGAGAGCCCTAAAATATTTGACAGTGCCATTTTACTTCTCTGTGAGTATTCTTTAAAATTTAAGCCAAGATTAAGATCATTCGTGTTTGCAAGTGCAAAAATCTTTCAAACTGAAAGTCTCCTTATTGGCTAGGTAATTCATACCAAGAAGAAAAAGATTTTGCTTCTCTTTACAAGAAGTCTTGCAGAACCATCTAATTACAGGAGATTCCTTTGTACAAAGCAATAAGCTGGGTGCCCACACACCGCATAGAGGTAGCAAAAGCTTCAGGCATCTGGAAACGGTCATTGCCAGGATCTTACTTTTTAAACAGTCTTTGTCAAATACTTTTTTTTAAAAGTTAAATAAAGCATGTTGTTTTTCTTGCTTGAATCTAATATTTCATACCTTCTATTAAATCTGGAGGGCTATAAATTTATATTTTATAATACAGAAAAACTATTCACATATGCTTTATACTCATTTGATCCAGAGACTCAGTATTACTGTACAAGCATCCCAGTGTTTTTATAGTGTTTGGACATCTTTTTGTTAAATCAGTTCCATTTTACTATACCAGCCCTGCACACACTTAGACATGTATGGGTATCTCCTTTTTATTTTTGAGCTCATGAAACTTATGTGGTTATAATATTTACATGAATTTTCATAAAGAATCAGAATGAATGGCTTATGAATTATTTTGCATCCAGTGCTGCAGAAATTATATGCACAGCTACAAGGCTTGTAATGTAGGAAAATTAGAACCATTCTAAATGCAGCTCCGTGTGATGTAAAATCAGCAGAAGTAAATCACATTGTCATTTGTTTTACTTCAAAACCAAGTCTCTGTAATTGAGTAAAACTGATATTTCTTGGGCTGGGACAGAAAAAATAGCTGGAGTCTGTAACTTGCAAGCTTTCGTCTCCATCTTAAACATGTTCCAGACGCTTTCTTGACACAGCATTCATCATCTCCTAAATTATTATTCAGTGTATTCTGCTGCCAACCTTTGTGTTAAATTGCTTTTGAGCAGTCAGTTTAGTTAGAAATCCCAGGCTCCATTCTCAGTCACTCAGAGGGATAATATAAGGGCAGCATAATATAATATTATATAAAAGTTTATCATAAGGTAGCACATAGCAGAAAGCCTCCCCAAAACATCTCACACTGCTCTTATTCCCAGTCCTCCAAAGCAGGACTCCTGTGGCTGTCTGTCTTTGCTTTCCCCTCTGAAGAACAAGACAAACAGCACAAGCATCACAAGTGATGACTTTGGTTATATAAGGGTGACAATAACCAGCAGCTGAGTCAGGGCTCTGGACAAATAAAAGATCAAAGGTAGATCTGCTAAAGGTCAAGACGCTGTGGCTGTTTGTGGGGTCCCGCTGCAGAAGATTATCATTACTGGGGGACAAGAGGGGAACCGTGACCATGGCTCTGCTGCTCCACACCACAGGAATTCTTTTAATTCACACCCATTTTCTTCAGTCATGTAAAAGCTGGTGTGTCCTGCTGTGAAGGAGGTAACTGGAATGACACTCTGCTGCTGCAGCCCTTCTTCCTTTGAAACAACCTCTGGTAGAGGAGTGAGGTATAAAGCCAGGGACAATAACACCTTAAGTCACCAAAGCTAGAGTTCATCTCTCCAATCCTCTTGCCAACATGTAAACTCTGACATTTTACCCTGTGTGGTTACTATTAATACCAGTAAGAAGGGAGAATTTTTTCCCTAAATCTTCCAAAGGGCAGTGACAAATTCAGAACTAGCCCTGCAGTTCACCCAGGAGCTTGGCTGTACAGAACAGCTATTTGTGGGGGAAGAAACCAAGGAGAAGAATACAATTGCTTTATATAAACATCTTCCCATTCTATGAGGAAGCACTCTTCTTTTTTCTCCATGACCATTGAATTCCTCCAGTAACTATCCTCTCTTACTGAAAACTCTGGGGCTCTCAGCATGTCACCCAAACTCCATTTTGGACCCAATACTCCTGCCTGACAAGAAGAACACCTTCCATTTAATTTCTTCCCATAGCGCTGTGGCTTTCTCTTATTTATATGAAACAAAAATAAATTATATAAATTGTGAGAGAATTCAGCAACTGCCATCAGATCTTTACATTCATATTAAGATTTGTTTTTATTACAGGCCTTTAGTTTTTTAATATATTTTGCATATCCTTTCCCATTGCTTCCGAGGAGAGAGCCCCTTTATATTCCTGCTTCTTATTCCTATCCTGCCTTCTGCTCATGATGCAGAAACCACATCTGTGGGTAACATTTTATTTTTGCCTCGTACAATTTATTCACTTTGCAGAAAATCCTTGAACCATACTGCTCATTTGCAAGATCCTTGAGGGAACATCTTGAACAGAAACAAAATTGAACTTACACTGTTGTGCTAATTACTGAGTTTAACATGAAAACTGCAGAGTGCAAAGCCACTGTATGGGTGAGCCTGATTAAGATACAGCATTCCTGATTAATTGCTGAATTAATTGAATTCAGACTGAAGGATAGATCACTTTCTAGGGCAGAATAGAGAACTCCAAGGAAAAATTAGACAATAGGGAAGAAAAAATAACCTAATTAGTTTATTTAGATTATATCCTTATCACTTTCATTTGCATATGCTATTGGTGTAGGGAAAACATTGGAAGGATATTCAAGCAAACAGTGAAGATGAAAATTTTGCAAGAAAACCAGTCATCAGTTCCACACTTCAAGTCTTAGAAGGAAAAGACATCGTGTGCACATCAACACCAGCTTTGAAAATTGAGTATTTAGAATGGACTATACATCAAAACTCATCTTTAAAAGTTTTTCTCAACTAATTTCTTAATTGTGAATAAACTCAGAAAGCAAGCTGATCACAGTCTGTACAAAACAAAATCTTAATTTTATAAATTATCCATGATGGATTCTTTCCTAGCTTTATATAGCAGTTTAGTCAATTACAGTCCACAACAGATGAGCCTGCAACATGGTGCTCTTTTAGCTTGGACTGCTACAGCTTCAATGTTGTTAGCATCTATATCAACTGGATACAGCAACTTCAGACATAAGACCTCACATTGCAGTCATCCCTGCAACAAAAATCTATATTTAGCCTTAAAGCTAAATTTTAACACTATCATAATAGCAGGTTTGGGGAGTAAAGACCATTTTATCACACTGTAAAATTCTAAGTGCTTCATTCATTGTATTTTTGGTCAATGAAAGGAAAACACAGATTTGTAATAAACAGAATTTGGAAAGAGGGTAAATGACATGGCCAACCGTTCACCAGAACAGGCCCGATGAACTTGGCCAGCTTCTTCCATTAAATATAAAGACATATCTTACCAACCAATTTCTGTATGGATTTTGGCAGCTTAAGAATAAAAATTGAGAGAAGGAACAAATATTTAGTGGAAAACAATTTAAATCCTAACATACTAGCAGTCCCAAACAAAAGTTATCCAACCCAATGACTCTAACAGAAGCCTTTCATTACAGGATATGTTTCAGGCTAATTCTCAGAGGCAGCCTCAAATTTCACAAGCCATCATAAAGCCAAGGCCCAACAAATAGTTTCCTCTCCCTATTTAAAGCCAGGTTGTATTAAGGAAGATGTGGTTTCTTATTCAATTCCCTCATGGCTGCATTATCCATTAATCCATCTGATGTAGCCATTTGGAAACAAAGTCTGTCTCAGCTCTTGCCAGCTATGATATAGCAAAGCAAACTCTTTCTCCCAAAAATGATTTTAACTCCTTCCTAAATAAACAACACAGTCCACCACTACAGTGTTTTCCTTCGCTCTTAAAATAATATTATGAACAGTTTTACAAGCAAGTTGAAACAAGCAGAGAAAAGATATTTCTGCTTTGTCAAATTCATAGTGTGTCTCAAAATATTACTTGGAGTAGATAAATGTTGCACTAGTTTTGTGGTCTCATACACAGCCCAGGAACTGTTTAACCACAAAACATGATGCGTGTTACAGTCCTAAGTGCTCCATAAACCTCTGTGCTAGAACACTTGTACAACGATGGAAGTTTTCCTCCAAAACAAAACAGAAAAATTCAACAGTCTAACAACTGAAATTTCCATTTGTGTGAAAAGGTGTATCCATTAATGCAGCAGAGGACTGCAGAATCAAGAAATTCAGTATGATCTATCCACCCTAGCGAGAATGCAATCCTTCACTATCTCATTTTACTGAAACCACTGTCCGCTTAGTCCATGTTCTTCGCACTTCTGTATTGAAAATCCAGAGACAGTGCTGGCTACAGCTGTATCACCACCAGGAGAACCAGTTAATTACAGAGACAGCACAATAAACAGTATTTTGCAGCTCCCAGGCTCCAAACACCTGCAAATGCTAAACACACATTTTCAGCTGCTTGGCACCAAAGCTGAACACCTCCAAACAGCTGTCAAACTGATCACCAAGCCTTAAAAATAAATATGTCTCAGTGGTGCCATAAGCTAGTTCTTTAAAGAAGCCGCATTCTATGAAAATAACTGGGTACAAGTTATTGTATTTAAATTTATTTTGGATTTACTGTTACTGGCAAGTAGCAACAGTACTGTCAAAAATATAAGTAAGTGATATGTTAATCTGAACAAAAAGCCATGTGAAAGACTGTTTTGGAACAACTAATTGCTAGTCTGAACCTAGTGGAAGAGTATGGAGTCCAAACAAGTTTCTTCCCTACTCTGAATTCAACTCAGAATTCAGGTTGCAACTCTATCTGAATCAGTGTTACCTAACCGCCACATGGCAATGTTTCTCAAATACCCACATTAGATCCCATTAGAAGAGAAATTCAGTGCTCAAGCTTAAATGAATTAAGTTTTCTTGCACTATCTAAAATATGATATGCATGTAATAGTTTTAATTTTAATAAGTAGCTATAAACCTAATTATTGGAAATGACTGAATGTCAGATAAGGAAATCTGACCTATGCTGCAGGAGAACATGCTAACCTCTAGGCTACTGAATCACCTGCCTCTAACTGGAGTTTGAACGCTTTCACATAAATAGTCATTTACTGATGCAAGGAGACTGACTCTTTAATCTGATCCTTAGGACAGCCAAACAGAACAGGGGAAATGCAAATTTTACATTCCTTTTCTCCCTGACTTGAACTGTAGACTTGATCCTAGATTTTCCATATCCCAAGTCCATGTAATAATCCTCTGCTCAACTGTGCCACATGTTTTGGAAGGTCTTGTTTTCATTTTGCATTTCTGTTCTGCATCAGAACACACACTGCCATTCAGTATGTTTCCTTATCTTTTCTTACCCAAGTCTAACATGGATTCCAGCACAGCCAGCGTATGTGGACTAGACATAGGGGCTTATGGACAAACCTCAGGATCAACAACAACTTATTTCACCTGTCGTGGGCACTCATGGGCACAGAAATTCACTAGCCCTAACAGGCATAGACCCAGCTGTTTATTAATGCTCAGTGGCCAACAGCTCAGGGGACCTAATTCCTGACTGCACAGTGAAAAAGGATTCTGTCTTTCAGCACCATAGCTGAAAACAATACATTTTTATATATCATTTAGGAGACAGCAGGAAGGAAAGCAGAGGTATAGGCAAGACGGAGCATTCCAATTTTTTTAAATTTTGTTTTACAGAATATCTGCTCCTGACAAATAGCAAACTGTGCCACTTAAACATATATATTTTTTTCATTTATAAACAATGGTTTCTCCTGATGCATAGAATTTTCCCACTATTTTTCAAATGTGATTAGATACTATTACATATATTGCCTACATGACTGCATGGTAAGGATGCAGCTGTGAAATCTTAACAGTTTAAGGAATATATTTGGTCTCTTGAACTGTATCTTTGCATTTGGTCTGGATTTATTACATGAAACTACACAACACAAAATAATGGCATGCAAAATAGGCCAAAAACAAACAGCCAGTAAATCAAACTTCTCATTTGCCATTTTAAATTTAAAAATTATTGTTTGAACAAGAATATCAGAGAGTTAGTTTCCTCATATAGTAATTTTCTAATCCATAAAATACTGTTAAAAAACTCATCTCCCTCATGAGATTTTACAGAAATTTATAAACAAGTGAAATAGTCAAGAGAAAACACCACAAGGAGCACAAAAAGCTAGTCTAAAGTAGGGTTTTATTTGGCTGCTGATTCTTGTGCAGTGACAGGGTCATCCCTGAGCCGTGTGGAGAGATGGCCCTATAAGCACACCATGTAAAGCAGAAGCAGTCAAACTGCACAGAGCTTGCAATTAGGAAAAAAGGCTATCACCCTCCTCTGCTCCAAGAAGGTCCAAGCCTACTGTACATGAGAATCTTTCATTTAAAAAAATAATACTGAAGTCCCAAAGTATATTGCAAACACTAATTTTTGAAAGCCTAAAATAAACTTCATAAAGTTACTGTTAGTTTCTATAAATCTTTGCCAGTCGCTATATTGCTTACAATAGAGCACCTACCTGCTTCTCTCGGGACCCAAATATGCAGCACATCCATCATTTTATCCATCATGGTTAAGTAGTAATTAGTAAACATACTTAATTATATACCTTCATAACCTCTACAGAAGACAGAGGAAGAACTAGTTTTGCATATACAGACAGTAGCAGATATGTTATGATGAATTAGGTGAAACTTAATGATTCTACCAGACCCCATAGATCACCTCACCATATTTCAGGGGCTTTGCATTCAGTGGATTGTTTACCATCGTGTCAAACTTGATCGATCAGAAATCAGAAAATTGCAGATTAGCTTTAAGTCTTAATATTATAGAAAAGTGTATATTAATGGATTCATGGTTACATAATAAAGCCTCTTTACACCACCAAGAAATAGTGCTTTCATTGAGTAATATATTTTGGTTTATATGAGGAGAATAGCAATCTGGGTCTTGAGTTAATATTCATTTATTTGATTAGTTGTAATAGACAAGCATGTGCCTGATCACTCAGGTAACGCTGGAAAGAGAAATTTTTCACCAGGGCAAGGAAAACAATCACACACAGAACCGTTAAACTTGATTCTCCAACTGTGGTGCTAAACTATAAATCCTACTAAGACAGTAAAATCAGACAATGGGGGGAGAAGCACAGCAACTCACCTGGCTGTCAGTAATGTTGTGCAATTGCTGCAGTAGCATCACTGGCTTTTATTGAGCAAAATTTCTGACTATTCTGTATGATTTCACAGGAGAGTGAAATCTGTTACATCTGATTAATCCAAAGTTTAGGATACTGGTGGTAAAAATTTCTTGATTTTGATAATTCTAGAAATCAACCATGCTTTGAAAGTGCTTCTCCCTGAATTCAAGATTTTGCATTTGGCAATGACTCCATTGCTTTATCTACTATACAAAATCCTGTGAAGAGATAGGTCAGTGAAACTCCACAGAAGAGGAAATTTAACTAAAATGACATTGCAGAGATACCCCTCAGACATGCATCAAGCTGAATAAGGAGTACTTGCTTCCTTAAAAAAATTAAGGATTACAGATTTTGATTCAAGTTAATAGAGGAAAATTCTGGTGCAAGAGACACTGCAAAAGATAATATAACTTATTCTATCTTCCCATCAAGCATTCAAACACCTGAATGGGACCCATTTTTAGAAAGCCAATTCTTGTGACACTTCCAGAATAACTTTAGAAGCTAACCCAAATGTGAACTTCTGAATGCTTTAAATTCTAATCCTCAATGAACTTGATGCATAAAAGGCTTATGCCAGGATTTGGACCTTGGTTTGTCAGTCAGACACCAGTAATAGGATGGAACATTAGGAAGAGAGTTCTCATATTTTGCAGCTTCTTCAGCTGACCAAGAATGACTTTTAAAAAATGAAATATGACCAGCACTACCATATGTTTTGTTTTTCCAGAAAGGACAGAGTATGTTTAAGGAAACAAAATGCATAGTCTTTTAAATAAAAGATGAGAAACTATGCATGGAAGAAAAAAAAAAAGTTGGAAGAATATATCATAAAGACACTAACTGAGCAAATAAAACTCCAGACATTTCTACAGATAAATAAAGAGGCAGGAATCAAGCCCTGGAAGAAAATATTCTCTCTCCAACTTCAGACTATTATCACTAGTCAATGAAAGGGGAGTAAATAAAGAAGGTAGTAGAAAAATGTTGAAATCTGTTTAATTTCAAGGAGGGAAAGAAATAAAACTGAATTAGGTCTTTTTTGTTTCCATACTTCTATTCAGTCCTTAAAAATATGGCTAAAGCATTGTACCTAGGACTGTCTATCAAACAGATTACAAAATTATTATAAAGTCTGAAACCATCACCAATTTCAACATTGTCATACAATACTAAAGCTGAAAAATGAGCAACAAACTTATATACCAGGAATGAGATTATTTTGTGGAAATATAGCTTAAAAACACAAAGCAGTTACTAGATTACATTTTTTTAAATTTAGATATTGGATTTTGATGCACTTCTTTAAAAACAGTATAATTATTAAAACGGTAAGGGTAAAAGTTACGTCATTCTCTTAGGCAAGGTTTCAAGTACTTTCTTCACTGAATTTCAATGCACTTCCTAATGATATATGTCCTAATACACTCAACTGCAAATTTCCAAGTATCATATAACTGATGCTAGAAAGTCACTGTTTTTCTCTTCTATTAATGGTTACATTAATCAAAAAGCTAGTTTAAATTACATAACTGCAGTTAAACCCAAATAAAACACAGGAATATACTGAGAAATACATGAAAGTAGTTCCAAACCATAGGTAATACTAATACTTAACAGTATTATAAAACTTAATAATGACTTGCATTCTCTTTAGCTAGCCCACAGGCAATAGGGATTTGTCCTTAGCATGCATACACCATGGCCAGCAGTCTAAGAAGTTGCCTCATTATTGTGGACAATCCATTCCAAAAGAAGCCAAGAGAACTGCATCAGTCTGGATAAATATAGTCAAGAAGGCTACTAGAAAAGAACTAGTATTTTTTAATCACACAGAGCTGCAAAAACTTTTACTTGCCTATCTTCACACTAATACTGAAGACATTATTTTTATATATTCATCATTTAGATCTACAAGCAAATGCTGTAGAGCTTTCTGATTCCAGCTGAACTGCAGAAAGAAAGCCAGATACTGGTGGAATTTTCACTAGAAAAGATCTCAGCATTGATCTGCAGAGTACAACAGAATCTGTGGTCTAAGAAGAACGGTTTTCCTACTTAGAAATACCAAGATGTCAAGAGGTCAATTTCCAGCACGCTGCCCAGACACAAATAATCAGTAACCCCAGCAACTCTCTCAACATTTTCCATGTTTAAAAGACATTCCATAGGAAACATTCAATATACAACCTTAGAAACCGAATGTTGTCTGTTAAAAAAAAAAAAAGAGACAGCATCATAATTTTCACAACTACTAGCAAGAATAAACCTGGCCAGACGTTCCATGGAACTTAAAGAACAGAATAATGGCCACAATGGCTTATGCCATTTGCAAGTGCAATTAGCTCAATATCCTGTCTCTCAGAATGGCCTGTAGTGGGAGCTTAGAGAAACAATGCAAGAGTTGGGCAGATACAGAATTACTCTTTTCCAACACACTCTTCCACCAATTTGCACCTCATGGAACTGCTGAGACAGATATTGGGGTATTAAGACTCACCCTACTAACTTCATAAACATACAGGGTACACATTCCTATCTAAGGTGTTATTCTAGGCTCCCTTTATAGTCAGTGGAGAAAAATAGGTCATTGAAGCCACAATTCACTTAACTTGTTTCAGATGTCTATCTTTGACATACAAGTGCCTATTTCACTGTAAAGGCTGGTCTAGATCTACTGCTAATATAGATCTCTACACTGCAGAAGAGTTCATTTGGTCAAATGAATCCAGCTTTTTGAGCTTACAAAGTCTTGGATTAATTTTTCATCTTTGAATTTATCTAATCATTTTTTCAAATGCTGTTTAAATATCTGCTGTGTAATATGTGCTAGTCCTTTGCTTTTTAAGTCCTGTATCTGAAAAATTCATATGATGACCCCCTGGGTTTTGTGTTGTGAGATACAGTCATTCCTTGTTGATCTTCTCCATGCTATTCATTATTTCAGAGTTCTATTAACCTCCCCTCAATTGTTTCATTTATAGGTAAGAGAATCCTAGCCTATTTAATCTCTCCTCATATACAAATAATTTTCCATCCTTATATTTGTTGCTCTTCTCTACATTTTACTGGCTCTATAATACTCTTTCTAAAATGCACTAACAAACCAGAATTATTTATAGCACTGAAAACGTAGCTGCATTATCAAATTTTTGGAGTGGCTTATTAATGTTTTCTATCCTGTTTACTATGAAATATTAAGAACACTCAAGAGTACTTTTTTGACTGCAAATGAATATTAATCTGATATGTCCACAGCATTACATAACAACAGATCTCTTTCCCTTTTTGCAATTCTGATGTATTTAAACAGCACTTTGTTCTAAACTGGAGCAAAAGATTTTTTTTTAAATCCCATGGTGAATCCAAAAATGTTTTCAGATCACTCAAACTTGTTTCAATTCTGAAATACATTGTTAATAGCAACATTAATGTTGTAAGCTAAAAGCAATCTTGAATAATAGTTTTAATGTGTTCTAGTAAAGTGAAAAGTCTTTTTTTTTTCCAAAATGAAATTACTAAAAGTGATGTAATCTTAGTGAAGATCTCAATTTAGAAGACACAGCATTTTAAATGGAAAAAGGTTCAACAGGAAATATTTTCTACCAGCTCTTGTAAACCTCCCTCTTTTGTTTCCATAACCACTTATTTTTCAGATTCCTAGCTGAAGCTGCCAACTGACATGATAATATCTGCTGGAGATTTTCTATGGTATAAACTTGGACTAAAGACCAACAAAAAATAATTTCCCTACAGCTCACCATTCAGCTTTCAGCCATAGTAAAATAAAATGCTAAACAAGGACTCCTTTGCCAGTATCTTCTCATGCTGATTCAAAATGGATAATTCATGACTATTTGTTAAAGATCTAAGTATTTCTCTTCCCCAAAGTGAAACAGAGATCTTCAGAAGGTTGATACTAAGACTCAGAACCAAAGCACTTTAAGCCGTTTTCAATTTTGGGTTTTGTTTCATTTTGCTTGTAAGGAATCTTGAATACTGAATATATGAAATTCCAGTATATGAATATGAAACATTGATTTCATACTGATATTCAGTGTGAAGCTCTCCAATTGTTGGGTAGTATTGATGGACTTTATGTATAAATATTTATATATATATAATTATATAAACACACATTATTTGCTGATTAGCATTTCTAATTGTCTCCTAGTCTGCCCTTCCTGCAATCTGTTGGGACAAGACAACATGAGCTTCAGCTTTTAGTTGATTTTGCACTGCAGTTTCAAACCTTTAATGTTTGAAAGGGTTTGATACTATGCAAATTTAATTCCATAATCACCATCATCTCATGTACTCATTTGGGCTTGCTTGTGCAGCAGAGGAAAAACTGCACGATCATTCCTGCTTGCCTGTACTTTCATAGTAAGTGAATGGTAACGGCTCCATTTTTCATTGTTTTTCTGTCATTAATATGATGTTCAAATAAACAATGAAATGAAAGAACAAATAGCATTCTAACAGCAAATGGTAGGAGGCAGGGGGAAACTATGGAAAGATTCTGAAGCGAAGTCAATTTGTTGCTCTAAATGCTGCTTATGAATTCTCTGAAAGGCTATTGACAAAGAAAAGCAGTAGAAACCATCTCTGAAGGTGATATAAGGATGTTCTGTTATTTAATTCTCTTCAGTCATCCAAGGAGATCCTGGCATAACAGGTGAGCCTTGCTCATCTTTTTATGCAGTCCAGAGTCAGCTAACAGGTGCTGCAAAGACAACTCTCACTTCCAGGATTTAGAAATGTCCTAAGCCTAGCATTTCCAATTGGTTAGGCAACTCTAGATAGAGGGATTTTGGTGGCATTTAGGTTCCCTGAATGTGGTTGCTGCAAGGCCTACCAAAATCATTTCTGATTGGAATACTGTGACTGGGCCTGCTCCAAAACTCAAAGATTACAGTCCTAGAAACTCTTGAATAGATGTCTCCCTGTATGACCATTAAAAATTATTTCAGTACTGAAATCATAAGGTTGTTTATTGCAGTGACAAATTCATTGATGCATAAACTAGGCAAATAGTTGACAAAAGCTGTGTATTAAATAGCAATCTACTTTCCTTGATATTACATAAATAAGGGATTATGACTTTTCATCTAGATGAGAATGTTGCTGGGGAGGAGTCAGTTTTTTGTTTTTTAAGCAGTGATGTTTAACAAGGTCAGAATTCAACAGAGTAAATCAGAATAGTCAATTCACTGCTTAAAAATCCTGTATTTCCACATCATTAAGACCAAAAGGGACTATTACATGACCTTTTCTCATATACCTGCAAATGATCACAAGTCACGTAATTTCACTATATTATCTTTATATGCTGCCCAATCAACTCATGAACTAAAGCATATTGTCCAGGGAGACATCAAGAGATTTGAAGATATCAAAAAGAGAACCATCAAATTGCTTACAAGGATAATTCATGATATTTATCAGTTAAAGACAAAGACAGACAGACAGAAACCCTATGTTCTGATTTACTTATGTGTAATAGTTAATACATTTCATTATGTTGTACTGTGTATCTCAAAAACACTTGGAAAATCATAGAAACTTGTTCCCTTATTCACTACATTTGACAGATAATACTGTTGGCAAATGCTCAAACTATAATTCTATTAACCTAAAAATGGTTTGTGTTGTTTATGTAAAATAGCCCAAAAGTGATATTAGTTAAAACTGTTTCCTACAAAGAGTTGCATGCATGCATGCTCATGCTTACTTTTATGTTGAATAGCTTAAATCAAACACTCATCTTGCCTAATGGCATCCTATTACATACTGAGATTATTTCAGTTTACCTGACTCTTTCCAGTGAATTAGCAACACAGAAGCAAAGCATTAAGTTGACTTAGCCATATTTACTCTCCTGCTGTCTTCTTGCTTTTATCTACCTCATGCCGTTTCTCCTTTACGCCTACCTTATATTAGTTTATTTTGTATTATTTTGTGAATTTCCCTCCTCATTTGTTTTTTAACATTGAGTGTGTTTGGTGGCTCATCACCTCTACCATTTAGCACTGTTACTATGAAGAAGCAAGATGTCAAAGCTGCTGCTAATGTTTGATTACAACTCATACTCGGACATATCTTATTCGTAATTTATTATCAATAAATTGATCATTTATTTTCTTGGGTTTTTTTCCCTCCACCAAAATCATTGGGATCCTCATCAGGGATTCAATGACCTGAGAAGTTCAACTTTTTTCTCTGGTGCACAAATTTCTTTGCTGCAAACTGTCCTCCTGAGAGAACAACATGGCCTCACTATGGTTATGATTTTTGTTAAGCTGCATAAACATTATCTCTCTATTTGTCCTTTCTACCCTCCCCCCACTTACAGTCATTTTGATGCTTTTTTTTTTTTCTTTTTCTTTAAATAATCTCACAATTCTGCTCTAGGTCTACACATGTTCTAGATAAAACAGAACAATTTATAAAGAATTACAATGGCCATTCACTACCTATGCAGGTACCACTGTAGAAATACTAAGATTACCCAGACAGTCTTGGAGAAGGATAACACACCTTAGACCACAGAAATTAACTAGTCACAAACAAAAATACCAGAAAGTCTGAGTCAGCTTTAAAGTGACAAGTTTCCATAATTTAAAATTGTCTGAGAACAAGACCACCACTTTTTATCCTAGAACATATAATCTAAGATCTGCACATCTCAGATCTGTATAATCTAAATCTGTAACATCAAAAAAGGTTCTATGTTATGTCTGCAGTCAAGCACATTTGTAAACAACTTCCAGCATCAAACACAAGATAATGAGTTCAGGGTATTCCCTAAACACTATCAAATATGACTAAGCATATGACTAACCTATTAAGTATACATCCGTTGCATATTAAAAACATACAATATATAAAGTAACAAGCAAATCAATTGTGTAATAGCACCTTGACATAAATTTAAAGGATGTTTTCTTACACACAGAGATTAAAACTTAAAAGTTCAAGTACAAGTAAAGTTGATCAGTACCAGAAGTTTAGACAAAACCCAGAACCATTCCTTATTTTTTCAGGATATTCACTGAACCACTTTTGAGTAGGGCTGCAGCTACTCATCTAACAGTAAGGAAGCATGCTGACAATTTATAACTCAGCTAGTACTCATTCAGTGGGTGTACTACTTTTTTTCAATCCCTAAATCAAGCAGAAATTGCAAGCGGTTTAAATCTCTTTGGGCCCACTGCCCCCTTACAGGAAATGATTTCTCCTTTCTGCTCAGATTATCTGCTATATCAAGACTGTTATCGTTGAGCGTGAGCTCAAGGGTACCATTAAATTTTGTACTTCAGTTATCTGGAAGCACCTTTGCTACCTTCTTAGCTCCTAAAGAACGTGACAGGATCTCCTGGACCACAGACCAATATCCTGTTATTGCAAGAAAGCACATCACATAATCCCCTATGAAACTCCATTACTAAAAGATTTGATTTCTTGCCTCTAGTAACCCTCTTGGGAGAGTGAGAATCTCACTGTTCTGACGGTTAAAAACCTTCCACTTTCCAGCCTAAATTTATTAATGCTCAGTTTGTAACCATTTTTCCTTATGCCAAATCTCTTGTCTGAATTAATTTTTTCCCTTCCTGTTGGTTACTTCCCAGATATATTTATACAGAACAATTACATCCCCTCTCCGTATACTTGCCAGGCTAAACAATCCAAGTTCCTCTGGTTTCCTGTTTCTTCTTCCACCTGATCATTGTAATAGCCTTTCTGTGTAAGCCTAGTTTTGTGCCTTTCTTGTTTAGACCCCACTATATACCCACAGGACTATAAATCCCCCAAAGTTATAGATATTCCATGAATAAACCACCTGAATATATTGCATTTACTACGCTTTATGTTGCATGACTACGCTTATATGAAGATGCCTAAAAAGAGTGGAAATGGAATTAATCATCCCCATCCAAAAGAAATGTCTCCACAGACATTGAAGGGAGAGAAAGGAAAACAATTCAAAACAAAATTCTCTTCCTGTTCCCAGAGCTGAGGCAAATGCGAAAATTCAAAGTAAATTGTCTGTGTCTTTAAGGGTGTCAAGGTCAGGCAGGCTTCTGTTCAGTGCGGCTACTACACTGGGGGGGGAGGGCAACTGTCAAGGGTATTCATATTCCAATTTGGTGTTCTCCACAAGGCTCCTATCAATATATCATCTTGTACTTAGGACTGTTTTTTTTGCTGCAATTTAAATAGCAGCATATTTTTTTCTGTGGTGTCAGTAAAATTAAAGCATGGTCTCAGGGCTTTATCCTAAGCCACAGCACCAGACTGATGTAGTAGGTATGAAAGCTCTGTTATGCTACCTACTTACATTCAAAAATCCACAAAGATCAAAAGACCACTGAGTTCTATAACAAGCTTGAATTAATCCTTATGCAGAAGCATTCTAGACTGCCTATTTCCTGGCTCTGTGTGCTGTTTAGTGACACCAAACATCCTGACCTCAGAACACATTTCTGGTTCCTCCCACTCATCCTCACTTCCCTATCAGCAAGTCTAGAAGCTAATTTTCAGTCAAAACAGCCAAGCTCAGGGCCTGCCCCCAGCACAGGACCAAATCGCATTAGAAGTGGCATTGGTGGAGAGGATATGCCAACCTGCTCCAGATTGCTTTCTGCCCCAGATTTCATTTAGGTTAGATTTCATTCCTTAAATGTGTCCGAGCACTAAGTGGTCATACAGTTAGGGGTCCTCTTACAACTAGGACATCTCATTATAAGTTCCACAGATGATCCAGCTACAACCATTCCTCCACTCCCCACATTCCCCCCCCCCCTCCGGTCTTTCCATCCTTAAAGTTTTTGAAGGTAGACAAAGCTTCAGCTGACTTGGTCTATTGCTGGTAACAGTCCTGCTTTGAGGATAAAGTTGGACTAGATGACCTCTGGAACAACCATTTCTACCACTAAACGAACCAGTTTCTTCCTTGCCCAGTATCTCCCCACTTTGCCCCACTGCTAAGGCCAGTACCCATTCATATAAAGAGAAAAATGAAGGAGAAGTTTTGCAGTCCTTATTGGGGGGGGGGGGGGAGGGGGATACAACACATCCAGCCATGTGTCTAGGGTGGCCTCCAGTAAGCTGTGAGAGGGCATGGGTGTGTGACTGGATGAGTTGTGGTGGATAGGGCATACCAAAGTGGCACAGCCTCAAAACATATGAATCCTACGGGGAGTATTCACAAGCCTTTGTGGAGCTTTGCCTTGGAATCACCTGGAAGAGCATTATTTGGCCTAAGGAAAAAGCACACCAGGCTCTGTTCTAGTAATTTAATAGTACAGAGTGGGCCTGGACCAGGCTCTGCTTAGTGTAAGTGTAGCCTTTAAGTCTAGTTACTTCAATATCTGCTTGTGCTAAGCTGCCAATTCACTTATCCCTGCACCTTGCTGGAAGGGGCTTATACTGAGTATAAACAATGGTGTAATGTGTTTCAGGTGTCTTCCATTGAGTTTCACTGGCCAAGCTTGTTTTCCGGCCTAGCTGGAGTTATTGCTGCATGGTCTCCAACACAATTACTCACAATGCTCTTGTGTTCTTTCCCGCTCTCAGCATGTTGCTTCCTGTGACATTTTCCATAACATCTCCAGCTAGTCCTTAGCCTTGTGGGAAACAGAAGCAAATCATCTCTCTGAACTCAGACCACACAAACAGAAGGCTAAAAGCATTACAGCAAAACACATCCCTGAGCAAAGGCTGGTCAACATAAACATACTGCCGTTCAGTTCCAAGTACAAAAAACTCTTTCTTCTGTCCTCCCACCCTCTCAAGGAAAAAGAAAAAAACACTGTTATTTCTGGGAAAAAAAGTATGTACTTGTGTCCAAGACATAAGAATAGGATCTTACCCAAAGATCTGCACATGTGGGAATTGCGAATTACATTAGTGCACATAATGGAAATGCACATATTGTAAATGTTACTACTTAGAGACAGAAAAACTGTAACACTTGAATCTTTTGAGCAGAATATCAGCTGGTGTTAATCACCAAAGCTCCACCAGTTTTAGTGGAGCTCTGCCCATTCAGAGTAGCTGAAAATAATGCCCTTTGGCACTGAACTTTTCCTTAGATGCTGCCCATCTACAATAGCAGATACAGCATTGTAGGTACTGGCATACATGCCTGATATTGATTTTGAAGTGGTACGCTTCCAGGCCCTTAGCAGGTCAAGATAGCAGCGTATTCTGAGGAGAACAGCAAGCTGGACTAAAGGGATATCAGCACCCAATGGCCTATGTCTTACTCTTCTAAAGATGAATACTAAACCAGGAGTAATTATAAAACAGTTTCCCATAGCATGATATTGATCCTTGGAGATCAGCTTGCCTTACTGCTCACACAGTATTTATGAGAAACAACACTATCACAAATGTGCTTAAACCCATGCAATTCTCTCCCTTTCCTCCCACTCCCAAAGTCAGGCTAAGCCTACATCTAGAAATTTTCGGAGTGGTTCAGGATTCCTGCCATTGTTAACTTTCAAAGACACAGTCTCAGTGCTTCAGGAGTAAAAAAAATGAGGAATTCTGCCACCAGTGCTGAGCTGTTCATATGCATTAGCCAATTTTTATGGGTTGTGTAATTATTAAGTGATACTATGCAGAAAGATGAGCCTGCAGAAGGCAAGACTCAGGGTCATTGCCTTTCAGGGTAATCAACAGCACAGTGCAATGAACCAGCTGTGCTGCCAGGTCCAACAGCACAGCAAGTCCACATGTTCAGCTCTTGTAACAGCAGGCATACAGTTTTCATACAGCATTATGCCAACTATCTGATAAGAACCAACTCTTATGATTTCCAGAATTAGTTTAAAACACACACACACACACCTAACAGTTCTCCATTTATCTTCAGAGAGAGGAACATTTCTTTCACGTATATTCACGTCATACAAGTTATTAGATGGAAGGAAAATACAGTTTGAAATAAAATTCATAGGAGGCACCTCAAAAGGTATTTCAAAATCTCATTGTAAACTTAAAACATCTGTAAACTTAAATATTTTAAACTCTGTCATAAAAAAATCCTGGCTAAAAGGCAAAGTCTTAGAAACTCATTAGAAAACAATCTTTCTCCCACAGTACTTGCCCAGATATAAGACTCAGGACATCTGCAACCATAGGATGTCCATAATAAATATTATATTACAGTAAATACAGAAATTGCTCAGAGTCTGGCAGAGACAATTGGCACACAAAGTCATGTCTACCCCCTTTATACCTAGAAACGTGCAAGTTATTTAGGGAGAATGGGGCCAGACCAAATTAATAAGAAAGTTAACCTGCATCCAAGCAACAAGATTTTATGAGAGAGCAACTTATTCATCATTATTATTTTTAGTGGAACATATATGGTACAGAAAAACAGATTTTGAAAGAAGGCAAAAAAACCTCCCACAAGGTTAGCCTTTTTCTTTCTCTATATGATTCACAGGATTAGGTTTATCTTTTATATGATAGCTTAATCCATTCAGCACGGTAACAATACCAGTAAGTTTGTGATGTCACAAGATTTACTAGCACGTGCTACAAATTAGGCTTTGTCCCTGACATACCCGAGGAGCTCACTAGTCAGGCCCAATGCAGCTCTTGCAAAAGGTGGCTCTGCAGCCATAGCTGCTTCTGCATCTCGTGACTTGATGTGCATGCAGCAACATGCACTGAACCTTAAGAGGAGAGAAAATCTACCTATCCTCTTGCAATCTGATGTAATTTACAAAGGTGCAGCTAGCATTTTCTTCACGTTAGGCAATTAATTTTGAAATAAAATTCCTTAATTATGGACTCCCAGGTACCAAAGTGGTTACAGAGCTGTTGGTCGAGCTTGTGCTTCTAAAATCCCTCCTTTTGTTTGCTTTGGGCTTTTTTTTTTTTTTTCCCCTGTCTTGCATCTGGCTCTAAATTTCTTTGCCAAATTATTTGCTCTGAATAAAGATCCTTTAGTTTTGGTCCATAGTTATGATTGTAGCTTTAGACATTTAAACACCATCTGGAAATTTTCATCAGTTCATAGAATTATCAGTTTTTCATACAACCATGAATCATTCTTTCATAGCTCTGCTGACATAACATTTTGCCTTATATTTATGCATATATTTCTATTTAAATATTTAAGTTTTTCAGTAAGGTTAACAAAGGCAGTAAGTTTATAGCAAAAATTTTGCTCACTTTTAAAGATACTATTTGACAGTACTAGTTCACATTTACATAACTTCATTTAAATCAATACAAACTACACATGAGTCGTGTTTGGCCATCTGTTTATTCCCCCTATAATTCCTACCACACATTTGTACTTGTAGTTAGTAGGGTGCGTGATCTCATGTCTTGCATTTTGGAAAAATGTAAAGGAAGAAAAAGTTTTTGGATCCCAAATAAGCTTGAAGGGATTGAATTAATCTGAGAAAAGGAAAGACAGATTTTTAGTAGGGAGTGATTTTTGATTCACATCTTTTTCTGAATCTCAAGCTAACACTTTTCATATTTACAATAACTATAATTACATTTTGTTTTAGAGATTTTTGTTTGAGAAGCTATATCACTTATAACCTTAATCCTATAAATAAACTGCTCAGAACAATGTTTATTGCAAGGAGTAGCCTCATACCTTGTTTTTTCCACACTGTCAGACAATCTTTGGGAAGAGGTAATCCTATGTTATAATCACCTTCATAATATATTTTACTAATGCTTTCTGTGTTAATCTAAAATAAAAAAAAACTTAACAGTGTAATTTCTTTAGTGTTTAAGATTTCCTTTGTTCTACAAAGCTTTATTGTTGTTGTTGTTGTTTTTGACATGCACAAGTTGGTATTTCGATATAGTAATTAATCCTCAGGGACAATTTGAATGTTGCCCTGAACAGGAACTCAGCTGTTCACAGTAAATATGTGGACTAGCATCTATATTGAAACAGTCCATGTATATTCTTAATATTATTCTTCTGAAACATGGGAAAGCTACTTTCCTTCACAGTTATGGATTTACAGTCTGTGACCACATAGAGCAGACTATGTCTACTGAGGTAATAAAGGGGCTGAAGAAGTCCACAAAATGCTAATACATCCACCCAAAGAGCAAGAAAAAGATTTGAAAAATTAATTTCGCTGATTTTATGAAGATCCCCATCCCCACTCCCCTGTGGGAGAGTTTTCTGCATCGTGGTGCGCTGTCCTCTCCTTCTATGCTTAGGATCTTCATGATGTGTCTGAATTTGTGAATATGGACCGTGAGAAGCAGAAAGACAGGGCAGAACAGTTAGATGTTGCTTGTGCAAAGACTCAGGAAGAGTTGCTTGGAGGTTCAATATTGGAGGAAATCAGTGGAGTCAAAGTCCAGCAGAGATCAAAGGTGTTTGAATGGATTGGGAAATGGTCACTGATAGTTTGGTTTACCTCCCAAGAAAGAGTTGCATTATTCCATTCTTCAGCCAGTGGAATGCCACTGCTGCCCTGGTTTGGAGGAGCACTTAATCTGCACACAAGCAACATGTAGCTCAAAAGTCAGAGGCTGATTATCTCTTAATACACACATAGTATGAAATACTCTAGGTGAGAGTAATATAGAGTTGATATAAAGCATGCCATTAAAAATTTTATGAAAAATTAACAGGAAAGCTTGCTTTAATCATATGTATGAACATATGGGGTTTTATCTCTACTTTATAAAAGGCTGGAAGTCTAAACAACTTAGTGCTGCAAATACGTTTTATGTTTTTACCTTGAAATCCACTAAGTAGAGGATTCAAAATGGAAAGTGTGGGTCAACAGTTTAACTGAAGAAAAAATATCCAAGAGACTGAAGAATATTAGTAATCTAAATCTTAAAATATCCATGAAAATAAAACAGAAGGATGGATATTGTTTACTTTAAAAACAATTTCTTTTCAAGAAATACATTCTGGAACTAATTTACTAAAACAATGTGACCTTCTCTCATTTTTTCCTTTTTGGAAACAGAATAAGAATTTTCAAATAGGAAAAATATGGTCCACTGAACTAGAGGACAAGACATGAGGATCAAAAGGAGCAATACTCTCCAGCGTATCTTGTGATGTCAAATATTTTCCAAAACCTAAAATCAAAGTTAATCGAATCCAGGCTCTCTAGGTCTATGCATTAATCCACTGCTTCAAACAAATAACTGCAGATAACTGAAGGTACTGGGTTGACATCCTACAAAGACAAGAAGTCTAATCTTTTAGGTATTTTTTCCCTACCAATATTTCATAGTTTCCATTCAGAAACAATGTAACCATCTAAGTCTCACCTCCTTCATAACATAAACCATAATACTTATTTTGTTTGTGATGCTTTTTGTTGTTGGGGACTTTTTTAGATCAAATCGTAACGTATCTTGTTTCTTATCCAATCTTGACTTAAAAAACTTAAGGATGCAGTAAGTAAGTACCTCCCCCCCACCAAAAAAAACCCTTACTTATTCAATTGCCTTAGACATACAGTTCTACTTATTAAGGACCCTTACTACTAAAAGTTGACACTTTCTTTCCAGCCTGGATCTGTTTTCTTCAGCTTCCAGGATACTAGATCTTGTTAGGCCTTCTCTGCTATGTTTGTTAAAGACCATTTAAGTTCGAAAGTCTCTTACGCATTCAGATATGAGCATATCAATGTAAGTACCTCTTTTTTTTCCTCTTGGTTAAACTAAATTGGGATACAAGACGTGTTCCCCAAATCCCCAGTTGCACCTGGCATTTTCTGAACACTTTTGAAGTTGAAGTATTTTTTGATCATCCTTTTTGGATTACTGATATTCATAATGACAAGGCAAATAATCAAATAATCTTGATAACACAGACAGACATAATATAACCTTCATACTGCTATTCAATAGCACCCTAAATATGATCACCATGTTCTTTCTGTTAGCTGGAATCTAGCACTGTGTTTTCAGTCCTCTGCCATCACCTTAAGACCCTTCCAGTGCCCCTGTACTACGGGGCACCAGTTTCTATCCTATAACGTAACCTACATTCTTTGCTGTATGAGCAGCCCTCCATTCAGATACACAAAAAGTTCATATTTTCAAACAGGCCCACTTGAGGAAATGTCAAAAAGAAAACACCCCATACAAACAAAATATCCCAGTATGTTCTGACCTCTCCACTAACTTCTTGACTCTTGCAAAATTCACCATCCATACGTACAAATTATCAGCAAGGAAATACAGACATTAAAAAGAGCCTACAAACATCTTCATATAAGCAGTCAGTATTTACCTGATATAGCTAATTGGTTGTAAATCTATTTAACATGTACTAAATTGCTTTAATGTGGTGCTACTTTAGTACCATATGATGTTCCAAGAAAAAAAAAAGTTTCTTAAACTCTTTTGACTATGTCATTTTAAAATATATTTATGTTTTGGATTAAAAAACCCCCACATATTTAGTTGGCATGACATATTTACAGTGAGTATTTAAAGTTTATATTATCATCCCTCAATATGGATTTAATTAAATCCCATACTGGCATTTGCAAGATTTTGAACATGATAAATAATATGTCAAAACATTCTTCAAACTTTCAGTTATCCTAAATTGGCAAGGTTTAACAACTGAAAAGAAATTAATACTTGTAAGACATCAAATCCTAGTTATGGACTAAAATCTGTCTTCCCGCTCAGATAATACACCTATTTTTCTTATTATAGTCCCAAAGTGTTCAAACATTACCAATACTCTGAGTGAGATTTGCTCAATAACACCAAGTTCACCTGCTACTCTGTAGTAGCCTGTTATGGCTGAGTTATTAGCTTCATAACTCACACTGATTTCTACTAGATTCCTTTCATACAGATTTCCCCAAAGCCTAAAGAGTTTCAAGCACAATTTTTTATGGACATGTTTGTAGCTCCAATCTAAAACCAGGATTCCCTTCAATTTGGCCTGTGTAAAATCATTATTTATTAAGCTAGAATCATTCATATTGGATGAACCTTGTGGACAGAATCACTGTGAGGAACACAGAAGGCCCATTTTTTTCCCAACAGCTTTAGGTTGTCTCTAAGTGTTCTTCAAGCATCTTTGAATTTGAAACTAGCCTTCATGCTGCTGTGACTCTCCAGCCGTGTTGAATCACTATTGATCTTGGAGACTGACATCATTTTCTTCACATTTTTAATGCCAACAGACATCATTTGAAGGGTTGTTTACCCAAAGAACCCTTCCTGCTTTACAAGGAGCAAAGATAGTACATTTCCACATACATTCAGAGGCAAGCAACTGTACAGATGTCTGCTTCATGAAGTGCTTAAGTATTACCAGTGCAGTATCTTCCACATATAAGTGACAGTTCACATCATAATTTTTCCTGAACCAAACAAAACAGTCAACATTAACATAATACAGGATATCAAGCACACAAATAAAATACTGAAGTCAAGCACTGCTCAGTTTGTCCCAGAAAGTCCTATGTTGATACATATGTATGGAGCCTCTCATCATGCCTTTCTATTCTATAGGTCTGCATAATCTGAAGTATATTAAGAGAGCATGGTGCCAGGAGCAGGCAGCGATTTAGTTGTAGAAAAGATTCTCCTGCAAATTCAATGAAAAAATTATGTTTCTGCCCTGTTTTTATAAAGAAAAAAGACAGATGAAACCATTATGCCAAAACAGATCCTATTCTTATAACATTCACAAAGAACAAATTTCAGTCTCAGGCAGAGATCTTTCACACAATAACCAAATGAAGAGTCTAACCCTATCTATGACCAGAACTTTGTCAGCAGAAGACTCCTGCTGCTCTATGTTAGTTTTTAATCAAGCTCTTGATTCCACAGCTCAAAAATAAGTTAGTTTGAAGTTTAGCTAATTGCTCAATACACTACAAAGCTGGTTGGAATTGGCATTTGTAATACAATTTAAGCCCAACAATTTTTCATAAATTCAGATGTACCTTCCAGCTTCACAGCTGTGCACCAGATGTACCCTTAATAGTGTGTAGACAGATGTGCCTGTTCCACCTGCAGTCTGAGCTGTTGGGCGCAGCAGTGTTAGCACAGCCTGCAGCCCCGTCCCTCTAAACTCAGCACTAGTTTGGAAGAAACTCTACAGCTTTGAAGTCTAACTTTAGCTTATGTAGCAGACTCCTCTTTAGTGGCAGTGTGGACTGATACAGTATATGCTTTGAACAACCTCAAAAAGAAGATTTGTACTTTTTAAAGAGAATTAATCCACCAACCATGTTGTAATCTCCCTGAAGATACTTAGAAAATAAATTTTCATTTTGAAAACAAACTGGAGAAAAACAAAAATCAGTAGCCTAGGGTTTTTTTTGAGATGATATTAAACATACATAAGATCTGGTATTAACATTTCAAAATGGCATCAAGCATCTAATTCTGCAAACCTAAACAAAATGTTTCAACTTTTTGGAGACATCAACATTTCCCAACAACAGAAAGACATCTCTAGGCATCCTGCTTTTAAAATTCTGATTTATATGCTGTGCAGGTGTGGAGACCAAACTCTTATCACAAACAGTCAGTGTAAATGGTACAAAAGCAATCAATAAGAGCATTGTTTCTTCTGAAAATTAATCTGATCAGGGAGGATGTTAGAGGAAGATGTTATCCAGAGGATATCCTATCTATTGTTTAAAGCAGATGCTCTTAGAGGCCTCTGTTCAGATTATAAACAAAATTAATATGTTTTAAGTTCAGTGGATATAATCATGAAAATCTGAACAAAACATGGTATGATGAATGTTGCATTAATGGTTCTGAATGTATACTTTTAAACTGACATGCCACATTTTATTACATCATTTTATGCTTGTATTCCTTGGGAAAGGACACTGGGTTCTTCTTTTACTACAGTAGATAAATAAAACCATGCAGTAGATACTTTGAGTTGAAGTAATTGCAATACCTATAAATTTTAAAGTTTCATCAACATCTATGTAATCTTATTTCAAAAACTTGATCCAAAGGAAGTATTACTGCATACTACTTCAACTCTGATTATCACAGTTGTTTGCACCCCTCATTCTTACTCTCAAATGCTAGAAAGAAGCTAAGACAAAATCTGTATTTCTTTCCCTAGATGAAAAGTCTGATGTTTGTTTCTTAAGAAGCAGACCAGAAAAAAAAAAAAGTATATATCAACATTTGTGAATTGTTTCAACGAGAAATTTAAACATGCCTCCAACTTTCCCTTAAGTTAGAAAATACACCCTCAATGAACAATGATGGAAAAAAACAAAGTATAGTCAATCAATATTTAACTAGCTTTCCTAATTTGCCTTGCCAGATTACAAAATGGAACAGTAATACAAATGAAAGAGGGTTTTTTGCTTTGTTTTTGTTTTATAAAAATCCCATAGAACATCCTATAGCATCACAGTACAAGTTAGTTCGATCTACACAAAGCAGGGCCAGCTTAAATCAGGCTGCTCAGGGCCTTCTCCAGCCCAGTTAGAATACTTCCAAGGAGGGAAATTTTCAGCCGTTCTGGAAATAGGCTCCAGGAACTAACCACAAAAAGATTGTCTTAATATCTAAATGTAATTTTCCATGTTCCATTTTGCATTCATTGCCTCTCGTCATATCTCCGTGCACCTCTGAGAGGAGTTCTACACCCTCCCACTAGGTAAAGACAGAAATTAGATCTCCCTTCAAGGCTGAAGTAACCCAGCTCTCTCACAGCCTCTCCACATACAACATGTCCTCCAGCCTCTGACCATACTGGACTTGCTCCAGTGTCAGTTTCTGTTTTGTACCGGGAAGCCAGAAACTAGACTCAGCTTTCCCGAAGTGGTCCCATAAGAGCTGAACAAAAGGGAAGGACAGCTTTCTTCGACGTGCTGGCTACGATCTTGCTAGCACAGCCCAGGATGCTGTTGGCCTTCTTTGCTAAGAGGGCACACTACTGGCTCATGAACAACTTGTCCACCAGGATCCTGGGTCCTTTCCCCAGGAGAGCTGCATTCCAGCCATTCGATCCCCAGTCCATCCCACTGCATGGGATTATTCTGTCTCAGGTGCAGGACTCTGTACTTGCTTCTGTTGAACCTGATGAGGTTTCTGACAGCCCAGTCCTCTACCCTGTTGAGGTTCTTCAGTATAGGAGCCCTGCCCTCCAGCATAATGCTCCCCCCCCCCCCCAGTTATGTATCACCATGAACTTGCTGAGAATGTCACTGTGCAGGTCATTAATTAGGACATTAACGTTATATATCAAGTATATATAAAAAAGTTACCAAGAGATTCAGCTCTACAAAGTCTTTGGGCAAAATTGGGACATCTTTTTCCTAAAGAATTTTGAAATAATTCTTTTAAAAACACTTACTGGACAAACAAGACCAGAATCTAATCCCTAACAACTGTAGTTAGCAGCTCCATCTGAAGAGCCATTCCTGCCGTTACATTTTTTTTTTTAAAGATAGTTCAGCATTAATTATATAAACTATAAGCCAAGACACTTTAACCAGAAGTTTGAAAGATTTGGGTCTTAAATCTTTCTACCACAACTCTAGATATTTTAAAGGTAGTAAGGCACATGTCTGTCTCCTAGTGTTGTGACTGTGACTCAGTAAGTGCTAAAGCTTACAATATTCAGAATAAGCAGGTAGTATGGGGACTAGGATCATAAAATGCTCAAGAATTATTACTCACAGAAGTTGGAGTGCTTTACACACTCTTATAAAAGGAAACTAAGGAAGGGTGGAAATCCTGTTGAAGTCATTAATTTTTCGGATTGATGTCTATGAGATCAGTATTTGTCCAGGCAGTTTTGAGTTGCTTGCCCACACTGCATAAGATGTCAGAAGCAGAGGTGGCTCTCAGAAATACTCAGCTATCCCAGACCTAAAAGTTTATAACTTGATAGACTAAACTGCCCAGTCCCACACAGGTCAGAGGATAGCACCATGCTCTGAGATGAGGACATCATCTTCCTTCACATGTTATTCCTGACATGCCTTCCATGAAAACTTGTTTCAGGAAAGGATTTGACAGCTGAAGGAGGTTATGTGTGTGTTTCAGTCAGCCACTTTGTTTTCAAAACTTGCATGAAATTGGATTTCCTTTACTGAGTCAACAAAGAAGTCAGAAAACAGACTCTTTGGGCCCAACATGGCACTGTTTTCAGATTTTGGAATTTTATGAAAAAAGTAGGGTATATAATGCTTTAAAAGCTGTACTCTGTTAAATGCAAAGAAACTAAACTGTTTCAGATCAATTGTTCAGTAGTTTACAGGATGGCTTGACGACCTGCGCTAAGAAAGCTCGCAGCAACTTCTGATTCAGCTACTGTCAACTCCACAAAAAGAAAATTTGCCAATGCCCTCCAGAAACTTACCTCTAGTAGTCCCTGTTTTAACAATATCAAAAAACCCCACCTTTGATGTTCCTGCTCAACACATGTAGACAAATGATAATCTTCATTACAGATACAGAGTTTAATAGGAGAAAAAAAAAAGTTCAGGAAAACAATCACTTTTTTTCTCTATACTCTATGTTATATCACTCTACATGAGTCAACACCGCTCATTTCCATCTGACACTTAGTTACCTACTGCTTTTTCTAACTTTGTGTCATTCTATATTAAGATACTTGTCTTTAATGGGTATAGAATTTATATAAAAAACCTAATTTTTGATAACCTGTAAAACATCATACTCTCACCAGAAAAATGCTATAAATAAAATAGCTCTATACTACTGAGAAAAAAATTCCATTCAAATAAATGGGAGAATTGATTAATCAGTTTAGTAGGAATGAAACCTTTTTAAAAAGTGCCTACAACCTACTTAACTTTTCATCTATATACAAAGATATCTTTTTTGTTGAAGAAAAGCTCAATTCAGCAAACACAAGTGCCAAAATTATTTTTACAAGCAACAAATAAATAACACTTCACCTTCAAGGCCATGCATGTCTCAAATAACAATCCTGAACTAGAACAGTAGGGTGCTAAATTCCCCATTACTCATGAACGGTGTTAGCAAAAGCCACATCAAACAATTTAAAGATATTTAGGTTCATATATGAAAAGTTAATTCTGAAAAAACAAAAAACAAAAAAATAGAATAGCTTTCAAGAAGTCGTTTTAATCAAGTAAAAGATGGTTGGGCCAGTCAAAAAGTTTTCAATTTAAAATACAGGAAAGCCCTGAGTTCAACTCTGGTAAAACTGTATAAAATTCACTACAATATATAACATTCCACAGAAGACTTCTTAAAAAGGGAAGGAAGAGGGGAGAAAAAAATATATATTGGAAAACATATGACTTAGGAAGACGAAGGAAAAAAAACCCAATAACTTAGTAGCAACAATAATAGCTTTACGAAGAAAAAGGGTTTTCCTCTATCCACTATTTGCCATATCACTAAATATCTTATCCTATTCTAACTTTTCATCTCCTCCATTCAATGCATACTATTAGCATCACTATATTTCATTTTGCATGTGTAATCATGTGGTGTCCTATTCTTGAGTCTACACAGATGTCTAATGCATGTTGTGTAGCTGGGAACTTTCCCATATTTATTGCCTCAGAGATTATTTAAAAGTCATAAAATTTCTGCCAAGAGAACTATGTTTACAAAGGGTCAGAGAAGTGAGTATGGTAGCAATACTTTGATCTTTAGTTGATAACTCATTAATGCTGTAACTTCAAGATCCTATCTTGACTCCTCTAATGAAAATGTCCTCCTACGGACTACATGATGATACATACTTTGATAACCAAAGATAGCCCTTGGAAAGGGAATATACAAGAGACAGGGTAAAGATGCTCAATAAAAGGTAATAAAGCTGTAATTAAACTGTAATTAAATGTAAATAAAACCTTAAAATGCTAATAGTCAATTCATTTCTAAACATATAAGGACTAACTGACATTAGTGGTATAATTAAGAATGAAGACACCAAAACACCACCACAAATTAAGAACTGATTGCAATATGTATTGTCTTGGTTTGTGGAAGCACTAGTTTAGTGGATAAAAATCCTGAAGTCTGATTTCAGTAAATGCTGTTTCATTTTTCACTGGTCACACAGAGAAGATGCTGAGCATGAGTCCAACAGAACTCTTTTTTTTTTTTTTTTAATTAACTATAATAGCAACACTGGCTTTTTAACCAGGGAATTTCCCAGATTTAAAATTAGTTCTCTTTTAACAGAAACATTCAGAAATAAACTTCTTGGTAAATCAGATATTTTGCAACCAGAATAGTCCTTTAAGATTAGGAAGGCGCAGTTCTTTCAAGAGAAATAAATCACTCATGCACTGAGTAGATACATCTGCTGTTATCTAACCAGAAAGCAACAGGAAAAGTTAACATGAGGGCTGTGGACTTCTTCAGAGAGAGGAACCAGCTGGTATTGTGCATGAAGAAACTCCAGCAACTGAAATTATGGGAATGGGTTTGGCTGCTTCAGTTAAAACATGTTTATTTTAAAACTCTGAACTCCCAGGTTGCGTCTGCAGAAGAGGGCAGTAGCATTCAAACCATGCAGCTTGACACACTGAGGTGCCCTGGTTATGAGCCAAGATCCCCTATATAGGAAACTTCAATAATCTGAAGGGAGACCATACTTCACCGTCACTATTCAGGAATTGCTAAGCCACTCTCCATCATCTTTGAAAAGTCATGGAGAACAGGAGAGGTGCCTGAGGACTGGAAGAAAGCCAATGTCACCCCAGTCTTCAAAAAGGGCAAGAAGGAGGACCCGGGGAACTACAGGCCAGTCAGCCTCACCTGCATCCCTGGAAAGGTGATGGAGCAGCTCATCCTGGAAGCCATCTCCAAGCATGTGGAGGAAAAGAAGGTGATCAGGAGTAGTCAGCATGGCTTCACCAAGGGGAAATCCTGCCTAACCAATCTGATAGCCTTCTATGATGGAATGACTGCCTGGGTAGATGAGGCAAGAGCAGTGGATGTTGTCGACCTTGACTTCAGGAAGGCTTTTGACACTGTCTCCCAGAACATCCTCATAGACAAGCTCAGGAAGGGTGGGACAAATGAGCAGACAGTGAGGTGGATTGAGAATTGACTGAATGGCAGAGCTCAGATGGTTGTGGTCAGTGGTGTAAAGTCTAGTTGGAGGCCTGTAGCTAGCGGTGTACCCTGGTGTCAATACTGGGTCCAACACTGTTCAACTTATTTATCAGCGACCTGGGTGAAGGGACAGAGTGCACCCTCAGCAAGTCTGCTGATGATACAAAACTGGGAGGAGTGGCCGATACACCGGAGGGCTGTGCTGCCATTCAGAGAGACCTGCACAGGCTGGAGAGGTGGGCGGAGAGGAACCTCCTGAAGTTCAACAAAGATAAATGCAGGGTCCTGCACCTAGGGAGGAATAACCCCATGCACCAGTACAGGCTGGGGGTTGACCTGCTGGAAAGCAGCTCTGCTGAGAAGGACCTGGGAGTACTGCGTCCAGTTCTGGGCTCCCCAGTACAAGAGGGATGTGGCACTACTGGAGCAAGTCCAGCGAAGGGCTACAAAGATGATTAGGGGACTGGAGCATCTCTCTTATGAGGAAAGGCTGAGAGAGCTTGGCCTGTTTAGCTTGGAGAAGAGAAGGCTGAGAGGAGATCTTATTAACATGTAAAAGTATCTGAAGGGAGGGTGTCAAGAGGATGGAGCCAGACTTTTCAGTAGTGCCCAGCAACAGCATGCGAGGCAACGGGCACAAACTGAAACACAGACAGTTCCATCTGAACACGAGGAAAAACTTCTTCACTGTGAGGGTGACAGAGCACTGGAAGAGGTTGCCCAGAGAGGTTGTGGAGTCTCCTTCTCTGGAGATATTCAAAACCCGCCTGGACGTGATCCTGTGCAACGTGCTCTAGGTGACCCTGCTTGAGCAGGGGGATTGGACTAGATGATCTCCAGAGGTCCCTTCCAACCTCAACCATTCTGTGATTCTGTGAATCTGATTATGGGCAGCTCTTAGTTTGCTAGTACACCACCCTAAGCAATAAGAGCAGCAGGACAGAAAGAAGTTAACAAAACACCAATTCCCAATGAATTTCTGTCCCCTCAATAAAAGGATTGTCAGAAGGCTAGGTAATGGCTACGTTTAGTGATCTCGTTACAATACAAAAACTAATATATCCTTATGACTGTCTCACAAACCAATCAAAAACCCGGGCATGTATATCAACAGCACAACCAAACAACAGGAGATATTAATGTAGATCTAGTGAACACACTATATGTCAAGCTGATAAAGCTCCATCTGAAGTTAGAACGTGTGTGGTAATAAAACAATTTCTTCCATTTTGTTTCAGACCATTTTCTCTGTTTTTCATTGGCAAATTAGTTCTGCCTTGCTGCTTGTTTTGCATGGCTGCAAAGTTGCAGTTTTCATTTAGTATATTACTAAACTCTTCAGTATGTTCAGTGACTTACAGTACTAATATCTGGCTAAATCTATACTGTGGGGACAGCAGTTTGTTCATCTCATTGACTGAAATCAAATTCAACATTAATTCTTTTATCATCTGCAGCAGATGGTGGTTGGTGCGACCAGTGGGTCACTGCATATAATTCAAGAAACTTTGGGGTTCAGCTCCTAGCTCAGTCAAAATCTCCTTTTGTGCTCTGTCCTTATAAACAGCTCAGAGAAGCTATCAGGACAATACCATTACTGCTTGCAAGGTGCCTAAATGCTACTGAAAGTTACTAAAATTTTGGGGTAGCAGGGGTTGTGCTACAACATTGATATACAACCATGTTTACAAAAGAAATCCATCCTTTAATCCAGCATTAAAAAAGTTACAGGCTTGTTCTTTCATTTTTCAACATTCTTTCATTTTCTGACCATCAGACTGATTCATGGTAATTGATGCAAGACAGTCCCATTAACTAGTATGTCTAACCTATCCGAATTGTTTATTAGAGATAAACATACTGCTGCAGTGACAAAGTAAGAATCAGAAGTCACAGTAAAAAGCAAATTAAAAAATAATAATCTGAACAGGAGAAAAAAAAAACACAGATCAAAATATAATGGTAAAAAACATTTTCCTCCCATTCTGGGAGTGAATACTAATGCGAGTGCAAGAATCCTGCAAAGACCTAAAGATACAGATTCCTATTAATCAGAATCTCCTGAATGAGGACACTGCCTGTAGTAGATTTAGTGGATTATAGTAGAATTGCATTGATCACTGACAAAAACTTTTATGTAGTTTATACATAAACTATGCATAACATCTAGGAAAATGATTGCATTTCACAAGCTCCCCTGAAATCCCTCTTAAAAAAAAAGAAATCATGAGCATTTTGTTATACATACATTCCCTCTAAACTGGAAACTATGACTTGTAGGTTAACATGTACTTCAATCCCTCTCTCCTCTCAGTGGCTTTAGTATAGCTCTACGTTTACAGACAAAAAACTGGATTTGGCTTCTCTGCAAACAAACACATTTTGTTTAAATAAAGAGCATAAGGCGTCTGGCCAGGATTAAAAAGCTTATTCATAACTCAGAAAACATCTGGGTTAGTACCATCACGAATCCACTGCAATTGCAGAGGCACAGTCCTATCTAGAAATGTCCCAAGTGTCCTGTGTTACACAAGCACAGCGCAGGGATGGCAACAAGATGGACAGGACTTCTTCTTCAAAAGTCACCTCAGCGCAATGGTGATGTATTACGGATCTGTTTGCTTAACGGGGTGTCAAATAGTAAGTTCAGAGTTCATTATCAAGCAAGATTCCCTCCTCCTCCAAGAAAATAAATCAGTTAAATTTAGTTCACTTCTGCAGCCAAACCCAATGGAATGTCAAACACAATGTGTAGGAGACTGGCTCATCTGTAAGGAACACTTGACTAATCTCTCAAAACACTGATGTTTTTCCGAAATTTTTTTTCAAAACAAAGACTCAACCCTCCTTCAGAGAAACCAATTACCTATCATATTGCCTTTTGAAAACATCCTTTGAGCAGGGAACACAGCCATATATTTGCTTCTGTTTTACCCTGTGCTTGTAAAGTTCTTATCAAGCAACTGTGACTGGTGGTTTGAGGCATTACTTTGTATGGATAGATTAAAAGAGTTACTGTTCTCTGGAAGAGAAGTATCAACAATGGAAGAAAAAGCAATGCACATATGACCGTATTTGTATAAAGGTACAAGTGACTGACTTTCCTCAGTACACCAGGCAAATCATTGTATATAGTCAGCTAGCAAATGAAAACTAAAAGTAACAAAATCAAGTAGCAGTATCAGATACTCCAACTAAAAGTAGCAGGACATAATATTTTCAAACCAATGATCCACAAACCCTCCATATTCCGTAAATGATTTTAAAAAATCAAATATGTAAGATTTCAATAGCTGGACCAAAAGGGAAAACCTGACACATTCCTATAAAGGGAATAAAAAGTGATTCTGTCTGAAGATTTGAAAAAAAGAAAATGATTTTCTACTTTTCATAGCTTATGTTTGGTTGTTACAACTAAGATTCCTCTTCTTTCTCAGTAAATTCTCTTTCAGACCAAAAATATAAAACAGAAGCCATTTGCATATGTAAACATTCAGCACACTGATATCAATATTACCTTTACATACAGAGGCAGTAAACCAGCTTCTCTATTACAAAAAGCTATTAACAACAATGCATAAAGACCACCCCAGTTATTTTTTCCTCTTCTCTCTTGCTTCTGTGCTGAATTTTGCATGGGGGTGGAATAAGAAGTTGCATGATCTACCAACACAAAAATAACTTCCTGAAAAAGGAGTAATTTTATTTTCCTTCCTTTTACAAAGTGCATCACAAAATCCACTACTTAAAGTCTTTTTCATATCCTATTTTTCAACAATGAACTGAAAAGTTGAAGACAATAAATTTAGAGAGAAATATTAATCCTAATAAGCAAGTCATACGGAAGCTGATAACCGCAACTAAACTAACCACCATAATTAATGAACCTCAGACTGCTAAGGTCCCAATGGAGCTTGGAAAATCTTATGGATACTCCCTGGTGCATGTGAAAGTGTGGAAGAGAAGGGAAGAGAAAAAGCAAGAGAGCAGATGTATTCCTTAAGCATTAAGAATCTTTTCCACTTCTTTGCACTAAAGGAAATAAAGCTTAAGATCAATTCTGCACTGGGAAGTGGGTGGTAATTTACATGTTCATGATTACACAAAGTTTGTCTTTGACACATGGTACTAATCCTTGGTATACAAAGAGGATTAACTTATATCCATACAATCTACACTGGAAAATCCCTGAGCAAGCTTTTTACTTAGCCCTGTCTAGGCTTCCTCAACAAGGGAGCAACTTGATTTGGCCTGTATTAGAGCCTGGCCAACAAAAGGTGCGTAATATAGGCAACCAGGTCAAGGTCCTGGAACAAAACAAGATACAAACACAAGTGAGCCATGCTTCCCTGTCATTTCCGCTCCATAGAGAACAACCACCTCCAGGAGAAGAGAAGCAGCAGCCAATATAGGAATACATCTCTGGTATCTGTACGACTATACACTGAGTGTATGCGGACTGGTCCTGAATCCTTCCACCTTACCCCTCACATGCAAGCGAGCATCAGGCAGAAAGAGGATGCAAGGTAGTAACTACTGTTTGTAAGGAACAGCCTAAATTTTGGACCAGTATTAATCACATAATGTAAATTATAAGGTTAATATTACAGAGGTTAATGATACAATGTGCAACATGTTTCCAAGTAAAATGCTATCAGTGAACTAGGATGGTTAAAACTTTCCATGAAATAGGTCTTCTCATAATACTAGAAGCAAATTTCTCCATATTTTTATTGAATAGGAAACTAGATTTCACCTATTCACAGTAATACTGCATGTTTATTTTGGGCAGGTCTGGTAGTGTCATCTGTTATTAAGGTTGCCTGACACTTCCTTGCTGAAATCACCTTTTCAGTTATTTATAACATTCTCCAGCCTTAATCATATAAGCTGAAATTTTCCCGAGCAGGCATCTGCCTCAGACAAACTTGTTTTGGAAAATGTCAATCAAGAACATTAAGAATTCCCAACAAAAGGCTGAGAAAGGGAAATATCATTTATACCACTCTTGCAAAAGTATTACAGGTTTGAAGGTTCACAGAAGTCTCAAAAATCTTTCAGAACATCAATTCTTGGAGGAGAACAGGGTCAGAAGAGCATTAATGTGTCAAGGATGTACTTTTTGCTATCCATACAATGGAGGGGGGGTAGAGGATGTTAACCAAATTATTAATTCGGGGGGGGGGGCTGCATTCCCCATAGAAGCTTGCTGAAACAGTTTAATTCCCTGAATGTTCTATTTTCCAACTCTTCAGGATAGATACTACAATTTAGATATTAATTACATTATCAAAAGCGTTTTTCTTCCCACCTCCCCCCCCCAACACTCATAGTTAATGCAGTATACATGAAACAACTATTCTACAGCTGAATCAGAGCTGTGTAAGGAAGGATGCTAGTCTCTGTAGGAACTTATTTCCTTTATTGCAGAACATGGAAGGTATATGGCATATGGGAGACTGCAATAATCTGTCAAGCAACTCCTGTTTTTATGCCAGTAGTACAGAATAATTAGGCCACTGATATATTTTACATTTCTTTCCACACATCAGCACTAATACCACCTATCCTAGAACCAACAGAAAGATTCCCTGGATTCCATTTGCTGTGACAACGTAGTTTAACGTGTTACTCAAAAAGTAAAGATTTTCTCTTGTCAAAGCCTGAGAAGATGCACGTATGCATCTTGTATGCAGGTTAAACAACAACAAACCTTACCGCATGCAACAACCACAAATCAGTAGTCTGGAGGCAAGGAAATTAAATCCTTGCCCTGGATGTTTATCAGTAATGTACTTGGTTCTTGTCCTTAACAGAGCATAGTACTGCTGAATATAAGACATCTCCAGCAAAATGGCAATAAATGTCCAGCCTAAATGCTCAGACTAAAGAGATCCTATTTGAGATGTGCAACAGAGAAAAACATAGCATAGTTTGTGCTGTCCTGGAAAAATAGCTTAATGTAATGAAACAAATCTATTTGTTGCTTTTGTTTTCCCTGATGTTTCACCGCCTTTATTTTCTTAATATTTTTTTAAAATTCCTTCAAAGCTTCAGCAAAGCATTTTTCTGCAAGCACCTAAAATGAGCAGATGAGACATTCAGTACACATTGTCACATCTCTCTATGAATAAGGCAGCTTTACCACAGTTTGAGCTTCTCATTTTTGACCTGTGCTATTGGGTTTGAGATATCATATCCTAACATTATTTTTATTTTTTTTAGCTGTCCAAGAACTAAGTGAGACATTGTAAACAAAGAGGTAGCTTGGGGGCAACCTGAGAATTCAGCACAGACCCTCACATTTAGTGTTTTAACTTCAAAACTATGTTCCTCTGCTTCTGTTTTAATGAATTACTCAATATGGATCTATTTAGATGACCAAACTAACACATCTGATTCCTCCCATTACTTCTCCTTACTCAGCATACAAAGTCCATCTTTACAGGGAGGCAAAGATTATTACAAATTAACAATGACCCAATATCATCCAACCAAAATTCTCAACATAATGGAGATTATTCCAGAATTTTTGTAGACACTGCCTTTTTTGCACATTAATGCTCTAAATGGAAACCATTTACTCAAACTCCTTAAAGGTCTGCCTAAAGATAAAACAACTTGAGGTCAGCTGATGCTTTTTGGGTTCTGAAGAAATTTTTGTGGTTTGACTGTCATTATTAGAATCAAATTTGGAGTTTTTCCAGTGTTTTTATTTAGAAATATTGATTCATAACAACCTCTTTGAAAGAAACCACTACATTTTAGTCATTCCAAATTCACTTTTATGCATTAAATACATCTTGGCAGGATTCCTTTCTTGGAAAAGAATTTTATTTCTTTTTTCAAGGAAAAAAAAATCTTTACATTTAAAAAGATTCACTTAAATGTCACCAAATTTCTAAGTGACCAAGCTGAAGGGCTTGGGGCTGGTTCATTCAGGACAGGGAAGATGCAAGGACTGTCACTTCCAAATGACTTTATTCTATACAGACGGACTGACAGAAAGACAGATATGTCATATATACCTCAACACGTTTTGCTTTTGTCAAAAAAAAAAAAAAAAAAAAAAAAGATTGTTCTTATTGCCTAGAGGGTCCCCACCACACAAGCAAAAATAAAAGGCATCTGGACTTTGCTGCATAAGCAAATGCAAAATGACCACTTAGAAAACGCAATAATGTTTGGGCTTACAAAGTGAGGGATGGAAGATCTGCAGGTCAAACACTCAGTGCCACTGGCATGCAGCATATCAAGAGATGGTTCTACGCCCAGGTCCTGTCCTGACATGGGCTTTAGCAGGGTACACAGTGAAGGACTTGGACAGGGCATACCTTCTGGTTCTCTGACTTTTCTATTACACTGGGACTACTAATGCAATCTATGTGACCGTATGTGCTGCTCCTTTCCTATAGACTGGCCAGGACAATCTGCTCATTTGGTGCTACCTTCAGGCATGAGCAGGCATCTCAGAAAGATCTCCACCAGCAGTGAAGAGCACACGAAGGGAAAGAACAATGCAGCACATTGCAGTATTTTCACAGCCTCAGGTTGTTTCTGCAATAGGCGCGCTCTCTGCAATGCCATCATTCTCCCAGTCTTTCCTCTTAATTCTTAACCTCTCTGCTGCAGCTATTATGTTTGCATCACAGTTCAGAAAAGAGGAAGGAAAGAGATGAAGTGCTTGCAAATTTCCCTGGCATCCTGATGTTATTAGTTAGGAGCTTTTTAGGAGCAACTGCTGCACAGGCATAAGAACTGAGAAACAAGAACTATGCACTGTACCAGCTTCCATAGCAACAGTGGTGAAACATTGCATTTCTCCAGTCTTGGAAAATCAATTCCAGTTCTTTCCCACTCTAGGGGTGCCATTAGAAATGAGAAAACACTTTCTCAATATCAGTTTCTTTTGTACAAATATTTCTTTCTAATCATAAGCAGATAGTATGGAGAGAGTGCTTCTATTTGACAAAGCTACTGTGACACTTGCTCTCAAGAGGTGAAGAAGAAAACTGTTCAAAAATGCAATAAGCAAACAGGCAAGACAAAAAGTATTGTCATTCACCAGCTCTGCAGCAGGTCTGAAGGGACCATCCTAGCATACTTCCATTATTTACACAGGCAGCATTGATAGGTTGATTGGTCTTGCAGCACTGTACTAAATCACTTTAAGCTTAAAAAATGAATAAATGAAGCTGTACACACACAGCATTTTGTGCTCTCCTGCAGATAAGGCTTGAACAGTAATTATTCTAACCAGAGAGGTTTTTGTTTGAAGTCTCAATAATAGTGATGAAGGCCATGAAATCTTCTATTATTTTTTTAAGAGCAACTATTTTGGGAAAATATGTCTACACTGGAAGGAAATCTGAAAGCACACAATCTTACCCCCATGTTGAGAAGCAACTGACATTTCAGCATACCCGCTCTGATTTCAGGGTCTTGTGAGCCACAAGCGGTCCTAACTGCAGGCAGATGGAAAGGGCTTTGTTCCTGCAATGTTAATGGAGACTTCCAGACTCGACTACTATCATGAAGCCCCAAAGAGATCATTTGGCTTTTAGGACAAAGAAAGGATTTAGCATATAACCATCCATAAAAAGACATCCAAACTTGCATTTGTTTCTTACAGGGTATTCTGGCTTTCTCCATGAAGAAAGGCTGCTTATTTCCTCGAGATCTCTATTGTTTTTTTACTAAAGATGATGATAGCCACCAAAACACATCCAGTATTCCTCCACCACAAAAAAAAAAAAAAGCAGAAAAAGAAAGGACAGATATTCAGAACTTTATCAGTTTTGATGCATGTACTTATGGCTAGTCCTTTCTTTACTGCAATATCAAAATTCATTCTGGGACTCTTCTATCCTCCTCCCTTCCCTCCCAAATAGCTCTTGCCATTATAGTAACTCTTGTTAAGATGAGACAAGTACTATTCTTTTCTTTCCCGAGACTCAGGTTGGATAAGACAACCAGGCAGAAAAGTACATGCGAGTCTCAATGAGGTAGGTCTGTCCAAATGTGAGGCAAGCTAAGAAAAAGTTTGAACTTACCTGAGCTCTGTTCTTTAGCAAAAACCTACCACTAAATCACTAGGATATCTCTTGTTATCCAAAATAGCTGCCGGACATCTATATACCAGCTAGCGGGGCCACTCTTGGACAGTTTCAGATTCAGTGAGAAACAAAGTGCACTAGTTCAATTATACAGCATTTCCTTAAAGCTCCTCTGCCTCTTCCCAAGATACCTAAATACTAAACTGAACGCAGGCCAGACTGTGAGGTTTTATGAACTCATGAATCCACAGCCAAAAGAGGTATGAGTATACACATGTATGTATCATCATTATAGGACTGTCAGAACCAAAGCTAATAGCTTTTCTTCCTTCAGCTCTGTTATGTGACACTGGAACCTCTAGACATTTTTCTGAAAGAAATGCAGTTTTTACCCAGACTAGATAGGAAGAATTTTTCATAAGTTAACCTCTTATTTTAAGCCAAGCAACGTAATTCCCATCACAAACCCAACAGAGGATTTAAGGATCAATAAGATCGTACAAGCAAGCCTGTGTTCTTCTAGCTCATTTTGTTTGGGTGCTTTGAAATAATACAAAGTTTCCCATTTCTCCCAAAATAGAAATCCAGATTTCCTTTGTGGATTTTGCAATTATGGACCTACAGACCAAAGAAAAATCCCAAGCCATGTCAAAGAAACTATGCGTTTCCTTACTGAAGCTGGAGAGAGATTTTTCAAAACATTTCTTCTATTGCTAATTTAAGTTTGTTTAGTTTATGGCCCTTCATCTTTTCCAACCAAGGCCCTGGAATCAGTAGTTTGATCTTCATCCTTTATGGGATTTGAAATCAGTTACATGACATACACTGCCCTATAGGCACGAGCAGAGACAAAGGGGTTTTTTTCTTTCTTAAAAGCATTAATTCAAACAAATGCCAACACTGTCTTGACGTGCATGTGCTTGACCAATTCTTGTGAAAGCAAACAAGACAGAGCCTATGAAAGACAACCAACTTATAAATCATTACACAGTTTTTAAAATAACTTTTTGTTACTACCAGCTAACTGGTAAGGTCAACAGATTTTATTTTATTGCTTTTCCATATGTAGTAAACACACAAGTTGGTTGCTGGATCCCAGCAGGCATCAACTGAGAAAAATAGAGCTCAAAAATGTTGGCAAGATGATAAAATATATTAGATCATACGCTTACTAGCCTCACAGCAGTTTAGAGAACAGCTGAGCACTGATGTTTAAGCATAATAATCTTTTACATTTGTAAAAGTTATACAGCTTCTTACAGTTAGACTACAATTTGAGAGAAATTGTTTAAAAGGTAGATATGGTGAACACTGGTAGAGCAACTCCCCCTCTATCCATCTTACTGGTGTTTCATTGCTGGTCACTTAACACTATGCTTCCACTAGCTGTTGTCAGCACCCCTTTTTTCTGTCATTCAGCCTCCATCTCCATTAATCTAAGGAAAACAATGATGACCACAACAAAAACACAACTGTTCAGAAAGACACAGCTGTGGATGAAATATATGGTTCATCATCTCTCCTTGCTGATAGATGGTCAGAATACATTTGTAAAAAATAAATAGATAAAAAGACACAAGCAGTTTTTTTTAACGTGACTACTCATTGAATACACTTTAGTGACCTGGCAACTAGAATACTTCAGTATTCTGACGTAGAAGAGTCTTCACCTTCTACAAAAGGAATTTTGCACTTCTGCTGAACAGCAAAGTAGGCATGAAGAATTGTGAAGTTTGCATTATTGATTGAATTACGTATAGAAACAAAACCCAAGAACATTAGTTATAGAGATGATGACAAGCACAGAAAGAGTCATCAATAATCTAATCATCTCTAGACAGTCTTCTGTTTTTCAGCTTACTGTAATTTTGGATTTTGAGACAATGACTGACTCTATAATTTAAAAACCCACACATAACTATAGAAGTCTGTTGAGCAACACATATCTTTTACTTATGATGTAAAATTATGGCAAAGTAATATCAGTGTTAAAGATACTGCCCTTAAAAGACAAATGGACAGTGCTAATACCAAAGGACATCATTTCACAAGTCCTCCTTATTTATTCATAGCTTATCCAAATGGTGCCAATTAGATCAACTTCAGTAGAATGGAGATAAAAAGTAAACTTAACTGGTTACAATAGTTAATCCATTTTGTTGAAGAAGATCAGATTAAATTCACATGGTCTTTTCCTCTGACTTTTGCATCTTTGAATTGCATCCTTTTAAGAAGATAGTATAAACAAAAAGAAAGGCATTTCTTCAGTGTTAGAATCTCATTCCAACACTAAGGAGTTTAAAGCTTTGTCAAGCTCCGGTTTTGTGTTGCACTGCATTTAAGACCCATCTATACTTCCATCCTTTCAGAATCTCTGAAGTTGGCAAGTCAGAGAGGGTTATTGAAAGGATCTCATTTTCAGCACTCTGAGATCTGTCACAATTTTCTGTTATTAATACATGCTAAATTACACAAATTTCTGTATGTATTACACACACACACACACCAAGACAAAGATTAAAAAGATGAGACATTTAGAGTTCTAAGTTTATGTTCCAACAGATAATGTTAAGGACTGCTTCGTTGCATTTTTCCAGGTCATCAACTTTTAGCTGATTTTAAGCTGTCACTTAGACGACCAATTATCACTTTAAAAATCATACAGCAAAGATATAAATACATCTCTTAGCACCCTCCATTTGAATTTTGCTAAGCAATAACATTTTGCATCTGCTGCAAGGAAGGGCTTGACTTGAACTAGATTATTACTTCTGACTGTCACTGACATGCAGCAATAGCACATACAGGTTCCTTTCACCAAAACAAGTTATTGGGTTAATTCCCTTCTCCACAAAGAACTGGAAGGCCCAGGCAGTCCTTTGCTTAGCACATAGAATTTGTCATTCCTGCTCTTCAGTAAACAACATTTATCTGTTAGATACAGTTTTGATTTCAGGAACAGATTGTTTGAGCAAGTGTTTTAGAGTGTTAAGCAACTCTGCAATACAGGATTGTATCCCTCCATCTTTGTTGTTTCAAACCTTTCCTCATATGACCTCCTAACCACATAAACCCACTTCACAAATGCAGACAAAATGTGATATAATCATCCCTGTCTTAAAAACAAGAAAGGTTTTAAGTCATGCCTTGATTCAGACCAAGCTATTGCTGGTGCTGTCTTTCATCTTTTTTTTCATAGTACCCGTATGCCCTTGTTTGCTTTCACAGCTCTAAACCTACCACTTCAGCAAGGGAAAGAAGTGATGTTTAGGAAAAGTTGGACCAGAATCTTATCAATGAGTGCTTCCTGTGGAAGAACCTGTGAAAAATGAGTGCTCACCAGGGTGAGTTTTATTCTGTTTGGATTTTGGAATATTAAAGATTAAGAACACGTACAGTATATTATTTTACTAGATAACTTCATAGGACAGTTAAACAGACCTGAAAGACCAGTCCTGTTGCTTCTGTTTATGCAAAAGTTGAACAGAATGTTTTTCATTCTGCACAAAATGCAGGTTGCTGCATAGATAGTGAGAAGAAAACAAGCCACCAGCTTGAAACTGTCATTTGAGTTGTCAATATGCTAATCTTGAATTAATCCCATCAAGAAAGATCTCTCCTGATTTAACAAAAAATGGTTCATGAAAAGTAGAGAAAAGAAATTAAGTTATACACACTCATCTGTGAATGTGAGGGGACTGGTTGATTGGGAATTCTTTTGAAATATCTCTCATTACATTTGGGAATATCGTGTGATTTGAGTAATAAATCCACATTCAGTAATATGTTTATTATTTAAAACACACCATTTTCAGAAGTTAGCAATTACTGACAACAGTGATGTAGTAAGTTATGACAGGAACCTACCCTTTTGAGGGACTTTCAGTCCTGTTTTTCAGTGTAAAGACACTTAGACATAAGGACAAACAACACAAGAACTTTGAGACAAAAAAAATTACTGGTATTTAAAGCAATAAGAGGATGATAATCTGTCTGTGGTATGTTTTACAATTAAGTGATCTGTCTAAGGTTATATACGTGAAATATAGCAGAGCCAGCAATTTAATCCAGTCCTTGAATTCCAGACTGCCCCAGATATGTTTAGTCTCTGGCTGAAAATTAGCTTTCTGCATTTGTTGTATTTTACCAAATTCTCATCTGGCTAATATGCTAAATGCTATATTTAGATTGACAGTGCCAGCTGCAAACAAGAATAAGAAATAGAGAAGTTTTATATTCCCTTTCAGCCAGCCACAGAACAGCTTCATATATGTCAATGGCCATACTGAGTGACAGTATCTCAGAGCAACAAAGCTTGCCCCCCACCACCACTTTTAAAAACATTTTATTATACAGCATTTAACCAAGATTGGGCTCATATGATTATTCTGAATAGCAGAGTTCCTAAACTGACATTTCTCTGCTCACAATTTATACAGTATTTATGACAGGACAACTGGACAGCACCCAGAGGAGCAGTTACAGAGCAGAACTGGAAGGATGCTTGGAATAAGATTCACACTGAATCAAAAAGAAACCACACAGACAGTACCCTTGAATGTAGTTAAGCTGTGTGAGAACATGCTTGAGCAGGCCTCACTAGTAAGTGCTTTGCAGCTGGATAGTATTCTCGTACATGTTTTGTAAATATTCAGTCACACAACTGTTTTGAAACAAAGGAAAATAATGTAAAACACTACCCTCAACAAGTCAAACAGAGTATTTTGCTGTTTAAGATAATCACAAGTCCTACTAACACTTGTGGAAGGGAGCTTACGTCTCTTGGGTATATGCTTCTTTTTTATTTATTTATTTATTAGCAGGACCAATGTTAATGCCACATTATTTGCAAAAAATGGCACCGATGTAATTAAAGTACACTGAAAACATGGTTATTGATTAAAAAGTGAATTTAAATTTGCATACATAATAAACAAATCTTCCCATTCTTGGTTCTGGAGTAACTGAATATAGGAAATAAATTCCTGGCTCTCTCACGTTCCAGAACAGCAGTTCTGAATCATCTTTGAATTAGAAACTCTAGCCTAAGTCTATAAATTCTGATGTTCTCGGTCATCTTTGTGAAAGCCTTTAAGTCCTAAAATTTCCTTTCCCTGCTGGTCTGAATAATACCAGAACATGGGACAGATGCATTAGTGAAGCAGATATTACAGTCCATATTTGCTTGTTTTGTCTTCATGAGCTGTCTGCTTTTACCACCTAAGTTATATTGTTTACATTTTGCATGGGGAAGTTTACCATGTTTATTCTAATATTCAAAGTGTCAGGTTTCTTAGTAAACCAAAAAGAGTAAAGAACTATGTAAAGCAAAGAAACTGAATTCTAGTGCTCACTTTAAATAAATCAGTATGTAGGGATGGCTCAGTTATGTAGTCAAGCAGGTAGTACTGGTTTGAAAGTCACAAAAAAAATAATTTTTATGCATCTTCAAAACATAAGAATACATTACTCAATAACGAGAAAGAGATATTTCCTGTAAAAACCTTTTATGTATGCCAAGAACCAGAAGTGACATCAGGAAGTTACAAAAGAAGAAAAGCAGAGGCATAGTGTTCCAGTTATTTTCCAGCTATTTTCTTATTGTACCTGCTGGTAAGGTATATTATTGCTAACCATTTCATGAGAAAGACATTTTAGTTGCAGTTCTTTTAGAGGGACAAAAATGCCTCAGAGCTAAGTTCTTACGTGATCAAATTAACTAATATGAATCATTATTTTGCTGCTAATAAAGAATGGACAATAAAGCAGAGATTTGCAGACTGCTATTTTTTCTACATCTTTCGTCAGAGAAACAATCAGAGGAAAATCAAATTAAGCTTCTTCAGAAAAAAAAAATATAGCTGGTGCAAATACACTTACAGACAGACCATTAGAAAATTTTTTTTAAAGTTTATCTGCAAAAAGATTTAACATTTTTTCTTCAAATTTGGATAACTTAATCCTCTACTAAAAGGTAAAAGGGAAAAAGAGGTCTATAGCATATTGAACTAGGGTTATGGTCTCCACTATCAGAAGGAGCAAAATCAAACAAAAGCCTCTCAAACTACAAGCAAAGAGATGTTTCACTACCACCAGTGATTCCCATAGCTGAAAGTTACAGAAACCTTTCAGGTGAATGCTCTCCAGTGAAGACCCCTTAGGCTTATCCTTTTCTGTTGTCCTCTGCAGGCTGCCCCATCCACAGGGATTACGGTCTACCACGGAGCGGAGGAAATCAAAACATTTACCCCTTGCAGAGGCCACATGCCGTTTCAGCTTCTCTGCATGACGGCAAAAGAACAGGAGCTATTCAACAGCATTGCAGCTACTTACTCTGGAGAAGGCAAGACAAGAGAATGCATTCAAAAGCACCAGGTATCCATACTAATGGAGTCATGTCATGTTAAAATCAGCACCATAAAACAGGAAGTCTGTCCAGAAACCCTAGTGATATCTTAAGTGCATTTCATGTTATTATTGTACAGGTCTTTGCAGATGAGGTTTCAGGCCTGAACTTTCAAAGCTGCTTATGCTGTTGTCAAAGGATAAGACACTTTAAACTGCCTAACCAGAGACATCAGAATTCTCACGTTTTTATATTTTGTCTACCATTTCTCTTCCAATATGAAACAGATTGAAACATCAATGCACAGCTCTTTTGCTTTACTTGCTAGATTTAATGACCTCCATCCACAACAAAAAACAGAACTAGCCAGAACCAACAGGAAGCATCACGACACACATTCATTTTCCTGTTCCTCAAGAATGATTTATCTCAACTTTATTGCCTTCCTCCCCCCAAAGCACAGCATGTAATTATTCAAAATTAATTTTACAGAAGAACTTCAGGACTGATCTTGCAGTAATTTTCCCCAAATCAAGCCCACATTGGCACGTACAAACAACTCCAAGTGCCATTCTGTTAGGAACTACTTTTTACGTAGGTAAATTTATGTCTGTAAACTGAAGTTACCAAAGAATTGTGGACTACCCACTGCTTAAAGGGAACATTTTATCAGTTGATGACAGTAATTTTGGATCTGCTGTCACTATCCATTCACAAATGTCTCTGTCAAGAGATTTTCTCATTTAATTGGCTGAGGTTATATATTGCATATTCTCCAATTACAACTGAGTCATTTTGTCAAACGGAGATTGACAATGGGAATATACTACAGCACTAAATACAAGGTTTATCCAGAATTTGCGTAACACAGATATGATAACCTGATAACTGCCCCCCACCCTGTGAAATGTGAGTTGCGTGTCAGTTTATACATCTCTACAGCTAAAGAAACCAGGTGTTCAGCTGACAGCTTTGTATCTGCTTTTTTCTTCTACTATTTTTAATTATTTTCATCTGCATTTAAAAAAGCAGATTAATATAAAACTGAAAGTGGAAAAATAAAATTGTTTTCCTATATCCCTGTGATTACTTGTATATAGGCCAGAGGTTGAGACTGAGTTTTTAATCACATGCTGTCATTCACAAGCTCATTGTGTCAAACTTTTGCATAGGATCTCTCAACCTGAGATGGGATCTTATCTAACCTTCCTGCCCTCTTGCTGTAAATGGCCATAAAGAAAAGTTTCCTTCCTAACATGGAGATTTTTTTAATTTAAAGAAAAATCCTTTTCAAAGACAGATATGAAATGAGATAGCCAAGAAATCCCTATTGTTTACCGTTCTTTTATAACCTACTTAAAAACAGACCGTTGCTTTACAAATGAATCATTATCAAAACTAGCCACTGACAGCCATCAAGCGGATAGCATTAGACTGAGGGACATTATCTCCAAAACTGAAGAACACAGCACTGTCAGTGAATAGTAATATACTCAGAATTTCCTGACCCCTCTTCCAAAGTCAATGGAACAACACTGGTTAATAGCAGTCCTGCCCAGTAAGTTCAATTCCAATGCTTCAGAAAGACAGTGAAAAAAGGAAAAAGGCATTTGCAAGGGAGGGGAAAAAAAAAAAGCCAGCATTACACAATATTCATGTTGTGGCAAAACCTCAATAGGAAGAAAGGATTGCCAGCTGTTTTACCAGGTGGTTTCACGGTAGCCTTTAAGTGGCCATTCCACTAGCCAAGATTCTCAAGGACACCTTTTTGTGAAGATGGGAGAACATGTACAATATAGGCATGTTGTTCCCATGCTACTAAAAGTTCACTTAGCCAAGAAAATCCTCAGCTGTCCATAGCTGCTTGGCTTATGGGAATAGTTACACAGGCTACAGCAGACAGACAGACATAAATCTCCAAACATAAAGAACCTTCTTTTCTGATGATATTTAAAAAAAAGGTCAAATGTTCACTTCAATATCTCGTATGCAGAGTAGTATAAGTATTGACGTGAAACAATGTATAAATACGGCAATTGCTTCCAAATCCCATAGGCTTTCACCAAGGTTCAAACCTGCAAGGTACAAGCAAATAGCTGTATACTTTATTAGTAATCTTAATGAGGTTTAATACCCTTCCTGATCCCAATATCTGATTCATCTAGTTTCATCATCAGAAAAATAGCTGCTACCTCCTGGTCAGCATTGGACAATTTTATACAGAAATAGTATGATAAATTGATTTTTTTTCCTCCATACAGAGAGGCAGTTTAATTAAACAAAATTCTAAATCTTTTATTCCTATGCTGATATTCTTACTACACTCCTCTGCAGTGGTTTGATTAGCCTACCCATTTTTTGTTGTTAATCTACTTGACAAAACTATTCATTGCTGAAACAATTGAAGAAATGAAGCATGCAGACATACGTTTCAGATAAACCCCTTTGCAGGATAGCATTTGAGAAAGAAAATACAACTTAAAAGTAATAAATCCATTTACATTTCAGCTCAGAAAGATTTTTGCAAGCACTGCAAAAATACAAAATACATTTTTTTGCCAGCTATACTTTATAAATGCAATACAATGCAAATGCATTGCAAAACATACAAGCAATACAATGCAAACGTACAAGTAAAACTTTCATCTTTCATCAGTATATGCACCTTCCTTAGGCTTATGTCATCTTCCCTTACAAGAGACATGTTCTGTATTTGACTTTGAATATGCAAGAGGAGCTGGTATTTCAGAACAGATTAGAGTTCAATAAGCTCACCTCAACTATTCCACATGTCATCTTCACTTATGCAGAAGTCTATCTTTATTCCATGAAAATTGATACCCATTCACAGGTACCTCCAGATCCAGCTATCTTCTGTACATGTCTTAAGACATGAAAAGCAACCAGAAGACAGTTTTCAGCATAGCTAGATCAGCATTTAAATACAGAGCACTTAGCATAATAATTGGCTCCTTTTTGTTGTTGCTAACCTTTTTGCCAACAAGTGATTTTCAGAGTCACATTTCAGTCAGTCTGTAATTATGGCACAAGTATTACTCAGAAATGCTTATCTTCAAAATTTTATTGCCCTAGAGGTAAGAAAGTTACGTGGTTGAGAGGCTGACCGTTTTGGAGATTTTATCAGAACAACTGGCTTGTCAAAAAAATCACATCTTTGTGAGAACAAATCAGATACAATAGATATCAAAAAGCCTCACATGTTCAGAATATTCTAAGTCAAAAAAGAAAAAAGAAAAAGAAAAAAAGTCAGTTCGCCACTTGCCTTTCCGGCCACGGCACGCAAGGAGGGTTATTCCCTTCAAACGGCTTCCTCTGCCACCTCCATCCCGGGGTCAAGGCTGCAGGCCCCTCACGGGCAGCACCGCCACTCGCCCTGCCGGGATCAGCAAAAACTGATGGGGTTTCAGAGCATGGTGTCTCATGTTGACCATGGCAGACCGAGGGGAAAGGCTGGCACCGAATCAGACCTCATCCCCAGGGAGCGGTGCCACCCAGCCGCTTGCTATCCTGCCCTGGTGCCAGAGGAAACGCCAGGCTTTGGGTTTCGCCACCGTGCAGCTATCAGTCTCCAGCTGGGCTAAAAGCTGCCTCACAGAGAGGCATATGGTCACATCTATGAATATTCTTGCCCAAAATCACCAACTCGGGACAACAGAATTTGCTAGAAAAGACATGAGAAAAAGGATACATGCAATTTCTCGGGTTTCTGCCATACCTAAGGGAGGGCAACCAGCGCTGCCTTGCTGCCAGAGCCTCCTACTCTGTCTCTCCTGACTTACAATATGCAGAGACCTAAAGAGCAAACACCTTTCAGAGGTTTTCTTTTATTATTATAAATTTGTTATTTTATGATCCCCAAATCCTTTTTTTCTTCCAACCCAAACAGCCTTGTAATTTTATATATTCTTACAGCCTTGTAATCTGGGGTATTCTACTCAGTTTAGCATTCAAGTCAGTCTTTGAAAGCCAAGACTTGCTGCCATTAGGTTTCATGGTGTCTACCGCCAACTGCTTTGCACTATAGAGGTCTAGATACTGCTTCAGAAAATGGAGTGTTGTCATGCTGTTTTATGAAGTTATAATACAGTAAGCTCATAAACTGCAAAGCTAGAGGCAAAACTGTCTGCCCCATAAGGGAACAGGATTATTGCCCCATAAAAGCTGCATAATGATATTATTTTTTCTATTGTACTGCAAACATTTAAAATTAGGTTAAACTTTTTTCTCAGTTCAAGTTGTTTCTACTAGATTTTTTTTTTCTTTCGAAGAGACTTTTACAAACATTCAGTAGCTCAGTACTGAGCAAATAAACTTGCAGAGGAGCAAACAAAAAGGTCAGCTGTTCCAAAAATTATATCAATGTTCAGCTTCAGCTTTTGGGTATTTATTACATTTATTATAAGTTATACTATAGACTGTGAATCTGAACTACCCTAAAAATAAATTCAGTGTACCTTTACTCATAACATGGTTTTTAATTGGGGGCCAAGAGTTCTCCTCACTTCTCCAGAAGGGTCTAGAACTCTATCTGTTATATATTTTCCCTCAGAACTGCATTTGCTTATAGGCATACAGAATCACAGAATCACAGAATCGCTGAGGTTGGAAGGGACCTCTGGAGATCATCTAGTCCAACCCCCCTGCTCAAGCAGGGTCACCTAGAGCACGTTGCACAGGATCACGTCCAGGCGGGTTTTGAATATCTCCAGAGAAGGAGACTCCACCACCTCTCTGGGCAACCTGTGCCAGTGCTCTGTCACCCTCACAGTGAAAAAGTTTTTCCTCATGTTCAGATGGAATTGTCTGTGTTTCAGTTTGTGCCCATTGCCTCGCGTCCTGTCACTCGGCACCACTGAAAAGAGTCTGGTCCCATCCTCTCGATACCCTCCCTTCAGATACTTGTACACGTTGATAAGATCTCCTCTCAGCCTTCTCTTCTCCAAGCTAAACAGGCCAAGCTCTCTCAGCCTTTCCTCATAAGAGAGATGCTCCAGTCCCCTAATCATCTTTGTGGCCCTTCGCTGGACTTGCTCCAGTAGTGCCACATCCCTCTTGTACCAGGGAGCCCAGAACTGGACGCAGTACTCCAGATGTGGCCTCACCAGGGCTGAGTAGAGGGGGAGAATCACCTCCCTCGACCTGCTGGCAACACTCTTCCTGATGCACCCCAGGATACCATTGGCCTTCTTGGCCACAAGGGCACATTGCTGCCTCATGCTTAACTTGGTGTCCACCAGCACTCCCAGGTCCTTCTCCGCAGAGCTGCTTTCCAGCAGGTCAACCCCCAACCTGTACTGGTGCATGGGGTTATTCCTCCCTAGGTGCAGGACCCTGCACTTCCCTTTGTTGAACTTCAGGAGGTTCCTCTCTGCCCACCTCTCCAGCCTGTCCAAGTCTCTCTGAATGGCAGCACAGCCCTCTGGCATATCGGCCACTCCTCCCAGTTTTGTATCATCAGCAAACTTGCTGAGGGTGCACTCTGTGCCTTCATCCAGGTCATTGATGAAGAAGTTGAACAAGACTGGACCCAGTACTGACCCCTGGGGGACACCGCTAGCTACAGGCCTCCAACTAGACTCTGCACCGCTGACCACAACTCTCTGAGCTCTGCCATTCAGCCAGTTCTCAATCCACCTCACTGTCCACTCATCTAGCCCACACTTCCTGAGCTTGTCTATGAGGATGTTCTGGGAGACAGTGTCAAAAGCCTTCCTGAAGTCAAGGTAGACAACATCCACTGCTCTCCCCTCATCTACCCAGCCAGTCATTCCATCAGAGAAGGCTATCAGATTGGTTAGGCATGATTTCCCCTTGGTGAAGCCATGCTGACTACTCCTGATCACCTTCTTTTCCTCCACATGCGTGGAGATGGCTTCCAGGATGAGCTGCTCCATCACCTTTCCAGGGATGGAGGTGAGCCTGACTGGCCTGTAGTTCCCTGGGTCCTCCTTCTTGCCCTTTTTGAAGACTGGGGTGACACTGGCTTTCTTCCAGTCCTCGGGCACCTCTCCTGTCCTCCATGACCTTTCAAAGATGATGGAGAGTGGCTTAGCAATAACGTCCGCCAGCTCCCTCAGCACTCGTGGGTGCATCCCATCAGGGCCCATGGATTTGTGGGTGTCAAGTTTGCTTAAATGATCTCTAACCCACTCCTCCTCCACCAACGGAAAGTCTTCCTCTCTCCAGACTTTCTCTCTTGCCTCCAGGGTCTGGGGTTCCTGAGGACTGGCCTGAGCAGTAAAGACTGAAGCAAAGAAGGCATTCAGGAACTCTGCCTTCTCTGCATCCTTCATCACCAGGGCACCCTCCCCATTCAGCAAAGGCCCCACATTTTCCCTAGTCTTCCTCTTGCTACTGATGCATTTGAAGAAGCCCTTCTTGCTGTCCTTGACATCTCTAGACAGATTTAATTCCAAACGGGCCTTAGCCTTCCTCGTTGCATCCCTGCATACTCTGACAACATTCCTATATTCCTCCCAAGTGGTCTGTCCCCCTTTCCACTTTCTGTATGTATACTTCTTCTGGTTGAGTTTTGCCAGGAGCTCCTTGCTCATCCATGCAGGTCTCCTGCCTCCTTTGCTTGACTTCCTACTCATAGGGGTGCACCGCTCTTGAGCCTGGAGGAAGTGATGTTTGAATATTAACCAGCTCTCTTGAACACTCCTTCCTTCTAGGGCCCTCACCCATGGGATTCCTCCAAGTAGGTCCCTGAAGAGGCCAAAGTTTGCTCTCCTGAAGTCCAGGGTTGCGATCCTACTTGGTGCCCTGCTGCCTCCTCGCAGGAACCTGAACTCCACCATCTCATGGTCACTGCAGCCAAGGCAGCCCCCAACCTTCACATCTTCCACCAGTCCTTCTTTGTTTGTTAGTACGAGGTCCAGCAGCACACCTCTCCTTGTTGGCTCCTCCACCACCTGTGTCAAGAAGTTGTCACCAATGCTCTGCAGGAACCCCCAGGACTGTTTGTGCCTAGCTGTGTTGTCTTTCCAGCAGATATCGGGGTGGTTGAAGTCCCCCATGAGAACCAGGGCCTGGGATCATGAGGCTACTTCCAGCTGTCTGTAGAAGGCCTCATCGACTTCCTCATCCTGATCAGCTGGCCTGTAGTAAACACCCACAGTGTCACCCATGCTAGCCTGCCCTTTAATCCTTACCCATAAGCTCTCGACTCGCTCTTCATCCACCCCTAGGCACAGCTCAATACATTCCAGTTGCTCTCTCACATAAAGAGCAACTCCACCACCTTGCTTTCCTGGCCTGTCTTTCCTAAAAAGCACATAGCCATCCATGACAGCACTCCAGTCAGGCGAGCTATCCCACCATGTCTCTGTAATGGCAATGAAATCATGGCCCTGCGACCGCACACACATCTCTAGTTCTTCCTGTTTGTTCCCCAAGCTGCGTGCATTGGTGTACAGGCATTTCAGGGAGGTGATCGAGCATGCAGGTTTCTCAGGAGGGGTAAAAGAGGGTCCTCCATAGCCACATCCCATGCGCACTTCCCTGGCTGCATTCACCTGCTGGAGGCATCCTGACTTGAGCAGTCTTTTGCCAACTACCCTGTCACTATAACTCTCCCCTTCCCCCATCTTTCCTAGTTTAAAGCCCTCCTTACCAGGTTGGCCAACCTGTTGGCAAAGACCCGCGTGCCCCGCCTCGTGAGGTGGATCCCATCTCTTGCCATCAGTTGTCGATCTTCAAACAGGGTCCCATGGTCAAAGAAACCAAAACCCTGTTGCCAACACCAGCGGCGCAGCCAGTCGTTAACCTGGAAAGTCCGTCTCCTCCTCCTCTCATCCATCCCCCTCACTGGCAGGATTGAGGAGAAGATGACCTGGGCTCCCAGACCCTTGACCACCATCCCCAGAGCTCTGAAATCCTGCTTGATGGTCTCCAGTTTGCCCTTGGTGTCATTGGCGCCCACATGAAAGAGCAGCAGTGGGTAATAGTCCGAAGCATGGACAAGCCTTGGCAGTCTTTGCATGACATCTCTCACACGAGCCCCCGGCAGGCCACAAACCTCTCTAGACAAGAGGTCAGGTCGGCAGATAGATGCCTCCGTCCCCTGTAGCAGGGAGTCCCCCACAACAATCACCCGCCGCTTTTTCCGGGCGTTCCGGCAGGGCACAGGGTCTGTTGTCCCAGGTACTTCCCTGGCAGCCATGCCCATCTCCTCCTCATCCTGGAGGGCACTAAACCTGTTCTTCAGCTTCAGGTCTTCAGGAGGAGTAGGAGCCTTTCTCCTTCCACGAGCAGTGACCAGTTTCCAGCCTTCTTCTACGGTGTTATGATGTACCGTTTCACACGGCACAGAGCCCTCTGGCAACTCTACTGCTGCAGGGGGTTGGGACTCCTGGAGCTGCACAGTCTCCGAGAATACCCTGTCTATCTCCTGCTCTGCTTCTCGGATGCTGCGCAGCCTACTGACCTCCTCCCGTAACTCCCTTACCTGACAACACAACTCGTCAACAGCAGCACACCTCCTGCAGGAGAGCTGACTGCCAGCCCAGGCCTCCCGGAGAGGCCCCAAGCACTCCCTGCAGCCTGACACCTGGAGAGCTGCATCTACTGTCAGAGGGTCAGTCTGGGTCCAAGCCTCTGACACAGCAACTCCAACAGCCACTGGGGAACGTGCTCTGTGGCGTGTCACGACCATACTTAAGGAAGTGTACACCACAGGGAACAGAAACAAAGGTCCCTTCACGCGCCCTGCTGCGCAAACTGCTGCGTCTGTTCGCTGCCTCTGTTCGCTGCGCTCTAGGCCTGGCTCTTATATAGGCCTCTCCCTAGCACTGACTCACAGGGTGCTTGACCGCCCAATCAAGGGCCACTGGGATCAAAGGCCCCAACCCCTCTGGTCAGGGGCAACCCAGAGAGCTCGTTAGCAGCAGCCACTCCTAGCTGGAGCTTTTCCCACGAGCTTTTCCCAGGAGAAGTCAAGGCCTCCTGCAGTTGTCCTTGCCTAGCTTCCCCTTTCCTGTTCACAGCGATCACCTTCTAGGTCCTCGGGGGTCCTCAGAAAGCCCACAACTTCCAACAAGATCCTCAAGTTCTAGTCAGAGCCCAATCACTGCTGCGCAAACTGCTGCGTCTGTTCGCTGCCTCCGTTAGCTGCGCTCTACAACCTACGAAAAAACAAACAGAAACACACACTACCCATTATTTAAATGAACCTGAAAAAATGGATCTCACTCTCCAGCGGCATTAAATGTATTGCGCTAGGAACTATGAAGCAATTTCCTGTGGTACAGTCCGTATGCATTTATTGCATTTATCCATCTCCCATATTTTGTCACTAATTACTGCTCACTGTAGTGCTTTTATTGCACAGTGACATGCAGTCTGAAGACACAGTTGCATCAAGAGTGTGGAAACTCAAGGAAACTAGTGAAACTCATTTTTGTAGGATATAGCTACATTATTAACCAGTATAGTACAAAGAGGAAAGGAGTGGGGTTTGATCCACTGCAATCCATCACAGTCCTAGGTCCGTGTGTCCACACTGCATCCCTGCTGACAGCAAAGCTGCTGGCCCCAGGCATCCATGACACTGGCCTCAGCAGCACAGTGCTGGAGGACCTTGTGTCGGCACTGGATGTGAGCAGCTCTACATGGTGCCCTGGAGCACAACTTCAATCTTGGTCCCAGCAGGAGGGAAACCACTTAAAACATACCAGTAACAAGCTCAAGTGTATAACGCAGGACGCCAAGTATAGATGCAAGGCAAATTCACAACAAATAAGCCCTTCAGCACACTAAATTATTAATGTAGATGCACTCCTAGTATCACAGCTACTACATAAGTTACCAGTTTATTCCTGACTTCCACCCAGCAGCGATACCAGCACATGCAGATGCATGTGTTCATTACAGCTCATTAGATGGATGATTCAGTGTGACAAAATTATGGCACGCAACAGGAGTTTAGGAATTCAGCTTTCTTAAGAAAGCAGCTCTTTTTCCGTTCTGCCCTTTTTCCAGGGGTCAAGGTAGCAGTTCAAAGAATAAAATTGAAGATGTGATTCAGTTTGCACTACTGTTTGGCCTCCAGCTGAGAAAGTCTGATGGCAGCAGTTCATTTCCAAATACTGAATAACAAGAAAAAGAAATAAATTTTGACCACAAAAGCTCAGCACAAAGATTAAAGATGTAGCATAAGAATAGGAATAGCATCTTCCACTAGTTTTAGGCTGCTGTAAGCTCCATGATTTCAGAGCAGACCCGAGGAAAAGTAGCAACTGAAACTGGCTTAAGTGATATCCTTTGTCATCACATCATTATTACTTGCTTCAAAGAGTTGTATATATACAATATTTTCTTGTTTTACGTTGAGTTTGAGAGTCCTGTGACCAGAGCACGTCCTTTGCTTTTGACGTGTCATCTCTGAGTCAGCTGAAAAGCAAGCCTGTTATTCACTTCCAGATGATGATTGACAAGAAGTCAGCACTGCAGGTTCTCCTTTACACACAGAAATAGTGCACTCTGCTGAAACAGCAATGATAAAAAAGGATTTTATATGTGCAAAAGAAAAAGAAACAAAATTTTAAAATATGAATTCATTTTTTGTTTTCTCCAGAAAGCAATTTGATTATATGCCTGCCTGTCATGTCAGGAACAATGAAAACAAATGATTGTCCAAAGTTCCACAAGGAAATAATCATTCTGAAAATGTAGGAGGGATACAGTGATTCCAGTTAGTATGCAATAACAGGCAGTTATAATTTGTTAGTAAATTAGTGACTGTTTCTGTAGAAGTTCAAATACTTTCATGTAGCAGTTCTCCTTTAACAATAAATTACAGAAACAGAAATTCATTTTAAAAGCCTATATTAGACACCTTCATTTCCCAATTTCAAAAGAATGATTCTCTTAGAAATTTAAGCCAAGGCATGGGCTGTCTAGTCATCAGGAGATATTTCATAGCTCACAGCAACTCCAATGGAGCAAGTATTTCAGGGTCCATCGTATTCTCCCATTTTCTGTAATGGACTTCATCACCATCATCCCCTTACAAACTCACTAACAATCTCCAGCCCCTCACATGCATTTACAAACATCTTCGCAAGCAAATTTACAATATTCTCCACATACCACTCTTCATTCTTAGTCAAGATCTGAAAGCTTCCCCTGCAACCACTTAAGCTCTCTTTCCTTCCCCCGCCACCCCCCGAGAAAGGTCTTTCGCCCATGAGATGCAGATTTTGCTTTCTCTACCAGCTAGTACTTAAATGTAACACATATAAGATTGTATTTCTCTATGGAGGTCTCAAAGGTTATGCAAAGAAAAACATTCTAACCAGATTAATAGTGTAACCTTAGAAATGGTGTTTGTTTCAGGTCATTCTCCCTCCTTATAATATTTTTGAAAGAACCCCCTTATCATACTTTAATACACTTTTGATGCACTACTTGCATTAACGTTCAGCAAAACTTCAGCTTTGTTGGTTTTCTTTCTTATTTGAACTTCTAAGTTTCAGGAGTTCGGAACTGTAGTTCTGATTAGTCTGTAGTCAAAACTACACAGAATCATAATAAGGGCATTATTATAGGGAGCACCTTCTAGGATCTAAGACAAAGAGCATCTTTCAATCTTGCAGTCGATATATCTGGTCTTCAACAGAGCCTCCACTGTGCCAATTTAACTGCTGGCATCCTTGCCTAGCCTACTCTTGCTCAGTAAGAGGCATATTCATCCCACTACTGCCACAGATCATTTAAAGATACCAGCACCTGATAGCTGTTGACTTAGATTGAAGCTAACAGTCTTTAGCTGAAAGTCAGTCTTACAATTATATCATGTTATTTTTATATTCAGGTAGAAAATAAAACTCACTAAGTGCAGAGAGCCAGCACTAATGCTCATTCATAACTAGCTGCAGATACAAATTTTGTAGTCTCAAATAACTCAGTCAGCAGCATTCTTCCCTCTACCAGGCAGCAGAATTGCCCTGCAGGCATCCTCCACCTACCATGGTACCAAGTCGAGTATTTTCAAAGGAAATGATGGGCTGATTCCAAAATTTTACCAATAGTAAACTGAAAACCTTGTCCAATTATTTTATGCTTTGATAAAAGAAATGTAATGTCTTAAATATATTCACATTCACATTCAAATTTTGCCAATAGTATCAAGATAAGGAATAATGACATTGCATATTTGTGTTTTATTCAATGGGGGCATGTGGGTGATAGTAGGGGGTTTCCATAAGAATCTGCCTCTGAAATATGAAGAAAAAAAGCTGTAGCAGTTCATATTTACAAGCACTTTTTATTCAAGTTACTTGAAATTTATCTTTTTAAAATAAAAAGTTTTTAAGCAACATTCTCCTCAGGTGACAGATCACGCTAACACCACAGGCCTTCCAACTTGACAGAGCTTTATCTTCTGCCTTTTCACAGCTAAAACTAGGAAGTCCAGTCAAACTCAGGCACAAAAAATTTTCACAACAATGTTTTCAAGAGAGCTGTTTTGCAGAGTGAAACCGTAACAAGTAAGATTCATTTGTCTATTTATGAAAGTCTCAGCTTGTAAGGAGTCTGTAAAAACAATTTCATAAAGTTTCCATATTCAAAATAAATAAGCACAAGGCAATTGTCATTTATGCCAACTCTCAATTTTGTCACATATAATAGCCAATTTTCATTTCACTCCCATAAAATTCTTGTTAAAGATAATTTTTGTTACAGTGTTAAATGCAAGAGAATGCAAAGAGGGCATTCAAAGAAGATATGACCTTACCCCCATCCAAGGCTTTCAGACTGTATCCACTTCAGTTTCCAGACTACTGATATGATAACTCTCACTGACCTTCCTCCACAGCGACTTTGTACTTTGGGCTGACCACTCCTAACGCTTCTCATAAGGACCCAAGATCTGGATCCAAAATTCAGACTTAATCCTCCCATTGTACAGTCCCCATACAACTTCTAAGCTTCTTCTACTATTGAGTAAGGTTTGATATGTCAAATATCAGAATATCTGTCCACTGAAACCTTGATACTTAGCTTTCAAATGGCCGCATTTAGATTGGAATTGCTTATCACTATGGTCAGAATCACAATTCCCATTTTACAGAAGGAAAAGCTTGCAAAAAGCCAAAGTTTCTTTTTCAAGGTCACATTGCAAGACAGTATCAGAATTTCCTGTATCACAAGTCTACCACTAAATCTCAGCCTCCTCCTGTAACTAGGAGACAATTTTAAAGAAATATTTGATCTTCTATGGTTCATAGAAAAGAACTGATAAGCAAGCCTTTACAGGCTACATACAAACGACCAGACCTGTCAGTGCTCAAACTGACCTATGTCAAATGTTTACCAGCATGGATCTGGGTACAGTCTGCAAAGTGGGAGGACTGTCAAAGCCAGCATGTGGACTAATTTTCATGAAAAACCTGTTAATACAATGCTGTTAAACATTTATTTCAACAACGTGTACTACTCAGTATTGTAAAATGTGATTAGAAATGTATAATGTGTAACAGCTGTCCTAAACATTTTCTTTTTTTTTTTTTTAAGGCCTCTCCATCTTGGAAAGGAAAACTGCTCTGGAGGTGTCAGATAGAAAAAAAAAAGTGTATAAGAGCAGTGTATTGGACTGAATGGTCTGCAGAAACATATATTTGTAAAGGAACCTGAAAAATCTCCAGAATATCAATATCCCTTCAGTTTCTTAATTTTATGTAATTAGATTTGAACTGTCAGAAGAAAAACACTTAAATAGAAAACCTTCAGCTACAATTTATGGAAGGTTAATCTAACAGAAACTATCGTCATTACTGATTACCAAAATATCTCTTGATCATAGGAAGAAGCTATATGATATACACTTGATAACTGCAGTAATTAATTGTATTGCATTTCCTCTTTCAGAGGAGAGCAGGTAATTTAGTGAAGAGGGGCACCAACTGATCAGGCTTGCCAAAAAGCTTTAGAACATTGACTCAAAAAGTAAAGTCAGCTGTCAATATAAGAAATTGTAAAACAGTTTAGGAGAGAAATCATTAAGGGAATCACCACAAAATTTTCAGACACACAGAGATGAATTCCTGGAGAAATTCCTTCAATTTCTTTATTTTCTCCCCCCCTTTAGCCACCATAACTGGACTTAATTGCTGAGTCTTTATACTTGTTTATGAAATCAAAGAGTTTGGAGTCAGAGCAAATACTGAGTAAGAACACCTCACTGTCTAATAAGTTCAATAACATTCAGAAGATGGCAAGTACATGTTCTTTAGTCCTTCTACTGAACTTTTCAGGAAGATGCAAATTATTTCAGACTGCGTCTCAAAAACCACAACATACATGTATCAATATGACATGAGACATTCATTTACAGTGGCTAAGCTGAAAATAACCAGAAAAGTTTATGCCACAGCACAAGAAAATGAATTAGGTGCTAATTAAATTAAACTTTCTAGCCAATATCTCTTTTTAGACTTGTAACAAACCAGTCAAAATCAAAGCTAAGAATTTTTTTTTTCCTGGAAAACTCCCTGATGAAGTGAACTTGTTCAGATCTATTCCTCAGTAAAATTAAGCAATCTCCTAAAAGGCAATTATGTAGTAATTTTAAAAGAATTATGTTGCTCATATGCATGCATATTATAAAAAAAAAGCAAACAAGAAGACATATATATTTCAAAGTGGGACTTTCATGAAACTAATTTTTTGTAAAGATAGGTAAGGACCACCAAATGAGTACACGGTGCTAATTTCATTCTTTCCTTTTTTTTTTTTTTTACAGTCTGTTTATAGACTAGACAGTCATGAAGCATGAAACAAATTAAAAAATTCCAGCACTCGGCACCAATGAGTTGATGCTCATCATTAGCACAATACAGCTCACCATCACAAATGACACTAATTTACCCTCTTATTAGCTATGTGAGAAGTACCTAGGCAGCTCATTTGCCAAGGAGATCAGATTAGTGAGGGACAGTAAAGTTGTTTTAAGAGAATTAAAATATTGACCCATTGTGATCCATTGGATCACTAGAAAGATTAAATTGTCTATCTAGTGGATCAAATTTTATAATGCTCTGATCAAATACCAAAGATTACTCTTTTATACATTACACCTGTATATATATTTAAATATCTCAGAATTAATGTTAATGTATTAAAAACTCTAAAATCAACCCAGTAGGTCAAGCTAATCATTAAAAACACCTACCTAAAATTTGAGAGAATTAATCTGAGGATTTAAAAATCTGAGTGCGAGTGCTGGATGTGCAAAGATCAAGTGTAAAAAGAAATTGCAAGTAGGAAGTATAGCTTCCAAAACAATAAAAACGGATATGATAAATTGAAAACTTGATACTAACCTTTTTTAACTCTTCATAAGATGTCTCAGAATAACCAAATGACATAAACAATAATGACTTTGAATACTTTTTCTTAAACTCTGAACAATCTATGGAATCTAAATTATTTCATGGTTAGGCTTGTCAGAAAATTTTACAGCAGTGTTTCAAAAATTTTCAAAATTTTTGTTGTTAAAAGAAAGTCAAGCTCAAGCACAGCATCTTCTATACAAGTATTATGTTTCTTTAACATTTTATGACACTAAGTTCCTCAGAGGTGAGTAGTGTACAAACATAGAACAAGATGATCCCTGACCAAAAGCTTAAGATGAAATGCAGTAGACAACACTGCTTCCTTTCCATCCTATAGAAAAAAAGGACCAGAAAAGAGAGCAGGCTTGCAAAATTAAAGATTTTTAGGACAAAAGTGCAAGTAGGCTTGGACAAAGACACAATTAGACAGACACAGCAAATTTCTGGTATATTTTTAGATCAATTAAGTGTGTATACATACACACACACACGGTTTGTAGCCTGATCTGTATTGCTGAATCAAGTCATAGAAGTACTTAGTCACTATGCAATGCTAGTGTATACTGAGAGCATTATAGGATTTACTTGAAGACGCCTTCATTGACCCTGCTATCCTATAAAAATTCTTCTCCCTGAGAAGGATAACATCATAAATTCAATCTGTGTGTACTGCCCAATACTGGTCCTACTGAAATCAATAAGAATGTTGCTTGTGGTAAGTGATCCTATGAAAACAAAGAAGTATTTGAGGACTATGGTACTATTCCACGCAAATATGAATGGCACAGTGGTGTAATAGAGGATAACTTCTGAGCTAAGTGAACATAGATGGTGTCACGCATATTCTTCACTGTGAGGATATGCTCTCAGCTGAGGGAGGAAAGGTACTGGGTTTCTTTGCAATAGATTTATTCAAAACTCCTGCAACACTTATAGACTTTAGTCCTCGCTGCAGACCAGGCAAAAATAACAACAAGCTTTGACAAGCTATGCCAGATTTAATATTTTATATTGCTGCTGTCACATACAGTAATTGTGTATCTGAATACAACCACTGCTTCATGAATTTGAGCTGTTTTTGATTAAAGAATAATCTTCAGCTGAATTTCTACAACATAGATTAACAACAGCTTAAACACTTTTCTTGCTCTCATGCTTTTTGCTACATTCATACATTCAGCTTGAAAGCATTCAAAGCCATTCAAAACCAGTTACAATTATCTGAAAATTGTGGAAGGCAACAAAATAAAGAAATAGCTCCACAAGGATAATGAGAAAAAAGGAACACATTTTTCTAACCCAGAACAATATTTTATGACCTTTTTCCTGTAATAACAGCCAAAGTCGAGAATACTGCCTGTTATTTAAGGTACCTGATATTTCCAATTTTAAGACCCGATTTTCAATTATTTAATGCTTGACAGTGTAGTATCCACTTAGACTGAAATTTCTATGTCAGACATCTGCCTGAGGCCATTTTTCAACCAAAATAGTTTTCTTCTAAGAATGGGGCTATGAAAAAGCATGATGCTTCATGCCAAGTTTAAAAAGTTCTGCTGATACAGAACGACTCTGATACTTTTGTCCTTTGTAGTAAGAACTTAAATTTTGACAGGGATGGGTTTTGTGTCACAGTTATATATGCAAGCTCCACCAAACCTTTCAGGAATATTTTAGCAGGTTAACTCTCCATTCATATTATCCGTAGCCAGCATGCTCATGCCAGGAGTGAAGTAGTATTTTCCCTCCTATTACAGTTCTGAACCTGTCTGGTCTATCGTATATCCAGAAAAATTGTTCTGAGATCAAGCAATGTCTTTCCTAAAAACACTCTGAGCACTACCAGCAGACCAAATCAGAAAAGAGCATCATGAGGCCCAGAGGAAATTGTCATCTTAAGGAGAGAGACAAACTAGGCCTGAATTTAGAAACCAGGCCTGAGAGAGTTCACCGGCGGGGGGGTCTTTACAGTCTTGATCTAGAATCTAGAACCTGCAACAGGCCATGAACTAACATTGTATTTCTTACTTGGTGTCAACACCCAAGTTTATAACTCTAGAACTGGTACCTAAGTCAGAACTGACTCCTTTAAGTGACTATTATTACACTCTGAATGTCCTTGGTAATTATAACTCAGAAATCTGCACCAGAGCTTGTAAATCCAAAAAACAGGCAGTTTAACAAGTACTGGAGAAAAAAGCTTCTAGGTGAAGAAAAGAGAGGTGAACCTATTTGTCAGGCTCTCATAATAATTTCTGTGTACTAAAGGTCTTCGATACAACACAAATTCATATTTGGTAAGCAGAGAAATCATAATACTGCATTCTGAAAGAACAGGCCAGAAAGAAAAGAGTAATTACAGCTTTAGAACTTTGGGTAAATAGGGTATAACATGCAAAGCCAAGCTTCACATTTCACAGTGCAGAAAAAAACCCAAAGTACTGAATCTCCAAAGAGCCAACTTCATTCCATTGAGACCACCGACACCAGCGAAAGCTGAGATATCCCATGGAAAATAATCTTCAAACTTAACAGCTAGATCCAGTAGTAAAGAATTCACAGCTAATTACAGTGTACTTGAAAATTCAGAATTCCAGTCAATACATCAGAATGGGAAACATTCAGCACAAGATAATTATATTTAAAAAGCAACCAGCCAGCTAAAACCCATATGATATCACCAGTTCTCCCAAGCTTCGTAACCTCTTCCCTGCAGTGTAATGCTTGATCACCAATGACCATCTCCTCAAAGCACAAAAATGGCCCATTCTGACTTTCAGATAGTCAGACAAGCTTGGCTGAAGGGCAGCATGGATGGACAAGGAATGCCTGATGGAGTTCAAACACAAAAAGGAAGTACACAGAGGCAGAATCGGGGATGGGTTACCCAGGAGGAATATAGAGACATTGCCCAAGCTTGCTGGGATAGAGTTAGGAAAGCCAAAGCTCAGCTGGAGTTGAATCTAGCAAAGCATGTGAAAGGCAGCAAGGTAAGTTCATTGGCAGGAAAAGGAAGGCCCAAAAAAAGTGTGGACCCACTGCTCAATGGGACAATGGCGCTACTAGTAGGGGATACAGAAAAGGACGAGGTACTCGCTGCTTTAGCAGCAGAGGCTCTGGGACTGAGACATAGCCCACAGGAGAAAGATTAAGTTAGGAAGCATGAATACCAGTTAGGCAGAAACAAGTTCATGACACCGGATGGGATGCACCCAAGGGTGCTGAGGGAGCTAGCTAAAGTCACTGCAAGGTCACTCTATGATCTTTGAGAGGTCATGGCAATGCTGGGAAGTTCATGAGGACTGGGAAAGGATGAATTTTGTACTTGTCAAGCTGTACGAGAAAGAGAAGAGGATCCTGAGAACTACTTCCTAGTCAGTCTCACCTCAGTCCCTGGGAGTGTAATGGATCAATTCTTTCTGGAAGGAGGTGCACAGAGGATAAGAAAGCTAAGTGGAGATGCTGGCATCAATCTACCAAGTGCAAATTGTACTGGACCCACCTGATAACTTCCTGTGGTGGAAAGAGTTGCTTTGTGGAGAAATAGTGGATGTTGTTTATCTTGACTTGAGCAAGACCTTTAACTCACTCTCCCACAGTATTCTTACAGTAAATCAATGAAATACAGGTGGAAAACTTACTTGACTGCTGGGCTCAGAGTGTTGTCATCAACAGTGCAAAGTCCAACTAACTAGTGATGTTCCTTAGGGAGTCAATATTGAGGTCAGTACTGTTCACAGTAGCCAAAGGGTTCACAGTAAATTTACACTCATTACAACTGTTTCTACACATGCCAATAACACAAAGTGTTCACTTGGAGTTCACTTCGAGTTGTGCTGTCTCACCTACAACCTAGCTCCCAAGGAAGATATACATTACACAAGTAGAATAGAGTTTGACCAGAAATTATATGCAGAGTTCCCCCCACCCCATTTAAGCTTGTTAGAACAGGAGCAAAATGACCATGCAAAATTCAAAGGCTAAAATATTTCAATTCTGAAGTAGTGCTAGACCGCATCATTCTCTTATCCTTCTTTAACAGCACAAATTCCTGCCCAAGATTACATCTTCTAAGACATGAATCTTTGTCACGGATCTTCTCTCCAGTGCACAAAAAGAAGCAGTGAATTGGGTCTCATTACAGGAGAGGATGGTGCAACACTACAGTTTGCATAAGGACACAATAGCCAAAGTGGCAAGTGGTCCAAATGTGGCTTCTGCTTCTCTCCATTGATTGCATAGGAAGCCAGGTCTGCCAGCTCAGAGGCAATAAGCAAACAAGATTACCCATCATTTTCCTGATAACAGAAATCAGTAATGCTCTGTATACTTTCAGCAACAGAAAGTGAACATGGCCTTGTAACTTCAATAAAGCAAAAAATTTGGCATCTTTTAAATGCTTCAGGATTTGGAATATTTGTAAGCGAACTGATGAAACAATGTATTTAAGTACTTTCAGAAGTTCAATACAATTACATACACATTATATTTTTATGAGTCACACTATAGCATATAGCAGCATAAAAGAAACTTTTAGACAGAACGTTACCTGAAAACATTGCTACTAAAATTACAATGGAAAAAAAATGGACTTCTGTTAGGAGCCACTTAGTATGAAATTTCTCTCTGCTAGATAAAAATATTAGGAAGGGAAGGACAAGTCTGTGGGGAACAGTTAAAAATGCAATTTAGGGCTGTTCGATAAGTCTTAAATGAGACAGACTTTCAGATGTGCTGAATATCCATTCTGAGAAATAACCACTTCTGTATGATGCAGGTAATGGCTAGCAACCAAAAGACAAAACAAAAAACTAGTCACTAGTTTGTTTTCACCTTGGCAACATCTTCTAGACCCATAACTTAGATCTAAGGTAAAAAGCCAAGCATATCTATTGGGCGTGTGGAGGGAAGAGAAGAGAAGTATCTGATAAAATGTCTTGACTCACCCATGGATAAAGCCATTTCCAGTCTGATTTGTACTATTTTCAGGCTTACATTTGATCTTGACCCTAATTGCTGGGTGATAGTGCTTTTTTTTCAGGCACTTCCAAGAAGCCCTTTAAGTACTTGCCAGAATTTAAATTTTGTGGTCATTCATTCTCTCCAGAATTCACAGCACAAAGTTTTTATCCTCTCACTCTACTTTTGAGAAAACTGCATGTTCTTTCCTTCTCTTTCCTCTTTTCCACATCTAAGGAAATAGTTTTTCTTAGATACAGCTGCTGAAATTTGGAGCTGGTAATGAATAATGAATACATGAATTCTGTAACTTTAAATTTTTGACAAAATTGACCCACAAAAATTTCCTCCATGTTGGCATTAAATAAATGCAAAGGAAAACATAAAGTATAAGTTCTACAACTACAAGACAATTGTTGGTATATTTGATTCATTTGTGATATAGGAAAGAAAAAAAAAAGCATGCCTATGTTCTTATAACATAGTTCAGCTACATGGATCCAGGGAGTTTAATGCTCCAGATAGTTAGAGCAGTAACAGATATTATAGATTTTATTTCTGCAGCAGACCAGACTTTTGCTGTACAATTTGGCTAGTTCCAAACTAGCCAAACTAGGAGACTAGTTCCACTTTCCAGCCACCTAAAGAGAAACATACCTTATACATGCTTTTAAATGCTTGCTATAATATTTTATAGTGGCAAATTCCAAGGTGATAAGGAATGGCACGTTATTCCATGGAAGACAATGTTACTCCAGATTTCCACTAATCAAATTGAAATTCTGACTCCATCACTCTAAGGCTGTCATCAGATAAATCCAAAACCCACTGTTTTACCAACAGGAGACTTCATTTTAAACTTCAGCTCAATAGTGTAATTACATTTGTGGAAGATATAAACAGAACCTAAAATCTAGTGCTTTCTTCCAGAACATCTCTGTACTATAATGTTATTAATATTGGTCTTCCTTTCCAAATATTATTACTTCTTCTTGAAAGTCATAACCAGCAAGCAGTCCAAGCAAGATGAAAAATACCATGGAAATGTGTACAAGTATGGCATGTATAATAATGGACTGACAATGTCTTACTGAATCAAGAAGTAGGTGACATATTTGGTCTTTGTTTTAAACTTACTGGAAGATACTGACGTGGGATTACATATCACAGAAATATTTAATTACAGAGCAGAAATTAATAAATAGGATATTTTAAAAGAAAACAGAGCATGTAAGAATCTGGAAATTATGTACACCATGAAAAATCCCCTTTGACTTTTGGGAAGGACTAACAGTGCTATTTAACTATGAAAATTACAAATGTAGGGAGTTTAAGTCACTGTTATCTGCAGCACCCCTTAGAATAGAGGGGCCAGTAGAATTACTACAAATAAATTCAAGGGTCATAGACAACACATGAAAAAATTGGGGAATTTCAACCATGCACATATTTTCAAAACTGTTAACATCACAGAATCAAAGAATGGCTGAGTTTGGAAGGGACCTCTGGAGATCATCTAGTCCCATCCCCCTGCTCAAGCAGGGTCACCTGGAGCACATATGTACAGGATCACATCCAGGCGGGTTTTGAAAATCTCCAGAGAAGGAGACTCCACAACCTCTCTGGGCAACCTGTTCCAGTGCTCTGTCACCCTCACAGTGAAGAAGTTTTTCCTCATGTTCAGATGGAACTGCCTGTGTTTCAGTTTGTGCCTGTTGCCTCTTGTCCTGTCGCTGGGCACCACTGAAAAGAGTCTGGCCTCCTCTGACACCTTCTCTTCACCTAAACACATTGATAAGATTCCCCCTCAGTCTTCTCTTCTCCAAGCTGAGCAGGCCCAGATCTCTCAGCCTCTCCTCATATGAGAGATGCTCAAGCCCCTTCATCATCTTAGTAGCACTCTGCTGGACTCTCTCCAGTAGTTCCATGTCTCTCTTGTACTGGGGAGCCCAACACTGGACACAGTACTCCAGATAGAGCTTCACCAGGGCTGAGTAGAGGAGGATTACTTCCCTTGATCTGCTGGCAACCCAGGACCTTGACCTTTCTAATGCAACCCAGGATTTTGGCCACAAGGGCACATTGCTGCCTCATGCTTAACTTGGTGTCCACCAGCACTCCCAGGTCCTTCTCCGCAGAGCTGCTTTCCAGCAGGTCAACCCCCAGCCTGTACTGGTGCATGGGGTTATTCCTCCCTAGGTGCAGGACCCTGCATTTACCTTTGTTGAACTTCAGGAGGTTCCTCTCCGCCCACCTCTCCAGCCTGTCCAGGTCTCTCTGAATGGCAGCGCAGCCCTCCGGTGTATTGGCCACTCCTCCCAGTTTTGTATCGTCAGCAGACTTGCTGAGGGTGCACTCTGTCCCTTCACCCAGGTCGCTGATAAATAAGTTGAACAGTGTTGGACCCAGTATTGACACCAGGGTACACCGCTAGCTACAGGCCTCCAACTAGACTTTATACCACTGACCACAACCATCTGAGCTCTGCCATTCAGTCAATTCTCAATCCACCTCACTGTCTGCTCATTTGTCCCACCCTTCCTGAGCTTGTCTATGAGGATGTTCTGGGAGACAGTGTCAAAAGCCTTCCTGAAGTCATGGTAGACAACCTCCACTGCTCTTAACTTAGACACATTCAAAATTCAGTGCAGACATACAGTCCATAGTCACATATAGCTCCAAGCATATGAAAACCTGTGGCTAAACATACAAAATATGCATACTCTTTAGCCTATTGTGCTTGGAAATCTGCCACCAAAATGCTGTCATTCCCCCTTAGGATCTTAAAGTTGAAAATCCACAGATACATATAAAACAAAAATAAAATAGTATTATGGTACTGAGTTAACTAAAGAGTACCACAGGTCCATAAAGATAACTAGATCCATTATATTATGAGTAGCAGCACTGGTGCCCTAAGCAAAATCTGTACTGATAGTGCCTACTGAGAAATTCTCTCAATTCACATTAATTCCATCACAGGGAAGCAAATGTCAACAAGCGACCTATAGTGCAACACCACAGAAATCAGCCTAATCAGAGACTGTGGCCTGTGACCTACAAACAGAAGAAGAGGAGGATCAGGTAAAGACTCTCAAACAGAATAATATTGAGCTGAATGAGTTACCCATTTTCTGGAGGAGAGAAAGTATTACTTCTTTTAAACATGATGTCATTGTTTGTTAACCCTGATCATCATGTACATCCTTCTTCCAAAAAGAGAAAGAAGTAATGAAAATCTAAATGCAGCTGCACTTCAAAGTTGTTTAAATTTCAGATGTTTTTTCCAAATATACATCATGTGTATTTGAGACATTTTAAAACTATCGCTACAACAGCAGCAGCGGCATTCTTCAGAAAGCTTTGAATTTCACCGGAGGGAATGATCCCAAGATGAAGAACAAATTATTAAGCCTCATTAAGGTTTAGAAATACAACTATTTTCATGAAAGTATTCTGAAAAGCCTTTGAGCTTTCTGTGCACCCAAGCAAAAAACACAGGTTTCACTTCTCTGTAAGGCTTAAAATTCAAACTTTGGTGAAGTAAAAAGGAATCTACGGTGTGAGGGGCTAATGTCAGGTGAAAATTCCTCAGAAACCTCTCAAATAAGAGAATATACTTTCTAGGCAAATGAAACATGGTCCATAATTTATCTTCAGTGAAGCACTTGCTGCACCACAGCATGGGAAATTACTAGTAAAACTGAAAAACATGAGGCTCACGAAAGGGATTCTAGGATAGATAAATAATAAACGCACTAAAACCAAATAATATTTAAAGGAGTTAGATAAGAGGTATTGAAAGGAGAACTATTGCACTGAAGGAAATTCTCAACCAAGTAATTCAAGGACTTGTTTTGAAATTGATGCTATCTACCATTTTCACTAACAACTCTGCCAAGGATAATAGGAATGTACTAATTACATGCAAAGTGGAAAATCACTGATAATACAGAGGAAGATCAGAACAGTATATGGGAGGAATTAAATGTCCTTAAGGAGAGGATTAATACTGTGTACTGAATTCAACTATATGAAGTACAAGGTTTTGTATCGACAGACTAATATAAAAGGAATTCCTACTAATAACAGTGACCTCTTCCACTAGAAATAACTGGAGAAGGAAGGACTTACAGGTATTGGTTAGCCACATGATTAGTACAAGCTACAGGATGAAAAAGACAAATACAATGCCAGGATGTGTCAGGTGAAATCTTGCTAGTAGAGATAGGGGAGTATTCATACCTTCACACAGGGGTCTTCAGTATTTCTGAAGTCTGAGTTCACAACAATGTGGCAGATTGTTGTATACTGATATTCTTTGGAAACTGTCAGAAACCAAAATAAATATTCCTTGTTTTTCTTCTTTCCAAGGTGAAAAGGACACAATTTAGTGTGACTTGATAAAAATACATAAGTAAGATTAACATGTATTTAGTGTCCTTCTTCAGCTCTTAAAAGGCAGAAAAGAATGAAAATCTCCATGTCAGAGATAGGCCTGACATACTTGAGATCAAGCAAAAAACCACTGGCAGATTTGCAGACCCATCTCTTATCTGCCCTGCTCTAACCTTTCAGTTATGCTTTGCCTTAGTAATTTACTAGTACTTTTATGACAGTACAAATACAATTCACCAGTGCTGCAAATCTATCAGAGCACTGCTTATGATGTGAACAAACAGCTTCCGAAACAAAAACTATGTCCTGACACGTGACACAATTTAGACACACGTTACAATTTTCTCTCCAAGCGTTTACTTTTCAACCATGTCCTTTCGGTCCAACGAGCCATATGAGAACGCTAAATTTCCACCAGAGTTTCCAAGCCTACTGACTACCTTTAAACCATGACAGATGCTTAGCTAGAAAGATTCTTCTCTCTTGCCTTGTTGGGTAAAAACTCTTTTCTCCATTCAGGCTCAGAAAATGCCCCACTGCTCCTCCCAAGTCTTACAAACTATAACAACATTTCCTTCTTCCCCATAAACATCACAGCTAATTTCAGATTCTAACCAACAAACATCTGGGTAAAAATTATATGGGCCCACTTAACATTATTAAATGTTGTATTAGTCCTGTGGTCGGGAGATAACGTGCCTGAATTATCTCTGTTATTTACATGATTCACTGCAGTCCTGAATTCAGGACAGTCTTAATGACAGCTCAGGACCTTGACACAACTTGATTTACAGGGGCCACAATACAGCTTACAGCAGTGATTCCCACCACACTTGTTGGTGCTTGCTCTTCTCTGTCACCCTCACACCTCTGGCCTCCACCCTGTTCTTTAAACTGCTCCTGCCCCCAGCCCCTGCACACAGATACTGCTGCCATTGCCTCCTCAACACACGCACACATGCTTATGAATACGATAGATATAGATATATGTAAAACCTGGCAGAGCTAACTACTGTAGTTTTGTTCATCTATATATAAAAAGGACCAGAATGTTTTTCTGAGTACTGTTACTCCAGGATAAGAGCTGCTTTTCGAATCAAAAAGCATTCCTCTGGCACAAACAATAACTATTCTGAAAACAGATAGGTTTGAGATTTCTCATGCACACATTTTACATTTTAAAAGGCAACAGCACAGAGAACATGGTGCATTTGATGCACAGAGATTAAAAAGCCAAAAGAAAAAACACAGAAAGTTATTATTATTTTCAGAAGCAGGGTACTTCTAAGATTCTCAACAGATCATAGAAAGCTGTAGACTGACTACTGCTATGAGTCAATATAGAGAGAGATTAATGCAATGTACGCACAAGCACTACAAGATATTTTAGGACAACTCAGATTCATCTGACAAATAAGTAAAAAATGTGAAATACATCAAAATAAAGCAAGATAAAAAAAGTTGCATAAAAATTTTCATGTGGCTAAAAACCTAGCAGTTTTTAAACATTTTCTTACAGAATGAACAAACATATTGCTCAGATATGTGTAAAATAAAAAGCCACTCAGAAATGGTTTTGTTTGCTTAGGAGTCTGCCAGAAACGATTTCTATTTTTTACATTTCAAAATTAAAAAAAAAAAAGAATTAATCAGCAGCAGGACTCTGCAATTTGCCTCCCACACCTCTCTAAGCCAAATTAACTCAGCTTGGGTCCAGGAAGCTGAAAGGTCATTAGTGTACAGTTTAATTTGCAGGGTCTTGATGTAGCAAGGCATTCTGCAGAAAAAAGAGACACTCCTAAACAGTAGGGTTTGTCTTGAATAAGACAGCAACCTTAATAAAACAACATTTCTTCCACTTCTCTTTTGGAAAGCTGAATAAACATTGGTTCACATAGGTGCTGAGCTGACAGTCTGAACATCAAATCCACAGGAAGGCACTGACAGCACTCAGACTTCTGTACCATCCAGAAATACACACAAATTAGTAGGATCATAGTTTTAGTAGAAAACTCCACTATCATCAGCTCAGCTACTGATCTGCCATATGGCACCATGTTTTAATCAAGTCTGGAGATGCTAGGTCCATCATATTTTCCAGATCTTAAAGAAAAGCAACAGTTGTCTTATACAACACCTCTGGGAAACCTGTGACTATTCTCACATTTTCCACTTACTTCCACAACTTTATCAATTTTTCATTTCAAAATTTAATTTAAAGCCTTCAGTGGTTATTCTTGAGTTCAGATTAACATGCCCAGATTACTTTGGAGTTATGTTCTGCCTTTAATATTCTCTTTTCAGTATCATCTGTGATTTCATAAACTAATTAAAACACTTCATGATTCATACATTCCACATTGTTTAATACTCTTGATAGCTTCAATAAAGATATTCTTTGTAGCATTAATGTACATTTTCATATATATTTAGAAAGCATACATTTAAAACATACTAGTATAGTATGCACATGGCAATCAGATCAGAGTTGCTAATATCTGTGCAACTGACTAATATCTGAAACAAACAGATAATCTGGGGAGCCTTGGAAGAGATCTGAAAGGCTCTGTGCTTGAATGCTGGTCTTGCTAGTCTTTTTTTTTTTTTTTTTTGTAAAACATATCAGTTTTGTATGATAAAGGATATTGCCCCTCTCCACAAAATTTTTCTTGTATCATTAGTGTTCTCCAGTTATGATGATATCTATACTATTTTAATATATTAACATTCATTTGCTATTGCACACAAAACAACTGTGTTTCTGAGCCCCAGTTTAACCAATGTTGGTTGTACAGTTTCCCAAAGAGCTGTTATAGTAGCTGATTTAAATCCTTTTGTCTGGCTGGACTATCTTAGACTCAAAGTCAGAGTTGAGAAGTCCATGCTAGGGCAGTTGTTCTACTTGGATATCAAAAGCATTTAATTGCTTCAAAGCAGGAAGGCATACATCAATTTCCGATAAACCAAACAAGCAGCATATTCCAAGCTAAACTATTGGACCAAAATCTGGTGTTTGTCAAAGGGGAAGTTTTCCCATCCTTGCTCAAGATTTTGAAAGGGAAGAGAAGGCGGAGTGGGGAGGGAAGTGGCTCTCCACACTCGCCGCCCCCCCCCTCAAAATCCCTCCTGTTTTTCAGATTCTCCAAGTCATCTTCATTGGCTGAACGCCAGAAGTATCTTATGGTGATTATCAGCAAAAATAAAATAAAAACTCCAGCATTTGAAAACCAAAACTGTTTTACTACTACTAAGAATATTATTACCACTAAAAAAATTTTGAGGAATGAATCCTTACTCTGAAAGTTTTTCACTAAAATATAGCTTTTTTTTTTTCCCCCCCTATTACAACAGCTTTGAGGAAAAAAATTCCTAACCAGCTCTACTGAAAATGCTTCATTCACATGTTACTTTGTATTCGTTATGATTAAGACCAAATTACTCTCTCTGCTGAATGAAAGCCAGCCGCTTCCTTGGAACTCCCACTGCAGGACAGCAGTTACTTATGACCCTCAAGTTTCATTTGTTCTATGTCATTAAAGCTAATTCAGCCCCTTTACTACCATAATTCAACAATAAATTCAATAATGAAGAACAGATTTTATGTTTCTAAGACTTGGGGAAAGTATGTATTAAAGCACTTAAAAGTATTCTAAGCTAGGTATTTTTATTATTTGGAGTACAGCTATCAAAAATTGACTGCGCAGTAAATAACATCTTTGACACTAATGGAATTAGTGCCTTACTCCTGGATAAGTAGTTTTTTCCAGCAAGTCTGTCACGGCAGCGCAAAAGTAACATATCACACAGAGTGAATGACACTGAGCGCAGGATGACACTATAAAACAAGGGCACTTAGTTCTGAAAGAGGATGTATCCAAAAAGAACATTGAATTATACGCAAAAGTATGTGATCCATCAACTGTCAGAATAAGCTGTGAAGCTCTAGCTTTTTGCTATTGAACACCCATTTATCTCAAACTGTATTTACTGTTGACCTAGAAAAACCACCTTTCTCTCCCCCATTTCTGAATTAGCCAAGATAATTTTAGAAATGTTGTTACCACTCAATAGTATGAGAGCCCAGTGTCAGCAATCATCATTTAGTCACAAAGGCGAGAAAAAGGCCTTTCACCTCCAGGAGTTACGTAATGAAGAAAATTACCCTAGTGAGCTGTGAGACGGCATCAGAAGCCAGCACTGAAGATGCCATATGCCCCTCTCCTGCATGGTGCAGTGTATAGAGAGCTCAGTGGCAGGGCAAGCTTAGCAGGCAGGTTTAGAGAAGAATACAGGAGACTTAACAATGCTCCTCCAGCTGCATAGCTCAAAGGAACAATTATCGGGACAATTGCATTGCAGGAACACTCGTTATCACATGAGCAGCCAGCCCCAAGACAAACCCAGTTACTGTGGTGTTCAGGCACAGTGGATTTGATGCTTTTCTACAGTGATGATATACATGGCATCAGGACTTCCACAAACGAGGCAGGTCCTGAAGGAGATACAGACAAACAACATGCAAGTCGCATGCTGCAGCACTGGGACTTCCCATCAGGGAAGGGCAATTGCATATCCAAGAGATGCAGAAAAACATGGCAATTCCACAGATCCTGCCAGGCAAGATTTGCAAGGGGGAAAAAGAGACGGACTGAATATTTTTTAGTTGTGTGGTATCCTTGGCAAAACCCACTCACAATTTGCTGGCTACCAAGATAAAAGAATCACACTATGCAGTACGTTTCCCATCAAAACAGTTTCAGAAACAGCATGGCCAGAACATTTGTGTTAGCAAAAGTAGATTTTGTTCTCTGCATGGTCTTTACAGTCCCTCTGCTTAGCCATCTCCACCCACCATCTGGATTTGACCTGGCAGTAGTCTGCTCTTCTAGTTGCCAGGTTTAAGGGTTTTGTTTTTTGATTTTTGTACATTCTTGTGTATTTTTTTTTAAACTCTCATTTCCTGGCTCATACTACAATAACTATCCTTTTCCAAAGCAATTAGCAGGGAACTGAAGTAGTTCTCTTAGATTCATCATCACCTTCTAGCATCTTTACTTGTCCCCATGAAGAAAGCTGATTAAGTACACCTTGTTCACATACTGTGTTCACGATAATAATACAGACAATATCACTTAAAGGCTAAGGGCCAGACTGTAAAAGGAAAATATGAAGTTCTGGGTCCTATAATCTAAGCTATGAACAAAGACCTACTCTACCATAATAAGTGCTGGGAAGCCCTGAGTAGTAGTTCAAAGAACAGAAGAGACAGACAACTTTGAATCTGCAGGAACCATATTTTCTTACTACCAACTTAACAGAATCCAAAACTGAAGCACCAAAGTTTAGTAACTCCTTGCCATTGCTGACTGACAGCACTTCTTTGCCCATGCAGGGGACACAGAAATGATGCCTGGATATATCTGGTTATAGGAAAACAGTATCAACAAAAATCCTGGTCCATCACCCAGCCTCACTGAGCATCCTTCCCTTGGCCATCCACACCAACTTCCTTATGCTCCAAAGGGAGGAAAGGCCAGAAAGCCAAGGGCAGCAAGAGCAACACTTTTTTTTTTTCCTTTTTTAATCCTCAAGAAATATGAGGACCATCAGGGAGCTATTTCTACATTATTAACCCACAGCTAATATTACTCACTTGTCTTAACCAGTAGCACTTCTGTAGTACAAATGCTGTATATGCTGTGTTAAATAACAGTATCTTCAGTAGATCACACTGAATGAAAATGAATTTTCATTAAGAGCTCTGTTACAAATGATTCTTTTTTCCTACTTCCCATCTAATATTGTTTTTAGTATAGTTGTAAAGACTGGTTAAAGAATTCCATTTTCCTTTGCCGTAATTAAATTATATATTGTGATATTTCATCAGCCAGCCTGTTCAGTCACTGTGGCTGAATCCACGGAATTTCCAAGCAAGGTACAAATTATCTGTCAAAAATGGAGCAAAATGAAAGACCATCACCACCTTCAAAATATTTTGATTAGCTTGCATTTTGGAAACAAGCAACCCCTTTTAATTACAAAAGTGATTAATTCTAATGTCAAAATAATCTCCTCTTTTGCAAGAAGTCTACATGGGTGACTAAACATTTCCCAATAGCATCATCTATCTGATGATGTCAGTGTAACTTTAGCTTTTCAAATGTTTTTGCCATAGCTGTCCATGATGTTGTTTCAGAAAGCCTAGGTCTAGCCAACTCACAGTCAAAGTAGTGTAACTTCACTAGCACTATTTAATGGATGATCAGGCAGAATATAATAACTCTCATCATGCCTGCAAAACTATCATTTCAAGCTACTTAGAGAAGTGGAATTATTTCTCTTTGGAACTAAAATCTATGCACAGTTTATGCTAGGCAAATACCTGATCCTTCCATGTCCACGAGGGACTTCATTACTCTGAAGTGCCTCCTCAATCTTTCACATGAATATTCTATTAGTTAGAACAATAAAGTTGGAGAGAAAAAAATGCTGCAAGTGGTTGCAACTCTTATACAAAAAAGCAAACTCTTAACGGTGCATTTTGCTGGTCCCATAATATGTGCCTGGGAAGAACACAGTCTCAGGTAAACAAAGTGACTTGTTTGAACAGGTATCACAGAGGAAATCAGTTGTCTCCACAGTGAAGGAAACTCAAGGAAAAAAAGGGGGTCAGATTAGAAGCTCATGTAACACAAGACAGTTCTTCTGTACTATAAAAGGATATCTAGCAGTTTAAGCTAAATTAACATTTCCCCCCCACTCAAATTAAAATCTTCTTCCTCAGTATAGCCAAAAGCACACCAACAGTTATGGTTGCCTTCTGTAGCACAAACTACTGCATTGACCTGTAATTTACCCCACTGCTTACTAAGCTTTGCTGCAGTGTGGAAATCAGGGAAGACCCTCCTTCCACACCAGAAAGCTACTGAAGGGATAAATGTACATAACTTTTTTTTTTCCTTATGCACACCAGTTGAAGAAGATACCACATCATATTACTGTAATTCGCTCATATAAACACAACTATTTCACACACCGAATGTGGAACTTTATACATTTTTCCTTATTTTAACCATCTCACAGGAATCTTAGTAAAAGCCTCTAATCACTGAAATGTAAGTGGAACTGAGGCTAGATGAACATTGCTTGAAAGTCATAAACACACTGTGCTTCCAAGTGTCAGATTTTGGTTTAAGTGAAGCCAATGTTTAGAAATACATTGCAAAGCACCAAAGGACCAAAGTTATTTACAGCTGAAACTGCATAATCATTCATATTCAAGTAATCAAATAGAGCTGGTTGCCAGATTTTCTTCAGCACGTGAAAAATGGCTTTCTTTAACAACCTAGTAGCAAACTATTTACGTTTTGTATAGTGCATCTTACCGGTGTGGCTCAGGAGACCAATTATACTGTGTGAATAGCCTAGTCTGAGGTTGATGTTCCAAAGTGTTTAGCAAATATTTCGAGATAACAAATGCGCTGAAAGAAATCAGGCTGGGTTATGAATCTTTACTAACACAAAATATAGCTGAACAGGCATTAAGTCAATAAAGGAACAGGCTATGTTCCCCACCTAAAACCACTGGAAAACAAGTCTGTGTAGCAGATCAGTATTAAATAATCTTGTTTTCCTAACATGTTTCCTGCTCTTTGGTTAAGTATCACTGTCTGTACTCAATATGCAATATTGCCCAAATGTCCAACATGAAAACCTCTAAGAATATTGGCACATCTTTGATGTCATAGCTACTCATCTTTTGGGACTTCACACACCAAATGTCAATGCTATATGCGTGCTTCTGTTCAGAAAGAGAGATCTGCTACCTCTAGCTATACTTTCAGAATATTTAAGGCCCACTATTCTTCTGTCTGGAGCAGTCTGCAAGTATTGAGATTTTTCCTTAGAGGAATCCCAGCCCCATCAGCAGCAAGATCAGACGGATCAGATAGCAGTTTGAGCCTGGACAATCTTTAGAAGAGAGATGACAACTACAGCCGAACTACAAACATTTTGAAAGAGGCAGCACAGTCTTGTGAAAATATATTTCAAACTGTATGCTCAAAATATAATTCAGGCATATATGTAGTTTGGTCCTCTTGAGTCCACTTTAATCTGACTTGAGCAGCTACAGAATCCCCACTCCATTTTCCTTGTTAAGTTATACATAGCGTAGAGAAATGTGCTAGTATTACGATCATTTGTTAGTGTTGGTGCCTGTAAGCCTCCACACTGTTACTGTTTTTATTTCTGCATTACAGTTCCTTGGTTACTGAATAGCTTTCCTTCAGGCTATAAAATAAGGATCCAGAAAGTTTGTTTTGTTCCTTCATTTGGGAACAGGCTTTGGCAATAGCTTTAGTTATTGACGCAGCAGTATTTCAAGTGTTAGAAAGCATGAGCTGGCCAATGTGCATGCCTTCAACCCTATGCTTTGAAAACAAACATTCGGTGTACATTTCAAATAATGGATGTTCTGCTGTTATATAAGAACATGTTACAATGCATAAATCCATATATACACATTCATCTTATGGAATCGGGCAGTTACATTGCTCAAGCATTTGTTCTAAACAGCATCCTTAACTGTACAGTTTTACTGGTCTTTTTAACCTCAGAAGCAGAGGTAGCATTCATGGTGATTAACCTCGGTCCAACTGTATGAAGCGGATTTCATCTGCTTCCCTTTTTTTTTTTCTCCTCAGTCTGTGATACAGTGTTAATTAATGCATGGCAGGAAAACAGTTCTGTGGGCAGAAAAATGGCCTTTCAAAGTTGCCCCCTTTACGTCAGGGAAACTAAGATCTTTTCAAAGATCTTTCTAAACAAAAGACAAAAAGAGCAAATAAAAGAACAAATGAAACAGAGATGTTTCCATGCACGCACAGGTGTTTCTCCATGCCCTGGCTAGCAGACCTATGGAGCTCCTCACCAAAGAACACTGTAAGTGGTAGTAGCTCACATATTCACAGAGACCGGACAAGTTCTTGCAAGACAACTCCTTTGAATGACACTAAAAAGCACAGAAACAATGTTCACCTTAGGAGATCATCTGAGCTGAAAATAGCTGGCACCTGAGTGCATTGTATCACCAGTATTAGCCTGTCTTAGGTTTTCCTGAGGCATCTGCCCTTGTTGAAGGCAGGATCCAGCACTAGATGGTCGCTTGGTCTGATCCCATACAAACATTACATTCTTCAACAGCCACTGACAAAGCAAATATGGCATTCACCTAAGGCTGGGATGGCTGTGCACAAATCCTAGACTTAAGGGTTAGTTCCCCCACATCTGCAGTAGGTGTCGTGACTACAAGAGTACTGACTATTCTCGGACAAGTCTCCCTCTCCCCTTTCAGCTAGGGAAACTATCCTGAAGCTAAGAAACCAACCATTAACTCAAGTTTAGTAGAAACTTACTTTACCACAAAACATTTCAATTTCACTAAAAAATTCCTGTTTACATTTAGTGACAATACCACACTAAAGTGTACTAGGTAATGCATGAAGCTGTACTTAGAAGCATGAAGCACTTAGAAAAAAATTTAAGTTTATTCTATTCATATTTCAAATTTCTTGTCCTTTCCTCCTTATGTGGAAATTACAAGTGATGGAGATGTTTTTCATCCAGTAGATGCAGTTAGCGTAACTGGCATATTACCTACTTCTTGGTGTTACCTACATGTTCAAGATTAAGAAGACTCAGGCAGGTCAGTTCTGAAGAAGTTTCTCTTTACAGGCAACTACTTATTGTGTAGCACTAGCTGCTGCTGCTAAGTGGAGTTGAGATGAAAGTTTTATTTAAAGATCAACATCTTCCTAAAGCATAAGAGTTATCAAACAAGTGATCAGACATAGGACTCAGTAAGCTTAACTGTTGAAAAGAAAAGAAAAAAGCAGCAGCCATTTCTGACATAAGTTTAGAACCAAAGAAGTTCAGTGTACACCAATCAGTAGTTAACAGTAAAGCTATATTTCTGCTTTCAGCATGCTGTTTTGTAATGAGTAAAGCAGGATGATTTCACACTTTATTACATACCTATTACAGGAAACACCATTTGCTTGTTGGTGCTAGTTTGCTCTCTCCCCCTTAAACATGACATCGGATTAAAAAGCTATTTAAATTGAAACATGATGGACTTGTTCTTTAATCATCTCATTTTCCTATAGAAAAGCACAAATAACAGAGCTACACTAAACGTAGACTAGTTGAGAATCAATTTACACTGTTTGAAAAAAAGCCTTAAGGTGATCTCTCACCACGTGCTATCATCACCCCAACTCTGAAAAGAAAAAGTACTACTCTGCGCACAGGACAAAGATAAGTGAGAAAAGATGAAAGGAAAGGGACCAGAGTGCAGATGAAACGAATGCTGAACTGGCTCAGGATTTAGTTCATGATGAGCACTATCTCAGGTCAAGTGTCTGCAAAATGTCAATCTCAGTCAACATCCACTTCATCTATGGTACATTCTCAACAAAACCAGGGATGCATTATGTAGTGGAAGAGCATAGGGTAGAGTCTTAATTTTTTGAGTCCTTTTTATTGTTGCTTTATTATTCAATATTGTTTTAAACACATCCAGTTATTAGTACCTCTTGGCTTCTGACTTTTTTTTTTTCCCAACACCGCAGCTGACACGGCCCCACACCTTGAAGCCCCATTCTGGAGCATACTTAAGGTTTCTGAGGGACTGTAGGAGCAGTTTGAATTACCACAAGTGGGGAGTGTTTGTGGGGCAGAAACTGGGTAATAAACAGAGACCTTGGGTAGAAACACGTTCCTCAAAACAAGCTGGAGGAAATGTGACAGACAGTACCTGGTTTTGATTTTGTTGTTTATTTCTGTGCACAGATTTGTTAAATTCCTTTACAAATACTGGTCAAAATAAAGATTGCTAGAGAAAGGAGGAGTTTCCTTGCCCTGGGCAGCTACTGCACATGCTGGCAAGGGAGATGGTCAAAGAGGCAGCACGCTGCAACAAGTCCAAGAGCTGCCACCCACAGCCGGGCACCTGCAGCTCATGCAGAGAAACCAGCAGTCTGCTGAAGGGAGCAGGAAGATCCCAGCCAGACCTTGGAAAGGACAAAAGAATAATTTCTTAGAGACCAAAGGAGACTGTGCAAAGTCTCAGAAAGATACTGAAATGGCAGGAAGCAAAGACTTCCTTGCAGGGACAGAGTGTGCAAAGGGTTACGGATAAACCTGTGTTAGACATGGAGGTTCCTGTTTATTAAATTTGGCTTTCAGAAGATTAAACATCTTTCCTTGGAGAGTTCAGCATAGAAACCATAGGTAAATCTATCTCAAAACTCAGACCAGCTCAGAGCATGCAAGTCTAGGGTTTCTTTTATAAGCAGTATAATCTATCCCACACATACATCCTCCAACTTCAGCTCTGAGCAGAGTAGCTGCTTTGAGCCTGAATTATAACCAATTGCATCTCCACTAGAGCAGAAAAGCATGGATAGAAAGCAAGGGTTTGACAGGCTCTAGTCCTCTCTTCACTTCTCTCTGTGGACAAGGTCATAATATTGTGCAACTGAGTGGTGTCAGTGACATCCGAGTCCAAGAGACTAAATCAATACTGTGAAGGTTGCCTACTGTTGACACATTTGAATGAGACTGGTTCATTTGGTTTTTGTTAGTATGAAATTGAATCAGTTCTCCAGAGACATTTGGAAGTGACCTGAAGGAGAGGAAGAGGAAAATGGTCTTCAGGATGGTAAATTATGGTTTCCTCAGGACTGACTTTAAAGTCAGTGAGAAATACTATGCTCAAGTACTGTTTATCTAGAAAGTCCACTGAAAATGGGCATGAACTCTGTGGTGAAGCGTTTGAGTGCTCTCAAGCGTGTTTCATGAAAAATGATCCACAGGGTCATGTTTGCCTCGCTCAAGCTTTATCTTCAGGTAAAATAAACAATTTTTCTAATGCTGGCTCCAGCAAAGATACCTTCTATGTCCTTGGAAAAAAATTCCTGGTTCCTCTAATCATGTGCTCACATCTGCAAATAGGCTTAACTCTCACTTTTTACAAGAGCAATGAAAATCTGTTTTAAAAGACACAATGTCCAAAAAAAGGCCAGTTATTACTGTTTAGTACAAAAGTACAGAAGGGCCTCAAAAAGTATTCTAAGAAACATTTGGGGTAACTTTGGTGCTCAGATTACAACACACCAAATCCAGCACAGGTTTTAGGATGATCTAGTGTAATGAACAGCAAGTCTGGCCTTGGACAAAGAAGCGGTTATAAATCAAAATATTTACTAATTTATGTGCATTTCCTCACAATAAATAAAGCATAGCCCCAGTTCTGCTAGCTAGTCATACGTGTTCAACATGGATTACACTGGGCAAGTGAAGGATGATTAACTAAATTCAATGAAGAGTCAGTGAACATATTGGTTAGAAGTCTTACTGTGACAAATGAAACTAAAAATATAAAAATGTAGCTGTTTTGCATTTCTGATTTTCACTAAACATTTCACTAAAGAATAAAAATGCAGGAATGTCAATTATGCATCACCAAGATAAAAAATATATACACACACACACACACACAAAACCCACAGATTGACAGGTGATACTAAGAGAGCTCCTTTTGGTTTTGCTCCCTCACAACAAAACAGTGAGTACAAACAACATATCAGTCCTCCACAAAAAAACAGCAAAAATTACACGTAGTGATAACTGCTTTTGGAGAGAAGCTGGAGCAGATAATATCAATGAGTTGTGACCAGGAAGTTATAACATGATGGTTTTCACATCCTCACACACTCTTGTGCTTAGCATCTTTCATAGAAAAGCAAGAACAAACTGTTACAATGACTTTGGATTTTTAAGAAGCTTTGTGCCATTTCATGACAATACTGTGATAACAAGCTATACTATAATACTGTGATCACTGTATTATAGTCCTTCTTAAGGAAGTTTATATTAAATTAAGGTTTTTCTGTTGGCATCCCGCACTTGAACGTTTGTGGCACTCTGAAGTGGTTAAAGACAACTTGACCTCACTCGACCAAAAGAATTCACAGACTTGAGAGCAGTTTACAATCGCATCTTAGCCTAGCTCTGTAAAAGACCCTAAAAAATACAAGAGTGAGGGGTGTGCATGTGTGTGGTCATATTAAATGGTAGATTTCTGAAGAAAAGTATACAAATAACCAGAACATCTAAGTTCAAAGTCATCCCTGCTGGGGGGGGGGGGGCGGGGTGGAAATCACTTTACACTTTTTCTTACCAGATTTCAATATATTTATATTTACAGTATGTGTCTAGCTGATTGAGGAAGATTTAAGCAAATAAACACTTATTGAATTGGTAAGGACTCACAGGTCAGACTTCACAGGCAAATTTACATTTCCTCCACTTTAAATTAACACACGTGCTATATGGGAGAAATCACACTAAGGTTAATTTTAGCATTCATGGTTTGTTTCCTTTTACAGTTTAGTTACAGCCTCAGAGGAATGTTTTCACTCTGTCAGGTAGGTACATCAACACGTTGTTAGCGCAAGAAACATTTTTAGCTCTATCTAGCTCTGCCTGTGGACACAAAACACTGAAAGATGTGCTGTGATGCTATAGCACTTGTGCAAATCTGGCTTCCAGATGGGCAGTAAAGAGCACAACAGAAAAGCAATGTTTCACCTACTGCGGCCGCTTTGAGAGCAAAGCACCATCGTGACTTAGTAACGCTTGCATGTTACATACAGCTTTTGACAGGGGAAAGTGAAACACAGAGACATTGCAGCAAAATATCCTGGATGACCAAGTGCTATTGAAAAAAACCACATCCATTCAGGAAATCGGGATACGCTGCCCAAATGCGTTACCAGAAGATGGCCATCTTTGCTTATAGGGCATTAGCTGGAAATAACTCTCTGGAAATGGTCAGTTATTTCTGAAGCAATCACAAGGGAGCAAAGCTACCACCCAGGCACCTTCACAGCACGGTACCTTCCAACACTAAAGTTTAGCAGTCACCTCAAAAACAAAAAATCCCATGGGTTTTCGGAGCAACGCTGCAGCAAGGAGAACCACCTCAGACCACAGCAAAGTACCCTATGCGCAGTACTATTTGCTGCTGATTCTCTCCTCCAGCAGCCAGAGTCACCTCAGCTGTCCCACGTGAAGCACATGACAAGCTCCCTTAACCCACCTCTGACAAGGTATTTGGTTCTTCTAAATAAAACTAAGTGTAATTGGGAAGTGTCACTCCACCCCCAAGCTTTCATCCTTCCATAAGGCTACTAAACCTTCACAAAGTCATACATCTTCCATGTTGGGAATAGGATGGAGAAAAGACCTGCAAACGACCTGCACAATATCTTTAAAACCCTTTCTCCTTCTGCCCTACTAAGGCCAGCCTTTCTAACCAGACTGTTTGCAAGCACAGCATTGCAGTTCTTTGCTATTCAAAGGCAGAGTGGGGGAAAACCCTGTGTAATAAAGATATTTTTGACTAAGTTTTTCAGTAAACCTGGATTACAGTCAGATTGCTTGCCTTATTTCTTGTATGCTACTTCTTATATGCCCTTCTTTACTGAGCAGACAGTAAGTAAAGAGAGAATGGAATTCTCAAACAAGAACCATATGCTAAATTTTTACTCCCATTTGGCTTTTTAACAGCTTTGTGCCAATTTTCACCCCAGTTATCATCAGTATCTCTCATGAAAATTTGTATTACTATCTGCAAAAAGAATTTTTTTCCTCTTTGCTCCAGTGCAGTACTTACTGCCACTACTACTATAGGTCTAAGTCATTTTAGGGATGCATTCTGCGTGACACTAAAATAAATAAATACAGCTTAGTATACATCTTGCTTGTTTAAATTATTAGAGCCTTCAGAGGTTACTTCTCTTTTGCAGGCCTAGATGTCTACAGTATAATTGGAGAGGGAATCATTCTACACAGGAAAACAACAAATTCTTGCAAACAAGGCAGGAAAAATATTGTTTATATTGTTTACAGCACGTCAGTTTGCAGAAGCTGGCTTGTCTTGGCATAAGAGCTTCAATTTGAAAGAGTTCCCTGGAATGACAGTAAAAAAACAAAACTAAATACAAATGTGTTAAATGAAGCTAGGAAAGCTCAGACATGGGCAACACTGAACACCAGTATGTACAGAAGCAAAAAAAAAAAAAAAGCAGAAAAGGACCTTGGAGCTTGTGAAATCTAATGAAACAAACATGAAGAAAGAGAGCAATGATATTACAAAGAAATAGAAATGCTGCAGCCAGAAGAGGCTGGCTTTCTAGCATACCTCAGAAACACTCCTTGAGGCAGATCTCATTGTCTTCTTCCAGGCTTGTATATTAAGCTCTCACAGATTTACCTGTCAGTCAGAAAAGTAAATTGAAATATTTCCTCCCATTCCCAGCAGCATAGCTAATGTTTCAAAGTGACAGGAGGGAAGGTGCAAGGGGGAACTCCACACCAGAAAAAACAGAAATGATCTTTAGATACAGGAAGTTTGTCTTAACAATGCTACTGTAGTTGTGGTAAACTACATTAATGGAAGTACAACAAACAACAGTAGATAACATGATTTATTTTTTTTTCCAGTAAACCCTTGAATACACTATGAATACTTTGGGCACAATTTTGACAATGTTATAGGCTGCCAACTGGAAGAAACCCTCCTCAAGTCAACAGCTCTGCAACAACTTGCATGTAACTACACTCAGCCCAAATCCATAAAACAGGAAAGCAATGGTTATATTCAGTTGCTCTTCCCTCTGTCAGTCCTGGCACCATCTCTGCTGCAGTTGCAGCAGTGTCAGGATCAAGAAGATGGAGTCCATCCTCATCTCCTCTGCCAGGGGGACACCTGATGGAGGTGGCAGTGAGACCCTCAACATGTATTACATCCAAGAGAGTCTGGGAGAAGGGAGACAGACCATAACATCCTGCTCATCGGCTCTGCAGGGAAGGAGGTCCTGTTGGATCAGAGCTGCCTGATAAGTGATTTCCCATAAATTTTTTCATAATTTTGAAGTTGCTTCTGTTTTAGAGGACTCAAGCTGAAGTCTTTTCCCCCAACACACCCATAAAGTTTAAGACATTCAAAGTGTTTTTCTTAATAGGAGAGAAATAGTAATGTTATAATTCCAAAAAAAAAGGAAAAGGAGAAAAAAAAAAGTCCAGTGCCTCTTGCCCAGGCAAAGAACAAGAGATCTGTACATATGCCCCTATCCCCAATATTGCAACTAATTCCCAGACCTCTGATCTTTTACTTTCAGCAGAAGGAAAGAACTTAGCTGTAAAGGGCTGCATCACAAAATCATCACCAGGAAATTAGCACCACTCCTGGTGGCACGAATACAGGAGACACACAGGCAAACCGAACACAGGCAAAGTACACAATACTTCTGAATCCTTATAAGCAATCTCTTCAGGGTGGAGATATGCCCTATCAATTAGAAAACCAAGAGAGACCTGCATTATTCATTCTTCCCTTTTGCATGGAGAATGGACATTCATAGAGCAATAACAAACACCACATCTGGAACAAACACTGTTTTCAAAATTATTCTCCTGTTCCTCACTTTGAGCTGCACTGCATGCTCCCATGTAATCACGTTATTTTTAATTACTAAATTCCAGAGAGGAAACTATCTTGTGAAGGAATACAGGTGCATATGACAATTTGAAACAGCAAGATATGCTAATGAAAATCAACTGTGATGTTTATAGCGTACATTGCTGTTTTGCGGTGATGAGTTCCAACTCATCTTCCTGACAAAAACAGTGCCACCTAACTAGCTTTCTGAAAACTTTAGCTACATGTACACCTTCTATGAAGGGAGCACAGGGTCAGTATATAGCTGGATTCTCAGCATGAATAAGAAGGGAAGACTGTGTTGCAAGCAAAAGAATTCCAGGTAGTGAGCTTGAACATCCCTGTTTCCATGAGGAGGAAGAGGTTCAAAACAGATAGCAAGAGGTATTAAATGAAGAAGGTGATTGCTATTTGTGATAGCCTTAGCGGGGCAGGGGGAGAGGGGGGGAATAATCCAAAATCCTGACAAAAAGTCAACAGTTAGATTTTTTTTTTCCTGGAGCCAAAATCCATCAGTGGTTCCTTTTGGAAAACACTTTCTTTCTGAAGTGAAATGCTCCTTGCAATTCTTGACAAGGCCTGACTGATGGACTCAGATGTCCTGTCAAGCCTTGTGGATTCTGGAGGCACCTCAGGCTATGAAAGTGGAAAATACAGGAATACAGGAAAATAGCTGGGAAGAAGCCTGCAAGGAGTGGAGCTACAGATTCAGAAAAACCCACCTGCTGGGCAGACCACATGTTGAAACCAAAGTTCAGCCGCAGGCCCCAGAAGACCTAACCAGTTCCATAAGACAACAATAGCTTTTGGATTCTGTACTAAATCCAGAGTTTTGCAGCGTTGCTGAATTTCCATGATAGCGCTTTCCCCAGCTCCCAACTCTCAAAGCTGCAAGGACTGAAATGAGCTCAAAGCTCAGCTCCCAAGGGAGCCTGCAAATGCTTTGCTCAGATGCAGAGGAATGATACACATAATGGGGCTGCACTGCAGACAACACCACCGATTGTCCCAAGTCCAAACACCATGGAAGGTCCTCAGCAAGCCAATTAAGGCTTGTGTTAGGAAAATTGGCATATTTTGAATCTAGACTGTCTTTCATCAAAAGAGTCAAAAAACCTGCAAAACTTTTGGCATTAGAATATTGTTCCACCAGAAATATTATAACCATCTCCGGAAAGATTCCCATCCTATAACCAGGATAAAATACACTTTCAGTGAAATAAAAATCTTCAAGCACATCTGAAAGTCCAAGAAACTAAGTGGAGCTCAATTATGAATTTTACCATATACAAAGAAAAGAAGTTTCTATAGGATTAGCTGGCTTGTTACTGCTAAAACAATCAGTAATGAAGCAATGCATAGAAATTAACCTGTATAGATTTCAAGGTGGAACTGCTTACTGGGAAAAGAGGACAAATGCCACTTCATGAAGTCTGGAACAGGTTGGTTCCTGTTTGGACTCGTGAGGAATTGTTTCTTTTAAAAAACTGGAACAAGTTTCAGAATGCTGAAACAAAAATGCCAAAGCTGCTCACAGACTGTAGACTACTGTGGAGAGAAAAAAAAAGGGGGGGGGGGCGGAGGTAGCTTGCTCAGGAAAGCATTTAAGGGACACCTCTAAGCCTCCAAGGTGCTTTTCATTAAAGCAGTTCTCAGATCTTGCTCACAGATATGCTGCAATCAAGTAGAAAGTTGTGGGAAAGCACAGGCTTTCCCTGAATAAGGAGTATGGCTGAATAAGAGCAGCGTATTTTGGGAGCAGGAAATGTCTGCAAAGCAGAGGATATGACCGCAGCAGCAGGAAAATAACTCATCATTTAAACAATACTGCAAACTGTGCAAAGGATGGTATTTGTCATACATAGGCCTTCATGCTCACCCATGCAGCTCTCAAGCTTGACATACCCTATCCCTTTACAACATTTATCTTGACTAAGAAATAATTCACAGCTGTGACAAGATCCTTAAACACAATCTTACAAAAAAAAAAAAAAGTAGTCAATTGCAGACTCCTATTACTGAATGGCCAAATACTGAAGGCTGTCTCTCCCAGCTGTTGTACCCTGTCATGGCATCTTGAGAGCAGATTTATCTACTTTATGAAATTGTTATGAAAATGGATTTTGCAAATAGGATCATCAAAATTAAGGGGTGACCATCTGAATAGATGAATCCCTCCCCATCAGTTAAATAGCTGCAATCATTCTGTCACACAGAGGATTGCAGGAATGATTCTGGTGATGCCTTGTAGATACTCCCTGGCTTTCCTGGTGAGGAAAGGCATTGCAGGTAAGAAGCCTTTGTTCAAAAGTTCTTTACAGGAAGGGATGCTATAAGGAACTTTTGAACAAAGACTTTTTACGTGCAGTACAGAAGTATAGTTCTAACTCCATCAGCAGTCCTTCATACCACAATGGGGAGTGCAGTAGAGTAGGTGTTCACCAGGCAGCGTTAATGATGCAGGAGGCTGTTTTTTGCTTGCAGAGGCCATAGGTGAGATTCACTCAGCAATCCAAATCTCTACGCTATAATCATTGATGCATATCTTCATCACAGAGTCTCTTAGGTAGTTTTTGCTTTTAATCATGTACACTCTGGATGGCAGCCTCTCCACTTTGCAGTGAGAAAGCAGGTAAAACTCTTCAACTCCTGACAGCTCTCTGGTACCTTCTCACAGTTCTCCCATATAACCAGAAGAGAAAGATGAGGGGTGGGGAAGACAAACACACACAAACAACTCCACATCCATCACAAATGCTCCACTTACTACAGTGTGAAGAATCAAGGGATGTGTGTCCAGAAGCCTTACTACCAGCACCATGAGGACTTAAAAATGGAAACGCTAAACCAAGTGCCTTTCACCTGGGCTAACTACAGTAAAAGCTTGAGAGGCGACAAACAGCCTTTGTTTTAAAACAGCTCATCTCATTATGATGGATTACAGAGAGAGAAAACTTCTCTAAAAACAAGAAGTCCCTAGAAAGGTCAAAGCATTGAACTAATACAAATATTGTTTTTAAGAAAGCTGGAAGCCTCTTGGATGTGCAACATTCACAAGTCAAAGGTTATATGGTTTGCTATGCTGCCCTGATGCCCTTTACATTCTTCATTTCACTAGCTGCAGGAGGGATTCCCGCTTTATGAACCGTATCATTGGTCAAATTTGTCTCCTTGCTCTTTTCTGTGCTCCCTTCTTCTCTGACTTCAAGATATGTTCCAAGTCACATTTTAAATTGATGCTAATAAATATTTAAGTTTTACTAAAGGTTTCTACAAAGCAGAAAAATTGATACAAATATTTCCTTTTTTGGGTACATTGTGTAGGTCTGCAGTTCAGCAAAGTGCATGCCTGAGTCTCGTGCAAGCTATCAGATACTTAAGAACACGCTCAAGAAAAACACAGGCCTCCATTTGACTGAACCAGGGCCTGCTGTCATGTACTTTATTCTTACTGACTTTCCTGTATCCTTATGCAAACGGAGCTCCTTGCAGGGATCAAAGCTCTCTATCCCCAGAGAAACTACCAGCTTTGCCACTCTTTCTCAAGTGACAAAGTATAGCTCAAGAGCTAAGTATCAGCAATATGGAAAAAAGCATGGGAGTAGTTTTTTGCTGTGCAGAAGACTTTCCATACAAACCTATTCATAGACACAGAAAAGCCAGATTTGCAGAGGTGTTTATAGGAGAGGTTCAGTCACCTACTCACTGGCACTTAGTGCTTTCCATGCTGCCTAGAGCATCTCAGACATCCACCTGGGACAAGCAGATGTGGGTGACACAGGACTACCCAGGCACCAACACCCTTCTGGAGTAGCAGCTGGAGATCAGACAAGCTACCCATCACACCTAAAGTGACCACATCAGGTATCTTAAGCAATGAGACTCTATTCTGAATTTTTACAGCCTGGCTCTACTCTCACAGTTCTGGATTCCCAAACAAGGGGAAAAAAGAAAGGAGAGAAGTTAAAGTGCCTCAGACTGGGAACAACAGCAATCTCCTCTAAGCAAGGAGCTGGCTAGAGCCAGCTGCCATAGGGCAGAGCCAATGCACTGCACAAGTGTGTATCAAATCTTGTCCTTTTCTGGCACCCTGCTCAGCCAAAGTACCTTAAATATCTGGTATCTACAGCCCTTCCCTGAAGATCAGTGCCTCTGGTTTCCTCTTTCAAAAACCATATAGGTTGACCTAATGAAAATGCAGCTGAGTGAAAAGGAGGCAGTAGTCATGCTTCCCTCCCTCCAATACCTAACCACTACAGGACAGACTTACTACCCAAGCCCTAGGTTTGGGCCAGGGATTGACACTAGTCACACTCCCTTTTGCTTGTGGTCTCTTGCCCTCCAAACCCAAATTAACTTTATCTTCTTCACCAAACTACGCATGGTCTAGGCAGAGCATGCTCCCACCCAGCTAGCCTGTTGTCTTGGTATGCAGCATGCTCCCCAGCTAACTGTGACAGGTATGGAGGGAACTGAAGCTGGGTCTCCCACATCCTTTAACTAGAAAATTTTGTATAAAAACCCTTATGACCTCTACTTCCTCCTCTATTGTTTTAAAATAAGGGGACAGGGGAGAGGGAAGCAACTGCATCTTGTTCAAGAGAATGCTTTTTGATGGCATCCCTCAAGTGACATTTGCAGAATATTGTTTCTGCACCCAAATTAGACATGAACTAGGCAAGCAGCAGCTCAGTTTGGTTGCAATCAAATTTCCACACAAGTCTAGCAACAGAACTTCTCACTTATGGAAAATATTAAGACCAAAACCTGAAATACAGAATAGGATTTTCAAGATCACATTTTGGGATTCAAATAAAACATAGGTTCTTAAAATTTTTGTGTGAATACAGACTGTTACCAGGCATTGCAAAAACACTTAATTGGGTCAAGTGCCTATGTCATGTAAATGACTTTAAACTTTATTATACAACTGTTTGCATCTTTCAGTGATTGAATGTAATGAATCTGTCCTCATTTCTTCACTTCATTACACAGAAGGAGGATTAAGGACATAACCGTGCTTCCTTATATTACTGAAATGATCTGAGGATAAATATCTTAAAGATTAAAAAGCCATATAAATAAATATAAAAGGCAGATGAAAATTATTTCCCTATAGAGGATAATCATTCTAACAACTGATTTTTTTTAAAATAATATACTTTGAAATACAGTTCCAGTTGCTCACATTTTCAAATCAATAAATTAATGAAGACTTATTAAATTGCTGATAGATGGTTTTACCTCAGAAAATACCATGTTATCACTGGAAATGACGTTCAAGAAGTAACAGGCACTTTTTTATACCATCAGTTATAAAATTAGATGTGTAAATCTCAGCTTTAAATCAGCAGCCAATGCAAAAAGGGGCAAAGACTCCTATATAGCTGTTCTTTGAAAAGTATTACTTTTGATCTCCAATTTCTCCTGAATTTATGAGCTTTCATTTCACAGGAGCACAAGCTGTTCCACATGAGCATCTCTGCTTCCCAAACTGTCATCTTCATCTCAGTCCCTGGTTGAAAACTGCCCAGCTCTTTGGTTTAGAAGCTCACAGGATGCAGCTGAACTATTTCAACTTTGACCAATCACAGTTAATTCAACAAAATGGTCATTTAATTACCTTTCTCAGCTGTACTGCAAGGAAGCTTCTGGGAAAAGACTGATGGGTTACAGCTCACCCAGGTAGATAGACTTTTCTGTAAAGGGACAACTTAACAATTGAAGCTATTTCAAGCACTGTCAATGTCAGTGCATTTGCTCTTTCTGAAAGTAAATTTCTACAACATCTTTCTCAGATTCTATTGAAAAACAATACAAAGACTTAGTACTTGGAATTAAATCAGAGAGACTAGATGCAAATGCAGTGGAGAGACTCAAGGGCTCTGGACAAAACATACTTAGGAGAGAACTTGTGATTATCCAGGCAATTAATAGCTAAATTTTGTTTGATAAAAACGTAATGTGGCTGTATTAACTTTAGCCCAAGGGTGTAATACAAGCCAAGATTCCCTCCCTGCTCCATCCCATTGTTCAGTGGGCCAGAATAATGGCACTAACACTAATTCATTAACAATCAAAATAAAACCAGACATTGTTTAAAGAACCAGTACTTTTTTTTTTTAATGACTAAAACCACAAATAAGAACCAAGCTATGAAGGCAATTAACATCCCTCACGGGGAGAATCAAATGCTTAGAAGAGTAGTGGGAGTAATAAAAACACTTACAAACAGATATAATACAACTGCAAGGAATTTGACACCAAAAATAATAGTTAGCATGCCTGTACGAATAAATGCTGCCGGCTCACTTTCTAGATCAAATTTTAATAAAAGTAGAACAAACATTATTCCTTCAAAGACAGATTTTGCTCCTACAGGAATAAAGAATTTCCTGTGGCTCCTGTAATACCTTTCTTGAAAAACTAACTCCAAATATGTGGTAATATGTTACAAGAACTATAAAACCTCTAGAAGGCTTACCAATGTTTTAGAAGACTGATAAATCACCTCCAAGTTGCAGATGAAGAATTCATACAGGGTATCATGAAATTTGGTACCAGCAACCATGTTAGTTATCTTAGAGAAACAAATTAAATTCACAGATAATAATCTACTACACAACGTGGATTGAAAAATAATGCAAAATCCCTGAGGACACATACAGACATAGTCAGTTTAAAAACTCTAATGTAGGTCAAAAACTGTATGCTTGAAGATAGAAAAAGTACCTATGCAGTTAACAGCAACAGATCTAGTATACATGGTTTAAAGTACTATAAAGATATCTGGTGAACTGAGCATCCCAACACAGAGCAAGAAAGACAGCTGAGATTGGGAAGAACTCAGACCTTACTGAGGACCAAGTTCTCCATTGTCTCTACATTACTGCAAGGGCAGGATGGGCACCATGATGTTTACTGTGTCCAGTACCTTCTTGTTCTTCAGCATGGCTTTGTGCTACAGCAGAAACATAGCTTTAAACCATACAGGAAAACTTGGTTTCAGGTCTGAGCTTTGGCCCCTGTGAGCCTAGACACTTCCCACCACTGGAAACACAAGCTAATGGTATCATTGCCTAGCAGAGCCTGGAGAAGCTGCTCCTCCCTCCCAAAGATACGGCCTAAGCTCAGCAGCAGAGCCCTCAGCTCTAGCTTCAAAACTGAAATCAGAGCCAGCTCCTGGACTGGAAAGAGAGCCCTCCAGAAAAGAAGTGAGCTCTGAGCCTGGATGCATGCATGTTCCCTTTCTCACCTGCGAGGTATTAATGAATAATATCCCTCCCAGCCAAAGTTGAAGCCTACAGTCCCCCAGGAGTGGAGGGAGGAGAGAGAGCAGTCAGCTCCACTCAGCTGAAGAGCAGTGACTAAGAGCTCAGGACCTCCTGAGAAATGCAGCTGCTCCCAAAGAGAGGGTCTCTCACTAATGACCTGCCCCTGTTCAAACCAGACACCATTGTGAATAAGGAATCACAACTAAATATAGAGCTCCCAACGTTAAAACCTAAGCTCTGGGTGTCAGACTCCCACCTCTGGGAATCTAATTTTTGCTATTAGAAAACAGAGTGAATTCAGATCAGACCTGAGCTCTGACATACCACATGAACAGTTTTTGCTCAGCTGTAACTCACCCTCAGAAGACCCAATGGCAAAAATAGCTGCCATGCAGTAGTTGCTGTTACTGGGAGCTGCCAGGAGTCACTCCACTAGCTCCTGGAGAGGGCCACCTTAGAGAGCCTTTTTGCAGAACATAGGATTTCCTCCCCCCCATCCCAAGGAGATGATTAGACCAGAAATATGGGCCTTTATCCTGCAGGGAATCTGGCACAAAGCAATTAGAGAGGAAGACAGGAGCTAGACCATTATATCTCGACTCCCAACTCAACAGATCATACTTTCTTTCCCATATTTGAAGGCAACAGAGTGTGGAAGCAATAAAGAATTACAAGTCACCTGGGACTATATACAGAAGACAGCATGCCCTGGGAGAATTCTTCTCTGCGTGACTATAGGCATTGATTATTGTCCACAATTCAGGGAACATCAATTTGAGAAACACGTTTTTAACAATTTGCTTCCTAGAAGTCTCAGTCACAAGAAGTAAAAACTTCTAAATTACATACACTATACTGGGTGGCACAAATGAGAAGAAAAAACACTGAAACTAATGAGAAGACATGCCAGCTCTTACCACAGACTGACATTTGGCTTTGGTTCAAGTCGTGGAGGGATCAGATGAACTCAGTACAGGAGCCTGACAACAAAAAGCATGTCCTAAGGCATCCACAAATAAGAAAATACTGCAGGTTGTTTCTATGTACCTGTAACCAACACAGTTTCTTCTCTTGCCTGACTGAGGCCCAATTTCTACCATGGGTAGACACACAGCACTACTTACTCCTCAAACAGCGGCAGTGATTTCAACAGGAAAAAAAGTGTGAAGCATTTTTCTCCTTTTTATTTCTTACTCTAAGTACAGCAAAGGTAACACCATAAACTGCCACAGACCTTTATTTCCCTCCTCCTCTTCCCCTTTTTATTTCTCACCTGATCTCATTTATCTGATAAAACTTTCCTTGTTATCTGAGCTTTATTTCAAATTTCTGTCATCCTCCTTTCTACTGTTACTTCTTACCTCTCTCACAATATCCATGTGTCTCCTGAGATCATCAAGGAAAGATTATTCCTTTCTTCTGTTAGTTAGAAAATACCTCATAATTTAAGCCTCATTCTGTTAAGTTCCTGTTATCTTTCCCTTTTCCCACATTTCTCAAAGTCTTGAAATAGATGCCTATCGTGTCCTATACACCGATTTTTCCAGCATGACCTCCCTTTTGGCCAAAAAGACTATCTTCTCACTAGTATTAATGATTTACTTTGTAACACATGTACAGGCTTGATTCACCATCTTATTCTTCCCTAATTATCCAGCTGTTTTCCACCCTGCAGATAGCTCTCCATCACTGCCTTAATGCAAACTGTTTGTATATCTAACACTCCACAAACCAGTGTGTTTCACATTCCACAAATTGACTCACTTTTCAAACTGTTCTGGAATGCTAATTTCCTGTCTGCACTCTATGGGTGTTTCCCAGGACTCTTCTGTCACTTCCCAATCTTTTCTCTTCACACTTGGCAACCAGGACTCCTACCTCCATTCATGATACATCATATCATGTGTCAGATGACAGGCCATTGTATTCCTCCTTTCATTCTCTCTCCTTATATATCTTTGATTTTATTTTTACCTTAATTTTCTCCTTTTCCTTTGGACGAACAACGTTTACCTGAAAGGGTACATTTGCATGGCACATTGTTGTATGGCATAGAGAAACATAACCTAGCTCTGAAAAAACTAGCTCAGGACATGGGAAACAGTAGGTAGGATAAGGCAATTGGTTATATTGCTCTTGGTACCCAAATTAGCCGATTAAGAGCTAGCTCAGGCATGCCCACACAGCACTGATGTTATTATCTTGCTCCAGACCTCTCCCATCTCCCTGTGACCCAAGGCTTTGGCTTGTTCACCATCGTCCAAAACATCTGTGTAGCCTTTTCATTTTAATATTTTTGCCTTCCTGTTCACTTTATAAACAGAGTGAGGAAAAAGTGTGAACAAAGATTAATTATTCCTATGCCATTTGAAATCACTTCCTGAGGGTAAGAACAACTAGCTCGTCGAGAAACAACAGGAGCTTTGTCAGTTGAGATGGTTAAAACTAACCAGAAATAGAACTCAAGAACATATAAAAGAGAACTAACGTCTGTTGGTGAGGGGGTGCTCAAGAACACCACCTTGCCCAACAGATTCCTAGGAACAATACTTTTAAAAGATGCATTTCTGGCAGTAAGAAGCTTTATCTTTCTCTGGAAATAGAATCATTCATATTTAAGGTCAAAGGAGATGCTGCAAATGTCTAGGAAATCTCCACAGGACATTTCTTTGGTATATTAACATGAATCATTTTGGAAAAGCCTAACTGAATATCTTTATGTATCTTAAATTTCAATGGAAAAAGGCCATTTACCTTTGGATTAAAAACTGCCTATATTGAAGATACAAATTGCAAATCAAATCTGCCTTTCCCTCTGTGACACAATCACACTTCAAAGAAAGGGAGCAAGCCCGTAAATCATCCAGACAATGATGCTATATTTTTTAACTGTCTCCAGATAGAGAGATTCATCTTGCAAGTGTAAGGCCTGATAAGCAACTGCGTTGATTAAACATTCTTAGTGTAAAACCTGAAATCAGTAAATAGGGACTTCATCCATTTTCTGTCTCCCTTCTTCTGAAGGAGTTATGTTAATTTTTTCCCTCCAGCAGATTACATACAAAATAAAACAACAGAGAACTGAGGCCATTTGTTCTATGCTTCATTATTTAGAAATATAAATGCAGTTTCATTATGAGATGTTGTTAAATACAGGAAAGTCTTTAACTAATGCTAAATATCATTATACAACAACACAATGTCTTAACATATTCAGTTCTCTACAGTGCTCGTAATTCAATTTTTTCGTTAGACAATGTATTACAGAGTCAGAAAGATACATTTTGATTATTTTAAATCAAAATATCACATTAGATGCTGACGGGAACATTTTATGCTGACAGTAGTTTGACCCAAGAACTCTGTTAAATGCTGTAATCAATACAGCTGTCAATCCCTCCACTAAAAGTCTTCTGTGCCTTTTGAGAAAGACAAATATCAGACAGGTCATATATACTATGCATACATTACATAGTACGATTACACTTAAGGGAGGGTCACTTAAATGTGCAAAAACCACACAGATTTTGTTTACTGGAAATTAGGTGTTGCATGCATGTCGTCAACTTCTCCAGGGACCTGAAAGTCTTCTTTGGAAAGCTGATTCATTCAGTTTTACTCTAGACCAGATAAACATGGGCCTCTTCACTGAGGTTACAAAAGCATCACAAGAAGTGTTTTGCATTCGTTATCTCCTGAACTGCTGCTGGTCGACGTGTCTTGACCTGCAACAGCTGGTCACAAACACTGGTGCTTATCCCCTTTAATAAGGGCAAGAAGAGAGATATACAGTATTATGAAACAATAAAACAGAGCAGAATTCACTTCTGGGGCTGCATGAGTCTGCAGGCCTATGTTCACAGAGAAGCAGATTGCTTCTCCACGGATCCTGGGCTGAACATTAGTGCCATCTTGACCTTCCTCCCACTCTTGAAGCAAGTGGCCAAGACATTTATTTCTTGCAGTCTTGAAATTAAGAAGAGCCAAGAGCATTCATAAGGCAGCAGATTCTTAAATTTCTTTTCAGAAGCTTCAAGATAGAGTAACTTTTTTTTTTTTTTTTTAATCTTTTCTGTTTCTTCCCTCTCTTCAAATTCTGCTCTATCACTACTGTACCTTTCTGGTGTGCATGTGAGGAAAAGGCATGATTGGAGGTAAAGAGATGTTCTGATCAAGCACAAAAATTTTGTAATTTTTTAAGTTTGACAAATTTCACAAAAGTTAAAAGTTTCAAAGTGGTAAAAGTTCTCAGAAACTTCACCTTACTTTCTCTAACTTGCTCTGTGGCCAATGTTTACAGCCACTATTATTCTATAGCACTTGTATAATCGAATCATCAGTCCCACACATAGCCCAGCCAATCAAGACAATGCCTATAATCAAATAAAACTTTCTCAGAACTTGAAAAATAAGTGTTATCATTCCACAGCACTACTCTTCAGTATTCTTTTCTGTTCCTTTAACAGGTTTGGGCAAACAGAAAAGAAGCATAATGCATGCAGTCCCTACTACGGTTCTTCAAGTTACCCCAGCAAATCAGAAAGAAAAAGAAAATAAGACTGCAGACAGAAGTCTGAGCAGTTTCTGAAGAAGAGAGATGCGAGTTGTTCCTTTTTGTGCATGTATTTGCAATAGCATTAACATCCAGAGTTTTAGATGAAAATGCTTAGAGAAGGTCAGCAAAATCTCAGACATAAAATAAGTGACGTGGCACTTATATGCTTGAAGAAAAGAAAAATGGTGAAAGGAAAAAAAAAATAGTAAGAAATTTTCTAAAGGAAAAAGTTGCTCTAGGATTTTACTGCAACAGGGCTGATCTCTTACTGTACTCAATTCTACTCCAAATATCTCCCAAGGTAAAAGCAGTTCATAAGAATCAAGAAGAAAGCTGGGAAAAAGCGTGAAGATCTTGGATTTTGCTAAGGCCTTTTGCAGCCTGACTATTCCTAAGCTCCTAGATGCAAGGGAACAAGCAAGTCCCAAGGCACACACCTTCCCCAGCAGAGCTCTTTGCTGATGCATTAGCTGCAGGCGCAACATATGCTCTTAGCAAGACAGATGGACAGGGACAGAGAACACTCCTGGTTTCTCAGGCCCAGGCTGGAACAGCGGCAGCCTCACCACTGGATGAAGACTCCTTCTCACTGCACATCTTCACAGCACCAGAGCCTGAGAACACAAGCAAACAAGCAACCCCCGCAAAAGAAAAAAAAAAAAAGAGGGAGAGAGAGAAAAAGGTCAAGTTGTACTGAAGTAAGAATTCAGAGACACTCTAAACAGTGTCTTTTTCAATATGAGGAAGTTTCTCAAGACGAAAGGTATCATAAAACATTCACTAAGGAGTAGCTAGATTTAAGCAGACACATAACCGCTAGTTTTTGTTCTCCAAAATGTAATGAGGGTGTGGGAAGGTACCACAGAGGGCTGACAGGAACAAGTTGCTATTTTTACATCCAGACATTTAGGAACAGTTGGAAGGTCAGAAGCAGCAAAGTCAGCTTCCTAAACTAGTAAATCTTTTCTGATCAGAAGATACGCTGCAGGGTGAATTCCAGTGACTCCCAGTAAAAATGCACAGGAATATTAATGAGTGCAAACCAGATAAGGAATCATGCTTGTATCAGACACAAAGATTAAAAAATAAAAAATAAATAAAAAGGAAAGGAAAAGGAGTAACTCGCATTGAAAACTATGCAGTAGGTAGAGCAATATTTTAAGGTACAAATGAATCAAGATCAATAAGGAAAGATTTGTGGGGGTTATTTAATCAGCAGATATAGCTGAAAGAGCAGGAAAGCTTTCATATGTAGCAATTACTTCAGAGAAACTTTTTTTTAAGTAACCTAAATCATTTTGAGACAGGTTAAGGATTGGTTAGACAAGCACTTAAACCAGCAAAACCAAGCGAGGTCAAAAGCAGTTAGGCTTAACAAATTAGATCTATCACATCCAGAACAGAGAACATGTTGGCTTACCTATTTTAAGGATGATTCATTTTTCCTCTGTGCAACCCATCAATTTATGGAAGTAAAAACACAATTTTTTTTAGGTGGAGCAATCATGAAGGTCATGAACCTCTCAGGATATCACACATCATGCATTCATTTTCCCCACTCAAAATACCTTTTCTCTCCCTCCACTTCTAGCCCAAGCCAATGCAGCAAACATACTGAGACAGCAGCTGTTCTGACCTGCTCTTCCAGATCATATACTAATGAACTCAATTAGTTTTATCTTCAAAACCTCATTTTTGGTTGCCTACCTGAGCGTAAGATAATGAGACTTCCTTCTTCTATAAGATAACTGAAACTCATAAGAATACAGATTAGTTAGCAAGGGTGGCATTTTTCTCCATAATATTTTTTCTAACATTTTGCTGACCATTAGTCCCCTTGCTCCTCCAGGAATCAAGGAGCCCAGAGGAACTGGCCCAGAAAAAGGTAAATGGAAACTGCAGGTGCACAAGGCAGATATTACAGGATCAGGTTATCTAATTTAAAAGGCACAATTTTGGAGGCCTGCTATCTTTAAAAAGCAATGCTAAAAGATTGCAGAAGTCTTTAAATAGATATTTGATGAGATGATGAACTGCTGTTATAAGGCACTAATGCTTTAATCCCCCCCCTCCCCCAACACACACCTTCACTGCTTTTCTCAATAGCTAGCTCATCCTCTCCAAACTGAATGCTTCCTAAGGAATACAAGCATCAGATAAGTGATACTGAGGCAGAATTTATGACTTGCAGCTATCCCTTTTGCTTACTGCTATATACTGATGGATGATCATCATTATCATCAGAACAAGGCAGGGAATGAATGCACATTTGCATGACATCCCTCACCAAATATTGAGCTGATTCTGCTGCATATTTCGAATGCAAAATACGTGCTGCTAAGTTTTGAGAACTTGTTTCTTAGGGACAAATGTCCATGGGCACAATAGCAACCAAGTTAGTTATTAAATGGAATTTTGCAGGCAACAGATAGTAATGACAACATTTCCATACAAAATAAAAACTGAGAAAACAGCCACCTCTCTGCATTCTCACTTACAAAAAAGCGTGTATGCGTCTGTCCGTGTATCTCCTTATTCACGTAGAGGTTTGGGGTTTAGTTTTTCTTAAATAGAGGCATTGCTTTTAGCTCCAGAGGACTGGTCTTTTGGACTGTAAAGTGAAAGTAGCTGTACTATTTTATGGCAACCCAAGCTAGGGACATTGCAATAAACAGTAGAAGAATCAATGATGCATGTGGCAATACATAGCAGGCATGTGCCACAGACAGACACAGGACACCTGTAACATCAGCCTTGACAGTATGTCTTCCTATTTGCTCATTTTAAGTTATTCAATACATCACCGACCTATATCTTTAAAGTTACTAAGAAAGTTTCAGTAGATTATACAGAATCAAACAATGTGTAATAAATGGCTCTCATCCAGCTCACATATATGTCTGACATTTCTTATGTTTGCATATGGTGCTTTAGGGCATTTAATCATGATGTGTTAAGGCCAGGTTTGTTACTCTTGGCAAGAGTTTTGATGGGAAGACTATTTGGACCCCGCCTTTGCACCCTCATGAAATATTTCTTCTGAAGGCAATTACTTCCAATGTCAAGCTATTTATGATGCAAGTGATGACAGTAGCCATAGAAGGCAGTAATTCTACTCTCTGCTGCATTATAAAACATGTACATCAAAAAAAAAAAAAAACCATCTTTGCTATAGCTATTTTCCTAAAAAATAAGGATGCAAGTATTTCACAGAGTTTTATAAGGTAAAGCAGAGCAAACACTGAAATCTCCCATTTCTTTTTCTCTTGCAGAAGGTAGCACAGGGTCATGTCATGTACCAGATGGTCATTTCCTGGGCTAGAAAGAGAAGTGCATTTCCCAAGACTGTCAGTCATTTGTTGTTACTGATTTTTAGATGTCCATGCCACACTAAACCATGGAGTGTAAACAGGATGCCTCATTTTGTCAAGACGTTGCAACAAAGCAGTGGTTTATGGCTCACAGAATAGTACCTTTAGAAGAAATGTAGTCAGCTGAACACAATATCCACAACAGTTTTGACTCCACTTCCAAGATCTAACAATTTCCGTGTCCAAGTTTCCAATTCCAATTTCCTTACTCCATCAATACTCTTTGTTCGTTTAAAGCAGTACCAACAGTGTCTAGATGTACATAGATGGAAGAACTGCTAGTGTCCAAAATTATCAAATAAGTTTGAATTAGTCTTTAGCACACTAAAGAAAGAGGGAGAAAGCAAGCTGTTGGACAGGTAAGACAACCTACCTGAAAAGGAGTTAGAAGAAGATTTCTTTTAGCTCCACTACAGGCTTTTCTATGACACTGCATTTGTTTGTTTCCTTTTTAGAAAAACGAGGACAACAGGTCTTTTCCACACTACACGTGTTTTGCAGTATTTCATGAATATTTTTGCAGCATATTGATGAAAACCACAGAGAACAATTAATAAAGATGCAAAATCCCATAGCAAAATTCAAAGAGAAAAGAGCTAAGAACATGTTACAATGTTTTCAATCAAGAGTAGTATATAAATTCATATAAGATAGTAGAGTTTTGTATTTAAATACATTAAAAGATATTCAATTATATCTATTGGGTTTTTAGAGTTAAAAATGGAAGAAATCAGGACACCATTTGAATGGGACCATATACAAAGCACAGTGTTACTTTAGTGATTCAGGATCCCACTGTAAATAGCTGCTACTCTGCATGAATGCATAATCTGAAGCAACATTCTGGCCCAAGTGTCTTTTATTTTTTCCACGGCTTTGCATGTTATGAAGATGCTTATAACTGTGCCCCTTAAAGCTTTAATCGATATGAACAGATAAATAATCCTAACTTTTACTTTCAGACAATTTGCTAAGAGAGATTTTATAGATCAAATCTTAAAATAACTCAGTAGTTGATTCAAAAGATGGGGCATGATTTATACATCTTAATTGTTTTAACTATGCATATACTCATGAAGCCCTCTGATCTCTCTGCAGCCTGAACTACCGCAGTTCTGATTTGCTGCAGTTGAAGCGTAATCATCATCGGGCTTGGATACTTTTAAACAGAACTTGTGTCTGACCTAGGTGCTCCTTTCCTATGATATTTTTTCCCCTCAAAACAGAGGGACAGTTTTCCCCTCTCCAGGTGAATTGCAAGGGGGGGACGATGCAGGGGGGAAACAGAGCGTAGATGATTCAAACAGACAATACAAAGATCAGAAGTTTTGAAACATGCCCAGAGATAATCAAGATGTTCTGTTTCACATATGTAGCCCACAGTACACCTAACCTTTGCACCTTTAAATAAAATACTCTTCATATAAAGTTAGACATCACATTTAAAGGAACAAAAAAAAAGCAAAAGCCAACATGCAGAACCCCACACAAAGTCAAGCAGAGAGGGGATCAGAGGCAGAGCAGCTCCCAGGAAGAGAGAGCAGTCTCTGTGGGACCAGCAGAAAGGAGCCTATTTGAACAGAGCAGCCCTCATACGAACTTACATTCATGTTTACCCACTCTCTCCCCCCACTGCCTACAAACTATATGGTTGTCCGTATCACTGTTTAACTGCTTGAATTTTAGAATTAATCTGCTGATTATACACAGAAAATTAGAATAGCAATGATAAATTATATAAAACACCAGTTATGTATATCATACATCTTAGCCCCAGCAAAGTAAATTCTAGAAATGAAATTAGTACCAATGTAGGACATTTGTATTTGTGGCATTACATCTTTCATTTGGTTCCAGCTCTTAAAGTCTCATCACTCAGCCTCAAAAGAAAGATTAAGTCTTTTTTTTTTTCCTCACCTGAAACAGCAGCATTCGGAAGCTGGCAAATGACAGTGCAGATTGTCTAAAAGAGACAGACGAACAGGTATTCCAAACCATTATGTTTTCTATATTATTCCTCTCTATTTTCATGTCTAATGATTTTCAGCACTGTTTTTAAAGAAGCTATGATCCTCAATAGCATTATGTTTCAGCAAGTCTTGCAGTACATGCTCCTATAGCTGAACCACTAACATACATGCATTGCATTAAAATTAGGACAGCAGGTTGCAAATACTCATTTTTCATGAAGTGTTCTTTCCACAAAACCACATGAAAGCATCAGCTCTGATAAACCTGGCTGAAAAGAAGCTCCAAATTCAATATATTTTAAACAAAACAAATTTGCAGGATTTTGTGTGAAGTGCCTTTTCCCCCTTTTTAACACTTTTTCCAAGTGTTAATTACTACATGGGTTTAAAAAGCATTGAAACATGAAAACAAAAAACAAACAAACAAAAAAAAACAAAAAAACCTTCTCATTTCAGAGCAAAATATTTTGACCTTGAAGGTTGAGGAAAAAGAATTACAAGTATCAAAACCTTTTCCCTCTCGGGTCTGATAATTACAAGATGATTTCACTCACTTTGCTAGCAAATAATACCAAGTCTCCTTTAGACCTATTACCAGCTAGCTGTACGCCCTTTCCCCATTGGCCATCAAACACTTTTTCACAGAAAATTCTGGGTTTCTCAGCCAGCCACACTCTTAACTTCCTTCTCATTCCACTTCTCTAACTGCATCCTTGTAGAAGCACTTTGTGACCCCAAGGGCTGATTCACCATTCCTCCCAAGTTTCCCAGAAAGGAGGTTTATGGCCCAATCCTCAGCCTCTCTGAACTGCCATGGGACTGCTATGGTGGGGCTGGGGTAGGGCAGAGGAGCTGCCTCCTCCACTTCCTCCAAACACACACCCTGCAAGGGCCAAACACTTTGGGCTCTGACACTGGGCCGCATCTGAACATCAGTTAGCACACAACCTTTTCCAAAAATAAAGAAAACTCTGGGTAAGGTAGGAGACAAAAACTGTAAGAAAAGAGCTCCTTTAACCACTTACTTTTTTCCAGAGCAAGTCCCCTCCTCTAACCTGCTTGCATTTTAGCAGTGCAGGGACATTAAGTTTAGCAGCACGCACTGCACTCTCCCCTACACATTGGTATGAAAAGGCCTTTTCAAAATTGTCAGCTACCTGTGCATCTCTGCTCTTCCCAGTAGTCACAGGTGCACCAAGGATCTCCTCCACAGCTCAGCTCAAGGCACTTCTCTGTGTCAGGCACACTCCAACACTCCTACAAGAGGGGCAACCTCTCCCTCAAAATGTTCTGCCTGATGCTACCACATGTAAGCGAGCAGCCTTTTTAAGTAGTATTGAGACTCAAAAAAAAGCCCAGGCGGTGTCATACAAGAATTCTGAGTTTGCAGCTTGGATTCAGAGATGCAGCTCTGTCACCTAGTTCTGATGGTCTGGTGCTGCTTGGAGTCTGGCTGGACAGCTGAGAACTTCCATGGGGTGAAGAGACTCTCACCCAGCATAGCAACAGCCCAGCTGGTGCCTGTGACCATCATACCTCCTCTAAGCTAGAGGGAGCACTGTAAATTGATAAATTAGAGAATTATTGGCAGCTGCTTATATGGGCTATACTCCTATCAGGGCTCAGGCACACCCAAACCATGAACGTGGAAGTCATGATCACCTCACCTGGGGGCCTCTCTGCTTCTTTTGCAGTTAGTTGACTTCAGCCAACCAGCTGTCAACAATCCAGTCTGACTGCAATTAAATAAAAGAAATATAAATCTGCTGAATTGCAGAGAGGACTGGTGCTGAGAAAATGTATTTCCACTGAAAAATTGTTTGTTCAAAAAAAAATCCAGACCCCCAAACAAGCTATTTAATCCCCATGAGGTACCTTTCAACTAAATCTTTAAATGTTAAAGTTAACAAATTAACTTTAATGTTTACATTTTTAATTCAAATTTCTATTAATAGCCTATTTTGGATTAATGTACCATATAAACACTTGCTACTTAATTTTTTATTCAAGGAATTTTTATTCATGGAACATATTTCAAACACAGTGTGTTTGTTGGCTTCCTCTTCACTGTGGTAGCTTTATGGGCTTTTAATGGAAATCTCTATACAGCAGGCAATCATCACTAATGGAAACAGTGCAAAAACTAAAATTAGTGCCTTGTTATTCAGAAGCTTTTAATATTCTTCCCCGTACTGCAGTAAATTCAGTTGTGGAATGATTAGATTATTCTGTGGAATATCAGAGCCAATTACTGCTTCACTGTACAAGAGGTATTAAATTACACATGGATTTTAGCCTTTTGAAATACTGCTGGTTGTGGCTTCCTCCCCTCTTCTCCAAATTGCTCTAGGCCACAATGTCTTTGGGCATAGTCGCTCCTAAAAATAGTCATTTTTTCCAGCCACAAGTATTGTAATATTTGTAAATCCATGTTGTTGTTGTTTTTAAATATGATGGTATTACTTCTGAAAGCAACATCCAATATACAATTCTTTTACAAAAGATAACTGACACAAAGCTCTTTTTGATTTTAAGGATTTACCTAATATGTCACTCCTAAAGCTCAAAGACAGTGAAATTTATTACCACTCTAGTTGAATTGCTTTATCATTCCAAACTCTCTATACAATAAAACATAGAAAAATCCAAAACCAAAAGTTGTTGTAGGTGTCACAGCAGAAATCAAGCTGAGAAGCAATGAATCGTTATCTTTCACTCATTTGCAAGAAAGCATATGAGATGTATGGAAGCCTCACAAGTAATTTTATGCAGTTACAGAGTTTCATAGCAAAGACAAGGCAGGCCGTGATTGAGGTGAAAGATGTGCTCTCAGGCTGGGATGGGGGGCATTAAGAAAAAACAGGCCTTTAGAAGCACAGGTTTGGGACCAAAAGCGTGCAGTGGGATGGAGCTTTTTTTTCCCTTCAGCATCAATGGTGTGTCAATTATTTTAGTTTGAGGACGGCTGAGAACTGTTGGACATTGTAACAAGATAAAGCAAAAGTCTTCCCTTCAGAGAGCAGAAGGCTATATGGGAGCTACATGACAGCCCTAGAGGCAGGAAAGTAAATGATCCCTGTGTTATGTTAATGGCTCTGGGGTTTGCCATAGAAAAGAAGGTGGGAAATCACCTTGTTACAAGATAGCTTAAGGAGAAAATTTGTTCCCAAAAGACTAGAAAAATGAAACCCAGAGGCAAAAAAATAGTTTTCCTTTGCCCTTTGTCACAGGGTCTCTAGAGACAAGTCTGTGAGCTCCTAATGAAATCAAAGAAAAGGTATTCCCTGGGAAAACAGGACTCTTCATATGGATGTCTGCCAGCAATGACATTGGGAAGGTTCAAGAATACTTGGCAATCAAGAAAATCTAGGAAAAGGGATTTTCCAGTATGTCAAATTTGGAAATGTACAGCCCAGCATGTTTTCCATTTATAGTATTCTCATTATAGCATACAGGGAAAATGTTATGATATTTGGTGGGAAAATTTCCTAAGCTTTCGGTGTATGTGAAAATCCAAGATCACCTTCTTTTAGGTGCACCTTGTCTTCTACACCAAAGTACAAGGCTCTAAATTAATTTTTGCAGAACAGAGATTAAAATATTTTAATTTTTTGTAAAAAGTCCTCATATATAATTGTACTTTGGAACTTCTGGCTGAGCTGAAACAACTAATTCACTATCAGTCTTGAAAGACTTATCCTGAGAATACTATATAATATGAGTCTATATATCTATATAACTATGTAATATCTGTGTGCATATATATACATTTTTATTTACGTATACTATGTATACATACGTACAATATACTATAAGCTACTATGTGGTAGCCCTGAAAACTGGTGTTTAGTTTTTCCTAGTTTGTCTTTGCTCTGATTCCCCTTCCAACACCCAAGGAAGAAAGAAAAAAAATAGCAACAAAACAGAACTGTAAGACAAAGCACACTCCAGAACTTCTAATAACCATACAACCTATTCATTAGCTGAGTAATCAGTGACATTGACATTAAAGAGGAAAAACTCACTGAAACAAAACCAATGATTTAACAATAATCTTGCACATCTAAATATTATGAACCCTATATCAAAGCATTAATCAAGTCTCCAAATTACAATAGGTAGCCTGACAGAGTTCATATTATTATGAGTTAATAAGACCGATGAGACTTAAAATCATTTTACTAGAACAGAAAAAAGACCCTCCATGATTCTTCAATAAATCTCTTCCCATCTTCTGTAATCAGGATCTCTTGTCTTCTTTCTTCCCCTCCACTACAAGCAATAATGGTCTTACCTTTATGTGCTTTGTCCTAGCACAGCAATTTCATCCTCAGTCCAGCAGTATCACTTGACACTGGATAAAGCTATGTCCTTTAGGAGGAGATTCTCATAAGTACTAACTCATCAAGACTATCAGAGGTGCTCCTTTGCCAGGAATGCTGAAAACTGGGGTACAAATGTGTCATGAAATCTATCCTCTGAGCTGCTGCTTTTTGCTCAACCATGGTAGCACGACCTCCCTGGAAGTTCATTTGCTTTACTGCACAGACTCGCTCCTCCTAAAGTGTCCATTCTCAGTTTCTTCACTTGGATTTTTTTTTTTTTAACCACATTCTTGACTTTCCCAATATGTGCAATATCTCTGCATTTTTCAGCTGGAGAATCTTTAAAAACCACTTACCCTAAGTGAGTGCCCTAAGTGAGATCCATCACAGAAGTGTTTCTTCTGAATTTTAGTTTTCAGCATGACCTCACTTACTATCAACAGCATCTGAAGTAATCTACCTGAATTGACCACAAGAATATCAGATGGCTTCAAGGAGCTCATATTTCTTTGTCAAATATTTATACCACATTTTAATCGGGTATACTTTCTGTAGCAGGATTTTAGAATCCGGCTACACACAGTGCTAGAAGTTTTAGAGGCTACCAAAATATTTAATTCACTATATTTCAGACTTTTGAAACTGCTCAGTTTTATATAACTAACAAAATCTTTCTTCAGCATTCATTTCACTTATAGTAAACTTTAAAGGGGCTTCATTGAGTTTATGGGAAAGTCAGGACATATAAATTATAATAAAAGATCTCCTTAATTTCTGAAATCCCTACACAAAGTTTTATTGCAGTTGATTTTTCTACTTTCCTCTGTTTAGTTTTGGCAGATGTTTCCTTCCTCCTGGACCAAAGCATCCATTGCATCCACATGCACCAGCATCCTTTCTCCTCTGAAGCCTGCAAATTGTCAAGCCTCAACACTAATCAACTTCACTGGGGATTTTACTGTTTATTTTGAGTAAACACAGTGGAGAAACATAGCCATATATTCCATGAGAGTTAAAATTCTCCGGATAGTTAAAACACCAAGGAACAGGTACGGCATGTGCAGTGTAAGCACAAGCTAACCCCCTTCCATCTGTACTAGGGCATCTCATCTGTTCAGTAATGGCTGACATGTAGGGAAATGAAAGATAATGTATCAGCCTCCACAGGGGTTGAGGACATCCAAAATCTTGCTAGAGATGCTCACAGTTTTTCAATTATGTTCCTTATCGTAACTGGGAGAGTTCAGTATACACATATCTAACACAGCACCTGGCAGCCAGGATGGGCTGACACAAAGCACAGTGCTGTTTACCAAATGCCTATTTTGCATCACTGCCTTAACTTTTAATCAAGTTCTTATCACATATTAATATGCAGACCTTGAGAAGCTGAACACATGACCTAGTTTAGTCACTTTTTTATCTAGCTGAAAGAATCTAGTAAAAAAGGTGCAAATAGAATTTTAGTGATCAATGAGGTTAATTTCCTTACTGTCTGCACATAGTATTTTCTATAGTATTTACTGGACAAAATTAAATGTATTTTAGGATATAAAATACTCATAATCTCTGTCTCATGCTAAGCTTATTAAGGAATTAGCACAGTTAAAGTCTGACAAAATAAAATATCTAAAGGAACTAGACCCCTAATTTTTAAACTGTCTTTTAAAGAGAGGGAAACCCCTGAGGAAAACAAACACAAAAAAGCCTCAATCCCTTCTTTTAATAGCTTCAAGGCAACTGTCAGACTGTTGTGATCAATAAAGTTTTAACTGTCTGGGTGCCCACAGGTAGTGTTATGGGCTCTTGCAAACAGTCTATTATAAATGCTGCAAAGACAGAAAATAAAATTATTCAGGCCCTAGTATTTCTAACTTACAGTTAAAATTTCATAAAATTTTTACTACATGTAACTTCTGGAACAAAGCAACAGACCAGCATTAATCCTCTGGTCAAGAATACAACATTATACAGTATGGGATTATAGTGAGGAAAGATCAAGTCTTTAAACAGTGCAGAGAAAAAGCAGTACAGGGGCTTTTTTCTTTTTCCTTTCTGAGTTCCTTTCTAACACTGAATTTCATTTTGGCAGGGATACTTTTTCTGTATCAAAACATCAAGGGATAACTAAAAAAAATCAAATATTCCTACCTTCCATTTGGACAACTGTGCATGGCATTAAGATGGTTGCAATAGAAGCAAATGCATTTTGTAAAAATACATTGAGGTTTTAATGCCTGTTTTCATCCTCTATTAGACCACATCTGACCTTGAAAATTGCTGAGCAGCTTCAACTCCATCTCCAAAGTTTCCTGAAAACCTCAATGGGGAGAGAAAGCACAGTGGTCAGAGCATTGGTCTCCACTTGTGGGGAAGTGAAGAGGTTCTCATACTCAGAAATGAGTTGGAGATCCCTGTTAAGAATGCTGAATATAAGAAATATTTGTGATAATAGCTGCAAATAAAGCAATATATTTCCTTCGCACTTTTAATTTTTAATAAATAAGCTTTCTCTGGTGAAAACAATATGTGATTCCTAGACAGCTCTCATGTGATACTGATCTTTAGCATGCTAAATATGAGTGTTATAGCATGGCAAACTTGCTCATTTATTAAGAGCATTAAATGGGAGGTAGCTATCAAACAAATAGGGGTTTTATGGAGCACCAGCTTGCAATAGGGAGAACAAGATTATTTATTTTGCATAAAATGCCGGTTAAAAGTCTTGAAAGAAATCTTCCATCCATTTACAGTGTGAACTAAACTCCTAATATTTAGTTGAGTTTACTTACCTGATTGTCTAACCTTTTAGACACTTTTCATGAAAGTATACATAGATGTACATAGCCATATATTTACATATATACATGCCTGGTTTTGTGTGTGTGCATCTATGTATGTATATTCATGTAGAAAGCAACATTGCAGCCCTGATTCTGCATATACATAAACGTTGGCTTAGCATTAATCACCTAATAAATTCTACTGAATTTGACTAGATTTCAATGTTAATGGGAATCTCACATAACTGCCCAATAAGAAATGTAAATGCATGTACATAAGATTTAGAGTGAAATTACAGCCCTATTGAAATTAAGAGAAAAATTCCGTTGACCATATAAAACAGTAATGTGATATATAAATTCCATTGTTCTACATTCAGCCTAAAAAACAAGACTGAAATTGGAGTTTCATTTTAAGTTTTCAGATATCCATTGAATGGCTCACATTGACTTCAAAAGGATGCAAAGTCGTAACTACATTGAGGGCTTCAGAAAATCCCAAGATTTTTATTGGCAATTTAGATTTCAACATGACTCATTGGTAATGATAGTTTATGTCATTTACTTCATCTGACAAAACCTCATGTAGTGAATAAAGTCATATCAGAGTCATCTTCCTGTGACACTACTATGCTCTTATACCAATTTGAACCAGTGTAACTCTTCTGATTACAGTTGGGTAACTACTATACTATATACAAGTAGAAAATGGAACTAGAATTACATTATTAATTATTTTCATTCAGAAAGAAAAGACAGCTGATCAGAACCATAGCTTACGAGTGGAGCTCACATGACTCATATACAAATTTATCATCTAACACTTCTGAAATTTTATCCTTTGTCCTGTATACTTTGAATAATGCCATTTGTTCCATTAACTTATTTAAACAGAAGATTATAGGTTTTTTTATAACATAAATCTCTTTTTTTCCATCATAGGGTCTTAAATTCAGGTCCCAACATCAAAGGGTTCTCATTCTATCGTTTTTTAAAGTAGGTAGCATGATTTTTAAAGTGAACTTCACACTGAAGATACATGTTGGATTTATATTTCCAGGAACAAAATTCCACTTTTCACTGAGCTAGTATGCTGCAGGCATGTTTTTCATGTCACTTCTCAAATTCTAGGAACTTTGTAGGTAAACCTTACTAAAGTCCCAGTGCCTTGTAAATCAGCCTTGTACTAGAGGGTATTGCATGTTTTTTCCACATCCATTTAACAGAAAGTCCTTCTGCCAGAACAATAAATAAAAGCAGCTATTTCAGCTATTGTATCACTTTTAAGGTGTAAATCCATTCTAAAAAATGAATTGAGAAAACATGTTCATTTTTCATAAGCCACCAAAACTTTCAGAAAGATTATGGTTTAGAGATCACCAGAAGTCTAAGTCTATGTAACCCAACAATGTTAATGCAACCCAATTCCCTTGGCTAGATGACCTCTCTGTTGTTCCAAAGAAAATTCATTTGCAAAAATCTTCATTTTAAAGAGTACCATGCTTTTTGCACTGAAATATATGGATTCATCCCAGAGGACCAGTTACAAATGGATTCCAATACTGTATTCAATTAAAATGTTCTTATAGCCTTATTACCTTCAATGAAGTAAAGTGATCTTCTGAACAAAGGCAGTCTTAATCATATCCTAAGTGCTTTGCTTAATTGGAACAAGGAACATGTAGCTTGAAATAATGTATTTCAGCAGGTTTTAACTATGATGATAAAACAGATGGAAACTGATATGATGTTATACGCCTCTCTCTCTCTCTCTCAAAAAAAAAAAAAAAAAAAAACAACACAGACCAACCAAGCCACATGCTTTTGAGACTGAGGCATTTATTAGGAAAATAAATCATATTTCTTTGCCCTTCTTTACATAGTCACCTCATGGCTAATTCAATTCTTCACCATCAGCTGAAATTTTCTCCTCATGATATGATCCCTGAAGTAACAAGAAATATGTGTGACATCTGTTTTCCAGAGTTTACAGATACTGAAAGGCCAAAGTCACACATTAGATTGAACAGTCCAGAACGGACATCAGAATGAGTAAATAAGCTACTAAAATAAACAGCCTATTTACACAGATCTTCTCACATTTGATGGCTTGGATATTACAGTTTTGGCAAATAGAAATAGCTAAAACCTTTAGCTTAGGTTAAGCCAAAAATAGAGCAGAAGTAGAATAATATTCCTTTTGATGTTTGGAAGAAACATGATGACAAGTCATTAATTTCAGTCCTTATCTCCAAAAGAGGTCTGGAAGCAATAATTTGAATCACTGTATCTTTTTTCCTACAATTACAAGCAAGCACTTCATATTATATTGTGTACCCTTATCAACCCTATTTTTTAAAAAAATCTCTCTGCTGTAAGTCACAAACTGGAAACTGGGAAATATTTGAATTTATTCACTGCCATAATCTTTTAGCTCTCCTCCACCCTGTTGTTTACTTTTCTCAACTAAACCAGCCACACTGTTTCAGTCTCTCCTCATAAGACAGGGTTTTGGTCGCTGTCACAGCTGCAGCTCCAGCCCAAACAAGCCCTTCCTGACTATGGCAGATGAGACACACTCCGAATTCAAGCCAAGATCTCATCAGAGCAATGTGCTCAGGAAATAACTCACTTAAAGTAGGCCTAAGATTGTGGTTGTCTTTTTAATGACCATGACAAATTGGTAGTTTATAGTTCGGAGTTTAGTAATGTGCCTTTTAAATCAATATTTCAAACTCAGCCAAGTCAGTAATGACCAACTCTTAACTTTGCTAGTAGCTTGATGATTCTGCTTTGTAAGCTATTTTCTTGGCTACATATTCATAATGCACTAGTACACATTGGGTTAGCAATGTGGGAAAATTTATTCTACCACTAACCATATGGTTTGTGTTCCTTGGATGAAAAACTTTTGTCTTCAGAGTTGTTTCCCACTTTCTAAGAGCTATACGTTTCCCAGAAAGAGAGAGTCCACCTATATCATTTCATCACAAATACTTTAAAGTAAAGCAGAAATTATTGTGCTGCAGCAATAAATTACAAAAAAATTGATTATTTGAGAACATTATTGGAGTCTCAAATTCATTAAAAATTTGTACTGTCAGTCTTTGTTCCTCTTGCAATATTCTAAACCCATGTTTAATAATGACATTTTAGACCTCATAGCTTTTTCTATGTGGTTTATTTAGGAAGTGCTTCAGTTTCAAGAATTCTGCTTCAGTAATTGTGGCTGCATGTGTCTTTCTTTCACTTACAAGATCCATATTCCCCAAGGAAAAATGCATTTTTCTGTTTTAGGACACTAACTAATCTCAATGGAATAAGTTTTTCTGATCTTGTGAATTTTGCATTCCTTTTCATGTCACACAGACTTCAACTAGAGGGGAATGATGATTGCCTCCACGGAGATTTTCTTCTCCTCTGAGGCCACGAAGAGTCTAGAACCAGGTCTCCCCCTTCCTGATCAGTTTTACCACCCATAGGTGGTGGAGGGGACCATCTCTTCTGAGCTCACCCAAGCAACCAAGACCAGGGAAACAGCTTCAGATGAAGGATTCCCATTCCCGTGGTTTCTGCTCCCACCGCTACTGCCACCTTCTGCAGCGAGGGACAGAGTGGTGATTTCAGACACAGCATTCCTTACAGCCTCTCCTATTGCCAGGATTGCATGTGGCCATCCTGTTCCTCTGTGTCATTTTTTCCCAGGCCTCCATATACATGATGACTTTGATGAATCCCATATTCAGCATCCTCGTTCTTCCTGTCCACGATACTTATGAATTTACATGCCAGGTTTGGGGATGTCTCTTCCTTCCTGGTGTCCCAGTACCAACATAACCATGCTGTAGTGTCCCTTTTATACTCTTTTATTCCTTGAACATTGCCAGCAAGGGTGACAAAATCCATTTTTATAGCATGTTTATGGATGGGAAGGATTGTAATTTGGATCCCTGGGTACAAGTACCATTAGGCAGCCACCAAAAAATAAAGCTATTTGTTAATTAGTAGTCCACATTAGAGTCATATTTACTGCTTAGAGATGATTGTTCACTAGCAATCTGTTCAGCTGTCCCTTCTTCCAATACTGCTATTTAAAATGACACTTCCTTTCGGCTTTACAAACACACAGAAAAAAAAGTTCATTTCTCCAGGCAAAAATTGTAAAATAAAAAATTCACCTGTATATTTTTGCTTATAAACAATGTTTATGTGGCATATTTAAACTTACAGGACAGCAATTTTCACTGAAAACAATGTATTGTAATTCCAGTTGCTGCTTGGTGTATATTAAGTGCTTAAACTAAAATACTCTCTTTAAAACAAACCAGTAAAAACTGTTGATTAGCATTTTCACAACTATTAAGAAACAATTATTTAATTATTACCATTATGATTATTTAATTGTAAATATTTAATTATTGCAATTACTATTATCACTAAGTTATTGTTCTAGTACCCAGATGGTGCTGCATTAACTGTCATGAGCTCAATATGTTGTTTTACTCACATTTCAAAGCTACTTTAGAAAAATGGTACTTAAAGACTTACCATTGCTTCTTCCAAGGTTATTCAAAAGGTATTCTCCCCACCAAAAAAGTAAAAAGAGAGCATGCTATTTTAGCAAATGGAAATATTTCTTCAACATGCACCATTAACAAAAAACATATGTGTGTACAGGGTTGAAATCAATGCCATCCATAAGCCATCATGGACCTTAACTATTTAGTGAAGTATCCTACTGCCTGTAGTATTCTTCTGCATACTTGGGGTCTGAAGAGGGTGAATGACCCTTACAGTGTATTTGGCCACTATACAACTGGTAAACATTTCTTTTACTAAATGCCGATGATCAGTTTGTGTCCTTCAGTATGGACGTTGATTGAGCTGATAATTTGTCCTTCATAAAAGCCAAAGCTAACAAAAAAGTTGCAAATCATGTAAATGTTCATTTACACATACAGTAAATGAAGTTTATCAGAGCCAGACAACCCCTATCTAAGGGATGGGCTGCACATACACATGATAACCTCCTGTGATGTGGAAAGACCCTCAAGTGACTCAACATATACTTTTACTAAGCGTGCTGCTATGTATTTAGAAACAGCCAAAATATTTACCCCAAAGTCATATGCACAAAGCAGACAACCTGTAGTCTCTTTTCCTGCTCACTTTTCTCCTGTTGTCCATCTTCTTTCTCCTCTCCCCATAGATACAGATACAGAAATAGTATAAAAATACACTCTCCTAACTGACCATAGGAGACCCAGTAAGCCAATAATCAGGCAATGTCACTTTACAGTACTTCAAAAAAGACCAAAAAAAGCAGCAAAAAAACCTCCTTGCATTTAAACCATTCTCAGTTGGAAGTTAAATCATTGTATTGTCGTGTTTAAACACCCATTTTTGGTACCATTTCTCTCCTGGCCTGGTCTCTTAGTTGCAGTTTCTGAACGGTGTACTTCTTGCTCTTTCTGGACATTTCTATTGCATCTTTCCCTGAGGCAGTTTTTATTTCACTGTTTCACTGAATCACATCTTCATCACCCTCTCGCAGGGTGAATTTGTGCACATCATATAAAGGGAGGCCCTGAGGAGAAGCCCAGGCTGGTGCGTCCACAAAGGTCATAACGGGGCAGCCTGTGACCGAGGGATCACCACTGCTCAAATGGGAACGTACCACTTTGGTACTGAGCTGGCTCCCGTGCAGCCAGCTCAGCTCCCTTCATAAGGGTGCCCCACACCTCTTCATGCTCGTATAGAAACCATGCATTCTCCAGGTTTGGATACCATTTGGTACAGGTGCATTCCCTCATTCTTTCATTTGCCATAAAAATGTGCTTATTTAAAAGACAATATTATGATTATTCCTATCTGATAGTTCAGAAAATAGAAATGTTTTAAAGTATTTTCAGCTGCACTCCCTGGTACATGTTTGTGAGCTTATGATTCACTGCATTCACTTAGAGTGAACTTGCTTCTTTTTAGAACTGAAATCTTCTGACACCGTTTTTTAACAGGAAAACCTGTGAATAAGCTGGTCCAGCTTCCAACACCTTGGCATATGCCAGTGGCAGAAGAAACCTGTCTGTCTCTCAACACCAAGCAGGAGATATCATCAGAACGAAAGCAATTCTATCCAGACTATGTCCCTTCTTTACCTTTGACTCAAGTGTGTTTGCTTAGCTGAGCTTCCTCTATCCCCTTCCTGACTAAATTTCAAACTAAAATAGGAAAGTCTTTTCAGTATAAAACATTGAGCCAAAAAAAAAATTGCATTGTGTTCACTACTTTTATTAGAAAAGTAATAATTTCATGGCTAGTTCCTCACAGGTGCTTCGAAGCTTTTGACAGAAGTAAAAAGAAAGGAGAAAAAGCATTGTGCCTTTCTGGCTTTCTGGTATGTATGCAGTGCTGTTATTTATTAAACCTTGGAATATTATTAATAAAAGATTTGAAAATCTTGAAAGAGAGGCAAGACCTCAGATTAACATAGTTCCTCAATATCATTACTCCACTGAGACATCATTATAATTTACAGACTAGTTCACTTCTCTTATCGGCATACATATTTCTTAGAGCAGAAATCTTGTTCTGAGCACTGTGCCAGCAGATGGAGATCCTAGAATAACACTGGTGGCTGAGCAGCAACTTTTACATGAGCTACGTGTACATGAGGATGTTCGGATGCACAGTGATCTGAATGTCACAAAGACCTTGGAGCCACATCCTGCTTTGTAATATTTATAGCTTGGATCAAAAACATAATGAGTTTGTGCTTAATCTGTCCTCTGCTTCATCAGTAAATGGTAGAGTTTTATAGATAAATTGTCAAATCCCACACCAAAATAATTAGTTCTGCCAGGCTTTATGTTTTCTCATTAACCTTATCTGAAGATTTTGTGCCATGTAAATTTTGAAAGAGGATTAGAGTCTTTAGGATACTTCAATGGTACATTATAAACAACCTTAGTAAAAGCATTTCATTGAAAGTTGTCATTTAAGAATCTTGAGGTTATTATTCATATTGGAAATTAGTTCAATAAGAAATTGTCACTTTATGGAAGCTTAAATACTCTCAGAAAAACCTGTTTTGATGATATTTAGAAAGAAATGGTGCTTAGTGGAACAACACTTTCTCTTATTAGCTCATCTACCTTGTTCTTTGATGAAATGGCTGACGGTCTGTTGTGAAGTCTCCGGTTTCAGGGTCTCAGTATATTTAGCTCCAAAAAGCTTTCAGTCTAGCAGTCTCAAGGGAGCTCCTCACAGAAACTGCTGCAGGTTTCTTTCATGCCCAACTCTGTCTTCCCAACATGGTCACCTTTCCTCTCCACTAAGTTGCCAGACATCTCATTTAGTTATTAAAAAAATTCAGGACAAACTATTATTTTGAAAATGCAGTTCTTGTTTCAAGGGAAATATAGTTATATTTGGCTGAATTATGGAACAAAAAAATTTTTGAAATTTCATATTTTTCCTGAGAATGGGAACATCTTCCCAGCTGTAATTTCTATTATCTGAATTATGATACAATTACTAAGGTCAAGGTTTCATTATTCTGGGTTTTGTATAAACACACAGTAAGACATGTTACTTAACCTCAACGGTTTGCAATTTCAGTAAATAAAGCAGACAAAGGAAATATTATTCTTCCTATAATACAGATGTGGAAATGCAATACGAAAACTTGAGGCTAATTCTTAGCTAGAGCAAATCATTTTCATTCTATTTACTTCAGTGGTGTTTCACTAACTTACATCATCTGACCACCAACTTCCACAGTCACACAGAAGGCTTGTGATATGTATGACAACAAATGTCAGACCTGGAGACCTTTACAGCCCAAAGCATGCTTTTTGGTAAAATGGCATAGGAAAACGTATTTTAATATTTTCATTTTACTTGTAGTGATTATGTTTTATAGTAATGGATAAAGTCATGACTGCAACACACCACAGCTGCAGTAAAAAGTAATTAGCTGTTGAATATTTCACTAGAGGTGCTTAATTAGCTCGTTTTCAGATGTTAAAAGTCCAGTTCTGAGTGTCTACACATTTTGACTACTAAAATAATTAAAATGAAAAATAATTGTATTTGCCTATGGTGGATTTGTCTCCTGAGCCATTATGTACCATTATTATGAAAAAGCAAAGTTATTAGCTTCCAACCACAAAGTTCAAACATAGCTGTAGACTTCTCAAAAGCCTGGGGAGTTAAGCCTTCTTGGGCAAACATCATCTCTATATCCCATCCTTGCCTAGCATTTTCCTTTAAACAAGTGTGTTTCGTGTCACTACAAATGTCTACTGTTTTGCAAAAAGATCCACAACAGCAGCTAATTTAGGAATTATTTTGGTTGTGTAATGCAGTCTCATGGTTAATATCCAGTAACATTACTAGGGCAACAGCAATTTTGGCATAAAAGGGTTATTCTTGCTGAGTACCACCAGTAGTGCTAGAAGCATCAAAGGGAAGGCAACAATAGTGGAAAGGAAAGTCTGTAAGACCTCGGCCCCCATGCAAAGTCGCCCTGTGGGCAGATTGCAATTTGGCACACAGGGAGCCATTAGGATGAATATCGTCTAGGGAAAGGGATGCTACAGCCACAGCACAGCTCGCTGGGTGCCACATTAGCGTTGCTCTGTGCAGAACAACTCAACGCTCCAGTTCCACTCTGACAAGATCGCAAGATTAGTATTGCATTTCCAAATTCCTATCATTCTCCTGAAGCTGAAGAATCCATGGAAATTAAAAAAAAAAAAAAAAAAAGCTAGAACTAATCAAGCAGAACTGAAAAACTGCTAAGCATTGTTTGTCATGTTTTTTATTTGAAAATCTTACTGAATCATAAGTGGATGATTTACAATCTTGTGTCACAACCAGGTGATAGAGTTTCTTAGCTTTGAACACACAGGAAAGTGAATTTTTTTACTTACTAATAATGTGTTATGCCCATAAGTACTGTGACAGATTTCCTTAGGACTGATATGCCTAATTGCATGTTTGCAGTCTGGCCCTTATTTACCACAATTTTTGTTCTGTTATTCAATGTAAGCAACATGCGACGCAGCAGTTCATTGTATATTAAGATGTTGTTCTGAAATTTATGAATAACTTCATAAAACAAGCTGTGATCATTATTTGGGACTATAGTTTAACCTGAGTAACAGCTGGCTCATAGCTTCTTTGGATCAGAGTGCTACCTGTGTTTGGGGACTATCTTATGCACTGGTAGGAAAGCCGTTTAACCTGCTTTCCTGGAGCTGCTTATTTGCCCAGGTAATAGTGATGAGGAAGATAAATCACAAGCCAACAAGACCAGAAAAATTAGTCTTTCTTTTCTGGTCAGAATTAATATCTGGGACAAAGCAGGACTTTTTTGCTACAAGAGAACCCAGCCTGAAGCCAATTTTTGAACGTTTTGGCCCCTAGTTCTCTCTGTGACAGTCATCAGCGAAACACCATGGTCAGCTCCAATTTGGCTGACTTCTCTACTGCTGTGTCAAAAGGAAGTCCTGAAGGCACAGAACCTGTCCCCAGCTTTGAAAGTAGTGTAAACAAAGAGACTATTTGTCACTTAAGGGCTTCATTTCCCTCAGAGCATTCCTGTTTATTACATGACAATTAAAAGCAACATCGCTTTAGAAGCAACTTCAGGATTCACTTCTGCACCAAAGAGTTAACTGGATTTTGTTGCTATTGCTGAAATCTCATCCAACAATTCAAAAAAAAAGGTTCATAAATGAATTGAAAAGGAATTGTTCCCACCACATGCTTTATAAACCTTCTGTATTTAGAATGGTTTATTTTTATGACACCTACATCCTGCACATGAGCTAGGAGGATATCTGCACAGGTCACTCGCTGGAGATGGTGGAGATAAAAATGGATCAGTATACATGGATCTGACACAGGAGAAAATTTTTTTTTAAAAAAAAGGGAACATACTGAGCCTTGAAGCCTAGCCTGAAGGAGGCTGAGACCAGGCTTTGTTTGGAGTCACGAGCACAGAATTTCCTACAGTTGTAGCAATGCCATTTATAATGCTTTCCTCCACAGGCTATTACAGAATACAGATCACTAGATTTATGTGATTATACCAATGAGATATCCTGCCTCTATCTTGTGGTTAGCTACTACCTGAACAACAAAATGGGATATGGAGTGGCACAGCTGACTTTTGCTTTGCTTTTATCGGCCTGAAGATGCAGACAGCACAGAACCAGGGGAAGGCAAGGCTGGAGTGTGGCAGCCATTAACCTGTGCTGCTGCCAGAATATTTTGCAAAGTTGAGCTGATTTTTAATTTTGACCAGGCACTGCTAGACACAGTAGGAATTTTGACTACTGTGGGTACAGTCCAAGTCTATCTTTTTTACCTGTGGCTGTGCATTTGTTAACACACAGTCTAGCGTGAGACAGGAGAAAGCCACTTCTATAATCTTATGGTAACTGCAGCTGCTCAGCGCCCTTGAAAACCAGTATTTTAATTCTGAACTTCCTATTTATAGGCAAGACGGTGGTTTTTCCCTGCACACAGACAAGCCAGCACTTTGGCCTAAGATGTATGAATTTTTTTCTGGGGTCTAATTTCTTCTCCGCTTTCTCTGTGCTCCCATAACTACTGAAACTTGTCCATCCTTGGTTCAGTTGTAGCAGGCACTGTTTTAGAGATGGGGAGACAAAGCTGAACTTTATAAGCTTTCTGTATTTAGAATGGTTTATTTTTAATGACACCTACATCCTGCATATGAGCAAGAGGATATCTGCATAGGTCAGAGATAAAAATGGATAATTTTATTCATGCAGATACTGGAAATAAAACTACTCATTTCCTGTCCTTGCCATAAACTGGTTTATAGATGAAGAGTAGTAGATATAGTTTGAGTAGTAATACCATATGGATTCTTACTCCTTGTTATATTCCTGAGTTATATATAAAGGTCAAGTAGTAGTTGACCAGCTTTCACAGCTTAAACTAAAATTTACTCTTTCCTTTCTTTTTTTCCTGAAATATCCCCTATACATTAGAATTAAAAAGGTATTCTAAAGTCTACATTTAACTTATTACAAATTATGATGAAATTAGAAAAATGTAATTATTACTGAAAAAGCTGCAGCATTTCCACATATTAAATCTTGTACTGAAACTTTTGCTTTCATTGTTTCACAGAATGTATCCATAAATGTCTAAGTTCACAGTTTGAATGACAAATCATTAAGCTCTCTTTTTGCCAATGAAATGTCAAGTTTTTAACTGTGTGAATAATTTGCCTTTCCAGTTAGGCTTATCTGAGAAGAAAAAAAAAATAAACAAATCAAAATAAGGTTCATGGTACCTTCTTATTCTGAAGACAAGTGAACATAAACAAATGAATTAGAAAATCTTATACCTCCCATACACAGAATCACAGAATCACTGAGGTTGGAAGGGACCTCTGGAGATCATCTAGTCCAACCCCCCTGCTCAAGCAGGGTCACCTAGAGCACATTGCACAGGATTGCATCCAGGCAGGTTTTGAATATCTCCAGAGAAGGAGACTCCACAACCTCTCTGGGCAACCTGTGCCAGTGCTCTGTCACCCTCACAGTGAAAAAGTTTTTCCTCATGTTCAGATGGAAGTGTCTGTGTTTCAGTTTGTGCCCGTTGCCTCGCGTCCTGTCACTCGGCACCACTGAAAAGAGTCTGGTCCCATCCTCTCGATACCCTCCCTTCAGATACTTGTACACGTTGATAAGATCTCCTCTCAGCCTTCTCTTCTCCAAGCTAAACAGGCCAAGCTCTCTCAGCCTTTCCTCATAAGAGAGATGCTCCAGTCCCCTAATCATCTTTGTGGCCCTTCGCTGGACTTGCTCCAGTAGTGCCACATCCCTCTTGTACCGGGGAGCCCAGAACTGGACGCAGTACTCCAGATGTGGCCTCCCCAGGGCTGAGTAGAGGGGGAGAATCACCTCCCTCGACCTGCTGGCAACACTCTTCCTGATGCACCCCAGGATACCATTGGCCTTCTTGGCCACAAGGGCACATTGCTGCCTCATGATCAACTTGGTGTCCACCAGCACTCCCAGGTCCTTCTCCGCAGAGCTGCTTTCCAGCAGGTCAACCCCCAACCTGTACTGGTGCATGGGGTTATTCCTCCCCGGGTGCAGGACCCTGCACTTCCCTTTGTTGAACTTCAGGAGGTTCCTCTCTGCCCACCTCTCCAGCCTGTCCAAGTCTCTCTGAATGGCAGCACAGCCCTCTGGTGTATCAGCCACTCCTCCCAGTTTTGTATCATCAGCAAACTTGCTGAGGGTGCACTCTGTGCCTTCATCCAGGTCATTGATGAAGAAGTTGAACAAGACTGGACCCAGTACTGACCCCTGGGGGACACCGCTAGCTACAGGCCTCCAACTAGACTCTGCACCGCTGACCACAACTCTCTGAGCTCTGCCATTCAGCCAGTTCTCAATCCACCTCACTGTCCACTCATCTAGCCCACACTTCCTGAGCTTGTCTATGAGGATGTTCTGGGAGACAGTGTCAAAAGCCTTCCTGAAGTCTAGGTAGACAAAATCCACTGCTCTCCCCTCATCTACCCAGCCAGTCATTCCATCAGAGAAGGCTATCAGATTGGTTAGGCATGATTTCCCCTTGGTGAAGCCATGCTGACTACTCCTGATCACCTTCTTTTCCTCCACATGCTTGGAGATGGCTTCCAGGATGAGCTGCTCCATCACCTTTCCAGGGATGGAGGTGAGCCTGACTGGCCTGTAGTTCCCTGGGTCCTCCTTCTTGCCCTTTTTGAAGACTGGGGTGACACTGGCTTTCTTCCAGTCCTCGGGCACCTCTCCTGTTCTCCATGACCTTTCAAAGATGATGGAGAGTGGCTTAGCAATAATGTCCGCCAGCTCCCTCAGCACTCGTGGGTGCATCCCATCAGGGCCCATGGATTTGTGGGTGTCAAGTTTGCCTAAATGATCTCTAACCCACTCCTCCTCCACCAACGGAAAGTCTTCCTCTCTCCAGACTTTCTCTCTTGCCTCCAGGGTCTGGGGTTCCTGAGGGCTGGCCTGAGCAGTAAAGACTGAAGCAAAGAAGGCATTCAGTGACTCTGCCTTCTCTGCATCCTTTGTCACCAGGGCACCCACCCCATTCAGCAAAGGCCCCACATTTTCCCTAGTCTTCCTCTTACTGCTGATGTATTTGAAGAAGCGCTTCTTGCTGTCCTTGACATCTCTAGACAGATTTAATTCCAAACGGGCCTTAGCCTTCTTCGTTGCATCCCTGCATACTCTGACAACATTCCTATATTCCTCCCAAGTGGCCTGTCCCCCTTTCCACTTTCTGTATACTTCCTTCTTCTGGTTGAGTTTTGCCAGGAGCTCCTTGCTCATCCATGCAGGTCTCCTGCCTCCTTTGCTTGACTTCCTACTCATAGGGGTGCACCGCTCTTGAGCCTGGAGGAAGTGATGTTTGAATATTAACCAGCTCTCTTGAACACTCCTTCCTTCTAGGGCCCTCACCCATGGGATTCCTCCAAGTAGGTCCCTGAAGAGGCCAAAGTTTGCTCTCCTGAAGTCCAGGGTTGCGATCCTACTTGGTGCCCTGCTGCCTCCTCGCAGGAACCTGAACTCCACCATCTCATGGTCACTGCAGCCAAGGCAGCCCCCAACCTTCACATCTTCCACCAGTCCTTCTTTGTTTGTTAGTACGAGGTCCAGCAGCACACCTCTCCTTGTTGGCTCCTCCACCACCTGTGTCAAGAAGTTGTCACCAATGCTCTGCAGGAACCCCCAGGACTGTTTGTGCCTAGCTGTGTTGTCTTTCCAGCAGATATCGGGGTGGTTGAAGTCCCCCATGAGAACCAGGGCCTGGGATCATGAGGCTACTTCCAGCTGTCTGTAGAAGGCCTCATCGACTTCCTCATCCTGATCAGCTGGCCTGTAGTAAACACCCACAGTGTCACCCATGCTAGCCTGCCCTTTGATCCTTACCCATAAGCTCTCGACTCGCTCTTCATCCACCCCTAGGCACAGCTCAATACATTCCAGTTGCTCTCTCACATAAAGAGCAACTCCACCACCTCGCTTTCCTGGCCTGTCTTTCCTAAAAAGCACATAGCCATCCATGACAGCACTCCAGTCAGGCGAGCTATCCCACCATGTCTCTGTAATGGCAATGAGATCATGGCCCTGCGACCGCACACATATCTCTAGTTCTTCCTGTTTGTTCCCCAAGCTGCGTGCATTGGTGTACAGGCATTTCAGGGAGGTGATCGAGCATGCAGGTTTCCCAGGAGGGGTAAAAGAGGGTCCTCCATAGCCACATCCCATGCGCACTTCCCTGGCTGCATTCACCTGCTGGAGGCATCCTGACTTGAGCAGTCTTTTGCCAACTACCCTGTCACTATAACTCTCCCCTTCCCCCATCTTTCCTAGTTTAAAGCCCTCCTTACCAGGTTGGCCAACCTGTTGGCAAAGACCCGCGTGCCCCGCCTCGTGAGGTGGATCCCATCTCTTGCCATCAGTTGTCGATCTTCAAACAGGGTCCCATGGTCACAGAAACCAAAACCCTGTTGCCAACACCAGCGGCGCAGCCAGTCGTTAACCTGGAAAGTCCGTCTCCTCCTCCTCTCATCCATCCCCCTCACTGGCAGGATTGAGGAGAAGATGACCTGGGCTCCCAGACCCTTGACCACCATCCCCAGAGCTCGGAAATCCTGCTTGATGGTCTCCAGTTTGCCCTTGGTGTCATTGGCGCCCACATGAAAGAGCAGCAGTGGGTAATAGTCCGAAGCATGGTCAAGCCTTGGCAGTCTTTCCATGACGTCTCTCACACGAGCCCCTGGCAGGCCACAAACCTCTCTAGACATGAGGTCAGGTCGGCAGATAGATGCCTCCGTCCCCTGTAGCAGGGAGTCCCCCACAACAATCACCCGCCGCTTTTTCCGGGCGTTCCGGCAGGGCACTGGGTCTGTTGTCCCAGGTACTTCCCTGGCAGCCATGCCCATCTCCTCCTCATCCTGGAGGGCACTAAACCTGTTCTTCAGCTTCAGGTCTTCAGGAGGAGTAGGAGCCTTTCTCCTCCCACGAGCAGTGACCAGTTTCCAGCCTTCTTCTACGGTGTTATGATGTACCGTTTCACACGGCACAGAGCCCTCTGGCAACTCCACTGCTGCAGGGGGTTGGGACTCCTGGAGCTGCACAGTCTCCGAGAATACCCTGTCTATCTCCTGCTCTGCTTCTCGGATGCTGCGCAGCCTACTGACCTCCTCCCGTAACTCCCTTACCTGACAACACAACTCGTCAACAGCAGCACACCTCCTGCAGGAGAGCTGACTGCCAGCCCAGGCCTCCTGGAGAGGCCCCAAGCACTCCCTGCAGCCTGACACCTGGAGAGCCGCATCTACTGTCAGAGGGTCAGTCTGGGTCCCAGCCTCTGACACAGCAACTCCAACAGCCACTGGGGAACGCGCTGTGCGGCGTGTCACGACCATACTTGAGGAAGCGTACACCACAGGGAACAGAAACAAAGGTCCCTTCGCGCGCCCTGCTGCGCAAACTGCTGCCTCTGTTCGCTGCGCTCTGGGAGCTGCGCTCTAGGCCTGGCTCTTATATAGGCCTCTCCCTAGCACTGACTCACAGGGTGCTTGACCGCCCAATCAAGGGCCACTGGGATCAAAGGCCCCAACCCCCTCTGGTCAGGGGCAACCCAGAGAGCTCGTTAGCAGCAGCCACTCCTAGCTAGAGCTTTTCCCACGAGCTTTTCCCAGGAGAAGTCAAGGCCTCCTGCAGTTGTCCTTGCCTAGCTTCCCCTTTCCTGTTCACAGCGATCACCTTCTAGGTCCTCGGGGGTCCTCAGAAAGCCCACAACTTCCACAAGATCCTCAAGTTCTAGTCAGAGCCCAATCACTGCTGCGCAAACTGCTGCGTCTGTTCGCTGCCTCTGTTAGCTGCGCTCTAGATACAAATAGATACAAATTTGTATCTAGTACACTAGATACAAATAGACATCCCTGGTTTAAACAAAATGTAATTTAGACCTCAACTATGACATCACCTTCCATTTAGGTAAAACTGGAGATTTCCTAATTTTCTTCTTATTCCACCATCAAAATGAAACAAGTTTTCAGAAAAGTTTTTATGAACTACTGTAAAAAGAAAGATTTTTTTCTGTCCTAGACTAGCCAATAGCCTGCTATTGAGAAAACTCACCTGACATATGCTGAATCCAGCTCAGCATTGAATATGCTCTCATATCAAAGTATCTAAGAAGGAAATTTCTTATCTTGGATATTTACATGAATGGATTTTTGTAATATCTAAGTGATACATAAAATTTTGTTATACGTCCGTAACACCCTAATGGAAGGAGCCCATGTAACAATCCCTGTGTTGCAGAAGGAGAATTCAGGCATCCAGAACCACATCTTAAAATATATTTAGGAACCGAATGCCCAGAGAAATCAATGATAGACCAGCACATACATATCTTTAAAGATCTGAGCCTGAGTTAACCAAGGCCACAGAGGCAGCATTACTGCCATCTATAACAGTAATAGCCCAACTATAATTGTTATACAGGACCTCAGGAGAGTGCTCTGTGCTGGCAAACAAGCCTTCCTAACAGTGACAATTACCTTTAAATATCTCCTTACACATTTTTCTGGGCCAGGAGAGAGCAGCTTATACCTTGCAAGACTGAGACCAAGAGGTGGTTGTGGGAAATGTCTGATTTAGCTAAATTATGAAGCTGGGAGCATCCGTGCTGAAACTGCTCTATTGTTCTGATGGTCTGTTCTACCCCAGGTCAAATTAAACAGGAATTGAATGTACTCTGAATAAAAGCCTGGGAGAGAACCGCTTGAATCTCAGCTATACTAATTTTTCAGCCAGCAAGTAATTAATCCTAACAGCCCCTTACTCAAGACCTCAGGCAAATGTTGGAAGCTATATTCATTCAAATTCTTCCGCAGCAAGAGAAATGGCAATTTATTTTATTAGCTGAAGCAGTTAGAACACATCCTGAGGGGAACAGAAACTCCTTTCATTGCCTCCGTTAGCCATATGGCAATCAAACAAACCTTGGACGTGCTCAGTCTGGGACAACAGAAGGGCTTAAGACACTGCTGCCCGACTGCTGAGCAAATCCCCAGGGCTCCCACCACTTACTCCCAGCTGCGAGCTCAATTGCAGAGGGGTCCCAGGGCTGAGGATAGGGTATGGGGGAGCCCTCGATATCACTGGAGGGCACGAGCTCCCTCTGCGCATAGTGGAGAGGTCTCCTACTCCCTCATTCATGCCCTCCATGATCTGCTGTCAGTCTTCCTTGCAAAACTTGACATCTCTAAGTTAGATTGTTCCTTTTGTGTATTATCATTGTTATCACTTGCCTCCCTAATTAATTTTTCAGTGCTGAAAAGCACTGCAACATTCATGAATAAATCAGCAGAAAACACCTCCCTGTTTCACAGCTGTATTTAGATCACATTTCCGAATTTATGTGAATGGGTGACTTCCAGAACTACTTTAAAGAAAAGCTAAATTGTTTTCAAATTTGAAAATAAATGGGAATTAGAATCATCCCTTCCAAAATTGCCTTTTTACCATTTCATATTTTCTTTTCTAGCAGAAATCTGCCAAGTAGTATGCTATAACTTGTTACAAAGCAATATAATGTAATTAAATGCCCATAAGCCTTGTTGGTCAAACAAAACATCGCGCTGCAGAATTAGAGCCACGGGGTTTGATTTTACTCTTTGATATGTAAGTGCACGTCCTTTTGTGCTCTGTAAAATTGAGCGTGCATGCAAAATATCATATGTTGCCAAACATAATGATAATTTCCACCAACAAAAGAATCAACTTTTCAAATGTTTATTTTGTGCAAATGAATGCAGAACAATAGCTTCAGCATTACAGATTTATGGCTACTACTTATCACTATTGCATCATATTGTCCTCGGCTTGTAGAAGTGTGCATTAAGTCAACACGTGGCAGAGTTATATATATTAGTCAAAGGAATATGTGGCTAGCTCTGTTCGGTTCCCTGCGTGCATGGGAGAGTAAGCTTCCCAGCAGCCCGGCTGGCAGGGCGATGAACCCCTTATTTCTCTCGGAGACCTTGCAGCAAATGAATGTCATTTGGGGTGGAAAGAGCCAAAGTTATGCTCTCCTGTACAAAGAGGAAATAACAGCACGTTTGAGTTGGCCAGAGGTTTGCGATGGAGAGGACTGCGGTCTTGTCCTCCATGTGTGCTCTCATTTTGGAGTCAGAATTAGGACGGCAGCACATCTGCCCTTGGGTGGAAGGAGCAACTCACATTACTCTCAGAGGAACTAAAACTGGCCGTGGCTTGCTAGTCAAGGTTTATGGAAAATTCTGAATGTTGATTTTATTCCAGTTGTAAGCTGTGTTAATGGGAATTTTGTTTTAAATTTATGAATCCTATTTAAGAGATTTATACACTTGGCAGGATCCTCCTTGCTCTCACTGATTGTATGCTTCCAGTACAATACAGAGGTGTTTTGATGACTATAATTTTTAATGTATTTAATGTGATTACCAAGTATGTGTTCCCAAGAACTTCAGTGATTTTAATTTATGACCCCTGTGGCAAAGGCAAGACAGGAATAATTCTGTAGAAGGAAACTGGTATACTGAGCTAAGGTTCACAAACAGAGAGGGGAAAATTGCAGACAGCACTAACAACTTACTGAGTGGCATAAGCAAGCTGTCTGCTCAATAGCACCTCCTCAGAACAGATGTTCCTTGCTATATACAATTCACAGAGGTCAAATTTTTTTCATTAAACATTTTCAATGACAAGAAAGGATCCTGGCTGGGGACCAGACTGTATGAACTCTAACCGCTCATCCTCCCTGAATGGATTTTCTCCCACGTTGCACAAATCATTATCCTCAGACCGACAACCATCCTTTGCATAAAGTTACAGCATGTGGCATTTCAAACATTTAAACTTTTTATGTGATTGGGACACTCTCTAATGACAAAAGAGATAGCATCCCTCTTGCATCCCCCTGCAAAACATACACATATTTCCTTACTGCTTCTGAATTTCACAATCTCTGCTTTGCCTCTCCCTCAGTTAGGCCTCTGCCCCATTAAAACTGATATCCATGCCTCCTTTGGGGCTGAGCTTTAGCTAGTCGCTTCCAGAAGACTGCTGGCAGATTGTCCAGATCTATGTATTTAAATGGACAGTGTGATCAAGAAATCCTGTGGCTTCCTGGGAGTTTGCCCAGCTCTTCATTTTCTACCTTTTACTCCCTTCTCTTATTCCTGCTCCATTTTTATGTCTCCCCTCTTGTGCCTCACTACCCTGTTTCACCCTTATCCTCACCTCATTTACCTTTGGGTTCTCATCAAACTCTACCTTCTCCCTGGATCACCTTATTTTCTGGTTACTTCAGGTTTGATCTTCTTTCACATTTAATTGATGCTTGCCCTTTTCTAATACAATTTTTGCTATTTGCACCATCATGATAGTGGAATAAACAAATGCCCCTGGCAGGGTGCTAGCAAGCAGTAAAAGATTTATTTTGACAGAAAGTGCATTTCTCTGTCCCTCTTTCCTTCCCAGTGGTTATTGGAATATCTCACCATCTTAAAGACAACAAATAAAAACACTGTGAAATTGTTGCACTGCATGTCAAGGTCAAAGTGACTGAGATGAGGTTGCAGCTGTAAAATTAGCTCTTGTATTTTCTAATGCAACATTTATTATTAGAACCAATTATTTTTTCCAAATGTGTTCATAAATCAGGCAAATGGCACTTTGTAAAGCACTCTCATATAAGGAAGTTATTTGCCAAGTTACTTATTTCATATTTGCGTTGTTTACAGTCCCTTTTATTTAGCATTTTAAAATGCAACTCTTGAATGGTCTAAAGAATACACAGTTCAAGTTGGGCTAAACTCTGACTCCTTGGCTCTTCCTGAACAGTTCTTGACATCCAAATACAAAGGGAGCTAATAAAGGTTGTACTAAATCAAAGATATCAAAACGCAGCCCAAGAAATTGTCTTCACATTGTTTGCCCTTCACAAAGTTATCGTTACTGATACAATATAAACATATTCTGTATCTGCCTAGACAGGAACTACGTCTAAAGTGTCCTGTTTATAAGCTTTGATTTCTAGAATAAAAGAGTGCCCATGTAAATTCCTGTCTTTGTTTAACATATATGCACGCTAAACAACCATATTGGTACTCTTATTTGGTGAGGCCATGCAGAAAACAAGAAATACGTAAACAAAACAATTTTTTTGAGCTTGACTGCTTCCTCTGTGCTTCCAGTCTCCAAAATATGAGGCAAAGCGGGCTGTGGGCTTTGTCGTGTACTCCAGCATTGCACACCACAAGCTGCTTTGAATGGCAAGAGGGCATATAAATGCTAACCCTATAGGGCCTTCTCAGAGGACGTGCTGGCCCCGCTTTGTATACTTCACACGGTGATGTTTCCAGCGCAGAATAATCCCCCTTGATTTCAAGGGGGTAAGGCAAGTACAGGGACGGATGCGACCTTCTGAGATACCAAACCATCAAAAAATGCCCCTGTTAAAATCCACACTTCACATGCCAGTTAGAAAGCACTTGCCTGCTGTGTGTGAGACACTGCAGGAGGCAGGGTTTGATTTGAAACCGCAAAAGCTGACATCGTCCTTTCCTCTTCCCCTCTCCCCAAAACAAGGAGAACCACTGAGCAGCCACAGTTTTTAACTCCATTGGAAAGCCTGATTTTAAATCAGCTGGCAACTGTATTAGCTAGAGTTGAAAAGAGTCAGGCATTTAGATACTGAGAGGGTACCAGTTAAGCCACAATTTTCCTAGTCTGTTATTCAGTGAAGGGAGAGATTAGGACACTGGCTATTGCCTGGACTGACAATAATCTGCAAGGATTTCTTGAGCTAAGTCTAACCAGCTTTGAGGATTAGTTGCAACTTTCCCTTCCTAGTGGGACTAGTAACCTTTCCATAATGGATGAACTCACCCAACAGTAGCCTTCAACACTCCAGAGGAGCATCTATCTGCTACAGAGGTTGTGGCACAGTTATTGTAAGGGCTCTGGGCAGCAAAGATGGAAATTTAGCAGATGACACATTTTATGTCCCTCAAAACATCAATGTGGTTTCATGGGAACAGATAACTCTGCATAAATGTTATCAATTTTCTCCACAAAATAGATAGAAATGTCAGGAGGGACCCAAACCAAGAACAAACTAAGCTAGCTCAAATTCATCATCACCCTATCCAATTTTTCTGGTCCTTTCAGTTAGCTAATTGTTTTCTGTCTTAGTGGAGTTTTGACTAAAGAGTGCTTAGGTTAACATTTCATCCTTTAGGCTAGAGTCTCTGATGACACGCAAAAAAATTTTTTTTTCTGTAGCTTTTAGACCAGCATGTAGTCACAAAGGCAAAAATCAGTGAAAGACTTTATCCAAAGACTCTGAAAAATTAGGAGTGATCCAGTCTGTCACCCACCCAGGAGAGGGTGCTATGTATTTCTCTTTGAGAATCTACCCATACAAAATGGCTCTTATTGGCCCTTCCAAAAAACTGCAATCTCCAGATATCAGTTTCCTGCCTAACCTCAGTAGAAATTATTTTTCACTCAACCCTCTGCAATTTTTACGTGAGTCTTAATTTAAAAGGTGTTAAATGTCATTAAGTAAGGATATACATTTCAGGCATCACATGTCTGGTCTATGTGGCATGCCAGGAAGTCATATCGCTGTGGGAACCATACCAAAACATGCCAAAAAGCAAGTCCCTCATGAACCAAAGTCAAGTACTAAGTAAATGGCTTCCCACAGTCAGAGTTCAAACAAAACAAAAGAATAAGATTTCCTGGATAGTAATACTATTTCTGTTGATGTCTCTGCTGTGCTATTTGACCACTAGAAAATGCCATGAGATTTCCCAGAGGCAGATCGTGGCTCAATGACAGATCTGATAGTCAATCACAATCTGGCAACATAACCTGGAGGTGGTGGGGTGAAGAGAAGCAGACACTGTCTCCTTTTTCAGGAAGGAAAGCGGAAATATTGATTCCTTTGCAGCTGAGACTTAGAAGATAAAACAGTTAGTAGGGAAGTTAACATAAATCTGTTCTTCTCGTTGCCAGACCCTGACTTTGATCCCACTGTCATCAGTATACATCAGGAACAACTTTGTTCTGACGGAGACCAGATACTCACAGCTGAGTTTAAAAGTTGGTGACACCTGACTTGCTCAGTACAGCTACCAAACAGTAATGAAAACCTTTCCTCACAGTGGAAAAATAAGACTTTTTGATGAAGAGTAATGTTTGTCCAGGTAAAGGACATCTTCCTTTAAACCCTCTGTAATTGCTGATTGCACACTGTTGCTTTTTCCTCTTTGAGCAAAGAAAGAAGAAAGCAGCAGCACACACCACTGAAGAAGGTGTCTCGGGATCTCCAAATTTACCATGGAAAAAATTCAGATCCTGGTTGTTTTATTTAGATTCAAAACACCATGAAAAGACACTCACTAAGGATGCCTCACAGCAATAAATAATTGTTTGCTGTAATATAACAAAAATATTCCAAACTGGGAGGGAGATAAATAAGAGATTTCCCTATCTAGTTATCCATGCCTGTGCACAGGTACCTTCTGCAGCATCTCTAAACAATAATATTACATAGCCAATTTGACAGGAGGATTTTAAGCCATTTTACAAACATTAGGAGGCAGTACAAGTTGTGAACTTCTTTCTTGTGTAAAAAGGTAACTGATACAGAGAGCTGAGCAGTTTCAGGCCCCTTATCAACTCTGCAGTTTGACCTCATCTTTCCACTAGTCCAGCCCTGGCTATTTCCATTTCTCACTCTCTCCATGCACCTGAAGCTGGTTGGAAAACTGGGTATTACACCTGCAGTCTGCTTAAAGTAACACCCCAGATCCAGCTGTGCTTACCTCTAGTAATGGGTTGATAATCCTTCTTCATCTTGCCTAGAAACAGAGAGCAGTCTGCTCCCAGTGGCTTTACCGCAATGATTAAAAGACAAATATTACTAACAGAACTAATTGTCAGTTGTTTTGTTCCTGATTCACACCAATGAAAGATAAACTAATGCCCTACCACTTTTAGCATATTTTTAATATTTTTCCCAGATTTTTAATTGTTCTACTTAAAAAAAAAAAAAAAAAAAAAGTTAAGCTATCTTACGTTTAGTTTTGCTTCCAAGAAAACCAAAGCAAATTTTCCACTTCCAATGCAAGCAAAGCCAAATTTGCTCTAGCAGTAAAGAAAAACTTGGTAGATTTATATCCTTGCAAATGAAAGGACCGGGTTTGGATCATCAGAACTACCACTGTTGCATTTTTTGTGATTACTATGCATATGAACGAACCCCAAACATCTGGCAAAACAATGATTATCTGAATAAATCAGGCATTCATTTTTAATTACTTACTGAAGTTTTTTTTTTCCTGATTAAAATATTTTAGTCACACCATCAAAGAGCAGAAATACTGCTGTGAGTTACATGACATAACATGGAACAGCTGAAGTGAATGTCACAGACCATGGTTTGAAAGCATTTGTCTAGACTACTTACCAAACATGGAAAACAAACACAACAGTTTACAAGTAGTTAACTAACCATTAAACTATTGCTGGATCTGCTCTCTGGGTCAAACTGAACTGCACAACATAGGACATGTTAAGAAAAAGATAATCCCTAAGGCCAAGGCTGAGAGGCAGTCTTGGCAGGGCTCTAGGCTACACCCCGCTGTGGGTTATTACAGAGTGCTGTAGTTTTTCAGCTATAATGTCTTCCCTTCAGCAGACCCACTTAAAAGAGACTGGGACCAGGAATACATGCAGCTCACTGTACTAACCATTCAATGCCTAGGGAATTCCTTTTAACACTGCTAATTTGGCTTTCTGCCAAACAACTGAAACAAAGGTATTTCAAAAGCTTCAGTCAGTTCTGCATGTAAGCTTGGAGCAAAATGAGGTGCCTTCTGTTCTTATACTCCTGACTGTGCTTTCTTCCCTATATATATTATGTATGTCAGCTTTTCTCGTGGTATATTTCTGGCCTCCAGGTGTCTTCATACGCCAGGAATCAAGTGTTGTTTTCATAATTTTACTGAACAGAAAAATTCATTTGTTTCTCTCATGCAGCTCTGCAAAGCAATCAAGAAGGTAAATCTGTCAGGTTATGGTGGGCCAGTCCCTCTTTCCATGAACAGATTAATTTCATTTTATAGCACTGTAAAGCATTTCACTAGAATGACTCAAGATTATACTTCCCTCAGGTGACGCTCCAATGATCACCATAATATGCTAAAAGTCTTTCCAAGAGCTTTTCACTCTTTAACAAAGCTCCAAGTATTGTGCAAAATAAATTGCAATTTTGTTAATGCTCATTCAGTCATCAGTAAATATTTTTCTCTGACTTCACTCTCAATAATAGCAACGTTATTTTTGAAGCACAGTGTTTTAGAGTGAAAATTCATTTCTTGACTACTAATAACCCTTTATCATCACATGTCATTGATGTAGCAGCAAAACCTCAACTAGATATATTGAATTTTGCAGCTTTTTTTTTTTCTCCTCTACAAATATATTCTACAGGGGCAAATCTTATTACTGAACCACAGTTAAAAGGCTTTGGTTTTCACTCCAGACTGCTTCTGCATCACCTTATTCTAATACCAATATACTGACCCTCCTTCCTTAGGCTATAGTGTGCAGCAGTTACCAAGAGCCTCTCAAAGCCAAGATGCAAAGGCATCATTATTTGCTGTGACAGGATCACATCCCTTGCCTCCAAAATGCTGGGTGGCAATACCGCTTTGCAGTGATCACACAGTCATACACTCGCCCCCATCTCCCCACTAGCATAGCTGTGGGGAAACAAGACATCACTGTTTGACAACTCTAACCACTCGTGTGTCTTTACAAAATAGAGAAAAAGCCCATGAAAGGGGTAAACGGCAGGGAGAAGTCTGCCCTCTATCTAGGCAGCTGTGTAGATCAAGATGCCCTGATGGAGCAATTTGAGAATCAAAATATTTGGGGGATTTTTATGGTTACTTGACTTCAGCTGCTGCTTCTTGAAAAACTCCATGTTAGGTGCAGTCTTCCTTCACCCATCCCTCTCCAGAAAGAGTGCCGATGTGCTTCTCATGAGAAGAAAGTTGCCCCCACCAGATATTAAGCATTTGAAATGCCTTTTCACAAGTCTGCTCTGAGTAGTGCAAAAATGAATTTCTCATTTTAGTCTTAATCCCATGCCACATTTGTTTATTTCTCTCCCTCTCCCAAGAAAAAGAAACCCAAAGGGGGAAGAAGATAACTTTGTTCGGAGTTTTTTTTTCACCTTGCCATTTTCCTGTTACGAGAATCTCAGAACTGCAATTTCAAACATGCTTTGGAGCAGTAAATACCAAATAAAAAACAACAGAATCGGGAAAACAGAAGTATGTACATTTAACTTTTTCGATGACCTCAAGTTCATGTCCTTTTGTGTTACTAGCCATTATCACATACTATGAGAACATACAACAAAAATAAACTGTTTTACTGCACAACCCCTTGCCCACTGCCCTCCATTGCCACTATGCTCCTACCCATCTATGCTTAACTACATGTAAAACAGATGCTAAAGACTAACCCTGCCAGAGCTCTCCATTCACTGAGTTGTTGGAAATAGTGATTGCTTTAATTGCAATTGCATTTAAATGTCCAGGGTAGACTTGGTACTTACCTTATATTATCCACATAAATTATTTGGGATTATTTCTTTTCCTTTGTGAAAGAAAGATGAAGCACCCCTGACACTAGAACTTTACTGGTGCACCCTTAAAGCTGTGTAGGCTGGTGCTGTAGAGTTCATTTCCAGGCACAGGTGTGCCAGCCAAACCTAAGCACTTACATAACCAGGAAAAATAAAAATTATACGGATGGCTGATGTAAATTCATTTATACATGGGAGTAAATATTCCTAGAATATTTTTGCAACTGCTGCCTAGCTAGTTGTTAACTTTTGTCAGCACGGCAGAGCCAACACATCCGAAAGAGAGCAAAGTGGTAAGAATAAATTATCAGCTAAATTCTAAACTGGAAAATCTTCAATACAGCCTGAATTTCAGATCAAGTGCATTGCACATGTTTGGTAAAACAGTTAGAAAAATCATCTCCTTCCTTGGACATTTAGACATGTTATGAAAACTCTATACTCTTTAGAATAACTGCAAAACAAAAAAAAGAGACTATGAAATGAAGTATATGTACAAGATGGAAAACATAAGCATAATAATTGTTAAATAGCATGGTTCATAAGTGGAATTACATTTTACTATCTCATCTTGTATAAGAATACCTATTCCTGAACAGTACTTTAAATCTAGTCCACAGTCCCCTTTATTTACACGCGCATCATTTTTCCCCTTTGGGATAAATCACTAGTAATTATTAGACAAGCTGAATACAAGGCATCAACACAAGTCCTTTTTAAAGGCTTGCTGAATATTACACAGACCATATAGTGTAATATGTTTTCTTTGCTTTGTACTCCCTGCAATACATCCATTTTTGTCCTCTCCAGAGGGTAGCACTTATGTGGTTAGTGATATGGCCAGAAATCCTCATTCACAACAGGAAAACATGATTTTGAGTCTCGCTGAGTTTCCATGTTCAGCTCAAAGAAAGGAATTCTGAAAATATAGTCATACCTTTCCTTACGAATGAGAGTCAGTCCATCGGTCATCCTCTCTATCTCTCTCAGACTCTCTCTACACATATATTGAAATGCAGCCCCACAGAAACTGCTTTGAAAGGGCATTGATCATTATCTGGCAAGAAACCTGCTTTGAAACACGTATAGGGCCCTAGCAGCAGGGGTCAGCCAGACTCCCTCTTAGCCAAGTGATCTAAAATTTCATGAACTTCACACCACTTTTTTTTTTTCCTTCTTCTTTTAAGCCATTGCAATAGAGAAGTTTTTGATCCAGCCCCACCAACAGACCTGCAGAGAAAGAGTATTTCAGGTAGCCTGATGTTATTCCAGAGCAAGACCAGTCTACGCTTTCTTTTTGCAGGCTACATAAAAATTTCTGTAAGCGTCAAAAAATGCTTGCCTGTGATATATTTCTCTTGGCAACTAAAGCGAAATATTTTTTTCCCCAAGCCAAAAAGTTTTTTTTCTATATACTCAATCAAATCAGCAGCATGTGTTTAGTCACAAAGCTAGACTCAGAACTGCTAAACATATGTCAGCCATAATTTCCTCACAGAGCTCCAATATCATATTTGTCAGTAGAGTTATCTTACTCACTTCCATTCACCCATTGTTCCTAACACAGGCCAGATGCATTGCAGGTTCACGCAGTTACTAAAAAGATCAGTTTGGCCCTTGACCCAGGGCTTCAAATTAAGGTCTTACGGGGTATTTTGGAAGGAAAAGGCCCCTGACTTGTCACAAACATCACCATCTGTATTTACCCCTTGCTTAATAGTTATTGACCCAAAGAATCCCCTTGCTTTTCACTGATTGTGTGGGACGTCTCACCTGCTGCCTCTGCCTTTGCTGACACCCACCTGTTCTTCAGCACTTCTCACCTTAGTCTTTCCAGTTATCTCTGATCAGCTGGCAATTTCAAACAGTTTAAACACTTACATTTTTAGAGCATTTTTGCCAGTCATACTGGAGTACCCATCTTAGTAATATTTCACAAAGTTGTAATTTTTTTACGTTTCTCAATATTGTCAAATACTGCAGTCCTCTCAGATATTTGATGACCTTGATTCACTAGAGAAGCAAAGAGAAAGGGACATAACAAGCTGGAGATTCTTATAGCACCATACCTGATTAAAATGTTTACGCCAGATTTATAAAAAGTGAAGAGCAAAAACATCCAAATTTCAATAAAAGCAAGACAAGCAGCAATGTTTTGCGAAAACAAATAGCAAATAAATATTACATAGTATAATTAACACCTTCTGACCTATTTATTTTATTAACTGTTCTCAGTGATCATTCCCATGTACATTTAAGGTTTAGGTGCACCAAAGTCTCACTGAGACTCCCTGCACACCAGCTGCACGCTCCCAACCCACTGCACTGCTGGCAAACCCGTAAGTACCTGCACCATTACTTGGGGACTGGGGTAGAAGTGTGTGTCCTTAAGGTAATGATGGACAGTAGGGCTGGTATGTTGGCTTGGTTGCCAGGGATGTTTATAATTTGAAGAAAAATAGAAGTATAAAAGAGAGATATTGTTGATCCTGTCTTTCCAGCCTTGTGCCCTTGCTCCCCCGCAGAAGAGCATCTCTGTACTGGCTGCAATCGCATTGCCGGGGGATTTGGCACACAGCCCCACAGAGGGGTGCACTCCTCCAGAAACAGATGTGCTACTATAACAGGGAACATTGCTCTTCTATCAGCAGCAGATCAGATGCCTCTTCCCTCAGCCACTTGCTCTCACTTTCCTGCTGGAGGTTTCCATCCCTTCAGTTCATCTGTCCCCTTGGAGGACACTGTTTGTGTAGCTGTGCTAGAAGGGAGGAGAGCAGAAAACCTCCAGCAGTGAACAGAGAAAAAAAAAATCAGGTGATGAGGGGAGAGACAGAGACCTCTTGAAATGCCACTAAAATAATAAACCAGTTATTTCTGAAAAAAATCCCTAAGCAAGTTCCTAACTGTCCTTTCCAAGGCCTTCATCTCCCTTTAGGGTTGCAGGCAAAGCAATTACAGAGAAGGGAAGCAGTATCTGCAGTTGCCCACCAGGCTGGGGAGATGGCCTTATTCTGTACTAGATGGTGATGTGTAACCAAGACTGTCACTCGCCAGGACATGACGGAGTCTCTGCATCTACCACGGGTGACAGAAATCACTCTTTGTGTCTATTGGTGTGCAAGAAGCAAGGAGTTCCCGAGTACTCTGAGACTATTAAACTAAATGACTGCAAGGCATCCTTTCAACCAAAAGGGCTTACACTGACTGGCATCGCAGCTTCATAGCCCTCGTTCCCTTTGCAAGGTATGTCTTGCTCAAGCACAACTTCAGCTCACTGTTCTTCCAGAAAATAACCTTATCTCACCACTGAGCTAACCTAAAAATAGTGCTGCTGGCACAAGTGGTGAGAGTTGCAAAGAAGCATGATTTTTTTCTGGGTGTCACTAAGCTCACCAAAGGGAGAAAGCAGTAGTATCAAAACCGTAAGACAGACAAGAAGTTTCCATCCAGCTCTGCTTGCCAAAAAGATATGGATAATTCCTTCCCAAAGTCTTGGACTCCTATTTCTGGCAGTCCAAGCATGCTCTTCCCTTGCAAGCATCAAAGAGTAGGGGAGGGGGAAGAACTCTAAAGAAATCCAGTACTGGTAACATTTTACTACAGTTTCAAAATACTCTACAATCGACATTTTTTAGTCAGGTAGCCATAAGAATAAATAAATATACAAATCTTATGAGAAGAAACAAAGATTTTTGCCATAAATCTTTAAATAAAAGGAAAAGGAAATATATTTCAATGTGACTTAAATTCATAGCCACATGCAAAAAACAGTCATAAAAATACATTATTCTTTTCATTAATTGAAAGGCTTACTGAGTACTGCCAGCTGCTCCACAAGCCTAGAGGCTTTTTACTGTGGGCCAAGTGCTGATTCTGTTGAATTCAAAGAAAAAACTTCTAGCAAAGAGCAAGATTTGCCCCTGTGAATGTGCTTTCACTAATACAGTATACCCTGAGTCAATGTCATCATTACACAACGCCTTTTATAGAGATGAGGGATTGTATTTCATTGTGATTCAGTACTTTCGTGATGAGGTGACTGTGATTCTCCCATTCTATATTTTCATTTATTTATTCATCCTACCTCCTCTTCTGATTATTTCATGTTTGCATATTTTTGTCCTCATTGCTATTCTTTTATTCTGCATTTTTGTGGAGGTAAATCAGCATAGATACGAGAGCTAAATCAGCATTTGAGCCTATTTAAATGCATTCAGCCTGCCAGAAATCTGATAAGGTTTGTATTCCATACACAGTGATGGTTCTTTGCTTAGGAAGGTCGTTCAGAGTCTTAGGAGACTAGTGGGAAATGTTTATTCATCTTATAGTATATTCCATGTCAGCAGTTGTTTCTGTATCGGTAATTTAAAAACTTTTTTTAAAAAATAGTCAGAATTTATAGTTAAATTATGTCATGGTAGGAACACTGCATTCCAGTATTGCTGAAGGAGATTTTTTTAATGCTTTTTAAATCAGAGCGCAGCTAACAGAGGCAGCGAACAGACGCAGCAGTTTGCGCAGCAGTGGTTGGGCTCTGACTAGAACTTGAGGATCTTGTGGAAGTTGTGGGCTTTCTGAGGACCCCCGAGGACCTAGAAGGTGATCGCTGTGAACAGGAAAGGGGAAGCTAGGCAAGGACAACTGCAGGAGGCCTTGACTTCTCCTGGGAAAAGCTCGTGGGAAAAGCTCCAGCTAGGAGTGGCTGCTGCTAACGAGCTCTCTGGGTTGCCCCTGACCAGAGGGGGTTGGGGCCTTTGATCCCAGTGGCCCTTGATTGGGCGGTCAAGCACCCTGTGAGTCAGTGCTAGGGAGAGGCCTATATAAGAGCCAGGCCTAGAGCGCAGCTCCCAGAGCGCAGCGAACAGAGGCAGCAGTTTGCGCAGAAGGGACCTTCATTTCTGTTCCCTGCGGTGTACACTTCCCCAATATGGTCGTGACACGCCGCACAGCACGTTCCCCAGCGGCTGCTGGAGTTGCTGTGTCAGAGGCTTGGACCCAGACTGGCCCTCTGACAGTAGATGCAGCTCTACAGGTCTCAGGCTGCAGGGAGTGCTTGGGGCCTCTCCGGGAGGCCTGGGCTGGCAGCCAGCTCTCCTGCAGGAGGTGTGCTGCTGTTGACGAGTTGTGTCGTCAGGTAAGGGAGTTACGGGAGGAGGTCAGTAGGCTGCGCAGCATCCGAGAAGCAGAGCAAGAGATAGACAGGGTATTCTCGGAGACTGTGCAGCTTCGGGAGTCCCAACCCCCTGCAGCAGTGGAGTTGCCAGAGGGCTCTGTGCCGTGTGAAATGGTACATCATAACATCATAGAAGAAGGCTGGAAACTGGTCACTGCTCGTGGGAGGAGAAAGGCTCCTACTCCTCCTGAAGACCTGAAGCTGAAGAACAGGTTTAGTGCCCTCCAGGATGAGGAGGAGATGGGCATGGCTGCCAGGGAAGTAACCGGGACAACAGACCCTGTGCCCTGCCGGAACACCCGGAAAAAGCGGCGGGTGATTGTTGTGGGGGACTCCCTGCTACAGGGGACGGAGGCATCTATCTGCCGACCTGACCTCTTGTCTAGAGAGGTTTGTGGCCTGCCGGGGGCTCGTGTGAGAGATGTCATGCAAAGACTGCCAAGGCTCGTCCATTCTTCGGACTATTACCCACTGCTGCTCTTCCATGTGGGCGCCAATGACACCAAGGGCAAACTGCAGACCATCAAGCAGGATTTCAGAGCTCTGGGGATGGTGGTCAAGGGTCTGGGAGCCCAGGTCATCTTCTCCTCAATCCTGCCAGTGAGGGGGATGGATGAGAGGAGGAGGAGACGGACTTTCCAGGTTAACGACTGGCTGCGCCGCTGGTGTTGGCAACAGGGTTTTGGTTTCTACGACCATGGGACCCTGTTTGAAGATCAACAACTGATGGCGAGAGATGGGATCCACCTCACGAGGCGGGGCACGCGGGTCTTTGCCAACAGGTTGGCCAACCTGGTAAGGAGGGCTTTAAACTAGGAAAGATGGGGGAAGGGGAGACTTATAGTGACAGGGTAGTTGGCAAAAGACTGCTCAAGTCAGGATGCCTCCAACAGGTGAATGCAGCCAGGGAAGTGCGCATGGGATGTGGCTATGGAGGACCCTCTTGTATCCCTCCTGGGAAACCTGCATGCTCGATCACCTCCCTGAAATGCCTGTACACCAATGCACGCAGCTTGGGGAACAAACAGGAAGAACTAGAGATGTGTGTGCGGTCGCAGGGCCATGATCTCATTGCCATTACAGAGACATGGTGGGATAGCTCGCATGACTGGAGTGCTGTCATGGATGGCTACGTACTTTTTAGGAAAGACAGGCCAGGCAAGCGAGGTGGTGGAGTTGCTCTTTATGTGAGAGAGCAACTGGAATGTATTGAGCTGTGCCTAGGGGTGGATGAAGAGCGAGTCGAGAGCTTATGGGTAAGGATCAAAGGGCAGGCTAACAGAGGTGACACTGTTGTGGGTGTTTACTACAGGCCACCTGATCAGGATGAGGAAGTGGATGAGGCCTTCTACAGACAGCTGGAAGTAGCCTCACAATCCCAGGCCCTGGTTCTCATGGGGGACTTCAACCACCCCGATATCTGCTGGAAAGACAACACAGCTAGGCACAAACAGTCCTGGAGATTCCTGCAGAGCATTGGTGACAACTTCTTGACCCAGGTGGTGGAGGAGCCAACAAGGAGAGGTGTGCTGCTGGACCTCGTACTAACAAACAAAGAAGGACTGGTGGAAGATGTGAAGGTTGGGGGCTGCCTTGGCTGCAGTGACCATGAGATGGTGGAGTTCAGGATCCTGCGAGGAGGCAGCAGGGCACCAAGTAGGATCGCAACCCTGGACTTCAGGAGAGCAAACTTTGTCCTCTTCAGGGACCTACTTGGAGGAATCCCATGGGTGAGGGCCCTGGAAGGAAGGAGTGTTCAAGAGAGTTGGTTAATATTCAAACATCACTTCCTCCAGGCTCAAGAGCGGTGCATCCCTATGAGTAAGAAGTCAAGCAAAGGAGGCAGGAGACCTGCATGGATGAGCAAGGAGCTCCTGGCAAAACTCAACCAGAAGAAGGAAGTCTACAGAAAGTGGAAAGGGGGACAGGCCACTTGGGAGGAATATAGGAATGTTGTCAGAGTATGCAGGGATGCGACGAGGAAGGCTAAGGCCCGTTTGGAATTAAATCTGGCTAGAGATGTCAAGGACAACAAGAAGGGCTTCTTCAAATACATCAGCAGCAAGAGGAAGACTAGGGAAAACGTGGGCCCTTTGCTGAATGGGGTGGGTGCCCTGGTGACGAAGGATGCAGAGAAGGCAGAGTTACTGAATGCCTTCTTTGCTTCAGTCTTTACTGCTCAGGCCAGCCCTCAGGAACCCCAGACCCTGGAGGCAAGAGAGAAAGTCTGGAGAGAGGAAGACTTTCCCTTGGTGGAGGAGGAGTGGGTTAGAGATCATTTAAGCAAACTTGACACCCACAAATCCATGGGCCCTGATGGGATGCACCCACGAGTGCTGAGGGAGCTGGCGGATGTTATTGCTAAGCCACTCTCCATCATCTTTGAAAGGTCATGGAGAACAGGAGAGGTGCCCGAGGACTGGAAGAAAGCCAATGTCACCCCAGTCTTCAAAAAGGGCAAGAAGGAGGACCCAGGGAACTACAGGCCAGTCAGCCTCACCTCCATCCCTGGAAAGGTGATGGAGCAGCTCATCCTGGAAGCCATCTCCACGCATGTGGAGGAAAAGAAGGTGATCAGGAATAGTCAGCATGGCTTCACCAAGGGGAAATCATGTTTAACCAATCTGATAGCCTTCTATGATGGGATGACTGGCTGGGTAGATGAGGGGAGAGCAGTGGATGTTGTCTACCTAGACTTCAGCAAGGCTTTTGACACTGTCTCCCATAGCATCCTCATAGACAAGCTCAGGAAGTGTGGGTTAGATGAGTGGACAGTGAGGTGGATTGAGAACTGGCTGAATGGCAGAGCTCAGAGAGTTGTGATCAGTGGTACAGAGTCTAGTTGGAGGCCTGTAGCTAGCGGTGTCCCCCAGGGGTCAGTACTGGGTCCAGTCTTGTTCAACTTCTTCATCAATGACCTGGATGAAGGCACAGAGTGCACACTCAGCAAGTTTGCTGATGATACAAAACTGGGAGGAGTGGCCGATACGCCAGAGGGCTGTGCTGCCATTCAGAGAGACTTGGACAGGCTGGAGAGGTGGGCAGAGAGGAACCTCATGAAATTCAACAAAGGGAAGTGCAGGGTCCTGCACCTGGGGAGGAATAACCCCATGCACCAGTACAGGTTGGGGGTTGACCTGCTGGAAAGCAGCTCTGCGGAGAAGGACCTGGGAGTGCTGGTGGACACCAAGTTAAGTATGAGGCAGCAATGTGCCCTTGTGGCCAAGAAGGCCAATGGTCTCCTGGGCTGCATCAGAAAGAGTGTTGCCAGCAGGTCGAGGGAAGTGATTCTCCCCCTCTACTCAGCCCTGGTGAGGCCACATCTGGAGTACTGCGTCCAGTTCTGGGCTCCCCAGTACAAGAGGGATGTGGCACTACTGGAGCAAGTGCAGCGAAGGGCCACAAAGATGATTAGGGGACTGGAGCATCTCTCTTATGAGGAAAGGCTGAGAGAGCTTGGCCTGTTTAGCTTGGAGAAGAGAAGGCTGAGAGGAGATCTTATCAATGTGTATAAGTATCTGAAGGGAGGGTGTCGAGAGGATGGGGCCAGACTCTTTTCAGTGGTGCCGAGCGACAGGACGCGAGGCAATGGGCACAAACTGAAACACAGACACTTCCATCTGAACATGAGGAAAAACTTTTTCACTGTGAGGGTGACAGAGCACTGGCACAGGTTGCCCCGAGAGGTGGTGGAGTCTCCTTCTCTGGAGATATTCAAAATGCGCCTGGATGCAATCCTGTGCAATGTGCTCTAGGTGACCCTGGTGGAGCAGGGGGGTTGGACTAGATGATCTCCAGAGGTCCCTTCCAACCTCAGTGATTCTGTGATTCTGTGATTCTGTGATTCAGTAATGTTGATTGAAATGTAATCTGGAACAGCACTAACTTTAAATCCAGAGGTGTGCTGGTAGCTTCGACTCTGTTCTTAATGCAATGACATCAAGACTTGGCCTGCCCTAGTGGCAACCTAGTGTTCCCAGACATGAGACTATTCTGATTTCAGCCTTTCTGGAGCAAATCTGTTTTAATATTACACAATCATTGCATGTATCATTGTTTGTAAGACAGTTATAAAAGTATCACTGAAATGACATCTTCAAACACTTTATTTTATGATCTTGCATATCCAAGAAGACGCTGCTATATCTATCTCAAACCATGTTAACCTGTCAAAGAGATTTGCACAGGAGATTTTGCAAATTGAGAGTGATAATCTCTAAATATCTATATTTGTGTATGTGCATTTGTATATATATATAAAAACATAAATACATTTATCTACAGTATAGATGTAATATACATTTTTCCCCCAGACCCAAGTACTGTCATTGCTATGAAATTAGGTTCTTCTCTACGAGTGGAAGCTTTTTCAGTCCCCCAAAAGCGTTTTTACTCTACATCTTTCAACTCCAGCAATATGTAATGAATAGTAGTTTGTTAGCACATAACAGACTATATTAGCACATAACAAACTATAGTCTCTCTAGAATCATTCTATGCTTACAAAATATCTGTTTTCCTCTCAAATATTGTTAATTCTAGATATATTAAAGTGTATCGTAATATACATGCACCTATTTCACTTTACTGCCCCACAAAGGAAGAAGTAATGCTAAATCATAAAAGCTATAAGCAAAGTTTCTTACATGCAAGGCTTATATCCTAAGTTATAAAAAGTCAAGGAAGATATGATACACAGTCCTGCAGAAGAGTTGTATTTCATTCGTATTGTTGTGTTTAAATACACTAATGCAATTACATAAATATTTATTATTTTATCCCAAGAAAATTATCTTAAAAGATATTAATGTTGCAAATTCAAGTACAAAACTGCCAGATTTAAAATCGCTTATGAGACAGACCACTCTGGGAGCAAGTCTGGACTACAGAGCGGATGAACCTGTTACTTGTTAACCAGTTACTTTTCTAATGGGGAGTTAAAATCTAGAAGATGACTGAAGGGGCTCAGAATAATCTCCTACTTTAAGTAGCTCAGAAAGCCTGTCCATGAGCTGCAAGCGCTAAGCTAGCCACTTTAGTTAAAGTTCTTCCAAAACGTCACTGAGCGATAACCCCTCATTTTTCAGGTTCTCAGTTCAACATCACTGGTCTTGAAAAGCGTTAAGCCCTCACACTTACAAGATCCATTCACACTCTGCTCTAAAAATGTAAGTTCTCTGTGGCATTCAGAGTTATCTGATCTGTTTTAATATTTCAGATCTTTTTTTCTGTGATCTGTGCGTAAAGGAGGGAGGACAACCCCTGCCACTAGCATTAGACAGAAACACTTTGTTTGCCAGTGTGTCTCGCAGCAAAGAAGCAGTTGAGATTTGTAATTCTTGGGTTCGTTTTTACATATTAACACTATGACAACTTCAGACATCTCCATCCTCTCCCAGACTCTTCCATCTCATTCTGTAACTACACCCCACTTTCCAGTTCAGAGTTCATCTCTTGCTCCTATCCCCAGGAGACTCCTGCCCTGTCTTCTGACCTTCCCTATCCCTGGCTCTTTCCTCTCTCTTGTTCCTTTCCCTTGATCCTATTTTTACTTTTAACATCTTCCATATCTGCCTGAGATCCCTGGTCCCAGGATGTCCTAGTCTCCTCAGAGTCCCCACCTCATTTCATGAGTGTGGCAGCACACAGTAACCTTGAGAGCCCAGAAAAGCAGTTTAACTATTTCTAGCTTCATTAAACCAGAAGGTCCCCAACAGCTGGGAAAAACAATTGCAAAGAAAGTAGTACCCAGAGTGTGAAGCCCTGGCCTGCTGCATATTAAATTGTCATGTAAAATAGCAGATACGCTCTATAATTGCCATAGAAGAGCCACAGGAGACTGGAACATGTGCATTACACAAAGACAACCTCAATTGCAAACTGGTATTTCTCAGAAAGGTATGCTTTAGCCAAGTTAAACAGATTTTTAACAGCTACACCAGGATGATGTGAGAATGAGCTCATTGCCAAAGTTCAAGTTTCTACTCCAAATCACCTAGGTGCTAGAAATTCTCAAAGTGGTTATCCTTTTTTACATGGCAAAAAAAGCTTGTTTTAGTCCAATCTCATTTTCAGAAACAGATAGGCAATTTAGCTAAATTCCTATTGTCCCCACTATAGGAAGGAGGTAGTTTGAGACAGATTGCTGCCGTGGAAGATTTCAGCTGAAACACATACTATGCAACAACTGAAAAGATCCACTTATATGTGAAATATCCATCAAAGTGCACTCTTGATTTTAGTGGCAGAGTCATCTAAAAACATTCAAACTCCAAAGCACCTTATTACAACAACTCTTGTTATCCACGTGCAGATTGTGGGTATGGAGCCAGTGCAAGTCCCAGGCAGCAGAGCGTGGATGCAGCACACTGTTGCAGGGCCAGCCTTGGTGCAGACACCAGTACAGACATTTCATCTGGGCAGAGCCCAAGAGAGATGGCCATGGTGTCTGGTACTTTGAACAAGGAGCGTGGGACCACATGGAAAAGAGGTACACTCCTCACCAGAAGTGGCTCCTCACAGAAGTTTGGAGCTAGTGGTGTCCAGCATGCCGGCAGCAGGGGGTTGTTGGAAGCATGGCTAGTCAGCATCTCTGCACCATGCTATGGTCTCTAAGAGGGCTTATTAGCTTAAATTTCATGCTTCACGGACACTGATAAGCCTTTCCAGAGTCCACAGTGGCAGAAAGGACCGACACTAAATGGATCCTTGGGATACAAGTCTTGGTAGCTAAGCTTTAACTAAGTCCTGTTGGATCCAAACTAACTCCCTTCAGAGCCATGCAAGTAGCTCTGCTTGATAGGGGCAGCAGCATCACCCTCTCTCCTACTCCCTTTGGTAGCACCAGCATTACACCCAAGATTTTCCACCATCCAGAACTACCTAAAATTATTCCCTCTTCTGTACCCCAATGCCCTGGATAATCAAGAATAGATTCTAAATCAATGTAAATGAGATGCTGTGCAATACCATCTGAGAAACTCAGTATTTATATTTAAGAACTTGTTCTGATCGTGTATAATCACTGTTTTTGTTTCCCATTCACAGTATCACTCAGCTTCCAGTTCTTGTTCTACGAGGTTAAATGACATGTGTTTTTCCTTCTTTCATAACTCTATCGATTCTTCTTTTTCCTTTATTGCACCAATTCTAGAAATATTTAGAGTTCATCTTAACTTATTGCATGTACTCATCCTAACTTATTGATACAAGCAAAAGCAATTCCCTCCAGGTTTAGTGAAACTAGGGCATTAGCGAGACTAGTCATTAGTGCCAAGCCTAGATAAATGCAGCTTCTGAAAAAAAGATAGATGAAAATTTCAAAAGGAAAACAAGGTTAAGCATATTGGAGGCAGAGATGGTAACAATTAGCAAGGAATATGGACTGCCACGACTGAAGTGAAAGTAAGCATGAGTTTGAATCCTATTTTCATCTATGATAAACAGCCTAACTATAGAATCAGTAGATCAGTTCATCTTTTAGAATAATATATCTTTGCTGAAGAGATTTAATGGATGGAATATGAAGGACCAGAAGTGACTGGCAGCTGTACCTTCCTTCTCAAAATTCAGAAAGAATGAAACAATCCTTGAAGAAAGTGAATGAAGCATTCCTTGAAGCATGTAGAAGTCCATATTATCAAAACCTTTGTCCTGCCTATCACATTTCACAGGCACAAAACTTGAGAAACTGGTACTGCCAAAGGGGCAGGGGTGGGGAGAAGCCTTCTTGAGAACCAGTGGAAGACTTTTGCATGCTTTGAGAAAGAAATATGTATATAAATGAAACTGCTGGGAAAGGAAGAGGGAGCAAAATCAGGAAGCATAAGCTTAAATGTTTTGATTGCAGTTGGCAGGGAACGACACAACCGACCTCAGATAACACAGTCTCAGAAAAGAATAGGAAGTAACAAGTTATTGTAGGTTGTGGATCAAGAGAAGGAAAAGAGAAGATATTATAACACAGATCAGCTGTTCCTGCAAGAATTCTTCCAAAAATTCAGCTAACAGTGAATGCGTCCATTTTACTTATTTCTTGTTTGACAAGAGAGAGAGAAAATTTAAGATGAAGAACTGACGTTGCTAACATCTGCTAGTTGTTTTTAATCTAAGAAGCTGGGGCAGCCTCTAAACTTAGAGGAAGAATAGAAGATGGAGATAAAATAGGAGATACCATTACCATCCAGTTTTATAACCTTCAAGGTAACAATCCTAATCTGTGTTAGCAACCCCTGGTGTCACTGGGATAACACACTAAGAACTTCTCCAATAATTCAGCAAAGCAAACAACTCTAAAAAACGTTTTTTTTCTTTTCTTAATGAAATACAATTCTGGACAAATCTTGTCAAATTCAATTTCTTTATTATTCAGTCTACCTATTCCCTGTGAAAGTAATTTCTCCCCTTCCCTTCCTTTCTATATTTATGATATAAATCATCTGTGTCATCATCATTCTCATCACCCCCATTAACTGATTCCTGAACCTTACAAACATGTAACTATGTAATTTCACTGTCCAGCTCCTTATGGGTGGGCATACACACTTCTCACAGAGACCCAAATGTGTTATGTGCAGCATCAGCGATCCATGGCAGAGAAACACAGGCAGACTAGTGCCAAAGCTGTCAGAAGTGTTGAAGTTTCACTTCACAGACGTTCCTGGACAATGTCTTTGGTTTGGATTCATATGGGTCCCCACCTAGAGAGTCATGCTCCAGTGAATAAAAAGTCAGAGTAAAGTCAGCCTAAAAAGGCAAGTGGTGCTTGTTTGTTTGTTTTTCCTGCTTTGCAACCAAAACCTTAAAAATAATGAATTTCACATGATTTTCAGCAAAGTGAATCCAGGCTTATTCAAAAGATTTGTGAACCCAAACAATCCCTTTAACAAACACGGTTAAATTTGTTTAAGAAACCTTAAACAAGACAAGTTTCACATGATTTGTTAGCAAACATTTGGCCCAATTTCAAATGTTAAATCACGGTTCACGTAGCAGCAGTGACAGAAGGCAGCATAATAATGGTTAGTAATGTAGTGTGAGGCTCTGCTGTGCTCCTCAGAAGTTCCCCAGCTTTCCAGACAAACTGAAGCTTAATACCAAATCTTTATTTTAATTTCTGTTCTTTCCTTGATTTCCATGGTTGAAGAACCATGTCTTTTCTCTCCTCAGTTTCAGCACAACAGAAAGTATTTATCCCTGGAAATCTCACAGGAAAGTCTGATCTCTTGAGATTTCTAGACCAGCATAAAAACCTGAGTGTTATAGACCATTTAGAGAATCATCAACAATTCTGGTTCCTTGTTAAGACTGAAATGAAACCTGACAGTTTTTACAGGTTAGTTTTAATTAATTTGTTTTCCCAGATGTTTTCTTGCTACTGAATCTGGGAATATTTCCCAACTTTGTTTTAGGTGTTACTGCAAATGTAAGGATTAAAAGTTACTGTCAATCCAGTTGATCAAAATACACAGATACGTCTATTGTGCTACCAAAATGTACTTTTGCATATGCAAGACAGAGGTATGTGATTCATGCACAAATACTGGTGTGAATAACTGCAAAGACTAATTTGTAAGTGTAGTTTCTGTACCAAACACTAAAAATTTTTCATGGTGTTGGTTAGTGACTTGAGGATGCTATTATAAAGCAGTAAGCATGCTATGGCATTAAGAAAAAAAGGCATAAGAGAGAAGTACGGTCATATGAAAGACATGTTCATGCACAAAAGGTAGACTTGCCACCAACATTAATATTTGTCTTAGCACTAATTATGAGCTTTTGTTCAGGTTTGTTGTTGATAATGAGGTCTTTGACCTCAAAGTAAATGTGTTTTATTGAAAAACAGGGTGCCTTCCCAATGTTAAAATGCTTCTTTCAAGAAACAGCTTGATTTTGTGTGAAGGATAGTTATTCTCTAATTATTAGATGTGACATTTATGTCTATATATGTTGTAAAAGAATATTACAATACAGGACTGAAAACATTTGAAACTATAGGCCATTTTCAGACCATATAACAGACAAGGGGTGGCTCTAAGTCAGCGGCATGAAGAACCGGTAGCTGAATGTAGGATGAAGACCCAAAATAGTGCCTGAAAGGTGAACTCAAGAGCAAGGACATTCTGTTTGGCCGGCCAAAGGGTTTGTTGGTGCTGCCCCACGAATATTTGGGAAGAGTGGAAAGAAGTTTGAAGATAAAGAGCTAGAAAGGAAAGTACTGTGAGGCTGAGGAAGGAAAAAGTGTTGTAATAGGAAACATGGCAGGGGAATTAGGCTATCACAATGTGGCAGTAGGGACATAGGACACTGCCATAGACTAGGTATCCTTGGGTCTATGGCAGTGCAGTTTCTTCAGGCTTTAGTGGTTCGGAGAGCAATATAGAAATATTAATGTGTCTGACATACAGCAAAAGCTCCCTGTAACTACTAAAACTGAAAGCGTAACTGCCTTTGAATGAAATCCTCTAGCCTAAGATATCTTTACTCTTAGAGGTGGGAACATCTGCACCCACAGCGAGTGCAATTCATGAATGTAAGATCAGGGAAATCTGCACCCTCATTTAGTAACATTCTAAAGAGCCATACTACCTCAGAGAAATAGGTACAGCATTTTCTATAAAATGAACAGATACACAATTCTAATGCCATTTTACAGTAATATTTAATACTAAAACAGATTCTTTTTTATTATTCTGTTTATAATAAGAAATCTTTCCAAAATCATTCTGCGTAATTCTAAAATTGAAAAGGTACATCTCTCTGACACAAAATTAGTAGTTTAAAATTTTCTTTTTCTATGAAATTCTATAGTACTTTTAAAGGTGATGCTGAATCAAGGAAGCAGGAACCAAGAAGATTGCTCCATAAAATGTAGTACACTAAATGAAATGTTGCTCTTTCAGAATGTAAATATTCTTAGATATATATTGCTGTCCTACATTCACTGCTTCTTTCTCCACTGATTTAAAGTTAGCACTTGTGCTCTGCATCAACTAGGAATGACTAAAGGCAAAGAGTCCACAACCACATGGTTGGATAGATGGATGGATGATACAAAGGAAGGGAGGAAGGATATATTTATATAGAAAAACAAGAAATGAAATATATTACTGTTTAGATTACTCAGCCCTAGTGCATGTGGGCTCAAATTATAGAGGTAATCACATTAGGAAATGGTGTTTGTAAAAAAATAAATAAAAATAAAATAAGAAGAAGCTGAAAGATTTGCACTCTTTACCAGAGGTATTTGAATGTCTGGACTCCAACCTCTCACAGCCTTCAACACCACTACACTGAAGCATCTTACACAGGGCACAGAGAACTGCTACAAAAAGAAACCAAGCAATTTGCTAGATTTCTGCTGCCCCCCCCCCCGAGGCTTGTTCCCCAAATCCCAAAGCGCTTGAATCAGGAAATTATACACTTAATGCAAGTTCCTCAGTTAAGTCCCTAAAGTTCAGTAGAACGATCTTGAGCAATTGTGAAAATACCTCATTTTTAACATAGGTATTTAAGAAAAAAAAAATCAGTGCATATGGAAGACAGAGCAGCTTGCCCAATTTAACCCCATCTGGGGTAGCTAGATCTTTGGTTCTCTTCAGTCCATATTTCCTGACCATTAGGGCCCGATGCTAAGGACAGTATGTTGTATAGACAAGTGAGAAGCTAGCAAGAGCATTGGAGGGATTGACAACTATCACAGTCGGTGAGGAGGTTAGACCTTCTAACTGGTATTGCAGCTGGTTAGACCAGTTGCATACTGGCTGGGATTTGCTTGTGTTTAATTATTATAACCTGTTAGCCCAATTCTTCACTCCTATAAATTGGCATAACTTCAGGGGAAACAGGGTAAACAACCTGAACAAGAGGGCAACTTACACTTATTTATCAACATTAAAACTGAATGAAGCTTAACAAGCCTCTGACAAAGAAACATGCAAGCGTGGTGATTGCACTTGAAATCCATCGTCGCATTAAAAGAAAGGAAACAAGGGAGGGCCTCACAGAAAACTTCTATTGTGGGATAGTAACACATGTAGGTTTTGTAGAGTTCGGAGGGTTAAAGCAGTGCCCTTGGAGTGATTCCATGACCTGTAAGGAAGTATCTGCTGTGTTTCTTTATTGCTCAGACTTTTTTTTTTTCCCCTATCCTTTCCTTTTATCCTTCATTTCTTTGACTGCTGTCAGGCCTCATCTCTGTCCCTACTTATCTAGCTACTTTTCTCTTTCCCTCCCAGGCATCTGTCGCCAAGTCACTCTTTCAAACTAGTCAGCCTTTGAAAAATTACTCATTTTCTCCCTCCCCGTTTGCCTTCCTTTCCCGGTCTAGCTAATTCTTCTGATTCGGATAAGTGGCAGGGTAGGTTCTCATACCTTGGGAACAGCAGGGTATGCCCTGAAGTAGCTTCTGCAAGGTGGAAAGGAAAAAAACTAGCAACAGAACAAACTCCTTCAGTCCTACAGACAGGGAATAGGCAGTGTCTATATATGGTTTGCCTTCACTCAAAATGTGAGTTTATTGTTCCTCCTTATCAATTTTAGATAGATTTATTATGGAAGTGTACATTCTTGTTATCCACCTAGCTGCTGAGAGTAATTTTTGCTCTACAAAATTCTTGTCTTTTACCTACAAAACCAAGCTGTATACTTTACATAAAATGAATACATCTCAACAGCTGTCATATTTTGCACATCTACAACCTGAAAGTTCTTTGTAAATGCACAAGCATGCACATAGATAGAAATACATACACATGAATGTATTCTTTGATTCAGCAATAAAGTTTGTAATATACATATTTTTGTTAGCTTTATAATAATGAAATACTTCTCTTGATCTGCCAGTTTTTTTTCTCCCCAATTTTTATTCCCAGACTTTTCTATTAAATGCTTGAGTCATCATCACGATTATCATTCCAATTATCATTCATGCACAGAGCCATAGCAAAAGTCAAAATTAAACATAACTTTAATCCTTAACTGTTGATACACAAATGAGAGGTCACAGTATATCACACAGCTGCAGGACACAGTCTATCACACAGCTGCAATTCCATGTTCAAAGAACAAATAAAATACCGTTTTGTTTCTGTGAAGCAATTATTACTGTTAAACGAATACTGACCGTAGTGTTAACAGAAACAATTGACATAGTTCAGCAAAGCCAAGAGCTTGATTGCTAATCACAGCTAACAAAGCACTACTGTAATTCAAACTCTTCTCACTCACTCTCCTTGAAAACCTGTGTGCTTGTTTCAATGGAGTACTGAAGCCATTTACAGTCCTTTGACTACACCAAATGGTGTGCTTGAAGCATGTCTTAAATAGGAGGTTCACGTTATCTGAAGCCACAGTTATGTCTTTCTTTCACAGGAGTTGCTGCATAAATTGCATCTTCCCCTATGAGAGTCTGCCTGCTCATTCCTATTCCCACATCCTCCTCCATCGTTCTGGCCAAGCTGCTGGAGTGGCTACATGCTCAACTGGACAGGCAGTTGATCCAGCTGAAGAATAAATTTTCTTTTGCTGGTTTATTGTCTGGTTAACTGATCTGGTTTCCTGTATGGCCACACAAATACCTGTTGCAGCTTAATGAAGGGGACAGAAGAGAAGGTGTGAACAAAGGACCAAGAAAGGGGCAGCATAACTGGCTTACTGTGACCACCACATGTCTAATTGCAGTTTAAAAATGCAGCTTATCTGAATATTTTTTGCAAGGAACAAAATTTAAGAAGTGTTTAAAATATGGCACACTTAAAAATACAGCACACTATAGTTTGCAGCTTTTTTCATAAGAGCTTTTGTATTACTTAGTCTAAGTAGCTCATGACATTTCTCAAGGTTCATATCTGATCAGAAGAGAAAATGGGGAATTTTACAGTAAACTGAGCAAGTCTAGATCTTGGGAAAAAGATGCCATTATTTCTTGAAAAAAAATGAGTATTTCTCAGAGTCAGCTCTCAAAAATGACTTGAATTAGAAACTTCTCAGCAGTTCTGTTTGTTAGTCCCAGATGGATTCCAGTGCACTGGAGTTACTTTTAGTATGTTTGGATAGCCCTGTTTGGAGTTAAGCAGTCCTTTTACTGCATCTTGCAAAGGCACCACCAGGCCTTGCTTGGCTTGACAAAAGACACCTGATGGGATTTGGAGACTTCGTAAACAAAACAGTCACAGTGGAAAAACTCTGCTGATACAGTCCCAGAAACCCTGCGTGTAGCTTACACAGCTCAGCAACAGAGAAAACAGTTCTTTCAGCATTTGAGCAGTATGCAAATGTTTTAAAACATCAAGTCCGTAGAATAAATTATATTGCTTTCAGCACTGTTGCAAAGCACAGATTCGGATGGATGCAAATGGTCTTTTTGTAAGTACTTGCATACCTACAGGGAGGGAGAAAGAGGGGAGGACAGTAGCATAAAGCAAAGAATGCAGTTTCTAAACACCCACAGGCTGTGCGAATCCTGTGCCCAGGACTGCCTGGGCCTCATGGGCTGAGAAAGAAGGCAGGATGAGGGGAGAGGAAGGGCTATTTACAAGCTGCTTAATTTAGTGCCTATAAAAAAAGAACAATAGTGGCTATTTTCTTGACTGACTTTGCATAAACCAAGGATGACCTGAAGATACTCATGCTCATCGAAGAAGTCCTGACCCTTCTTTGTATCCTCAAATACTTTGTACAGTTTTGAACAAGCGCTAAAGGCTGTAACTCACAAAAGGCTGAAGTTTTAAGAAAACTAAAAATTTACACTATTGCAAATTCTTTCAAGTCCTTTATCTGAAGTTCAGAATTAGTCTACACCATCACAGAGCAACACTGTTAATTTACAGGCACCGAAGACATAGCCAATGTAACTCAGACTTCACTGAATTCTGGCAAAACTAGTGCGTTTCAGTTTTAAATGTTCCCACATAGTCCATACTGAGTTGTTTATGTAACAGAATTTCCAGAAATAACAATTATGTAGTAGGAGATAATTGCTCATGATTAGCTAGAGAAGAGAATTTCAGCTTCATGTTCAGTATTACTTATTACAGGATAATAAGAAACAAGAATGTGATAGGTAATAATTTGTTACATCAACTCGTGAAGTGATTTTACCATGAAACTAGGTGCTAAGTACCGGCTATCACCACAGTGATTGTACTGAGTCAGCAGAGTGATATTGTATTGTGAAATGTATGCGCGTGACCTGAAAGGCACCACGTACAACGCAGAGGAAGACGCCAGCTTTCATCCCGACCCCCCCCAGCAACAGCCGGCGCAACCACAGAAGTTAGAGGCATATAAGGGGACTGTGAGCGGGGGATCGCGCGCGCCGTTGGTGGAGCAGGAGACTCCCCGGCCGCCCAGCGCTGTTTTGCTTACTTGTGACTTGCTCAATTATTCTATTAAATTGGAATTTATGCAACCCGGCCCGAGTGGTTGTCAATTTGTCGCGTTTACCCATAACAAAGAACATTTCTGTCAAGCTGTCTGAGAAATCTGAAACTTGGCATTTGTTGGTTTATACATATAGGTCTAAGTCACATGAAGTTCATTTCTTCCATACATAATCCCAATGTCTTTCATTCATCAGTTCTTTCAAAAAATACCAAAATGAAGAAGTTTCTCTAAATTGAGAACAATGCTTACCGTTGCACAAAGTAAATTAGATTTTAATAATAGATTAACTCCAATAATATCATCACCATTAAGAAGTAAAGCTGAATTACCCAATCTGTCTTCACTTAAACCCCTAATCCCTTTTCGGCTCCTTAATTGGTACCAAAGCCTGGCCCCTCCACGTCCTACTGCTGGTGCAGAGAGGTCATTGAAACCTCATGCCTGCTTTGGGGAGGGAACCAGATGGCACCACCGAGTTTGTCAGGGTTACACAGGAAGGCAAAAGACAAATAACATGAATATCGGTGTGGCTATAACAATATTGTGGCCCAATCATTTGGGTATCATCTGGTACAGCGTGCAGTGGAGCACACAGTCTACATCCTATACCTACCATACAAGAGCATTGTTTGAGTTGGAAAGCCTGAGCTGTGAATGGGAAAGCAGCTCTTAGATGGCAGAGGATGAGGTCTTTCAAGGAGAGCACACACTGATTTGTTGAGAGAAGTGTAGTATAGAGGTCCAGTGTTGTATTAGAAAAATACAAACACCTGCTCAGCTATGTGAGAGGAGGCATAAGTGCATATTTTTGTAGAACTTGACCTTTAATCCCTTTGGGATTCATTTGGTGGAACAGGGAAAACTATATGCAGTAAAATGCTTTGACTTATATTTGTGCCTTGTGCTTCTAGAACTGTTCTTAATGTTGGGAGTCTTGTGCAACATTTAAAAAACAGTATGTTTAGCTTCCTTTTCAAATCCCCAGTTATACAGCATAATAGAAGATTGTATGTGTTTAATAATGTGCGTAGTTGATGTCTTAGCTCTCCTTAAAATAGCAGTCAAGACAGCACTTGAAACAAGATTAAAGTACGCTGCTCAGATCTACCCAGGAAAGAATAATGCCCTAGTCTGTGCCCCCCCCTTTTTTTTTTAACTTGGTAAAGGTCACAGAAAGAATAAACTAGAAAGCCCCCTCTCCATATAAAATAGAAACCAAAGAACTACTTGTCACAAAAGAAGTGATTTTTACACATCTAAAAGATATCTTCAGTATCAGCCATCAAAGTTTTTTTTTTTTTTTTTAATAATTCTCAAAGAAATATTGTGACACCCTTAAGTGTTTCCTTCTGTATGCTTCAGGGGCCACAGCTGACAGCTCTTGTACAAGACCTTGCCTGTTGTTCATTTTAATTGCTGCATTTTCTTAACAATATCAGCAAATCATGATGAAATAATATGAATGGCACACACCAAGACCATTGAAAATAGTAATACAATTACATTCCTGAGAAACAAAGGAGAAGTAGCTGGAGAGTTTAAAATCTAACTTTTTTTCCCCTGTAGCCTAGCCCTTTGAATCAGGATTGCTATTTAAAGAAGAAGTCAAACCAGTCTGAGTAACAACCAGGTTCTTTCACGCTTATTCAAGCCTCAGTAGCACTCCACCACCAAGCTCCACTGCTTACGTGGATAACCACCTTCACGAAGGAGTAAGGGAATCCGAATCTGCTCCTTCAGCAGGTAGCTTGCCACAAATGTTTGTGTGCCTGATTGTTATCCAACCACACAGCCCAAAAACTGATGGTAGCATCAGATGCTACTCAGTTTTCACAAACTATCATGCAGTCCTGTCATTCTAATGTAAATATATTCATATAAATAAAGCAATATTTAAAATACACAATTTTCCCCTTTTTTAGAATAATAATTTTTAAGCATTAAACAAAAATCAGTATCTTTTTCACATTCATAGCCTTTTGCTTTCAAAGATAGTGTATTCTGTACCATCTTGTCCTGTTGTCAGAAAACTCAGCTTCATGATAACAAAGCTAGGAATGCTATGGGTTTTTGGAGCCACAGATATTGCCACTTGCTACCAGGAGCAGATTAGCTGGTGTGGTTCCCACATTCCTGAAATTAAAATCTGAAAACTATAGTGATATTTTTTCCTTAAGAATAGACAAAATTAGGAATTATCAGGAACTCTAGGTCTCTGAAGTGGCACAGATAAGGCAGTTTTACCATACGCATCGGGAAAATAAAAGTTCCAAGATAAATTGATAATGAAGCTCCCATCTTTGAAATGCAAAGTGTGTCACAACACCTACCACCTTCCCATTCCTGTTAGTTACAGGCATTTGTCTCCCCAAACTGATTTTCTTCCCTTCTCACTTATTAACCTAAATCTTTCCCCACCCCATTTCTTCTCACCTCCATTTTCCTTCCCCTTGGCCATGTGTCCCTAACCCTCCCCATCAATATCCACACATCTCCCATCACACCACCTTCCCCCCCCACACACACACACATTTTTTGTCTGTACTTTCTACAGTTGTCACAATCTCCCAAGCTTTTAACCCTTACAGCATGACTACGGTTTCCTTGTCACTAGCATTGATCATAGGGGTCAGCTACCCCAGACAATGCAGCAACAGATGAGCATAGAATCACAGAATATTTCAGTTTGGAAAGGTCCCCCATCCATCCTCCTACTCAAAGCAGTCTCAGCTCTGAGCTCAGACCAGGTTGCTCAGGTCTGGAAAACCTCCAAGGACAGAGACTGCACAACCTGCCTGGGCAGCCTGCTCCACTGCCAGATTCTCTTCATGGTGAAAAGCTTTTCCTTACATCTAACAGGAACATCCTTTCTTTTAGATTAGGACCACTGTCTTGCATCCTCCCACCACATGCAGCCTGGACCCCTCTCCTTGATAGTCTCCCCTGAGGAGCTGCTGTCAGGTTCCCTCCCCTCCCCACACCCAAGCCATACCTTCCCCAGGCTGAACAAGCTCCAGTCCCTCAGCCTCTCTTCACAGGAGTGCTCCAGCCCCAACCATCCTCGTGGCGACCCTCTGTGGCATTTGCTCCAGTTTGATGTTTTGCTTTTACTGGAGGAGTCCAAAACAGATGCAGTATTTAGTGCTGAGTAGAGGGGGATAATCACTTCCTTCAATCTCTGGATGATGTTCCTGTTCACACAGCACAGGGTGCTGCTGGCTCATGTCCAGCTCACTGCCTCCAGGGTCCCAGCAGCAGACCTGCTCCCCAGCCAGTCCATTCCCAGGCTGCATCGTTGCAAGAGGTTAGCCCACCCCAGACACAGGACTCAGCATTTGTCCCTGCTGAGTATTGTAAGGTTCTCTGTGAGGAGAAGGACAAAGCCATGCAATCAGCGCATGTTTTGACCCAGCGTATCTGACGGATCAAAGCAATGCTGGGAACATTCAAAGCTTTGTGCAAATATTCGAGTCTTCAGCTAACTTGAAATGTTCACTTGGAGAAAACATCTGGAAAGTGAAATCAGTTTCCTGGTTCCAATAAATTAGACAGAAAGAAAAAAGTCTGTACCTATCTTCCGACTGTGTGCTAAAAGCCACTGGCAGGTCCTAGGGAGCTATTTTGGAAGAGAGGAGGGGTTCATCGTTCATTCAGAGCCAGAACATGCATTGGCGCAGCTGTCCCAAATGTGCTTTTCCTATGTATACAAAGCGTTTCACTCCTTTCCAGATACAAAAATGATTTGTTTGTACTTTATTTTGTAATCACAGATTTCAAAATACATACCATAAAGATGAGCAAGTCATGTAAACATCCCACTAGGCTCAAAATTGAGAATACGAGAATAAAACAAATATAGACAATGGGATATCATCCTTCATGTCCTCAGTAACAATTTCAATACACTGTTGGCTGTTCACGTCAAGATAAGGTTAATTTGATCTTCCAGCCAATTTGATCAAAGCTTCATGTCCCAAACAGTTTATGTACCTATTTATATTTATCAAACTTCTGTACTTTGTTCTTGGTATGGCAGCTAGATTTTTTCAGTAATTCAGTCACTAGTTAGTACTATTAGTCCCTTGTTCATTTAAAGAAGGAAGGAATTTTCAAAAATAAAGTTGATGTGAAAGGTCTGATAACATATATAACAAAATATGAATATACATATTAAAATTTTATGTTATTCTACATATTTTAGAATATAATGAATTTATAAAATAAGTCTTATATGCCTTCAAATATATACATACAGCTTAAGTTGAGTGTTTCTGTACAAATACTACATAAAATCACTTATTAAAAATTAAGACCTGGACAGTCATATGTATGAGACCATCTAGAGTTACAGTAACCTGGATTTTTTCAGAGTTTTGGGAAAGATAAGGTAAAAAACAACATGCAAAAGACGATGCTCCCATTAGCATATATAACTGAGCAACCTAGATTTACATTTTCAGAGCTATCTAGACATGCACATGCTTTTGAAAATCTGCCAAACACCTACCTAAATTCCACCAAAAAGCTGGGCTACTAGAACAGTGCTATTTTCAAAGCTCTTGCAAGCTTCTAAATTATTTAGGGCAGGTTTTCTAAAGCAATTAAATGCCCAAGGATGCCCAGCAACCTTCTAATCAAATTTTCAGAAGCCCTTAAATGAATCAGATCCTCAACACCCTTTTAAAAAAAATACCTATAAGGTTTGAGTTTTCAAAGATACAAGGAAACCTCTGATTAACAGGATCAGGCAGAAAATTAGCTGTGAGCAAGACAGCCTATTTCTGTCAACTGCTGAAGCAGTCCATTTGGTTCCAGGCACAGATTGATTTGAGGCTCTATGCTAAATGATTACTCGTTTGATCCAGTAGGTCAAGGGCTATATTTCAATGGAGTAGATAGAAGAAAGTCCACAAAAAATCTGCCTGGGATTTTTAGTAAAGGACCAACAGAAAGCCACATTGGTCAAGAAATGCTCTATCAGGTGTGATAACCATGGTGAATATTGTATTGTGCCATGCAGAACCTATGTTCATGAGATTTCCCCCTCCCACTCTGCTGGCCAGAAGTAAATAGAACTAAAAGAAAAGTCATGTCATGATCCAACCAGTTCTAACAAAGGCCGAGGGAGAAGTAGGAGGTAGCTATGTTATGCCAGCTAGAGATACTCAGAAGGTGAAACTGCTGAAGCTGCAGAGTGTGTTTAAGTAGGGTGTAAAATCCCCCAAAAGGCTGGAGGGAGCAGGAAGTCCTGCTTCTACTCCCCATCAACGTATCAAAATACAGAAGTGACTGATCGCATAAAAGAAACCACATTAGGAAGCTCAGGCAGATGGAGAAGAATCTGTCATCCCCAGTACAAGACAGAACCTAAATGGCGCCATCGAGCCCTTAATAACTGCTGGCGCTATTATCCTGAGCTGCACTCCAAAGGCATCTGTCTTCCTAACGTGAAATTCTCAGTGCACCTCTTGGTAACTTCACACTGTGTTGACATCTGAGCACCTATCCATTTTTTTTTCCCTTGTTTTCTGTTAATTTAACAAGTAACTAATGAATATCTTCCAAAGGCTCAGATAAGAGTCAAAGCTCTTTCCTCTGAAGGGCAGAAGCTTCTCCCAGGAAAAGACCACATCACTGTTTTCTAAATTATTCTGCACTGAAAAGAATTCTTTTCTGAAGACTGAGGTATATAGGGCCAACAGCAGAAAACCTAAAGACTTCCTAAAGGTTTTCCCACAAGAGCTTCCTCTCTCCCTACCTATCACAACACTTTGTTTAGCTTACTGTTGGAACTGGCAATACACCTTGCAGTCCAGGAGGTTTTGGAATTAGCAAATCCTATCAATTAAGACAGGATGAACAGAAAAATTTTCAGATGAATAGAAGATTGTCTTGCTCCAAGATCCCTGATGCTTCTAAGGGCAACCCCATACATCTGAGAAAATCAAAGCAGGTCCTCTGAAGAAAAATAACTGCTTGACTCATTTCCCAGTCTTTTGGGAAGCCACAGAGGCTTTCAGGAAATTGCACATTTTTGCCCAATGCTCCACAACACTTTTTTTTTTTTTTTTTTTTTAAAAAGATGAGCCCCAGGTTACTCTTTGGTCTATTGGATGCTTAGGGTCAAAAATAGCCATGTACCTGAGCTACTGCTGGATCTGTTGAGTATATCGTGGCCTATAGCCAGGAGAGACTATAGTAGAATATGTGTCAGCTGTCCTGCATATAGTTCTCCAAAATACTTTTACTAGAAAAAGGGTTACTCTGTTCAGGAGACAGTGGAGACTCAAGGTTATGAGAGACAATATGAATAAATTAGTTTAAAACGTGTTTTCATCTTCCAGAAGAAAGAGTGAGCTAACCAAGAGCTCATGTGAGGCCTGTGGGTGAGCCTGAATGGGACTCCTAGGTCCATGGGCAGCAGGTAGGGATCCCAGGTGAGGCTGTTCAGAGCCATTAGGACCTATTAGTGCCCTCAAGGCCCTGACAGTTTTCTTATAAACTTAAGGTATTTCCATTCCGAGTTCATAAGAATATTTCATTCCAGTTTATTCAGGCAGTTTGGTATAATCAAGAAACAATGCAGACTTTCAGTACCAGAAAAAGGATCATTAATTTAGACCTTAGGAAAACAGAGAAGCAAGAGAAGAAACTCCTTTATTTTCGCTGGTGAGAACAAAGGGGAACAAATGACACTTATGGTCACCTATGAGTTAGACAATGCAAAAAAAAAAAAAAAAAAAAAAACAGCACTCAAAGGAAGAAAGGTAGGAAGTGTCTGGGGAGTGGAGCTATTTATAAATTCTCTCCCATATTTGATCTTGTGACACTTCTCCTTTGCGAACTTTTTTTGTAAATTCCTTTATGTTGCTTTAGTACTGCCTGCATTCCTCTCACCACTGATGTTATTAGAACAGCCCCTGTTATTGCACTAAATGGCATCAGCCTGCAATGACTGCAGAAGAGCAACAGCCCAACCTGTGCCTGAAGTGAAAGAGTGGAGGCTCATGTCCATGTGGTGTTGGGATCCCAAGACAAACTTGAGTTGAAAAAGCTCTGTCATACAAGCTTCCTCCCCCCTCCCAGGAAAGGGTGATATTCCTTCATCTTTATTTCCCACTGAAGTCAAATAACAGGGCAAGTGCATCAGAAATCTTCTCCTGCCTAAGAGAGTCCTTGAGGGTGTATCCCTGTACTCAGAACTCCTCTCTTCACTCATTAGCACCACCGTCTTCCATACCACCCCCAAAATTTCAGAAAAATCCAGTATCTTGGCCACAGGGCAGACAATACTACCCCTCAGTGGACCCTAACAAAAAATACTAGGCCATAACATAGCTCTTGAAGCCCATGCAACCTTTCCCTCTTGGGAAGGAACTGGCTTTGTTGTATCATCTAGCATGGTCCCACCACTGCCACATTTACAGCTTGCACTGCTCTGAAATCTGTCCCTTAACAGCCTAATCCCAAACAGTTTCCAACATCCCTACCCTGAACACACACGCTCCTATATTGACTGAAGCATCTACCCACAGAAAGCAAAGGGAGACAAGACCTATTTTGGAATCCAACCTAGAATGAAAAAAACACCTAGGACCTAACACTGGAGTGTTTTAAAGACAAGCATATAGTCAGCCACAGTGGTCAAAGTGTCAGAGTGGAAGAAACCCAGGTCTGGAGGATACACCAATTTGGGGGGGGGGGGGGGGCGGGGGAAGTAGGTTTGATATAGTGTGAAGTTGTAGGCTTTTTATTAATCAATCAGTTTTTCCACTGCTAATTTTCAGTCAGATGTCTGAAATTCTTACCACATCTGTGCTATAACCTCTAGTTTCCGATAAATAACAGAAAAATAGTCTAAATACCATGAAAGTCAGGCAGACTATGTCTTAGTATAAGGGATTTTCCCATTCTATTTACTTTGGTAAACAAGCACTCTCAAGGCCAACCCCTGTAACACTTGTTACAGTGTCACCCTAGGCAGACCATTTTTGGCCTACACGTAAAGTGCTACCGTTACAACTAAGGAGAAACCTCCAGGTTTTCTTTTATGAAAATATTTTTTCATAAAAGAAAAATTGGCCATTATAGAACTTGTAAAAACAAACTCACCATTATAGGTTTTCTATGGAAAATTCACACTGAATTAAAACTCAAGATTTAGTTCTCAAAATACCATCTTTGCTATTATAAAAACAAGAGAATCTATTAATCAAGCTCTGCTGAGACACAAATGAAGGGCTATTCTTAAAGATAAAGGTCTGACCTATGATTACTGAAGAGATTTCTGTGATTTCTTCAGACTTTGGGTTAGATACAGTGTTTTTTAACTGACTATTAATGAGCTTGGGTATGTATCAAGCAGTATACATCTGCCTTTCAGCAGGCAGAAAAGCTTGCAACCGATAGCTTCCTTTCACACTAAAAATGCCTCACAGCTATACTTCAGTTCAAAATTTGGGGTAACATAATGAATATCTTACAAGAAACCACGAGACCATGGCTCGTCTTCGCAGCAGCAGAAGCAAGCTTAGATTCAAGTTAAATTCTCTAAAGTTGTTAGATTGTGTTTGAGGCTATGGTATGCATAAATATAAATACTGCTGGTGTCACTGGTATTACCCAGAGCAGCATATTAGCAGTCAGAGGCTCAGTGTGGATCAGGGCATGGTATTCTATCAACCAAGGAAACAGACGTAACAAGTATATTGGGTCTTCTCCAGAGAAGTTTGCAACCTGTACTGAGATACTGTTTACTAGAGACTCACTAGCCTCTAATCAAGATGGGCCCATGTAATCTTCTTACAGGAAGATTTTCTCTGGATTTATCTGAGCAGTAGTCAACAAAAATAGTATTTTTTTCCTTAGGAAAAAATCCATGGCTGTCTCATCCCATTACCTTTTAACCACAGGATCACAGCTGGAATACATCTCGTCTGTCATGCTATACACTCAGTGCCTGCTGGAAGTCTATGCAGGCCATATAGATAACATTAGGCCTGTATTCATTGAAACTAGAAGACATTCGTATGCTGCTTGATAAATATGCAGATTCTTCTACCTTCAATCTAGACTGACCAATTCACTAAAGGGGGTGTGGGGAGGAAGGATTTACTAGTGTCTGAAGGTAGCTGGAGCTGACAACAGCTGCACATTGGCATTTATTCCACAGCAGAAAGATGGTATCAGCGCTTCATTATTTGGCCAGAAATAATAAAAGGAATAAACAAGGCCCTAGGGAAGGAAGGGTACTGAATAAAGCAGACTTAAGATTCAGATTGGCCTGGGCCACTTGCCTCACCCTTAGTGCTCCAACTTGTGTTTAAACCTCTGTGTATTGATACAGAACCCTGACTTTTGTATAACCATTACAGCCCCCCAGCATCCTCCTGCAAAGTGCTGCGGCATATAGCATGCTTCTGCAAATGTTATGATGCTCCCCACAGTACTTGGCAGCCTGCTAGCAAACTACATGGTCCTCCAAGATGTCCCTCACATTTAAGTGCTCCATCGGTTTCCATAAACATCCACATGCTCCAGATAACAGATGAATGAATCACTAGGGATGCCAGAAATGAAGGCTGCATAATGTCCTTTCACCTTTGCTTTAAAATAAGCTTTATTAAGAGACACATTTCCCAACTCGGTCCAATTTAAATATGAAAAATCCAACTAGCTTGCAACCAATACATATTTTCTTCCTAGTCACAAGTAGAAGCTTTATATTCTTTTGTAACTATTACTACTCACTTACCAGTGAAAAGGATGCGTTTTTACCTCAGGTTCTCCTCTAGGCCACTTTAGGTTGCCCACAGTCTAGTGAGCATAGTCTCTATTCTGTGCCTATTTCCCAAGCTACTATCTTCACAAATCTTGTTCTTACAGTTTGTCTTTTTTCCTTTGAATCTGTTCTCCAGTGTATTCAGTATAATGCTGTCAGTGCCTGCTGCAGAGGGTATGACTCCTTCTTTCTGCTAGCTGCTGAATTGGCTGAAGCAAACGGTTACCATGTCTTCCAGCAAATCATCAGTCCTACCAGGAGAACAAACTGGAGTTTTCAGAATAGTATTTTCCAGACTCTGGTCAAGACATCATTACTGATCCATGAAACAAAGTGATCCAACAGCTACAATAACTACTTTCACATATTACCCCACATTCAAGAGAGCACATAAAGTAGAGGGAATGAATAAAAGTACAAAGCAAGTATACCCAATCTAGCCTCCTTTTTATCTGGTGGTAAGTGAAAGCCACTAGGGCATTGCTGCACAAGGTGGACCTCAGTTTTGTGAAGGAGGTTTGGCGTTACTGTCTACTGTTGTACAATACCTAAGAAGCAATGAAGAGCTTCACAAAGAGCTTCTAAAAGAGGTCAAAATTCTACAAGCCTGTATTGTATTTGGCATAGAGCCAAGTGCTACTCTGGCACATAATAGGAACAAATTGTCACCTCTTGTGATTTGTCTGATAGCAATAACAATAGCAGGACCTCTTGTTTCTACCTTTTGCTAATTGTTCAATAATCAGAGATTGAAGGATGTTAACATCAGCCTTCAGATATCACATCAAACATCAGTATGCCCTCAGCAGGGCTATAATTCTGCTCCCTCTCACTGAAATAACATCTAAAATAGCAAGTATTAACAAGATTTGGGCATCCAGTAGCCAGAAGAGGAATGTGTTCCCTGATCTGGCATTTAAGACCTGACCACAGAAAAATCTTTCTCTACCTGATTCTTCTTTCCATCATACAGGGCAGATTAGGAGCAGCCTGAAAATCCTCCATTGCATTTCAGCGGTGGAGGGGGGTGGGGGAGGGGGATGGAGTAAATAAAGGAACAATCCTAGCTTGAAAATGTATTATTTCCCAGCTGGACTTAAGCAATAGCTAGCATTTCTAGTGGCTGTTCTGGAGCTTACATAAACGTATTGAGGCATCAGGTGTCAGTGCTTTAAAAAAAAAAAAAAAAAAAAAAGCCCAGCCATAAACCAAAAGCACAAGAGAGACACAAAAATACACTTGTTGGAAATTGTCATTTGTGTAATTTCTCTGATGATCTAATGATTTCTAATGATCAGAGAAAACTTCCAGCAAAACGTCACAGCTCCTGAGAACAAGTTTCCAGCAAGTAGAGGGTTTTTCCAGTATCCCAGCTGTCATCTATGAAGAGAAATTGTTTGTATCATTTGCCACTTCATTTTTCCTCGGATGATGACCTGGGTTGGAGCAGCTCCATGCAAAAAAGCACATTTTTGACTTTTTTTTTTTTTAGAAGGAATGATGGGGGTCAAGAGGGGAGGAGATAGTTCATGTGGACCCCTTCAAAATAATCCCCAGCATGAATGCTGACATGACTTTCTGATCTCCTGGTTCAAAGATTTATCTACTAAGAATCCCAAATTTCTTTATTAAACATTCTCCTTTAAAAAAAAGTCATCCTTTGACAATGACAATAGATTTTCTAGAAATAGTTGTCACGTCATATTGTTCTAGCTTTAGGCCTTTAGCAGTACACCCTGAAGAAACACAAACAGTTCCTTAGTGAAAGGCACATACTTTCAAGGTGCTGTAAATCTGACACTATTGAAAGTGCTATTTTTCTGCTACTTAACAATCTAACAAACCTGACTGTCTGTTACCTAAAATCTGACTTCTTTCCTGTTAGAATTGTTGTGAACAGATGCCTACTCCAAAACTCAAATCAGTTCAAAGAGGTGTACATGAGTTTAGGGTCAGACACTAGAGCATCTCTTGTATGACTGGACTGCTGAGCTCAGCTGACAAGTTATGTCCTGTAGACCTGACAAAATAGTTTAAGAATTTCAGTTGTTCCTCCCAGGACTGGTTTATTTTATTGCCTCCCCCCCCCCTTTTTTTTTTTTAATAGCTTTGGCATGTTTGCTTTCTTAGTACAGTCAGATCTTTCCCTCACATAGGTCATCAGCTTATTTTGCAGATTCATTTTCACTTTTTTGTGCTGCATTTCCCAGGATGTCTGATGTCTTTGCACTCTCAGAAACAATGCTGTTGAAAATGGTGATTTCAACCTAACGCTCCACACAGACTTGAGGTCTGATCTCTGTACTGAGCAACATGCCTTCCAATTCACTTGAAAACATCATTGGTGGTCTATACTTTTTAAATTAAAAAAAAAAAAAGGGAAAAAAAAAGGGGGGGGAAAAAGGGGGGGGAAAAAGGGGGGGGAAAAAAGGGGGGGGAAAAAAGGGGGGGGAAAAAAGGGGGGGGAAAAAAGGGGGGGGAAAAAAGGGGGGGGAAAAAAGGGGGGGGAAAAAAGGGGGGGGAAAAAAGGGGGGGGAAAAAAGGGGGGGGAAAAAAGGGGGGGGAAAAAAGGGGGGGGAAAAAAGGGGGGGGGAAAAAAGGGGGGGGGAAAAAAGGGGGGGGGAAAAAAGGGGGGGGGAAAAAAGGGGGGGGGAAAAAAGGGGGGGGGAAAAAGGGGGGGGAAAAAAGGGGGGGGAAAAAAGGGGGGGGAAAAAAGGGGGGGGAAAAAAGGGGGGGGAAAAAAGGGGGGGGAAAAAAGGGGGGGGAAAAAAGGGGGGGGAAAAAAGGGGGGGAAAAAAGGGGGGGAAAAAAGGGGGGGAAAAAAGGGGGGGGAAAAAAGGGGGGGAAAAAAGGGGGGGGAAAAAGGGGGGGGAAAAAAGGGGGGGGAAAAAAGGGGGGGGAAAAAAGGGGGGGGAAAAAAGGGGGGGGAAAAAAGGGGGGGGAAAAAAGGGGGGGAAAAAAGGGGGGGGGAAAAAGGGGGGGAAAAAGGGGGGGAAAAAGGGGGGGAAAAAGGGAAAAAAATCCCACCTTTCCCAGAAGTCTGAGATGGACAAGTACCATTCAGGTGGTCAGGGCATTCCCTGGGGATATGAAAGACTGGCTCGGTCTCGCTATCTGACTCAGAGAGTCAAGGACCCTGTGTTTCTCACATACTCAGTTAGTGTTCTGACTACTCAGCCATTCCAGCCGGAAACATCTTTTCACATGAACTAGTTTGCACATTTCTGCCAACAGTTTCAGGTCAATTAAGTGCATTTCCCAAGAGAAAGCAGTTTCAGTTAAAAGTGAAAACTATTGCTGTTAGTTTCATTGCTCAAGTCTTTAACCATTCAAGAGATATATCTAAGTCATCAGATTATGAGGTTTTTGGAAAGAGTTTTGAAGCACATTAAGCTACAGCAATGTCAGCAGGAAGTGTCTACTATACCAATCCATAACTATAAAATGAAACACTAAATTTAAAAGGAAAAGCCTAGCAGCCATGAAAGGGAAGCTGCGTTTCAAGTGTGCCCTAAAAGTTGGAAGTGGGTGAGAGAGAGACAGGAGAATGTAGTCAACAGATTCAGTAATGTGAAAGCCAGATTAGGTCATTCTGACTGACTTCATTAGGCTTTGGCTGTTCAGAGTCTATGACAGGAAAGAGACTTCATGCAAAGCTCTTAAAGTTAATAAATCTCACCATAAGGAATGTTAGCATGATGATCAATCTAATTTTAACTTACTAATGCCATCCCACTATCATTAACGACAATTTCCCCAAGTATCCAGAGTCATTTGTTTTATATCCTTAATCCAGACACTTTTTCATATTGCTACTTAATCATTAACAGTCAACAGCATCAACTCCTTCCTTTTAATACTCTTTGTCAGACAATCTCTCCAGTTTTCAGTTAATGCATGAGCCTATAACGGGGAGGTAGAAACAGTTTTCCTGTCCTACAAGAAAGTGAAAGTGTTCCTGTCCTAATTTGGAACAGGAAACCAGAATCTCAGCAGAAATACTAATGGTGAAATGCATGGTCCAACAGACTTTGTTCTGAAGTGTTTTGATTTTACAAAAATAAACAGTAAAAATAAATTAGAATGGTTAAATTAAAACTTTAACTCAATTATCAGCATGGACTTTTCCTGTATTTAACCATTTAATAACTAGTTGTTGAAACCAACCTATCCTTACAGGAAATTTGGGGTTCAACAAATTAGCAGTTCCCAATGAACAAAGCTCAACCTGGTCTGTTTTAAGGTTAACAATTATATTTCAAATGAAACCTCCTCTCAAAACAACTCTGTATGATACACTGATCTAAAGGGACAAACACAGAAGCATCATGAAATAGTGGCAGCATGACTTCTACTAGCATCACATGGACTGAAAAGTCTGTGCTGATAACTTTGGCAGATAAATGAAATGCACTCAGGAATTAATTTAAATAGGATTTGTCACGATGTAAACAGTGCAACTTTTGTCAAAGGCTTCCAGTAAACCCTCCAGTTACACAGCTAACATAAAATAAACCTCAGAATCCATCATCACTCTAAATGTGAAGGCTGCAAAAAAATAGCACAACTGTCAAAGAAAGCTGTTGAAAAGCATTTGCAAGTCTGGAGGAAACTCAACTTCCTTATTTCTACAACTGTAGCAAGAAATTCTGACACCCAGAACAAGATATCAGTTTGACATTTTGTCTCCTCTCCACCCTCCTGTCCAATTACAGAGTGATCCCTTGTGGTGAAGGATATTAAAAGCAAAACTGTTGCTAGATCATCACACACCATCTCCATCCAATGGTGCTCTCTGTTACCAAGGAACATGTTCCCTGTCATCATCCCTTCTTTTCATGCAAGAACAGCCCTGCTTATTCCTACCAGGCACAACGTATTCCCATCTTGCCTTATTTTTGACAGGCTCTTCCAGCGTTGGTCAAGGTGCTTGTTTCCTTGAATGCCACTGCACAGCAGCCTGAGGCCTTGTTCAGGAGAGGCTTAAAGTACCTGTTAGCTGTCAATTGTCTCACTGGCTTTCACTTGCTTGAAGTTTTAAAGCTCTGTCAGTACCCAGATGAGTCCAAGCTTCTGTGACTCATGGAGGAGTTGGTTAGTGGTTAGCTTTACTTTGAAATACTGCCAGATTCATGTAATTAGTTAGTGTGACATAATTGTTTAATCTGGCACCACTAATCATCCATTCCCAGATTTTTAGCAGTTTGTTCCGATTTATGGGTTAGAAACAGAATAAAGTCCAAAGTGGTACATAAGAACTGTATATGTGAATATGTAAATATGCTTCAGGCTTTAAAAGGGCTAGCTGCACAAAGCAGGGAACAACCAGGAGCCTAAGCAATCAGGAGAAATGGTCCAAACATGAAAATGTGACTAATAATTGAGATCTATTTAGAATCATTTTACTAACTACACAAACAGCCTGCAAATAGGAAGAGAGCAGACCATGTTAGTTAATAAACTGAGGAATATGCAAGAAGTAAGCAGATTTAAGTATATTCAAAAAAAAAAGGAGAAAGAATTATTGGTCCATTATTAGTTGGAAATAGCAGAATTATCAGTTATAATACATAAAGGGCAGAACGACACATAGTATGTCTTTTGTGCCATGGTCATAACGTACGATGACACTGGAATATTCTATTCCAATAGAACCTAATTTGACATGACTACTTAAAATAGACATTCTTCAATTAACAAGTCTAAATACCTTGCATCTAAGAGCTTAAGAATGTTGGCAAGTTCTTTGACTTACTGTTGTTGATTTTCAATAAATCACTTTTTCTTGATCACTGAGGAAGCTTAAGAGGCCCAGAGGGACATATTATGCCAATAACTAAGGAAGGCCAGTAAGGTATCCAAGCACAGCACTGACACCAAAACCAAAGTGATGAAATAGACCCAAATAAAGACACAAGCTATGCAAGTCATTATAAAATTGATTCCAATCAACAGGCAGTTGTAGAAAATAGATCCTGTCAGTAATACCAAGACCCCTTTTTGGCAAAACAGTTTGACACAGGTAATGGTTTTAATCTGATAGATTTTTCAGACATTTGATAAGGTATTAATATTTTAAAGAAGAAACTAGAAGAGCTGACAATCCATTTAGGTGATGCAGACAATCTGGTTAAGTGATGCGATCCACAAGTGCCCATTTCCAGTGGATTCTGTATTGTGAATATTGACGCTCTGCAATTTAACATTACTTTTACTGACTGAGAAGAATACAAAATCATTACTCAAATCATTTATTAGTGACATACGAATTGTAGGAGACAAAAATTGAAAAGGACTGATTGTACATGTACAGAGTGATCATAGTCTGTTGGGAAACTGGGTGCCAACAAGCAAGGAGATTAAGTTTACATGTGAAGTTATGCATATAGAAATAAAAGAAATTTGTTCTTTAAGAGAAGAATTCTATGTTAGTGTGGGATAATGGTCTGTGATTATCTGTGATCCTCCCTGCCGTGGGGTAAACAGTGGATACAAAGGGTGATTTGCGGTCTGATGCCCATGCCGGTGAGGGGTGAGACAACGTCCAGGGTGAGGCAGAGGTCTTGCCACTTGACATTGCTCTACTCAAAACGACACCTGGGGCAAGGCAGGAGCCTTGCAGCCTGGTGTTGTTGCTAAGGGCAAAAGAAAAAAAGGCCAGCAGCCATTGACACCCCCTGCTGAGCTCGACAAGGACCAAACATCCCACAGTGTTTGACTCAGCCCCACCTCGCCAAGAGTATAAATTCAGTGCATAAGCGGCCCTCCATTTCGAGGATGAAAACACCAACCTACGGATGGGTCGACGGGCCTGGACCTCTCTCCTCCCCAAAACAGGGACACCTTTTTGGTAAGGTTTGCACCTCCGACAACATCGGACGTTACCCCGGGAAAAATACCATTGTTGAAAGCACTTAATTATCAGTTTGAGCTCAGAAAAAGTAGAATTTGTTGCAGTAAGTGCATTTGTCACCAGCAATCCTGAACCTGTTGATCTGTCGCTTTAATAAATTGTCTATTTTGATCAACTTTGCAAACCTGACTCAGTGAAAGTCCTTTTGAGGAGGGCTCTGGCAGGCAAACGTTGATTACCAAAGGGGAGGGCCTTTCTCATTTTGTTCAGCTTTGTGAACCTGATTCAGTGAAAGTCCTTTTGAGGAGGGCTCTGGCAAGCAAAGTTGACTCAACTTTGTGAACCTGACTCAGCAAAAGCCCTTTTGAGGAGGGCTCTGGCAGGCAAAGTTGATTACCCCTTGTCCTGCCTTCACGCACCAGTAACAGGTAGCAATGAATCAAAAAAGATATTTTGAGACCTTGACAATTGATTGTCTGAATATGAGCGTGATATTGTGGCCAAAAAAACAAAATGTGATATTTGCATGCATGGAAGGTAAATACCAAGTAAGGACAGAGAGCTTCTGACCTAACTTAAAAATTGATTGGTAATGGAAAAAAAATCTTGTAGATTAACTGGAGGGGGGCTCTGAGGAGAGGCACAAAAATTCTTAAAGGTTAAGGAAACCTACCTCATAGTGAAAGACTCAAGAAGCTTGAATAGAACCACCAGAGCACATTAAGGAACATTAAGCTCAGTCTAAACACCATCAAAGAGAGTGTAAATTTGATGGTAGGAAGCTCTACAGCCTAGCACAAACAAAAACTCAAGTGGTTGGAAGTTGGACAAATTCAGATTTTTATTTTTGCCAAGAGCATAATTAACCACAAAAGCAGTCTACTGTGGTCAGTTCTGTGTTGTCCTTTAAGGCTGGGTATTAAAAAAAAAAAAAAAAGAAAAGAAAAAAGAAAGAAAGAAAACCTAGCTGATATCATCAGTGTCATTACAAAAGGTTGAGGTTACTAGAAGCCACCTGTCAAAGCAAATGAAACAGCAAAACAGAATGAGTCAAGGAAAGTCTACATAGTTACACCTCAGAGCTGCTTAAAGTCTCCCCTCCCCCCATCTTTCATCTGAACCTTTCAAAACAAACTTCACTGCTAGAAGCTTCACTTTCCTCATTGGTCTTTTTATAAATGGAAAGAACCTGTTTTACATCATCAGGGCCAAACTTTCTCCACAGAAAACCAGGAACTCTGTCCTTCTAAGGAAGTCCCCAGTATGTTCAGGAGGGTCTTTTGCTACTACGGAACTACTCTTGGAAGCGAAGCTACTCAGCCAGCACCACAGATTACACCAAATACCAAGAACAGTCAGACACTGAATTTCAGATGAGAAGTTTTGATAGTTGCCATGATCTGGTCAACTCTTTTCCCCAAGTGTTAACAGCGTGATCTTTAGTGAAACGTGCGGAGATGCTCACAGGACTATGTCAGAGCCTCAAAATACCCTCCTAAACAGCCTTGCTCACTATTCAGTGGCTCTTCAAAGACCATCAGCTTTTGCTCAGGGGAAGCTGCCAACTGTTTTAAATTGAGTTACTTGGCAGTCAGGCCAGAGTGATCCTTCCTTTTTAGGAAAGGATTATTTAAATATAACTGATTTTATAAGACAATACTATCAATGTGAGATTGATAAATTTATAAGCTAAAAGGGTCTGTCACCGCCACCAAGTTCAAATTCCTCCATGACAAGGACTAGTCTATTTACTCATCTGTTTGGTGCAATTGCTTGCATAAAGCCAGTTAATACAAAGTGCTCAGTTCTTTTGTAACGAGGACATTTGTGGGCTGAGTGGCCTTTTTTTTTTTTTTTTTTTTTTTTTTTTGAACTCCTGGATATAGCTATAAGAAACAGAGGCTGAAGGAACTTCCCTGTTCTCCTTCACACAACATATCTAACGCTTACCTGGGCTTTTTGCTGAATGGCCCCAAATGCTCAGTGCAAAGTCCAGGTGGAGGCTAGTGAAGGACAGCTGTTTGCATGTCAGGGTTGCTCTGTATTGCCACCTGCTTTACTGAGAATTAATATCAAAACATCATAAACCTCTGTGACTCAGTGGTTGTATATCTGAGAGCATATGCCTAATAACTTTCATTTCACATTTCATTAACATCAAGCTGCTTGTGGATTTTTTTGATGAAATATTTTCCTGTTATATATGATCACTTAACCAGTGTAGATATAACATGGCAGAATCACAGATAGCCTGCTTCATGTGTTCAGTGAAATGATGCAAATATAAAGAATAAGCCTGAGATGTCTTGCCATTTTCGTTTTAGAATTTTTGCATCATTCTCTCAGCTTTATCGAAAATAGATTGATCTCTATAGCATGACTTTATCAATCTCCTTTGCCTCTTCTGATTTACAACAGCTTGTCAGAGATTCATTCTAGCTTCATTTCCCTTTTGAAGGGCTAACTGTAATTAACTGAAGTGTTTGTGCCTTCCCCCTCCCCAGAGTTTCCCAGTTTCCTCATTTATTAAAATCTGATTTACAAAAGAAAAGAAAAATCAAGTGTTTTACCTCAAAAGCAATCAGATGATCTCACAATACTAATTGGACTGCAGAGGTGTTAATGGATTCTATTCCTGTTAATATTTTTTTTCCAATTTTATTTCACCTACTTAAGCAACAGCAGTAGGCTACAGTACAAATATTGAGAGCTAGGCTTCTTCAGAAATTACATTTCATGCTTCTGTTTGCACACAGCAGAACACTAGCTTTACTCATGTTGATGGGAATCTGACATTTTATTCAAGTGCAGCAGACCAAATATGAAAAGGAAGAACATACATTATGTATCATACTACTGCATAAAAGTTCAGTTATCCTTGAGAAACAGTGCCTTCTCAAATGTAGTAATCAAAATGATGTTAAATAGTCCCCAGAATGATTCTGGACAGCAGGGTGGGATTTGCTGTTTGCTGTTAAATTATTTGCCCAGTTGGTTTTACAGGAAGAGCTTGTGCTCATTATGCATAGGCTTGGAGCAGAAGGGATTTGATGATCCAAGCTGGTCTTATGCACAGGGGAAGGAGGCAGCTGCTCACAGCAGACTTACAAGAGCAGCAAGACTGCAGCAAAAGACACCTTCATTATTTTTCTTGACCTCAAGTAGGTGAAAAGGTGGAAGCCAAGGAGCAGGGCAGGGGGCTGTGGCACTGCCAGTGCATGCTTCATCCCACTCCTCCCTGCACCAGCTGTCCTGTCTCAGAGAGGGTGACTCATCTCAGCAATAACAGAAACAGCTGCCAAACAGACACCAGCTCTCCAACATCAGGACCTCAACCCTCTCCACAGGGGCTGGGTGATTAGTTTCATTAGCCAGAGCTACTAAAGGGATGCTTGTGCCTGGCAAAACAATCTGTTGCCATCATCACAAGACCCAATTTTGCTCCTTCAGTAAATTACTTCATCCCGATCTAGTTCATCCCGATCTTTTATCATTAGAAACTTTGAGCCAAATATATGGGCAATTAGGACTTCAGATCTTGCATTTTAAGCTTCACTGTGCCATTTGTTATGTTCTTTTCTCTGTTCTGTGACTCTGATGGCAAGATTTTGTTGCAAGCATAGTATAAAATAGCTAGTGAAGGTCTCTCTAGCTAATACCATAAATGTTGTTACAGAAGGTAGAAAGTCACCTATCGAAGCAAGTGAAACAGCAAAACAAAGCAAGACAATCAAGGAAAGTCTGCATAGTTACACTTCATCAGAATATCAGGAACATTTTCCTTAAGAGTGTTTCGTGTATTACTTTGACTTAGTCCGCCAGGGACTTCTGTGGGAAACTGACCTCCCACAGACACAGCAGGAAAAGGAGACATGCAAGGTATATGATATTTATTTGTTGTCACCATGAAAAAAGTTAGCCAAGCTACGGGGATATGATCCATGTAGAGAAGCCATCATTGTTTGCTAAACAATGAAATAATCTCTAAAATTAATGCAACTAATCAAAGAAATCTGTAATGCCACCTAAATTTTAGCAAATACAGGACACTAGCATTTTTAGCAGATTTCCTCTGTTTCTGCATTAACTTGGTCAAAATAGAGCTCAGTAAGTGCCATTGCAAAGAACACATGTTTTTTAAACACTTCTCCAAAATTAGTTATAGGCAAGACTGGTGAGTGTTGGTAAGTATATTGTATTATGAGTAGCATTGCTGCAATTGTGCATGTTGCAAGGGCTTCCAGGTCTTGTGCTCCTGCGTGGAGCTGAAGCCAGTTACTTTTGGAGGATCAGGGAGGTGTAAGGCCTCCTCCAAGTATAATCAGGTATTCTCAGTTGGGCAGCCACACTAAGTTTTGTGGAGTATGAAGAGTCACCACTGACATGTATACTGACTTGCTCTTCCCAGACAGAAGTCTCTGTCTATAAACTCTAACTCTTCTGATAGCAGCAATATAGAGTTCCTTGTGCTCCAAATGCCCCAAACTAGATTACAATTTTGTGGAGTATGGAAGTACTTACTGTTCATAGGAATGAAAGTCTAAAGAATTCATTTGAAGTTGCACAGTTATCTGTGGTGCAGACACAACTAATATGCATGGTTAGTGTTGTAACTACTGACATTTTCCTCCTGCTGTACAATCACATATTCCATCACTCCTGCTCAGATTTGTGCTCCAACAGTCAAGATTTCCTTTTGTGTCCATCTTCATGTATGCTATACCAGAAGACATTTCACAAAATCCTACTGGACTTTTCCAAGTCAAGAAAGTAGCATCCCTACATACTTAGTAACAGCTAAAGTACTTCTCATTTACAATACAAAGACCAGTTACCCACAGCTGAAAACAATAGTAGTATTCATGCTCCACATAGGTTGTGGATAGCTCTAATATTTTTCTCCTCTTTCATACACTCTTTGAATCCTTTAATCAGTACTTAGAAAAGAAGTAATCCTCAGATTAATTGCAGGCTCCAGCACTTTATCATATAGTCATATCATATATATGATACCAACATGCTTATCAGCTGGTCTTTCTACATACTAGGGAAATGGCATGTCAGGGGAATTTACAAGTGTGACCCAAAAGAAATAACTTAACCACAGATCCTATTTACACTTCTTGGTACCTTTCCTTCATGTACCTTCTGTCATTCCATTTTCCTGCTTTATTATTAATCAGGATATACTATACCATTCTGATGAAACCTGATCCAACCCCAGGTCTGTAGTTTTTATGAAGCAATTAGATATTGCACAGAGTAACACTTTTCAGACACGTAACAGGTATGATTATATGCTCACTGGTCTGCAGTGGGACTGACATATAGATGAGTCATTAGGTGGATTAGAAATGAAATAATAGTCTATATAAGCCAGACTTTCTGGAGAAGTATGTAAACAATGAGAAAAATACACCACACCCTTTTTAAGAAACCATTCTGGGCAACAAATGCTTTCTCTGCTCAAGAAAACCCATATAATATGACTAGGTTCACACAATCCTTGTGGAAATGCGCAACTAAGAACACAGGCTGTTCTGTACAGGAAACGTTATCAAATTGAAACCAGCAGAGTGCACCCTATCTTAGGTCCTTTAAATCAAAATGAGGAAGGAGGGAACCACTAATGCAATGCTTTAATTCCCAGAAGCTTTGAAGAAGCCAGGCAAATGGAAAGGGAAGTGCACAACAGAGCCTTTTGTTCACTATTTAACATTCCCATTATCACTAGCATCTCAAGGAGCCATAAGCAAAGGACTTTCCATTTTACTTTGTTTTGCTTATTGCTCTTTTATGCACACACATGTATGAATAACACTTTCTAGATAAGATGAATAACAATTTTTACTCTATATTCTTATCAGAAGAAAACCAATGCTGTTCTATTCAGTTTCCCATAAAAGTAATTTCTAGCCTCCAATTTAGAGAGATCACAGAAATACAGTATCATACACTTATTTCAGGTGTACTACACATTTCCCTAAGGTTCCTGGGAATCATATAGCATACTGAAAAGCACTCTTACAACACCATTCAAAGCAGGTAAACCTTTTTACAAATACTAATTCAATCCCATGATCTGGCCAGTTATGAACTACATCCAATCCAAATCCTTGGAGCTGGATGCAGAGCCACTTCCTCCTAAAGCCTGTGACAGCTCATCCTCACTTCTCAAAGGAAATAAAGTTTTTGTTGGCAATGCCACTTAAGTCAGGGATTTCGCACTTTCCCATACAAAGAAAAGAAAAAAAAAAAAAAAAAAGCCGTGACATCTTCAAACAAGCAACATTATCTTTCCTCCTTTTCAGTACAAGGACTAATAGTTGTACTGGGACTTGGTCTTCTGCCTTGTCCCAGGACAGATAATATGCCTTTCTACATTCAACTCTGTCATCTTTCTGTGCATGGGAAGAAAAGTCAGTTCTGGTTGCACAGAAACATGTTCAGTAAAGGTGGTGACTGACATCACCAGAGCACAGAGGAAGCTGTGAGAGGTGACTGCTTCTTACATGAGCTGGGAGGTGGGTACCAAAGAGGCCCATCAGCCAGGGGCAAAAGGAAGAATAATTTGGGGTGGGTAAAGAAAACAGGAAGGGCTGATGCCATATGGACCTCATAGGGGGGTCGGCAGCCTCACGACCCCAGGTGGTCACGGCCATGGTCTTCATAACATGGAAGTGTGATGGGGACAACTTCACACAATGTAAGCGTACCCTTAAATTCTTGCAACACTTACTCCACCTCCTCTTTCACCGAGTTTTCTGCCACCTCAACAACACACTTCCAGTGTATTCAAAGTGTGGCTGCCTGATTGCTCATCCAATAGCCAACCTTATTTCCGCATTTAAAAAGCTTTAATCATTTTCCCTTGAAAGTATCTATGCTAAAGGGATTTCACCAACATGCTTTCTAAAAAAAAAAAAAAGTTGCAGCTGTTTCCTTTGTGATAAGTTGTTCTGTGTTTTATAAAAGCGTTTTCAGTATTGCTAATCCCAGCTTCTAAACTATCACATACAAAGCCTTAGAAAATATAACTTCAAAATACAGTTAATCTCTGCTTCTTTTGTCAGTCTCATTTGTCTGCTCCTGAGCTCATAAACTATAGTAATATCAAACAGTTTTTGGGGGGAAGGGGTTGTCTGTTTTACAGCCAGAAGGGTTAGACTTCCCCCCCCCCTCTAGAAAATACATAGGTTCTCCTACATTCTCATAAGATTAAGAGATCATTAACTTAGCTTTATGAAAAGTAACAGCTGGGAACTCTGCCCTTTCCTGTTACTGTACATGCTTTTCCTCTCTCCTATTTGTATGTGAAGTACCCAATAAACCAATGGATGACTTTCATAATACTAAGAAAAACATTGTCTTAGCTGTATACAACCAGCTCAAAAAGCACTAAAAATCCCATTCCCCTCCTCAAAGGCTGAGGTGTTGTATGTTTTGTTTCCCTTTAGTTTTACTCCCATTTAAACGTTTCTTTCCAGACTGATTCCTGATGCCTTTTTATCTCTGTCAGGGCTGCAAACGGACTCTGGAGCTTTCAATGTACTGGTGACAGTTCAGCAAGTCAGTGAAGTTTTTGCTAGAACTCCTGTGTCCTTGATTAATCTCTTCACACTAAGGAAACTAGCCAGATACAAGATAAGACCCGAGAAGTCTTTTCACTCAGACCTGAGGAAAATATACATCTCTAAGGATGACTTGAACATCTTTTTGAAGGATTGATTTTCTTTTCATGTGGTGAAACTCTGACCTGGTCCCAAAGAAAGGGGAGGCAAGAAACAGGGGAGATTCAAATCCCCAGATGTTGCAGAGCAATAGAAAGAAATGGAAAGGACAAATATACAGTTCTGAAATAATCGTTTTGCATGTTTATTGTTGCTATGGTTAGCAAATAGCTCCGTGAAGAATAGTTATATTATAAAACAGAGGAAGTTTATAATTGTAATACTATACAAAAACCTAAGCCCATTAACTCTGCCTGGAATGAGTGATTACACTTAGGTTTGGCAATAGCATTTGGTATAAAGACCAAAACTTGGGGGGGGAAGGGAGAAAACAGTAGGAAGAGAGGTTTGCACCTTGCAAGAGAGTCAGAAGGAGCTAACCAAGATTGCCCAGTGAGCAAGACAACTGCATTAAGTTCTCAGCATTACACTTGTAAGTTCAATAAAGCATAAGAGTTGAAATAAGAGCTGTTGGCACAGCTGATGCAGTTAGTGAGAGCAGCAAGGACAAGAAGCAGTGAATAGCAACCAGCAGAAAGTAGTTAATCCAGCAGTTAAACACGGCTTTAATCAGACCTTGCTGGACAGCAAGGCTAACAGTCTGAAGCAGCGATTGATCTGCAGGAAAGGGTAAGCAACAGGGTGACCTAATGGTGGCCTTCCCAGAAAAGATAGAAGTTGTTATTGGTGCAGTTTAATTACTGTTACCTACCTTAGTTTTCTGTTCCTCCCTTTTGAAGAAAAACAAAACAAACAAAAAAACCCAACCAAACAACACCCCCACACACCCTGCTTGTTAGCTATTCAATTCATATAAGAAGTGTTGAAAATTAGCTTGTGGAGCACCAGAAAGATTTTTAACAATTTCTCCAAGTTTCTAGGCGGCACCTGTTTCCTCTCATAACCCCTTTAGGTTTGAATCCAGCCATTATTGCTGCAAATAGCATCCTTACAAAAGGGTTTCCTCTTGTGATGACAAGTCCCTTCTTCCTTCCAAAACCCATCTCCCGCCTAGAGAGGCAAGTATCATTTTTTGATTTGCTGCTGAGGCTCACACAGGGCATTTCATAAAGCAGCAATGTTCACCAGGAAGAGCAATGTTTCCTAGCTATACTGGCAAAGTTAGGGTTACACTTGCATTTACTGATACTTAGTTTATGCTAAAAGGACTTTCTAACGTCAAGGCCAGAGAGTTAAAACAGAAATGGTCTGCAAAAGACTGGCTAAAGATAGATATGCTCAGAGAAAGCAGGCTCCAGTTAGAAAGCCAGTGTTAATACCCAGGTCTCCTGGCAATTTCTGGGGAATTCACAGCAAGTCAGTTAAGACACATCTGTGTTATACATGGAGCAGATTTCCCTAAGGGATCTACAAGCAAGTTACTATGAGAACAAGAAGTTCAATCATCGTGTCTACAAAACACTGCAGCTGAGCTAAGGAGAGCTCAATACCACATTATACAACAGCAATTTAATTTCTTAAGACCCAGGCTAGGATTTCTGCCTAGCATTGCATTATGTCATCTAGGATATGAGTTTACTTGGACAACCCAATGTGTTGCACTACGTCACGTTATCCCCCTGTGTCTGCACTGCAATGAAAGGGCAGCTAGTATGGTATGCTGTGAGACCTGATTGCTTTTTATCCATTACTGCCCAAGACAGGCTGTGCACCTCAGCTTGGTATCACATTAATTACCGAGGTCCCATGCTCCAGAGCAGAGCTTTTGGCTGAGCACAAGATTGCCTTTGCAGGTGTGACTCATGAAAGATGAGCATCTTTGTCTTAAGGACACTTAACTGAATTGCCATAACCTTTGTGTTTCAGGTTAAGAGCACTTCCCTGCCTCACGAGCTACATACATTTGTTTATATTCAATATATTGCAGTTTCAAGGCTCCTAAGCATTGCGGTAGGGACAAACTAATATTTAGGAGACCTACATCCTGACATGTATGCCATATGCTCAAGATATAGCTTTGCCAAGCTGAAGATGTACCTTTTCCAGGCTGGTTTTCAGAACTTCTCTCTAATATTACTGAAGATAGGAAAAGCAAACATTAACTATACCCGATACATGTATGGAGTATTTCTCCCCCATCTTGAAAAGAAAATATTGAGAGACTAGTTTCTAAATTAAAACTTCCTGTAGGACAACTGACATCCCTGTATCCTCTTTGAGTATATTCCAACTGCTCACTGCAGAACAGCTGCTGCCACAGACTTTAGGCTTCTCACTTTTGTGAGAGAGGAGGCTGAATTAAGGAATAAAAATAAAATGAAAACAAGCTCCTCAATTACCTTCTGCATCACAGAGAGCCCAGATGGATTTACATTACCTGCAGAGCTGAATATTTGACCCAAAGGCATCTTTTATTTAATCAAGTTAATGGAAGTATACCAGAAATATGTTTAGGAAGCAGAACATCTAGGGTTTGGGGTTTTTTTGTTTTGTTTTTTTAAAGCCTACTTCATACTTAAGATTCAGCTTTTTTTGTTTTTTGGTGGCCTGACAAAACTGCATCTGTGTTTAAAAGGCTCCAGAATTTATTTATATATATATATTTTTTACTGGGTTTAGATTGCAAAACTGAGTATAACCAAGTAGAAAAGCAAAAGCAGCAAATGCATAACTAAATCTATCTTGCTGTAAGGAGATCAAGCTTGACTAAATACCCTGGGATTCAGACCCTTGGAAGCCATGAGGACAGGAGTATTTGGATACAAGCGTTAGGGGGGGGGGGGGGGGGGGAGAAAAAAAGCAAACACACAACACTGCACACAGAAATGAAGTGGAGGAGAGTGGGAAAGAGATACCTGGAGCACACAGGGAGAAGGATGATTTACAGAAGAGACCTCAGGAACTAGGAACTATGAGGTCTGTATCTCCTCATACTTAAACACGCCTAGAAAAAAACACCATGAAGCTATGATCACAGCATGAATGTTGCCCAAGTAGGCCTACCCAGAGTCATTTTTCTTTTAATAGCATAGGTAAAAACAGCAGTAAATGCAGGATTTGCAGCACTGACAGAAAATCCAACCAGAAACCAGTGGTTTCTGCTGAAGTGGTGGGTGTTTACTACAGGCCAGCTGATCAGGAAGAGGAAGTCGATGAGGCCTTCTACAGACAGCTGGAAGTAGCCTCATGATCCCAGGCCCTGGTTCTCATGGGGGACTTCAACCACCCCGATATCTGCTGGAAAGACAACACAGCTAGGCACAAACAGTCCTGGAGGGTCCTGCAGAGCATTGGTGACAGCTTCTTGACACAGGTGGTGGAGGAGCCAACAAGGAGAGGTGTGCTGCTGGACCTCGTACTAACAAACAAAGAAGGACTGGTGGAAGATGTGAAGGTCGGGGGCTGCCTTGGCTGCAGTGACCATGAGATGGTGGAGTTCAGGTTCCTGCGAGGAGGCAGCAGGGCACCAAGTAGGATCAGAACCCTAGACTTCAGGGGAGCAAACTTTGGCCTCTTCAGGGACCTACTTGGAGGAATCCCATGGGTGAGGGCCCTAGAAGGAAGGAGTGTTCAAGAGAGCTGGTTAATATTCAAACATCACCTCCTCCAGGCTCAAGAGCAGTGCATCCCTACGAGTAGGAAGTCAAGCAAAGGAGGTAGGAGACCTGCCTGGATGAACAAGGAGCTCCTGGCAAAACTCAACCAGAAGAAGGAAGTAAACAGAATGTGGAAAGGGGACAGACCACTTGGGAGGAATATAGGAACGTTGTCAGAGTATGCAGGGATACGACGAGGAAGGCTAAGGCCCATTTGGAATTAAATCTGTCTAGAGATGTCAAGGACAGCAAGAAGGGCTTCTTCAAATGCATCAGCAGCAAGAGGAAGACTAGGGAAAATGTGGGCCCATTGCTGAATGGGGTGGGTGCCCTGGTGACGAAGGATGCAGAGAAGGCAGAGTTACTGAATGCCGCCTTTGCTTCAGTCTTTACTGCTCAGGCCAGTCCTCAGGAACCCCAGACCCTGGAGGCAAGAGAGAAAGTCTGGAAGAAGGAAGACTCTCCCTTGGTGGAGGAGGAGTGGGTTAGAGATCATTTAAGCAAACTTGACACCCACAAATCCATGGGCCCTGATGGGATGCACCCACGAGTGCTGAGGGAGCTGGCGGATGTTATTGCTAGGCCACTCTCCATCATCTTTGCAAGGTCCTGGAGAACAGGAGAGGTGCCTGAGGACCGGAAGAAAGCCAGCGTCACCCCACTCTTCAAAAAGGGCAAGAAGGAGCACCCAGGGAACTACAGGCCAGTCAGGCTCACCTCCATCCCTCGAAAGGTGATGGAGCAGCTCGTCCTGGGGGCCGGCTCTAAGGCTGTGGCAGACAAGAAGGCGAGCAGGAGTGGTCAGCGTGCCTTCCCCGAGGGGAAATGATGCTTAACCAATCTGATAGCCTTCTATGATGGAATGACTGGCTGGGTAGATGAGGCGAGAGCAGTGGATGTTGTCTACCTTGACTTCAGGAAGGCTTTCCACACTGTCTCCCAGAACATCCTCATAGACAAGCTCAGGAAGTGTGGGTTAGATGAGTGGACAGTGAGGTGGATTGAGAACTGGCTGAATGGCAGAGCTCAGAGAGTTCTGATCAGTGGCACAGAGTCTAGTTGGAGGCCTGTAGCTAGCGGTGTCCCCCAGGGGTCAGTACTGGGTCCAGTCTTGTTCAACTTCTTCATCAGTGACCTGGATGAAGGGACAGAGTGCACCCTCAGCAAGTTTGCTGACGATACAAAACTGGGAGGAGTGGCCGATATGCCAGAGGGCTGTGCTGCCATTCAGAGAGACCTGGACAGGCTGGAGAGGTGGGCGGAGAGGAACCTCATGAAGTTCAACAAAGGTAAATGCAGGGTCCTGCACCTGGGGAGGAATAACCCCATGCACCAGTACAGGCTGGGGGTTGACCTGCTGGAAAGCAGCTCTGCTGAGAAGGACCTGGGAGTGCTGGTGGACACCAAGTTAAGCATGAGGCAGCAATGTGCCCTTGTGGCCAAGAAGGCCAATGGTATCCTGGGGTGCATCAGGAAGAGTGTTGCCAGCAGGTCGAGGGAGGTGATTCTCCCCCTCTACTCAGCCCTGGGGAGGCCACATCTGGAGTACTGCGTCCAGTTCTGGGTTCCCCAGTACAAGAGGGATGTGGCACTACTGGAGCAAGTCCAGCGAAGGGCCACAAAGATGATTAGGGGACTGGAGCATCTCTCTTATGAGGAAAGGCTGAGAGAGCTGGGCCCGTTTAGCCTCGAGAAGAGAAGGCTGAGAGGAGATCTTATCAACGTGTACAAGTATCTGAAGGGAGGGTGTCAAGAGGATGGGACCAGACTCTTTTCAGTGGTGCCGAGCGACAGGATGCGAGGCAACGGGCACAAACTGAAACACAGACACTTCCATCTGAACATGAGGAAAAACTTTTTCACTGTGAGGGTGACAGAGCACTGGCACAGGTTGCCCAGGGAGGTTGTGGAGTCTCCTTCTCTGGAGATATTCAAAACCTGCCTGGATGCAATCCTGTGCAATGTGCTCTAGGTGACCCTGCTTGAGCAAGGGGGTTGGACTAGATGACCTCCAGAGGTCCCTTCCAACCTCAGCGATTCTGTGATTCTGTGAAGTGTATACTTTGAGTGCTACACATGTATAGTAGGCACCTTCCTACATTAAGATCACATTCACTCTTAGCAGAGCGTAACTACACACAGCACAAGAAACCAGGTAACAGAGACCTGGACTTGCATACCTGGCACCATGCCAGAGCACAGCCACCTTACCCAAACACTCCTCCATTTATTTGCTTTTCTTAAAGAAAGGTAAGAATCTCTCTGAATTCCTATATCCTCAAGGAAAGGAAATAGGAAGAAAGCCCTAGATACTCCTGGAAATTAGGGCAGAACCATCAAATCAAGAAAGTTCAGGAAAGCATGAAGACTGTGTGATATGTACAGCAGGTACATAGGTGATCTGCAGAGATGTCACATGTAGAGCTAATAAGAGGGTCTGCAGTGATCTGCTTGATAATGTAGATCAGCTGTGTTTTCTTCACCACTTAATAGTGAAAAGTATCTTTCATAAAGGTTTTCTAAGAAGGATTAAAAACAAAACAGAGCATGAGCAGTGTCAGAATAATCATTTAAGGCACCTGATCCTTTAATAGACATGTTTTGTGCTAGTCCAGCCAAAACAAACAAGCCAGAAAAGAGAAATCTGTAATATGGATAAGTTTCATTTAAGAATTACAAGACAATATACCTATCCACCCAAATATTGATTTATGCTCGTAATTCTCAATTCCCAAGTGCTCAGGCTATGAGGAGGGGAGAGAAAAAGCATATTTTTTGCATATGGATTTCAGAATTGATTTCAGCCAACTCTTGAGATGCCATTTTGATAATTATATTAAAAAAGTGCTAATATCAACTTCTAGAAAGCACCAAAAATGGAAATGTTAAACCAATGTTATATCCACCTGCATGCCATTAAGTATGGGTGTACCTTTCTGAAGCACTGGTATTTATATGTATGTATAATTACCTCATCAGATGTGTGCTAACTTCAAATAGCAAATTCTATTAAGAATTTTGTTCCAGTTCTGAAGGAGGACAAAATATGTAAAGAAAAGTTTTAAGAAAAAACGTCTTTCAGATTGATTGAAATATTTGTCCCATTTTCATTCTTCCTTATTTTATAGAATATTGTAACATGCCATAGAAGTGCAAAGTGAAAGTCATCATGAAAGTAAAATAATCCCTTTTGATAAGGTTGAAAGCTACTTTTTTCCCCCTAAATACAAGGTTGTCAATCACGTTTGAATGCAAAACTTACTTCAGGGGAAGAGCAGAATATTTCTGAGCAGAGGGAAGAGAAAAGAGTTCATCAGAAATTTTGTTCACCAAGATCCAGCAAACCAGTTGGCCCCTTGCCTGGGTCAACAGGAATAGTTCATTTGTTACTGTATTGTCTGGCCCTTTCAGAGCACAGGATGGAGCCACCCATATTTTCACTAACAAGTATTAGTAAAGAGAAAAAGAAAAAAAAGCAATAATGCATATTTCCATGAGCAAGCGTCATAGGACAGAAGTCACTGTCCATCTGCAATACCCATCCCACTTAACAAATGAACTCCAAGTTATGCCTCACTAGATCAGCTCTGTTCTTGTCTCTACTTCACCTGAACTCCCCTATGACAACCTGTCTAGGAAGGAAAGTATCATTTTTCAAGTCCTGAAAAATACAAGCCTAACAGTTAACTCTGACCAACATTCATTGGCATCTTTTCAAAGGAAAGGTCTTAAACGTTAGCAAGTTTGTTAGGTGAAACAGGGAAATTGCTGGTGAAAGTGTTTTTTTCCTGGGAGACGCTTCAACAAGTCTTTTCCTCAGCTTTTATTTTTCTTTCAAAATGCCTCTAATAATAAAAGGCACTGGAGTGGAGGGGGAAGTAAAATTACTCTTCTAGAGAGGAAAAAAAAAAAAAGCCAGAAGTTCTCCTCTGCCCTGCTAGCTAATGCTTCCCAACCATTGCCATCCAAGCATACACAAGTGGGCACACCTCATCTGGGAGGTCAAGGTCCAAGACAACCCACATGTGTTAGGACACTGTGGCTTCCATTCGAACTCAACCAATAGTTGGGCAAGTTCTTACCAATAAGCCGCAGAGCCTCAGTATTAGTCCCCAGTAGAGAAGCTGCAGTGAATTTGAGGACCAAAGATCAGTTAATAACAGCCTACCCATTGCTTATACCAGTTTTAGTTCTTTTTGTTCAGGTCAATGTGTTCCAGTGTTTTATTGTACAAAGATTGTAACAAACCCCCACCCCATAAACAAAAACTATTGGAGGAAAGAGAGGCCTTATTTCCTTAATTTCATGGGAACCCCCACAGCTTTCAGTTCCCAAAACAAAATAAATGAGCCACACTGCCATTGTTGCACGTTAGTGTTCTTGCTGGAGTATAAAATCCCTAGGGAGTGAATTCCCCTATTCACCTAGGGGAACTTAGAATAGCAATGGAAATTACAGCCTCTTTTTCTGACTTTCAGAAGCCTGCCTGCACTTGATAACCATTGAAAAGGATGTTTTATATATTTTTTTTCCTCTTCTCCTCAAGCATCTTTCCCTTTGGTATTGCAGTGAAGGTGAAGCCTTCCTCTCCCGCCCCTAAGTGCTGGGTACCATCACCTATGATAACAGCTATAATATAACCAGCCACAGTCCTTTACCCACCACAGAAGATATTTCAGTGCTTCCAACCTTGCAGCTTTGGGCTTCCTACCTCTGTATCTTGAGAAGCCAGAGGCAAACAGCTAGTCTGCGTGGCTGATACCAAAACAACCACTGCAGTGGATTTGTTTTCTGTAGTGACTGGTCCACACAGGATGATAACTTTGAAATTGTGTTACCAGTTAGAGGAGAGGCTTTTCTAGCTTCAAGTATTTGCTTATCTGTTGGTAGTCTCTGCTTTAAGTTTCACTGATGACCCAGAGAGTATTCCCTTAGCAGTGAAATCTACATGCAAGTTGAAGGGGTATGTGCAGTGATCTCCATTAGAAATTAAACTATAATTTGCTGAGTTGCAGATCATAAGGAGTTTGAAAGCTACTTGACATTTAGATAAGACTGAGTTTCAAGAATAGAGTTGTATTATTAAGAAGCTAAACAGGTCATAACTTAATTCTAAGTCTCTGTAAGTAAGGATAAACAAGCAGCAACCAAATAATTGCAATAATCCAAACAGCAATCAACTAACTGCATTAATTGACAATAGCAATAGACTACCTAACTCTAACATTGATTCTTCTTCTTCTTCCCAAAAGTCTTCAAAGTTGAAGTTAACTAGGTCATCCTTAGGGTTTATTGCTGAATGCATCATTTGAGTAATTGAAGTAGTAATTTATTGTTTTAGAAAACTATTGTTCAGCCTGAGAGCTGTTGTTTTCCAGGCTGGATCACTGACATTATAATTAGTCAGGTAACTTCTATATAAAACACAATAACTTTACTATTTCCAATATGATTTTTCTACATGTTGAAATAGTTGCATTCAAGTCAGCAGAGCAGTAGCAACAGAATTAATGTGAGGCAAAGCCCTCAGACACTAGCTACTTTATTGAAATGGATGGTGGGTTTCCTTCCCCCACCTTTATTCAGAGCAGTTACAGTAGTAACCCTGTATGAGGCCAGTGAATACCACAGACCTTCCCTCATCATCTCCTATTTCAACATATAAATAGGAAGATTCCAGAAAAATCCAATCCTTATTTTAAGACTGAGTGACATCATACCAATTATAACTGGTTTTAGTTCTTTCCCCAGAAGGCCTCCTGGCCCCAGATCAACTGCCTTTAAAGAACACCAAAAAAAAAAAAAAAAAAAAAGCTTTACCACATCCACTCAAACCCTTGCTCTCCTTAAAGTTGACAAATTGAATTGTTTCACATTGTCATCTCCTAACTCTTTTCAACCAAAACTTGTACCAGATGTTCCATTATCTCATCCTGAAACCACAGAAGACTTACCCATCTCCAATTTCCAAGTTGTCCTTCTATCTGGATACCAAGATAACAGTAGCTTTCTTGTAGTTATCTGAAAATCCCCAACACTTCAAGACTTCTGTGAATAAAGTACAGTTTATATCCTTTATCAGGTGCTTCCCTGATGTTTAGGCCATTCCATAAGCTTAACGTACTTGGGACATCCTTCAAGCACATATAGGAACTATGCTTAGTTCAATCACCTAGGACCACAAGACACCACCCTCCCAAAAGAAGGCTCTCACAGTTAGAGTCATGCTTGTGATATAGATCTCCTGCTCAGAGGTAATCCTTCAGTTACACTAGTAAGGATAAAAACTTATGACAGCTGGTTTTTCCTGACACTATATTGGAATTTTCTCCATTAGAGGGAATATCACATTAACTGCTTCCCCCCCCCCCCCAAAAAAAAAAAAAAAATTATTTGGCCACAATGCAAAAGGCTAAATAACACCTATCCAGTTTCAGCTCTAGAAAATAGAGCTTTCTATCAAATTTAGTCATATCATACGTTGAAAGTGCAAGCTGTTTTGCAGCAGGCCCCTAATACAGGGCAAGCTCTCCATCACACGCTCAAACATTCAGAGCGCCTTCTACAAAGCATCTGATCAATAATTTTGTTACTGGTTCTGGAAAAACAGATGGAAAGCAACTGCTTTGTTTATTTCATTTCAATGACAAACTCAAAGCTCTGACTTTCTCAGCATACCCTCACTGCAAAGTTAAGGGAAGCAACAACTCAAAGACATGGAGGTAGCTTCAGTAATACCTGTATACAGTGACACCAAAGTATCAGCTCTACACCAGTAGCTGCAGTGTTATTTAGTTATTTTCATTAAAACAATACTAATTTCAAAAGAGCAATTCAAAGTAGATTACTTGAATTAACTCTTCAACATCTCCTGATGAGGAGCAACAGGAAGGCTTTCCCAGTCTGCAAGAGTTTAAGAGTTTTCCTCTTGTCATTCTTTTACAGTTCTAACACGGATATTAAAAAAAAAAAAAAACAACACACCCACACACTTTTAAAAGCATTAATAAGTGAATCATGACAGAAGTTATAAATCCCACCTTTAGGACATAACCACATCATGACAATTTTCATCTACTACAATAGACTAAAACAAGGTATTTCTTTTTTAAGACTGCCCATCCAGCTCTAAGCAAGGCAAGTGCATAAGTATAGAAAAAAGAAATAAATAGAGGAAAAAAAAAAAAAGGAGCAAAAGAGAAATTGAAGAACTGCAATACCATATATATCAAAATCAAAGAAAACACTCATTGTAGGAGCAGCATGTTAATATAGCTTACATGAGGTTCCGCTAGCTTTGAGACAAGCAGGAAAGGATGAAAAGCAAAACATTTGCTGATTACTAATCAAGTTAGAAATTTCTCTTTTATATTAAACATAACTCCCTACAGGTGTGAAAGGGCTTGCCAGCTGATATCAGCTGGACCATAAATAATGATTCACCTGCAGTGTCTGACCTTTATAAGTTCTTTCTCTGTTAATCAAATGAATTTGAGGGCTGATTTTGAATAATAAAAGCCTAAACTTTTAATTTAGTCCTCTTACTCCCTATTGGCTTATGAGATTCCCTTATGCTAGAGCCAAAATCACTTTCTGATTCATAACGTATACTGATTTTTCCTACATCAGAACAGCAACAAAAATGTATGAGATGAGTCTCTTAATGTGAGAACTAATTTTCTCAACAAATACTACAGCTGGGCAGTAGCTCTTAACTTCAGAGATGCAGGGTAAGAAGCCTGACAAAACAGATGTCAGGATAAAGCAGTTGAAGGCTGATTACTGTAACTATGAGGCAGTAATGTTGGTACTGCCAATGCACACCTAAGGGAAAAGCTTCAACACATGTGTCAGTGCTGCTCCCCACTTTGGTCTTTGTGAGGGCTGCCATTAATATTGGTGTAGCCAGGACTTCACTGCTGCTACCTTAAGGAGTAGACACTTTTCCAAGCAGAGACCTCCAAAAAAATGTTGAAGAGGAAAAAAGAGATTACAATTAAGGCAGAGGTTTGGCACACTAAACTGGTGTTTAGTTACTAAAAGCAAAGCTATGTCACTGTATATCAGCTGAGGCTATAGCACATAAGTCTTGGTGCATCATTCTGACCCCACAACACATATTCATATAAATAAGACTTCCTGAGGCAGACACTCATATGGGGAACATTTCCATGACCGTGGCTTACATGATTAGAGCCTACAAGGGCTCTCTGCTTACAGTGATTCTACCTTTCATTTACAGTTTATAGTCCATGCTAATTTCAGGACAAAGTCCTCAGAAAGGCTGCCAGAGAGTTGCTAGATGGCTGATTTTCTGGCATTTGAAGGAATCCATTTTTAGAAAATGTTGGGGGGGGGGGGGAAGACACACAAAACCCAGAACGGAGGAAAAAAGATATCTGTGGAAGCACTTACTGTAACAGGGCTTCTGTGTTTTAGCCATTAGACAAAAGAGACCATTCATGTGAGATCATAGTCCCAGATTCCCATTGACTTCTAGCACTCTCTAGTTCTTGTTAAACCATAAAACAGAGTTTACATCCGGTACAGAATAGCTGGTTAAAGAGAATGGCTAAACTTATAAACGTTGCCTAGGTTTGATGTACTGCATGATTTGTACAAATTGGTGTCTGATTGTAACAGCTTTGCAATACTCCATACACCGTTTACAGGAGAAAGAGAGATATCAGAGATGGGTAAGGAAAATGGTTAGAGGACTAGAATGACCCCATACGAGGAAAGAGTAAAGGCACGGAAACTGCATAGTTTTAAGAGGAGATAATAAGAACAGACATAGTAGAGGTATGTAGAGTAAACTTTACCGGGTAAATTATTCACTGAGGCAGATTCTCATAGTGCAAAGCCAAAGACACATACAGTAGAAGTCAGCATGTCAGGGAAATATCTATTGCACATTTTATGTTATCTATTTGGAACTGATTGCCTCAAGATATCACCAGGCTGTGTTCAGTAGGTCTATAAAAAAAGCTAAACATTCAGGTAGGTGTTATCCTGGTAGATAATGACAGCATTTGTGGTTAGTTATATTAAAAAGATGATAAACCCTAATCCTTCAGGACATAAATTAAGCTAACTTGCTCCATGCTGGCTAGCACTGTACATCTCCCTCCAGCTGATGTCCATTGTGCTACCATCACTTACTCCTGATCTCCATGCACAGGAAAGCAGCTTCAAGTTCCTGAAATCCAAGCTGGTTAAGCTATTCCAAAAACATACTTGCTTTAAACAGCATTCAGTACTCAGTCCCAACTCATTTTCAAGTGAAGTTCTTGGGTAAACAGGACTAGTAACTGACTGTAAAATCATAAAGCTCAGTGATGTTCAGGAACTCTCACTTCCCAGCCTAATTTCAGGTGACTTTCTATAGTTATTTGGAGAAGTATGCTAAGCTTTTGCTTACCCGAATGGAATTGTGCACACCTGAAACTTATTCAGCATCACATTTGGGTTTGTTTTCTAGTTCTAAGTCTATGCCTCTGCTCATCCAGAAACAAATTCCATTATTTTTCTAACTGTTTTTGTATATAAATAGCTCCAAATATTGGAAGGCAGGTTTCTGCCAGCTTTTAGATTAGCTTGTTCCAAGCTTCCCAAATAAGTTAATTACCAGTCTTTGATATTTTAAAAGAGTTCCTCGTACAGTGTATGTTGTACTATGCAGCAATGACTTGTTTTCATCCAGGAGATGTGACCAATTTCAGAATGCCTGAATGTCTAAGACAGAGATTGGACCAATGGCTGATTTTTTAGCCTCCTTTTCCTGGTATTTTAGATAGTTTTGTCTATCCTTTTACTAGAGGAGCAGGAGAGAAGTTTGGCAGACACTTTTCTTTCTCTCATTCTGAGAAATATCAATGTTATATACAGAAAGAATTTAGATACAAAAGAATAAGGAGACTGTAGGCAGCAAATGATATGAGCAGTGGTGCCACATAGGTGACTTGGGGAGCTAGGTAGGAGCTAGGATTGACACCTGCAAGATTTTTATAAATTGCCTGGCATTGAGCCATAGAAAATGAAGTCTCTTAAAGATATCTTAAACTGGATCCCCCAAACAAATGTTTGGATACTCAGAGATACCAGGTGGTTTTGAAAATCCCAGATGTTAACTGCTGCAGTATATCACTGATGGTCTTGTGATTTCAGTTTATTCCAAAATCAACTTTCAATATGTCTTTTCATGATAACAGAGTTTTATTTCTGAATTCCACATGTTTGTTTATTGTGTGCATGTGAGCGGGGGGGGCGGAATTGCACCATTCAAATTATTAAGGTTAGCGGATAAAACCTCAAGACTAGAACAGACTGTGGTTATCACCAATTAATTTTCATTTGGGAATCTGGACTAAAATCAAAAGGTAATAAATACCTGCAAATAGCCAATATTTATCATTTGACAGCAAGTGATGCAGTAGAACAAGTAACTCATATCCTAAATACAGAAAACGCCATGGCTATTGAATGTACCTGATTAAAATGGATTAATAATTAATATCATCCATACTCCAAATGCCAGAGCTGTCATTCTGCACTAAGCTAATATCTGTTCTAGTTTGAAATGCTGACACTTTCACTTTAACCCTCACAAGATTTTAACAGATGTTCCAGAGAAACAGATGGAGGAGAATGTTTAGTGTTTTTAAAAGCTCCGTGCTAAAATTTGTCTGGGGGGATGCACAGGATCAGTTAGGTTTAAGTGTATTGGATGTAAACACAGGAGGGAAAGAAAATAATGGACTATACCATCTGAGAATCTGATTGAAGATCTTGTACCACAGAGAAATTGTGGAGCACAGTAACAGATAAAAACCTGCTCAGTTGAGGGGGAAAAAAAAGTATCATTATTTCTTGGCATCAAGGGATTCAGAGACAGTAAGGTTACCATCCACTTTTAACATCTATTTCAATAAAACACACACAACTCTTTTGAAATCATCAGCCATTTGTATATTTGGCACAACTTTAATTTTGTAGGAGTTATGATGACTTAATTCAGTCATTAATCCTGTAATATTTTACCAGAGATAGTTAATGTGGAAAGATTAGCTACAAGATTTTATAGACTAGCAAATTTTAAAATAAACTAATCCCATATTGAGCTTTATTGAGAAATAATACATAACCATGATTACCAGCTAGCCCAAATTGCAAAAAAATTGCCTATTTGCATAGGAGAAACAAAGAACTGAATATAAATTAAATACAAATGTGAGTTTATTCATTTCACAACTTTTTTTTTGCTAAGTGCCAGTTCTTCCCATCCACTAAAAAGATAGCGCAAATGGAAAAATTGCATAACAGAGGGCAGCAAAGAGGCAAACAGAGGGCAGCAAAGAGGCAAACAGTGAGGAGAATTGTATGGAATATTGATGTTACAAAACACAGACTGCCCAGAGCATTATATCACCGATGAACAGCTGTATTCATAAATAGATGGGAAAAGCTTGACTGCAGCAAAGAAAGGGTATAAAGACTGTATTCAGTTGTTGCCAATTGCTATGCAGATTTAACTAAACTTTGGTGAGGAAGCAAAACAGCAAAAAGGTGCAAAAGAAAACAAGAGAAATGCTTTAAGAGAAATGTTACATAAGCTGTTTTATGCACAACTCACTTTGCTTCTAGGAGTTTTTTCGAGGATGACTTACATGAGTCTCACAAGAAACTCAGTTCAGACCATGGGAGCAGGGCACATGCTTCCAGTCTCAGGATGGCATACAGCATGTGTCCCATAAAAAACTGCATGGAGAAGCCCATAGATTTAGTCACATTTCTATCTTTTGTCTCTGAAATTACTAAATGTCAGAGGTAGTCTAGCAGCTCAGTGAATCAGACACCAGCACAGGGTACAATCCATTCTGGTCTGAAGAGTTACACAAAGATTGCAAAGGATAATAGAGGTTTGTCTCTATTCATGCACCTCATCAGTCCACTCCAGTGATTACAGCATTACCCACTGCACACTGATACAAGAAACCAGGAAAAATTATAACTCCCTGTGAGAGTCCTAATGAACTCTGGATGTGCAATGACCAGGTGTACACAGCTACGCTAGTAGCGGCAGTTTTACATCAGCTGCAAAGCTGGGCCTTTTCGGTAAGCCACCCACGGCTTGATATCATGAGATACTGACAGTCTCATCACCTTACAAGACTGAGCCACAGGATCCAGGTTTTCTCATTCTGCTTAGTCTATCAGTGGGAAAGGGATGGAGACAGCTAATTTCCCTCCTTTTCCATTTTGAAGCCAGTTTTCTATACATACAACTGTGATTCAATGTTATGATGTAAACACAGTCAGCTGAACAAACTGAATCCTTCATTTCCTAGACAGCCTAAAAATCAAAACAGATGAAAAGGGACAGCTACAACATCTGCATGGTCCTAGATGCTGGAGATCTGCTGAGACCCTTGAGACCCAATCACTGGCAAATTCCTCCTTACAACAGCTCCTCATTGCATTTGTGAAAGAAAAATGAAGCCCACTTGCTTCCTGTATATGAAATCAATAGGCAGGTCATGCACCCCCGGTTATTTGTTTGTTATAGCACAACACTGATATGATAACGTGACTTAATTTATTTGCTCCTTGTATTCGCTCAGTATATTCACCTACTCAGCACGTGCAGCTCTGTGTCCACTGTATAATCTGGCTACTGCAGGCAAAGATGTATTTGGATCAAAATATACCAATGTGGGTGGGAGCAGTTCCCTGAGATTTGCCCTTCCCAAAGAGTAAAGAGCATGGGGTAGACCTCCCGGAACGCCACCAAAAGGTCCAGGCAGGACATGCTTTAGAAGCAGAGTTACAACATGTTTCTATGCATGAGATAATGTATAAAAATCCCACAAAGTGTCAAAGCTCACTGAAGTCCACAGGAGTCAGTGAACTGGGCTCCAAGGGGTTTGGATCAAAAGGGCTACTCATGCATGCAAGTTCTCGCTCTGTTGATACAGCAGCTGCGTATAATTTCATGTAAGACTTGGCTCTGGGCTTCCGTCTTTCAAAAGAAGGAGCTTATAAACACTTTGGGAAGGCTGGTATTCTTCCTGGATTTATCAGGAAGGTACTTACAGGGCATGTCACTTTTGCCTGTTATAAGTCCATGAGGTAAAACATTTACGAATCTGCTTGCAATAACATTGCTGACTTAGATTGCATTTCAAATTCACTAGGTAGGCAACAATATTATTCACTTCATAAATATATCAGGTCTGATGCCAAAGTGCTACTCTTATTGTAATAAGAATAATTAACATAATATTGATAACTTTTCCTGTAAAGGAACTCAGCCCTTGCTGAAGGGAACTCTGACTTTTTAACTGATACATCATGTTACACCCTCAATGTGCTTCCAAGCTTGGTTCTCAAAGTGAAATCTTCATAAAGTTCAATAGATATGATCTAAAATGTCATGCTTTGCTTTGGGATTTGCTAGGCCTCATATCTGTGAGTTTTCATTTTTATTACATTGTATGAATCACTGAAAGGTGTGTTTTTGTATGCAGGACTGCATGTATTTCAAATTACATAAAGCCAAAAATGTAAATACACAGTTCAGTTTAAACTGAAGATTTCAGTGATGATCTCCAGTTTGGTCCATCTCATGTTAAGTCTGCAATTTCTCACACCCTTACTTGATGAAAACATTTTTCAAAGTACTTTCTAGTTTTGCATGCCATCAAGGTAAATAAATGTAAATAAGACTGTAAATTAGCAACCAAATGCTAGGTAGCACGAGCACAGAAAGCTACCAGACCTAAAACCTGCTGTAGACAGTTGAGCCTGTGGGGACAGAGCCGTAGTCTGGATGAGACCTGTTCAAAACTCAGCACTGTGAGTTGGGGCAGGTCTTCAGCTGCTGTAAATCACTGCCATCACTGGGGGTAATGTACATCAGCTAAGAGTCTAGCTGGAAGCATTGACCTATCTGAGCTTAAAACCCTTTCATCTGCCTTTGGGTTATGTCAAACTATTAGCAGCAAAGCAGCTGTTCTTCACATTATAAGTATGTAACATCGATAACTTCGACTGGTTTCCAGCTAGAAATACCACTCAGAACGTGTTCAGGTAAAGCACAGCCCTCATTTGTCAACTGCAGCTTCAGTGCTCGGGACTAATCACAATAAATGAATACACAGTTTATGGACAGAAAACTGAGAATCTGCAAACAAGATGCATGTTGTAGGTTTTATTGGCAGTTGGTTGAAGAGTTGGAAATAAAACCCAGGTATTTCCTGAGACAAGATTGTCTTCATCATGCTGTTAAGTTGCTTAATTGCTCATTTGGATTGTATTTCAAATTCTTTCGTCAGGCAACAATATTATTCACTTCATAAATATATCAGATCTGATGCCAAACTGCTATCCTTATTGCAATAAGAATAACTAACATGATATTGATAACTTAAAAAAGCAATTTGAGATGCTAAGAGAAAGACTGAAATAAGTTGCCAAAAAGACTGTTACTGTTACATCATTATTATTAACTTGGAGCTTTTCTTTCATTTTCTTTCTCTGGCTCTTTGTCTTCCTTAATTGTTTATAATTGTCTTTGTCTCCTTGGGACTGTAACATCTTCAAGACGTGAGCCACTTCTTACACTTTGCAGGTTCATTGTTTAGTACATTGTGGTTCCAATCTGTACCTCTATATTGCATATGTTATAGCTAATAGATCATGCTAAGAGTAATACCTATTCTCCAGGCAGTTCCTGCTTAAAATGTACGTGTGGATAATTTTTCAGCTAATATGAAACACAGGCTGGTCTCCATCAAGGTTAAAGAAATATAAGACTGTTACATGAATCTGTAATTCTAGAGCACAAGTTTCATCTTGTGACGGGCTGCATTTACCTTAGGGTCCATTCTCAGCTGAGCTGCTCTTAAGCACAGCTAGACTGAGAAGTAACTTCTGTAGGTGGCAAGGCAGGTCAAGGCATGGCTCTTCTCCCAGTGCTGCCTATGCCAACACCTGGGAAGGGTGAGGGTTGGTACAATGAGATTTGGGCACTGGCTGCTCCAAGCACTGTGGTTTCTACCTCCCCACCACCTTCCTCCCCCATGGCAGTGGGACCCCCAAGTGCAGCTCTCCAGGAGACTTGTCCAGGTCTCCAGCATAGCTTGGCCCCTTCCCCTTCCTGCGACAAGAGCTCCCGGGCCAGAGCCACACTGGAGTCCAACAGTCTTGAGTCAGAAAATTCTGGCTTTTTCGCACTGCAGGAAACTGAGCAGCCTTTTAACTCATTAGCTTTCCTCCACTATTGCTGTTATATCTCAGCACCTTTTTGTGCAATGACTTCTTACGCTGGCAGATGTGTGCCGTGACAACAGATTGGCAGGTGTCGTGGCCTTTGAAATAGGTCCCACTGTCCCCTGAAGAGGACTTGTTCTCAGTGAAGCTAGCACGATTACATAAGGAATCTGACTGACTGCAGATTGTCACTGTGAATATCTCCCAAAAACATTAAAATGGAAATAGCACTTCCCTTTTATGTTTTGACGAGTTTTAGCTTTGGGCGGTTTAAGCATTTGAACCAACCCAGATGTCAGATACTCTCAAGGGAAAATAACCTCAAGGTTACCTTTGGATCCAAATTTTCTGAGTGGAAAACATTTTAATGAACCAAGATCATAAAAAGGGAGTTAAATTTGGACTGCAAATACAAAATATGCAGTACAGATTCAAATGTTGTTCTAATTCTCAGACATATTTTAAAAGCATGTGTTCCCTGTTAATGGTTTGACTGTGTTGTTCTAATAAGACTGATTTTGGTTTTATGTTCAATTGCAGAGCATGTTTCAGTCAGTTATAACACTTCCTAAACGAATCCAGTCATTTCTGCTTGTAGAAAACTATGGCGATTTTGAAATTTATTAAATTTTGCCTTGAGCAATGGACATAGATGTGATCCAGGAGGTATTAAAAGAGAAGTCCTCCTGCCAGAGCCAAGGAATTAATTTCTGGGAAAATAAAGGGAAAATAAAAGTAGTCACATTGGGACTAGAAATATTCTGAAACACAGAACATAGCTATTTTAGAAGTAGATTAAGGAATAATATGTCCACACAATATCCATAAGAGTTTCATTTGGTATAGCTAGAAAATTAATAACAATTTCTTTAATGACATTATTTCCTTTCATTTTTTAAATAACCTTCCTTCCTATGTAGTTGAAGACCTCTTTTTTTTTTAGACCTCTCCAGAAACCAATTCTGAAAAAAATGGTAAATAAAATTATGCAACTAAATTTCAGCTAAACTTTGCTTTAAATAAATCTAAGTTCAAGCACGTAAACCCACTTGCGATACCTAAATTAAGGGAAAGGACTAATTTTTAGAAATTTACTCTTTAACCAAGGAGCAGAATCACAGAATTGCTGAGGCTGGAAGGGAGCCCTGAGACTGTCTTTTCTAACCCTCTGCTCAAAGCAGGCTCAGCAAGAGCAGGTTTTCCAGGACCGAGTACATGATCACATTACTAGATCACTTGATGGTTTAGATATGGTTATCTGAAAGTCTTAGCTGACAACACATCAGCATTTACAGCTAAAAATCAAGCACCTTTCGAATGATGGACTTAAAACATGGATGCTGAAAATAGGGATTTGTTTTAATTTTAATAGTTCACTACAATTCTTAAGCAAAATACATTTAATGAATGTTCAAGAACTACTAATTAGAAAGCACAAAGTAATTCATCAAGATTCCTTCCATTTTAAAATTAGGTTACCATATTAAAATCAGCTTCTAGTGTGGCTGCACTTTTGTTTTGCCAGTTCCATGAGGCAAGTTTTGAGTTGCAAGCAGGGGAGAATTTGTGCTTATTTTCGCAGTTAGGCTCCTATACTCACACACATAGATTTGCTGACAATTGAGCCATCAAGCAATTCTCACCACAGAATCCAAAGGTTAAATTAATCCATAAGGTATGCTTTTTCTTCAGTGGGACCACATGCATATTCTTTTTCCATGCCAAAAGACAGAGATTGTGTTGTATTCTCTACCATGTTTATCTGGACTATGCTAATAATAGAAGAAAACCAATTCTCTACTTGTAAAGAGAGCTGCTATGAGCACTCTCCATGCACTATTGAAAATGCAAGCATTAATTACAGGGGTTGTTCAATACAGATGCGTGTACCCCATGGAGGAGCAGGAAGACAAGTTTTCCAATTTTAAAGACTACAAATTTGGAACATTAAGCAACAAATGACACATCTGGCTAAATCCTTGAATGGGAGAGGAAAGGTAATTTACACAAGAAATTTTTTTGGTTTCAAATAGAAAGTGTTACTAGGAAAAAAAGAGGATTCCTACCATGCCAATTCCATTTCTGTACTAATCTGACAGATAATCTCCCATTCTCATCCAAGAGCAATTTAGGTAGAATCTAAATAAGAAGGCCTCAGCGTAATCTTGTTCTGAACATGTCAGATGACACCAGCCATGCCAGATCATGCCAGCCAGGAAGACACATTATCACAGAAACCTCCAGAGATGCACTGAAAGTATATGCTTTTTTAATGTAAGAAAGTGAATATACTGTCTTCTTATACAGTCCACTCCTCAGGACCAGAATAAGTCAGCTTGTTCTGAGGGTCTCAACCAAATTATTAGAATGGAAATTAATCATGTACATAGTTGTCTTTGCTGGTCATCTCCTATAAAATCAACTCAACACAAAGTGAAAGCCTTCTTGCCTTCAGTTAGTATTTTCTTCCCCTAGTTCCCCCAATACAGTTTCACTTTCTGTTTTGCAAGGATCTTTGTTTTGCTTTTAAAGAAAAAGAGATACCCAAAGAACAGTATTTGCATTGCATTGCTTTGCTTCCAGAAGTAAAAACAAGAGTTACAATTCACCAGCACACATTAGAGGAGGAACATATTCATTTCATTCTTCCACATCACATGGTCCCTGAGCAAGAACAATCTGACTCAGTCTGTGATTGAAACGTGGTTTTAGTTCAGAAGACTTTGATCTCATTCATATGTTTGTTGAAACCAAACAACAGCATGGCAAATGGTTATCTTTGTGGTATTTGTTCAAGAGAACAATGGTCTTGGAGGTAATGCTTTATCTATCAAACTTGGTTATACTGCAGGGAGCAATAAAAAAAGAAAGTGGTTGTTTGAGTCTGATGAGGGAGATAATATATTGAAATAATGGTTCTTTGTTTCCCTGCTTCCCTGCTAACTGCAATAGCTTGTAAACTTCTCCCTTGTGGTAAAAGCACAAGCAGCTGTGGGTAGCCCAATACCAACTGCAGGTTTGGCCTATCAAGGAGACCAAAAGTTATCAGATATCTAAGAACTAGATGTTTAAAATAGGGATTCTATCAAATGGGATGTTTCCTTATCTAAAGGAGAACTATGATTAAGATGCTGAAGAAAACAGAAATGATTCACTTTTACAGGAGCTTTAATCCCTTTAGAAATAATCTTCACACTGAGATAAGGGCATCGTTATTTTTTTAACTTTGTGCTGAAAGAAAACAAGTGAGCTTGTTATTAGTCTCTGTACTTACTGATTTCCTTTTCCTTTTGACATGTTTCCTTGCAGTCACAGAGCTACACTTTCCATTTTAATGAAATCCATTGGAAAGTTTTTGTGGCAATGCCCTATTGCACCGTTACACATGAGAATCTTTCGGTGCTTTTGTTCTAAACCTCCTGGGATTTATAGGTCAGCTATAAACATTTGTTGTGCAGTTCTCACACTCTCTAAAGTGACTAAATAACTATGGGATACTGCCTGTGCATGTGCTGCAATTAAATGAATTCAGAATGTCTGGAAGGTTCACAAAAGACAAAAATATGAGCATGTTTAATTTTTGGAACAAAAATAAACAACCCAAGTAGATTCATGTTCAGATGAATCAGAGATCCTCCCTTTCCTTCTACATATCCAGAACCATATACTACCATGTAATAAAGACTGCTTTTTGTAACAAGCAAGCTCTCCAGTCACTTAAGAACACATTTGTCAGTTAAGTTAGGGGAATCTAAAGCAGTGGTGTGTTCAGTATGGAGTCCAAACTCCTGAGTCAAGCTGGTGCTTCGTTTGCATTGTAACATTCTAGAAATTGTAGGATTTTCCCTTTCTTCTTTAATACCTTCTTCTGCTGCGGGGAGGACATTGCTTTTACCTTGCCACATGGTCTCATATCCCATAATGAGATGGTATGTATCATGTTCTTTATTACCTCTATGGTCTAACAAGTTTGATCTGGATTTCTCTTGATGTTCTTAACTCAGGCTCTTTCCATTGCTCCTCTAATATGATCATGTCCCTTGTATGTGTATTTACTATAATAATGTCATCTCTTATAACTATACATCTGCAATGCCACCAAATATTCTCCATTTCCTTATTGGCTTGCAGAATCTTTTCCTTAGTAAACTTTATTCTAAAGCAGAGAGAGAGGATCTTATGATGAAGATGCATGGGTCTGTGGCCTTTTCTTCTATTCTGACTATCTTTCCTTTTCCTATTCTCAAGGAACCACAGAGGTAATCGTTTCTGAAAACTGGCCAGTAGTGCAGATACTGGTATCGTAATATAGTGAGACAGCTAGAGCAAAATGACATTATTCTGGAACATCTGAATATTACTCAACCAAAATAAAAATTATTTTTAATGACTGGTACAATTAGATACTTTCTGTTCATACAATGGCTTAAAGTTATGAGTGCTTTGGAGCTTTCTCCAAGCTTCACCCTGCAAAATGCTGAGGATGTTTTAATAGACACTAAATAATAGAACGTTCTTCTAAAGTCAGATGAAAGTGAGATAACTCAGCACTTCACAGAACTGTTTCTGAAGAGGGATCCTATTCTAAATATGATCCTGAAACTGATACTGTAATTTTTGTTTTCAGCTTTTGACGAGTAAATTGAAAAAATGAAATCAAGCTAGTGCATAAGCAAAGATTGTATTTGTTCTTTTTATCAGGGAACTCAGCATGACATCTGTAAATAAAAATACCATGTTTCTTCTCCCACATGGTTGCTAAGAACCATGAGTCTACTCAGGCTCTTCAGTTCTACCTAAAATGAGTAGAATGCAAAACCATACATTGTGCTTATTTGTGTGTTGGATGTGTATCATATACTCAGCAGCCACTGAAAAGCTTTCCAGAACGTAATACTTAAAGACATGTGTTGTTCTTTGCAAACACTATGACAGAATTACAGCTGACCTGTACTGCAGTTTTGACATCCCTATGCAGCAATCCGAGCACAGGATTTAAAGCTTAGTTTTAAAACTACTTCCGCTCAGCTATGAATTGAAAAAGAAGACAGCTGGTTTGTAGCATTTTCCAAAAGAGAATGGGTTCCAAAGCAAAGATACTATAACTTCCCTGAGAACAGTGAAATATAGTCAAATTACATTTGGATCCAGCTTTTCCATTACAAGTCCCATAGGAAATTATAGTTTGCAGATGGGAAGTAAATGTCTCAATGAGATGTGATCTAAGTGTTACTGCTAGAGGTTTTTAAGAAAAGATAAACCAAAAAATAAAGATTTTATTGCTTTTCTCTTCATTCCTGTCTTTGTTTCTCTCACAGATCCAGAATCTTACTCTAATTCCCCAATACAGCCATTATTTTACAGGGTTTTCTAAACTGTTGTTTTTCAGAAGAAATGGGATATTTATTTGCTTCATTCAGAGTGTTTTAAATGCTCTTACTCATGAATACCCAACTTATTTCACTCTGGTATCACCGCTGGTAAGAGTTGCAGCAACAACTTCTGTTTTTCTGGTTGTACTCTTGCACTGTCCAACTTCTCAAACCAGAAGTTCAGCTTTAGTACCCAAACCTTGTATTGCATCTGCAAACTTTCCAAACAAGGACTCCAGCCCACTGCCCTTGTCTACCACCTCCATTCTCCTAGCACATACAGCACTTCAAAAAGGCTGAACATCAATCCAGTGGCCTGTATCTCCCCACATTTTATACCACATGCTTTCAAAGAGCAAACCTAACCTACATTCCCAAACACTTTCCTCCTGCTCCTTCCCCACTCCTGCATTCTTCACAAGCTAAGACCACAGCTCCCTGTTCCCTGTCTTTTTACACCATCATAATATCCTTCTGTAGCACCTTCATACCTTCCCACCTACCCACACTGGGACAATCTGTCTTGCTCTGCAACATCCTCACTTTTCTATCAAATCCTTTCATTCTTTCTCTCCCAATACCTGGGACCCCAGCTCAAACTCTTCAGCTGTTTAAGGTCCTCCCGCTTCCCCACAGGCCCAATTCCACTTGACCTGACCGCATCCTTGAGTCCTTTGGCAGACAAACAGAAGCATGCTCTGGCTTCTGAAAGGGACACCTGTGTCAGGCAGTGGTAGCAGAAGCTCCTGACTCCTTCTGGGTGCACAGGAGGTGCTTGCTTTGCAGCTCCCACCAGAGGCTGAGCACAGGAAAAGTGAGGAACAGCTCATCTAGCCAGGCATACTACCTGGACATGCTCCAAATAGCAGTTTGGGAATCTCTGGCATGTAGAAGAGAAGACATCAGGATTATCACATTGAATCAAATGTCCAGTCCATCTAATTACATACCTTGTCTCCGAGAGTGGCCAGGATCTGCTGCTCTGGAAGAAAGTACAAGAAAACATGCAGACACTTTAGAGCACCAGCACTTTTATTTAGAGACTGTGTAATGCCCTTGAACAGTGGGTATTTGAAAACAAGATGATAAAGCAAAAATATACACAGCCAGGAGAAACAAATCCAAAGCCTGTCAAATACTGCACCCATTACTAATACTAAAAGAAGGGGCAGAGAGACAAATGAAAAATTTATAACAGCAGTATCAGCTACAGCCAAATATCAAAGGCATCATAGGCTCCTAAAATTTGGTCTGCAAAAGTCATCATCCTATTTTATTGTAAGTGTAATATGTTTCTGCTTTGCTACTTCACCTTCAGGAGGACTGGAGATTATGAAGTTATTAAGATACCTTTAGGGCTGTGGGAAATTTCAGTAAAATACCTTTTAATACAATATATGCCTATTACAGGAGTGTAGTTCTTCTAAGAAAGGATGGAGCTTTGTAGAGTTTTGTATTTTATTGTTAAGTACAAGGTAGGGTCTGAGTTTCTTTAAAAGTAAATCATCATGACATCAGGCTTTAAGAAACTCTCCTTATTAGCTATCGTTCATGCTTTGGTATCCATATGCCTCAAACAAATGAAATTACTGCTTTGTGAAATTCTTTTCCATGCAGAATTCCTTCCCATGCCATTTTGGGATGAATTTTTCCTTCATCCACCTGCATCATCAACTGCTCCCTCAGCTATCTTTGTACCACCACAAATCAATCTCTAACTACATAGCTACATGTCTTCCTCAAACAGTTTTTGCTGACTTTAGCAACTACAAAAGTTAATCAGAGAAGAATCATCCACCAATGTAAGACAGTACTGTCATAGAGAAATGTGTCCACACAGCACAGTGCTATGCTAGAGATGCCTGAGCTAACTTCTATACCAGGAGGCGAATAATTCCTTTGGTATTACTGCAGTAGACTCCTCTGTCTGGGTGAATTAGCTCAGCTTTAGTTCATGTTGACACGTTGTATTAGTGTTTCTGCTAGATGCACAGACTTCTTCATTTGTGGGATGCTTGCAAAGTTCCTCACATCTACAGCAGGGAAAAGAAAGAGAAGATCAAACTAGAAATCATTTCAGCTTATAAACCTGTGTATTTGCATATAGCAGCCTACTAAATGGAGATATGCATATGGTTACAGTAGCTTCACAGCCATTGATAGCTGTAGATGGAAGTAGAGGAAAACTCATTTGTGAAAAGGTATCACAGAATCACAGAATAGTTGAGGTTGGAAGGAACCTCTGGAGATCATCCAGTTCAATCCCCCTGCTCAAGCAGGGTCACCTACATCATGTTGCCCAGGATCATGTCCAGGCGGCTTTTGAATATCTCCAAGGAAGGAGACCCCACAACTTCTCTGGGCAACCTGTTCCAGTTCTCAGTCACCCTCACAGTAAAAAAGTTTTTCCTCATGTTCAGACAGTCCTTCCTGTGTTTCAGTTTCTGCCCATTGCCTCTTGTCCTATCACTGGGCACCACTGGAAAGAGTCCCCACCCTCTTTACACCCTCCCTTTAGATATTTTATACACATTGATAAGATCCCCCCTCAGCCTTCTCTTCTCCAGGCTGAACAGGCCCAGCTCTCTCAGCCTTTCATCACTCATCTTCTCTTGACCATCACAGCAATTTCTTGCATACTAAAAATGCACAGGAGAGCATTGGGTGCATATTCAGTTTGGGGGATGCAGCAAGGATAATTTTTCCACTTTGTTACTCAAGGTTATCATTCAGGCATCATCGTAAGTATGAAACAAAGATGTGTTCAGGGCCTTTTCAAGAAAGCACGGGCGGACACAGAACACTTTCCAGTAGCAGTAGGTGACTGCAGGTCAGCGCCGGCTCCTGCTAATGCAGCTCAGAAGCTGCATGAGACCTGACATCTCCTTACTGTACAAAAAGCCTCGTGTTGATGCTAGAGGAAGAGAGCACGTGGAAGACTATAACATGGAGGAGTCCACCTGTAAATAACATACTACTCACCATCTCTTACACAAGATTTGCCTGTTGCAGGAAAAAGTGGTGGCCTGTGTCAAACAAAATAGATTTTTCTGCAGTCAGAATAACTTTTGGGTTGTATGTCTATCAGGATGTAGAAGCCAACAATGCCTTTGCTCTTGTCAGGAAAAGGCCTGCATCTGAAACTATTCCTCCCAGGGAAAAACACAATTAAATTCTGTGGCAGATCCAGAACTGGGATACTGGAATTCTGGACCACACACAGGCATAATACACTCAAGAGGGATTTCTCAACAGGCAACTAATATGCAGAGAAGAACTTGCACATGAACAAACCTACAAAAGTCTTCAACATACAACAAAAGTTTTGGGCATATTTCAAACTAAAGCCTAACGGAAAAATAGGATGTATGCCCTGTAAGACTTCCATTTTAATTTTTGGTGGAAGTGACTAATGTTTTTTTCCCTGTAAACTGTTACTGTTACTGTTACTGTAAACTGTGGATATAAATAAATGTGGATCCTAGCAGTTCTACATATAGCAATTAAAAAAAAAAAACTATTAAGCTGCCCAACACAATCATTGTAGCTGTTGTTTTCTGTACGTAACGTTCATCATTACTTACCTAGTACTATTAGCTTGAGATTAGTTGTCATACCTTTACTGATACCCAGAAGACTACATCATAGAAGTAGTTTTATTAAAATTATTTATCCTTCACTCTCACTTAAAAATTATATATATCTCTTATTATATTGAAGCTTGTAGCACTGATTGTAAATAGTCCTAGGTGAGTTTTATGTTCCTTTCATAAATGTCCGAATCCATACAGCCAACTAGTAAAATACAACTGTTCTCACTTGGTGGACCACCTCAGTAGACAGACCTTCAAAATCACAGTGTGGTCTTCGGGTAAGCAGAGCAGAAGACAAATGAATACAGCAGTTGTTAGAAACATAAAGTCAGTAAGACTAAATGGTCTGAAGTTTGTTTGCAAAATTAAAAATTAATTAACAAGAGGAAGCTGAATTCGAACATAAAGAACATGTCTGTATTCAAGATGGAATGAAAGGGCTGGAAGAAGTGGAACAGGGCAAAACTTGCAAAGTTAAAAGATTAGTTGCAATATGCATTGAATGCTCAAGGGAGCTTGGTTCAGGGAATAGGGCACTAGATTTAGGTTTAGGAGGCTTGACTCTACCATTAGCCTTAAAGGACCCTAGTTTTAGGAAGCACTGACTATCCAAACCCTGAGAAGCTAGCCAATTTAAGGTAATAGGAAATCACAGACCACAGTGTTTGCTTCTGAAAGGTCCCTATTTGCCTATGGGAACAAAATATACCCAAGTTTCAGTTCTGAATTAATTTAATTATAAATCGCTTCCCTAGCTCTGTTTCGCGTGCCTCTTTCCCATGAGATATATTTGTTTAATTTCCAAAGGGATCCTGAGAGAAGCAAGAATGTCAACAGCAGTACTGCAAAGCAAATAATTCACTGAGCTATCCAATCCAACCCTCTACAGTCTAATACTTTTCTTTTAATTGCTGCCAAGTTTGCATCTTTAATATTCAAGAGAAGTATGTTTCCCCTCATACTCCGTGAGGAGCAAACATTATTTACTTTATAACTTTTACATTCAGTAAGAAAAAAAAAGGCATAATTCATTGCTACTAAGCTTTACTTCATCAATGGAATTTACTTGAATCAATGGAATTACAGCAGCATAAATTGTAACTTGGTGATGAATTAAGCTCCCAGTGTCTAGATATTTCAAGCTACTCATGTATTCTGAAATGGCTGTCACTCATAAAACTACTGTAGCAATCAATTCTTTGATCCTGATTTCCCTATGATTTACACCATGAATAGATTTATAGAAAACATCACAAGTAAACTTAAGAAAGTATAAATTTAGTGGGAACTGAGGATCATGTAGACTAGGTTACATAAGCCCCTGATTGGGGAATGAAGAGATGATTCTCACAAACCATGATTTAAAAAATTTTGATTTTCTTACTGAGAAATTTTGAAAATGGTGATGAAAATGCTTAAAATAAAAGGCAATAACTGATCCAAAGTCATGTAAGAGTTGTTTGGGGTTTTTTTTAATCATAAGTATGTTACCTTTCTAAACATTATTTCACACAAAAATGTCAACATAAATCTCTTGGGGAATTTTAGGGTCTATTTTAGCCAACACAGTCCACCAACACAAACATTAATTCGCTAAAACATTTGGTCAACCAGAATATGTACTTTTTTTAACTGCAAAAATGAAGCCAGAAAAATCATCTGTATCTATATAGTCCTCAGCACTGAGGCAACCAGTCCCTTCTGAGCATAACCAGCAAGCAAACATCAAATGGTTTTCCTTCAAAGTGATGCAACTATAGTGAGTCAGAGCCTGGGAAACAGTAAGGCATACTGAGCAGCATTGCTTCATGTGAAAAATTCTTCTTTTCTGTAGGCAGAGTCTAATCTGGTTCACACCATTTGTAAAACTTCTGTCAGGGTCAAAGGCAATTCCTTCTGCAAGCATTAAAGGTAAGATGAGACCCTGAAGGTCGCCAAAAGAAAATCCTGAGAAGGCCTTAGATAAGGCCTGTGGGATGGTCCTTGCAGAAACAGGAGAGAAAAATGGAAAGAGGTGACAATTAGAATAAACACTTTGAAAGGTTTTTAGCCCAAATTCAGGATTTGACCAGTGACTTTACAATTACACATTAATAATTTCAAGCTGAGTAAGAGAGGTTTGGGCAACTTGCTTATAAATGTTCTAGGCGCCAGATATCTAGTCACCTTAAAACAAATGCTTGTTCTTTTTAATACTTTAATTGGTATTATAATTTGATCTACAAGTCCCACTGAAAGGAGTGATCTGAATAACAAAGAGATGCAATTTCCCTTCACAAATGTCCATGACAGATGAGACAACAAAACACGGAGCTGCTCAGTAAATTGCCTGCAGCACAACATGCAGTAATTCACCTACCCTCCCATCTGCTGTTCTGCATTTTTCACTAGGCTGGGCTCAGTCCCTTACTTACATATTCAATATTGCTCACACTTTCACTAATAAGTACATTATTTCTATTCATCTCAAATTTGCAAAGAAATCCTCTTAGCTCATTGCTTAATGCAGAAGGGTGTAACTCCGTGGTAGTGAGAAGCCATCCCCATCCAGGAGTATGTCGGCATCTCAGTTACACTGCAAACACATCCAAGCCATTTGGAAACTGGCTGACTTGTAACCCGCTCGTTCCGTAGGAATAAATGTCACTTCACTTCGCTGTACAATCCTCTCTGGACTAAAAGGCAACTTAATGTTTTCTGCTCCGAGGTCACCCTCAGAAAAATGGCTACTTCTTCTCCTGAAACGCCTTCTCAGTTGCCAGTAGGCACTACATGTCTTCAAGAAACCAAACAAAAGTTAAAAGCTATCTGTTGAGAATAAGAAGCACACACATAATTATCTGCTGCTCCCCCACGGCCTCTTTCTCCATTATATTTCTGTGATTAAGATTTCAAGGCAGACATCTATACGGACTCCAAAATGAACAAGGACCCCTGCAGGCTTTGGTAAAATAAATATTCCTGATTTCAATGCAGTAAGTCAATCTATTTTTTTCCTTTCACTAAAATCATGATCTCAACAACTTTCTGGGGCAAAGAGTTCCACAGTTTAATCACACTTCTTGTGACAAAATAATTCATTAGATTAGAATTTCCCACCTATTTCCAGCTCATGTGCTCAGGGAAAATATGGTTAATAAAAAAAATCTAATTGAAAAACCCAAGACTTTGCCCAGCATCTACTGGATTTCATACAAAACCTGTGATGGATTCTTTGGCACAGGTCTCTCTTCAGTGGTTTAAAAAACTTGGTCAGAAATACAAATGGAGAGTTTCCTACCTACAACATGAATATACTTCCTTCTAACTGAAAGGAAGTTTGTAGTTTGTACAAAATCAAGCAAATTATGACTATTTTGATTACTTTCATATCTACTGTGTGCTTTTGTTTCCTCTCAGTTAAGATTACAGATCTATGACATCCTCAGAACTCACCAAGTTAAACTCCCAAAAAGGAGTATCACTGAATAATTCTAGCCTTTTATTAACTAATAAACTTCCCACCAGTTAACTGAATTTACTTTTCAGTGTCATTGCGCTGTGCAGCTATCTGATTCTGTAGCTTACATATCTGGTAAAAAGCAAACATCTTACCTTCCTTCCACAGATTTTTATTTAAAAAAATAATAATAATAATAATAATAGGCACATACATAATTGCTTATCTTTTTTTCCCAAATTTCCCTCTCCTCACAGTTCTCCTTGGCTAATGCATCACCTTGGTTCACATGCTTCTCTAAATTCTCCAGTATTTTTAAATTTGACTTTATTGTATATAGATAGCACACCAGGACTCTAATTTCTGACTGAGGTTTCTATGTAAATAGTAATAGATGGTGCCTCCCAATAGTCATATTAGTTTACATGAGCGGTGTGCAAGCAGGCAGGAATGATAAATCTTCTATGGCCAGATTTTTTTTTCTTTATATAAGGAATAATTTTTGAAGGCAATCAGGGATATAATCAGATGACTTCCTAGGGCATCTAAGATGAATTTGTATGCTTCTAATGGTATCTGTAATTGATGAATGATTCAGGACTCCCACTGTCCAGACATGTAAAGTCCATAGAAAGTGGTAGGCTCAGATTACTTCCCGTGGGTATATAACTTGGGTCTTGCCCTTAATGCTCTCCCTATTGACTTCAGAGGTCCAAAATATAGCACCTTTTGGGGAGGGGAGCAGTTGGTCTCACTCTCCTGAATACTGATCATATTAAAAACATGAAGGATAAGCAGCTTTCAGGCATCACAGTGATTAGTGAGGCAAACATATCTACCAGTCAGGGTAGATACATTCAACCTGAAATCAACCCTAAAAATAAATAAAGAAATCAACCCCCAAAAGCCAAGGCTAGGGTATGGTCAGAGCGAAGTCTCCTGAGTGGGGTACATTCTGCGGTTTTTATGGACCCCTACAAAAATACAAGCCAGTGGAAATAAAAATGACCTAGCACCACCAAGTAGGTTTCTTATAAATTGCATTGCCTTTGCCAGCTGCTTAGACGACTCCTCTTCAGCCTAACGCCAACCCTGAAAGAGGAGAATAAATGGGGCAGGGTGGTTGCTGCAGGCAGCAGATTCACTGCTGCAGCCAGAAATCCTGCTAACTACAGTTGACTTAGGAGAGAAACATACAATGCCATGCTAAAAATATCCCCATTTTCTTCTTTTCTCAGGCACTTCTTTCACCCCACAGAGTGGAAACATGACTGAGGAGGCTGATCATATGACCCTGGGAGTAACAGAAATGAGTGCTCTGGTTTAAACAGTCTCTGGTGGGATCCTAACAAACAATGCACATTGGTAACATTAGCGGCGATCATTAGCTCTTGGCCTAGATCGTCAGGCTCAGGCAATGTGTGGCTTGCAGCATGCTTCATAGTTACTGCTGTGATCCTCATGTATGGGTTACTGTTAAAAATGATCTTCCATTCTGGAAGACTTGTGCCTGTCTCAGCCACACCATATTTAATAAGGAAAATGTAACAGGAACTCGCAGGACTTCTTAAAAAAGGAGAAGTGTTTAATATGGACTTCTGCATCTGTGATTTCAGGTGTACTTCCTGTTAATATCTGTAAAGGTATTAGATAAGAGGAATTTGTAAGGGAAAATATAATTATCTACTCCTCCCTTTTCTTTGACTTCTATAGCCCATATATTTCCTTCTTCAAAAACAAAACTTCCCATGAGGCTGGTCTGTAGCTGATGACAGCTAAAGTACACATTAATCTTTTCCACAATGCCAAAGACTAGTGCAAGAAGCAAGTATCTGACTTTGAACGGTCTTCTGCAGCTGGCAATATCCCATTGCCTTTTAATGCCTTTCAGTCATCAAAAAGAGCAAAATTTCCACACATGGGTTTGTGATGGTATTTGAAAGTCAGATTTGGGGCTTTTAATGCTGAATCAAAAATGCCACATGACTCAAAGTCCTGATCCAATTTAATTTCAAGCTGCCTGTCAGATTTGTTCAAAAAGTACTGGAAGGCTAGCTGGAACCAGTTGACTCACTGCCAGATCAGGTATCAAATGGATTCCTACATCCAGCATAAAGCCAGCATTAATTCTACATCATGCATCCTGGGCAATTCAGAAGAAACGCAAATTCTGGCAGAGGTGACAGCACAGGTGAGCAGAATAGACAGGAGATGCCTTTTTACTAGTTTTGGCCCCAGAGAAAAAACTTATGGAAATACAGCCTCAGTCCTTTAGGCTACCATCTCAAATCTGTACCTGTTCAGTATTGCCCCAAAATTGTTACTTTGATAATGTTCAGCTCCTTGTCTCATAACTAAGTTGCGATTCAAGACACATATAGGGACAGACATTCACCACACCACAGCATGTTATTCCATGAGCATTCATCGATCCCTTCTTTGTCAGCCTCACAAGTGAATGAGGAAGCATTACTACTTCCTATAAAAAAATTACAACTTCTAGGACAAAATTTAAAAGTTTTGAGTAGACAGGTCAAGTGACCCATTGTAAATGGCTTGCCTTACCACCTCAAGTCCACACAACCACCACAAAAATACAGGAGAAACACTTATGCAATATAAGAAAAGCAAAAAATAGGTGCATTTAGAGGCTCTGTCCAGCTACAGAAAATAGTAAACAGATCCTTCAGGAGAAAGAAATGAGTCTGTGAGCAGTATATCTTACTAATATTGAAAATTTTTCTTCGTTTGAATTTAACCCAGTTTTGAAACTTGAAAGGTTATCTTCCTGTTTTCTGATATCTTCTTTTCCTAGCAGGTATGAATTATATTCTATATTCACCTTCATCTTTTTTTCTTTACATCAGTCACAGTACGTTGCAATTTCAGGGAAATAAAAAACATTTTGAATCCACTTGCATCATCCAAGTACCAGCATGGTTTGATGTATCAAGCAGTTTGCCATTATTTGTTATTGGCACAATATTTTCATTTTCCCCTATAAACAGGACAAGGACTTCTTGTAAGTTCTCTTCCTTTGCTTTCCTCCAACTATGGTACTGGTATGCAATATACTGGCATTAGATCATGATGGTCAGCCAGAGAGGGCTTGATTAAAGCATAATGAGGAGTTTGGGCAGAAATTTTTATTATGAAACATTCTCAAGAAAATTTTCTCAGTCTTCAAAACTGTTCTCAGACATGGCTTACATAGTTCCTAAGCTTCCAGATGAGAGGTAGGATCCAGGGTTTTAGGATCCAGCTCTGCCACAGTAACCCAGGAAGCCCCAGCAGTCTCCAGAGCAAACTGCGCTCAGCCTCCATGGCAGTGAGCCTGGAAACCCTGGAGGACTTTGCTGAGTCTGAGATAATTCAATTACTGCACTTCCCGGAGCTGTGGAGTGCCTGACCCTGCTCGGTGGGTTGCACTTTGGTCAGGGACTGGGAAAACCCCTGCTATGCCTAATCCAATTTAGGAACCTTAAACTAGTTGAGACCATCTTTTAAAAGAAACCACTTCTTCACCTGATGAACTGTCATGGTCTAATCTTTAATGTTAAACGTATTCATATTTCAGGCTGTACCTTTGTTCTCTTAATATCATTATTCTCCTGATATGTTTCAAGCTACTTGTTTTTTCTACTTAAGAAAATTTCTCATGCGCTTCTCTACCACCATTTACAAAGTTCACAGGTACCATTGTCAATTGAGTTGCCTACCTTCCTTTATTTTGGCCTTGCTGCTCCTCTTCCATTGGTTTCAGAGTTTCCACTTTGTATAGGTGGTTCTGCTTTGTATCCAGTTTCTGCTTTGTATAAATCCAGTCTCTGCTTTGAATAAATGGATCCAGTTTCTGCTTTGTATAAATGGTTCTGGCAATATTTTGATCTAGTAAAAACAGATCAATAGATCAAAACTTCCATTGACTTAATTGGTGCATGAGCAGGTCCTTAATTCATTTAATTACAGTCAGGAAAGGATCATAAAAATGCAGTGCTTTCCAAAAAACTTGAATTTCATTTTTTGAGGTATAATACTGGTAATGCTTTCCTATTTTCCTGGCTGTGCATTACAAGCTGGCAGCAATTAAAGGAAACATTTCTAACAACAATTTCTTCTAAGAAATCACTTGTGACCCAGATTTTGTTATCTGTGTATGTATTCTCACAGATTGCTAATGCAATAGTCCTGTGTGCTGGGGGAATATATGGGGAAAGGGCTGTAAGTGTGGCCAGGCTCACATGCTTCCCTAAAATGTATCTCCTTTTGCAGAATGCAGAGATGAGACCCCTGGACTACATGTGCCTCCAACCTGCTAGAGCTTTTCGTACGTTTTTATCTATCCTGGGGCAGCAAGCCATGGGCTAAAGCTCTGCTGTACAAACCCAAAGGAACAAGAGAGGTGCTGCTCTGTGTTCACAAACTAAGCCCAGATCAAAAGTGCTGCACTGCACTGATTTCTTCAGGACCTGGATTTGCTCACAGCTTCTGCAGAATTAAGTCACCCAGGCTTCATTTCCTAAGAATTTAAAAGACTCATCTTAGACACTCGAATTTTGAGCCCAAATAAACAAACGTCTGAGGTCAGAGGGTTACATGCAACCCTGCATGTGTACGGACTGGTACACTGCACCTTGATGGAAATGTGCACTTTCACTCAAATTGCTCTCTGGCTTTGGTTCAGTTAAAAAATTCCAGGGTTAACCAGGTGATTTAGCTCTGCCACTCTCAGTGACATTAACTTATTAACATCAAGTGACACTGGCCCCAAAGTATGCTCTTGTTACACATTTGTAATCCACCCTTTCATCCTTGTTTGCAGTGGTTTATTTAACATAACGGGGATGGGCCAGAAGTTTCTCACTGTTGTCATTAATCACGGGGTTCTGAAAATAACAGCTTCATATGATGGTCTTTTGATAAACAAAAATGGGTATAATCAGTTAATGTTTTCCTAGTATTCAGCTGTCAGGAAGTAGGGAGAGTGGGGCTGTCACCGGTCCAGGGAGCTGGGGACCAAGCCAGGACCGAGGGCCTGAGCTTCGTGGGGCCGTGCCAGGGCCTCCCGGGTGTAGGGGAGGCCACGGAGCCAAGGGGAATGCAGGGCTCAACTAGAGCAAGAAAAGGGTAAAGCTACTGAAAACTGAATACGCTCGTGTAACAGTGAGCAGTCTCCTCCCACCTCGTCCGCTGTGGTGGGACCCTCAGGCGGTGCTGCCACGTCTCAGATCAGCGCCGTAGCCCTGTAGAAGTAAAGACCAGCATGGTTTGCTTCCTATACTGGTTATGTGGGCAATTTTGGAAGCTATGTATGATTATTAAGAGGTGGGGGCATTTTGGGGCCATGCTCAGCTCTACTATGAAAAAGAGGAAACCGGAAGAGATGTAATTTCCAGTTACTGAAGGGATACAGCGCAGTTCACTCTCAGCTATTCAGTTTAGATTATGTGAGTAGCAGCAAATCCCCCTTAACTGATGTTTTTTTCCATAATTTGTAAGATGACTTCATCATCTCCCCTTCTTTAAAAGCCAAATTCTCCCTGAATCATAAATGCTTCCCTGAGTAAGCAGTGAACAGCCTTCTCCACCGAGGGTATGACTATGCAAATACATTACCCCTGTGGAGGAGCCGGCCAGGGTTTCCGCACAGGCTGTGCGGCTGCCCTCACTTCTCAGTACATGTGAAGCAGCTCACATCTGACAAGATGAGTCTTCCTCCTGGCTGAAGAAATTTGGAAGGACCTTGTAAAGAAACTTTAACCGTTAATGTTATCCTCAGCTTTGGTCAAGGATGTTTACTGTCTGGGCTGGCTAGTAGTGAAATACTACATTTCATGGAATTCATATGTAAGAAGATGAGCTGAAAGCCCTACTTTATGATTTAAAAGCGATAATAATCTACCATAAGTGACAGATTTATTCTCCATGTTAATGAAATCTATTACATAAGGGAAAAATACAGCCAACTTTTAGTGGATGCTCACCATACTCTATGGTTGGCCATTTGTAAAGTCCATCAAACACAGACAAGGCATCTATTCCCTTGGCAGTATCCTTGAACACTGAAACAAATACTTCATAAGAGGCACTACGAACCTTTTTTTTTTCCCCCCAAGGCTTTTTTGAGGGATAATGTATTATAGAAAGGGGGGAAAATGTAAAACATTCCATTTATAGGAAATATTTGGAAGATCAACAACCACATTTTTCCTTCCAATTAAGTATCCCCATGAGCTAGACTAGCACACATTCAACAAAGAGAATGCGGCTTCTATTTTTTCCTGTGAGCTGGGTGGTCCAACTGGTTAGAGCATTGGCCCTTCTCCTCTGAATACTTTGATTTTAATAATAGCTTTGGGCACAACTGAATGAGAATGTGAGGGGTTCATTCTACTTGTCCTGCTTGTGTTTTAAACCCTCTGTGCAACATTTACTTTAATGCACTGGGGATATTTGGAAACCAAGGGAAAATATCAGGGTATAACTATTTTTGCATAAATTAAATTTACCAAAATAATGAAAATTTCAATGAATAATTACACCAGTCATAAAATTTATGGCATTTCTTGCTTCCTAGAGCTGCTGTAAAATTTCCATGGTTTTACAAAAGTTAACAACTTTGTCATTATATTTTCTTTTCCTCAAGAAAACTTGTGACAGTTTCTTCTTATCTCTCCTTATACATAACTATGTACACATTTATAATGTATCTAGAAGTCAAGATGAAGGAAGGACAGATGCATTCTGTGTGAGGTAGAAACTGAGCCTAACCATTTTCACCCTGTCCTGTTGGACAAATGTTGGCAAAAAGTCTAGCATTTAGGCAACATTCCCCTAAAACAGATTTATGACAAGGAAGTCTTTAGTACCCTCCAGTCTCCCCATTACCACCCCCTGCCGGACACTCTCAGTCGCATGGTGTGATCATGACACTTCCCCTTAGATCAGGACTGCCTCTATCCCAGCTGTCTGTCATGCTGATCAATTTTGTTGTAGATTTCAGATATGGACTTAGGGGTCCTGTGAGTCCTGTAAGGTGGACTGTAAGTTCTAGCTTGAAATACATTTGAAACTTGCCATAGTCTTTTGGCTTTTCTACGAAACAAAAGAAAGAAAAAGACACAAAAAAGGCAAGGAAAAGAACTGCCAACAAAAAAAGGGCAATTAATAAAAATTATAATCTTTTCCATCTGCCAATATGTTACTAAGACCATTTTAAAAGGATCTTAAACGCTTACTGGTATATCTTTGGAGGCCTGAAGTTTGTAAGACTGCAGTCTGCACTGAGAGTGGATAAAGGAAATTGTGGAGATGTTTGATAATGTTTGACTGACATTTGGTTAAAGCAGTTGAGCTAAAATGAAGGCTGATCTCTGTAAAGGAAGACATGAAGACAGTTGTGTGCCGAGATCCAAAAGGAAAGTTCTTGTTCTTTGAATTCTCCACACTGGAGAGTATATCTCCATCATTGGACTCAGAGGTACTTGAGTTGAATATTGGAAGGTATTGGAAGATCAGGAAGGATCACATCCAGAAATGCATTTCTTTGCTTCTTCATAAGAAAACATAAGAGGAATGCCAAAGGATATACTTCTCTATTTCTGATCACGCTTCTCCAAGAACCTTCTCCTCATGAACCTCAGGGGTGATATTAATGTGCACAGTTAACACCCGGTGGAGATGGAGACCTTCAGAAAGCACCTGGTGTCATCAGACAGGGAGCTGGTCCTCCCTGCTGTTGCTCTGAGAGCAAACAAGTTGAATTCTCATCTCTTACCATGAAGTACATTGGGAGAATATTGGGAGAATCTATGTAACAGTATATAAATAGTATATATTTATCTTAAAGTAATGGAAAATACAGTTTGAACCTGTATAATTATCTCACCTCTAACCCAATGAAACCAAAACTTCACTTGTGAGCTTAAAGTGATAGATCTAAGTTAAAGGTAACTTGATTTTCAGAAGTATTGAGCATCTGTAATTCTTACTAACCTCTGTTTCAAGTGTCTGTTTTCAAAAAGTGAAGTACTATGCAGATGATGTTGTACTCCAGCCACAAAAATGCATCATCTCTAAATCATACTATTCTAGCCTTTCAAACAAAACAAAAATCCAGACTTGTTCAGCATGGGGGCATGGGACTCTGCCAAGTTAAGAGACTTAGCAGTAAAGAAATAAAGAACTAGAATTCAGATAAATTAGTTTTACTATTGTAGGTTTTTTTAAGAAGATAAAATAACCATAAAAAAAAACAAAACAAAGCAACCCACTGAGATAAAGATTACCGCAATGACTTACTGGAGAGAATTTTGGAGTGTTTTCAGAAGGACGGACCACAGCCAACTGTATGAAGATGCATGCAGAAGACACCTAAGGAAAGTCTGTGTATTTCCATTATGTTTTATTGATTTTATATGTCAAACTTATTACACCCTGAAAACCTATTTTTTTATTATAGCCCCATATGATAACATGTTTCCAATACTGTATATTGTTTTGCAACCATGTTTTTTGGTTATATGTAAGACCTATATTTAGTGCACAGATATTCATGCATTGGCCATACAAAACACAACCTGAGAAGAGATTTATGGATAGATCTCAAGCTGCTTATGGTACATGATTAACTCATATGAGCCATACTGTGAACATATTTATTGTCTCCTGCTTGCAAATTTTTTTAACGTATCAAACTGGGAGAAGGACATCTCAATGTATTCTTTATCATAACTTTGCAATTTATGTTACATATACATCGCAGTAGATTTTAAGTCCCCCATTCTACTCATGCAGTGTTACACTGTACATTGTCTAAGTCAGACCCAAACCTTTATTTGCAAGTTCTTCATGCTTGTTAGAGAAATATTTTACAAAGACATTTCTAATTAAATTGTTAAAAGATTGTATTAATTCACTGGTACATGTTTACTAGGGTTCAAGTGTTTTCAGAGGAACAGAGATTATTTATTTCCATAATCATCTTTTCACACTGAATTAACACAAATCAGACATTTTATAAGAGTTCTTAGTGTCTACAACTTTGGAGTCAAATGGATACTTTTACCTGCTTTTTTTTTTTCTTTCAGCTAACAGATCATATAGATTCTTTTAAAAAAATAATTACTGTCACCAGAAAATCATAATGGTCTGCCTTATAAATTGGTCTTATTGCTTTCACAAGTGCATTACAGTGAAAAAAGGAATTATTATTATTAATTACTATTATTATTATAGATCACTATTTTTAATATAGTAGCACATAAGGGCAAATTATTGATCAGAGAAATATTGTAATTCCCCCATACACTTTCCACAGCTGCTGATATATTCAGATAATTTAATTTAAGCCAGACAAATTTAGATCTTTTTTCAGTGTGTATGTAACTGGCACTTTCACAGACTCAGCAGCAGTATAGTTGAAGAATATTTTTACATTTGCATATGCAGTCTTCCAAGTAAACAGCCACTGGATTTTGCCGTCATGTTGATTACTGCCCTAAAGATTCAGATCTCAAGCTGGCCTCAAATCCTTCATTTTTCAGGTTTCACTTCCAAATCAACAGACATTTAGACCCTAAAACTGTAACACAACAGTTGTCACTTGGAAAATGTGAGCAGGGATGTTTGGGAAAGAAGAAGGAAAAACACAATTTCAGAAATATGCTTTTTTAATATAGAATTCATTGCATTATGATCTCTGGAAGCTAAATTACTTAAGCTGCAACAGTTTTTCAAATTTTGCTTCATTACTGGTGTTTACATTCATGAATCTAATGCTCTAAAAGCTTCTAGAATCCAGGACTATCAATCATAGTCACCTGTAGCATGGCAAAAACATTTGATAGACTCAAATGTTTTGAGACTTTACATCTAAAAGCTGATGCAGGTCTAGACCTATTCTCTTTCAAATACTCATTTAACTATATTCCTGCTCTCTCCTATGTGTTTTTTTGAAAAAAAGCCTCAGCTGGCATAAACTATCATACTGGATCCTTGACATATCTATGCGAAGTTTATAATATTTCTTTTTCCTCAGGAAAACCCTCCAGTTTAATTAGTATAGTTGACTAGCATCAGAAATCTTTGTAGCCTATTACTAGCTAACATTTATTTCTATTTCTAAACTATTACCCTATGGCATAGATTGACAATACTACATATTACATAAGGCAGTCTATCTTTCAGTCTTATAATCTGTTGAATTCACAGTATTTAGCCCGAACCATTTTTCTTGACCTTTTGCAATTAAATCAAAATTATTCAGCCCTATTTCATAATTATTTCAGATTATATACTCCACACAGATGGAGAGGAGCCACTGATCAACCACAAGAGAGGTATAAAAATTATGCTAACTGGTTTGACTTCCTTACACTAGCGTAGGGAAAACAATTGTTTATATAGCAGATTTACCAGAGTATTTTGCTTTAAATATCATAGCTTTAGTTACCACCAAAGATGTTTTTACATTTGGGCTGCCAGTTTTGCTACTCTGCCAAAGAAATTACTTCTAAAATAAGTTATTTTTGCTAGCGAAAAAAAATTGTTGAAAGATAGAAAAAAATGGGAAGGGAGTCTGCAAATATACTGCCAGCATGATTGTCAAATAGTGGTATTTATCCAAAGGTTTCAAAATAGCTTTAATGCCCAAATTAATTCCTAAAAAGGCCAAAAATTGCTGGCAGAGCTTTTCAGTTTAAAATAATCTGGGATAAATTAGGCAGTCCAAAAAAAAAGCTGGGATACACTTTCTGCTGACAGAAAAATTCATTGCTACCACCTCATAAATATTATGCTCTAAGCAAATCTCTCTTCTTAAGAGACTCAAGCTCATGGGAATCCTCTTAGTCAAAAACCTAGGAAAGGCACATAGCTCTGAAAGATGCTGCTCCTATAAAATTCCAATAAATCATGGTCTTTCTTGTAAAACGTATCCTTAGAAATGCCCCTCTCTAACAAAACCCAGCAAACTCAAGCCTTCCGAAGTGAGGCTTTAAAATCTATAGACTGACTCCAGATAGCCGCAAGCTGAACTAAGCACCCCTTTCACAATGCCCCATGATGGACAGGAAGATTCTCTCTAAAATTTGAGCCAGCTGTTTTCCCAGTACTGCTGGCTCAGAGACGGTGACCTACCACGATTGTCTCTGCCAGCATCATCTAGAGATGTCCTAAGTGACTAACCAGCAAGCAACAGTGGCATCTCACCATTCATGAAACAGAAAGCAAGGCACCTACATTTCCAAAGGTGGCTGTGTTAAATGCTTCACGCCTTTGAAAAAGTATACGTTCTTGACCTTACAGAAAGTAATGTACTTCATATAAAGTCTACATTGCAGAGTTAACCAAAGCATTAATAAATAAAATTATGAATTTCTTGATAGTTCAAAGAATATTTTTATTATATTTCTTCTTTACCCATCTCTCTTCTTCAAGGTTAAAATTCATGCAAGTGGAGATGACCCACTTAAAAATCAAAATATAACTTCACATGCATCTATTTTATTCAAAAGTGAATATTTAGTTGAATTCATTTGTTAGAGCTCACTCAAATCTGAGGCTGTTTTCACTCATTTACAATAGAAATGATTTAATGTGACATTTCCTATCTACTCCAAACTGGTTCCCCCCCAAACAAAACCACTGGTTTGGTCAGTTCTGATAAATGAGGTATCTTTGCTTTTACAACAGTAAACCAAACACAAAGTACCTAAAGCCTTCTCCAGATCTAGCTAGCAAGATGTATAGGCAATGCTGTTATAAAAACCTGATCGGACACAGAGACACTTCATGACTTGTACCAGTCCATCTCCCCGGAGGCTTTTGGTTCTAATGCTGCTCCTGGCTCTGTGCTCCTGCACGCAGCTGAGTTGTGCTGAAACAGCATCTGTGCCGCCACAGGTACCAGAAAGCATGGTTTTGTCATGCAGATAAACTACTGGGATTTCATCTTTGAAGTAACAAGCACCCACATAACCCTGACCATTGATTTAGCGTGTGTTTGTGCATCAAATAGCGAGCAGTTTACACACAGCTTTACTTGCTCCCCATAGGATATAGATAAACTTAGTCCAGCTGAAAAATAGCAGCACATCCCCTTGCAGCTGTGCTACAGTCCTGTTAGAGGGAAGGCACAAATAAGTCAGCGTCTTATGTACATGACTGAGATACTGTTAAGCTTTCTTTGCTTGTTTTTGAATGATTATTTAAATTTAGAAGATTGTATGAGGTGAGTCATTAAATGTATCGTAATTTCCTAGGTTTTTAAGTGAAGCATTTAAAAGTTATGCACTGGAATTAACTGTGCGTTCTTGCTCACTGCTTGTATATTTATGTACACAGTCCCTTGGTGAGCTCTCCAAGAAACAGTTCAATTAGTTTCCAAGCCAGGCAAGGTATTTCAGTTCTAAGGAGCTGTGTACTAAACAGCTTCCACTCTACTCTCATTCTGCAGCTTTAATGTTACTGAAACTGTCAGGCAAAAATTGCTTTTGAATTAGCTAGATGCTGCAAGAGAATGAAGATGACAAAAGACCCATGCTAATGTTGACCATAGAGGGGAAATACAGTTGCATTTTTGCACATATATAGGGCTATGCCTTAATGGATATAAGGCTGTTTATTTCTCTCTTCTAGTCCATTTATTGTTTAAAAAGAATAACTGTAAGGCGAAGAAAAACAAAGAAAAACAATTAGTCAAATGGACTGAAACCTGAAAAATCTCCCTGCATCTATTTCCCTTTTTTTCCAGTTGTTTTGTATATTAATGGCTATTGTAAACATGATCTATATACTCACTGTTATCTAAGTACCTTGTAATCATTCATGCATTTATCCTCATAACACCCCTCTGAGATTACTCCCTTTTCAGATAGGGCATCAAAGCACAGAGGACTAAGGTACTTGGGAGTATGATTAACCTCCTCTATAATTTAGGTATCTACTTTGTAGCCGAGACTACATGAAGTAAGACCATCAATAAGATCCAGTCGATGGATCCCAGGGAGCATTTATGACCATTAATCTGACCAAAAACAGGTGTCTTATTTAGACTGAGGTCATTGTGAGTTTAAAGAATTTGCTCACAAGTAGATACCTATCCTCCACATATCTAAACTTAGAAAGAAGAAAAATAATCCCACCTTGAAGGGTTCACAGATACCTCTGTAACAAATGAAAAGAAATAACTCCAGCTACATAGCTGCCAGTCCTGCAGGATCCCAAACAACCCAAACATATCCCAGTCAGATGCCTGATACACTTGTTTGTATACATTTATTCTCAAGAAACTCTACAGAGACACGTTTTCTTCAGTCCCATGTTTCAAGCTTTCTCCAGCCCATTAATCAGGTAATTAATTGTATTAGTAAGGCTCTGTGCACAAGGCAGTAGGACCTGCCTCGCAAAGCCAAGTCAAGCACAATATCACATTAATGTAGCTCCATACATTTTAGTGCAGAGTTATCTTTTGCCCAGACAGCTCTAGGCAGGTTGGTGCCCGTTTGTTGCCTGTGCCCAACTGGGATCCAGAAACAAGGCATTTCCCCACCTCCATTCCCTGAGTGTCTTCACCCAGTTGGTGTGGACACAGCACACCCATTATGCACCATTATTGTATGTCTCCTTCCAAATGCCTTGCTGAGAGCTCACCTGAAGACAAAGTAGTAGCCAATGTGCTCCAGAGCCACTGGTACCATTCAGCTCTCAATACCTCAGATTTCCTATCATGCAGAGTATCTGCTTTTCTTGTCAAATTCACAAAGTTGTTTTGGGGTCTCAGCTCATTCTTGCAAAGTTCTTTGTGAAGGAAGTAGAAACACAGATTGGTTTAACTAGAATTAAATAGCTTGTGCCATGTCCTGAAGTATTTCCTCCATATTAAGATAAGACTGCATGTTCTTATGTGTTTCTGTCTAAGTATCTACAGAGCTTCCTTCTTCTTGTATTCAGAAGCAATGACAGTCATTAATTGCCCTTCTCCTCTCAAGACATGAGGTAAAAAAATGCAACCTTTGTTTTCCCCTTGGGAACAGAGGCACTGCAAATTCTGGCCAAGATGTTTTGTTCCAGGGGAATTTGGTGCTTTCACATCTTTAAGGATTCAAGCAGAATTTATGGCTCACATCAGCTTCCAAAAGACCCCAATGATTTACTGGGGCAGCTAAACACCTCCTGGCAGGATCCACAGATGCCATTTAGACAGGCAGAGACACCACCATCTTGTAGCAGCCATGAGGAAATGCAGCCACAGAATGGGATGACTGCAAGTCTCATTCCCCAAGGTAGCTGAGGACTTAACGTCAGGCAGAAGGGGTTCTCAACCATGACTAACCTGCAGGAGTTACTACAATCAGGCCAGCCTGGAGCACAGGGCATCTCCCCAGTTCAAACAACTCCATAAAGTTGAAAACAGGCTAAGGCCAGTTTTCAAATCTCTACTTAGCCTCAAAAGGATCAAGGATTTGGACCCAAGTCCTTCATCTCCAGGAAGGGAGCTCTCTGGTAGGGTCTGGTCAAGCTCCTTGCTGAAGCTGTTCTACCTCATGGGAAATACAGACATTCCCTGTTCTTCCTGCATGCAAAAAACTCCACAGCAGTGAAGCTGACTGTCTTTGCTAGCTGCTTACCAAGGCTGTCATTTCTCTTCCGGTCCAAGCATTGCTAGAGAACAAACACTATTTCAATTTTAAGTAGGATTTTGGACCACTTATTTTCTTTGTATTTGAATCTCTTACTCTTTTCCTCCGAGACGCTGCTGTAACAGAAAATTAATTTGCAATTACAAAATGAGACAGATTTTTGGTCCCAGGCATGATTTTCTTGGCAAGGCACTCAGACTTTGGGGGAAAGGTAGCTCCGAACAGTAGAAAAAAAACACTAGATAGAATTATCTCTCACCAACACACAGTACACATTATGTCAACGATTCAATATTTACCATTCTGGTTCCCTATTAATGTACACGGCTGTTAAGAACTGGACACTGTGGTCGCTTTTTTCCTTACAAATACTAGAAGTGTTTCTGCAGATTTAACCACTGAGTCTGCATTAAATTAGTGATGCCTTTTCCCCACACAGTTTCAACTTCTCTGCCTTGCTATTGAACGTATCTGATAAATAGTGGAAGATCCTATGCCAAATGGAGGAGACAGAAAAACTGAATAAATTTTCACATCCAAAGCACACTGCATCTACAGAATCCTCCCTCTCCTCAACAGCGCAAGCTTATTAAGGAAAATCTACTACATTTATTCTTTGAATCTCACATTTCTTAGACTCTTCTGAAAAATTTACATTAGATTATATTTTCAAATTAAACAGAATTCACTTAAACATGACATTTGTTTAAAGACCATAATAAACACATGGCAGCGTGATGTCATCAATGTGACAGTTTCTTCTCCATATAATTTCCAGACCAATCTGTGTTTTAAGGAATTATGCTAGCTAATATCACTCAGGTGACTTTGATCAGGTGAATGCAGTTTCAAATGAGCCAGAATTGGTCAGAAATTTGTAACAGATATGGCAATTAGATTGAAATGAATATGTTTTGGAAGAAGTCAAAATTTTTGCCATATGGTTTCCAAATAGAAGTTCTGCTTTGAAACATGCTTAAATTCAAATTAAAATGAGGATTTAAAAAAAAGATTACATGCAGAAAAGAGAATGATTTGGTTTTGGTCAAACAAAATGTTTCAGTGAATATTCTTTTGAAACAAATGAATGAGTTTATTTTTTTTAGTTCACTGATGGTTTTGGTGGACCAAAATATTTTGTTTCAGAAAATAATAGTTAAATAGAAAAACAAAACAGAATCCTTACCACATATTTCACTCTTTTACAAAGAGCAATCTTCTAATAGCTTCCAGGGAATTAAAGAGCATCTTTGGAAAAATACACAGGAAACACCTTACAAAATGAATCATTCTACCACAAGGGTAATGAAAATAACAAGCAGCTGTGTTCAACTCTTGGGAAAGGATGTGAAAACAAAACAGTACAGCTACAGGTGTTCTTTATCTATCTACACATGAGCAATTTTAATAAAGAGGGCAATTTTATTTTGATTCAGGCCTAGAAACACTCCTCATACACGCAGATATGAATCTCAAATATTAGGCCAGAATCTTAAAGGAGGAAAATTTAACTAGCATGGATAGAAAACACCATTATTTGGTCAATCTAGCTACATTTTATTTGTGGGTATAAGGTATGGAAAAAATGGAGACTAACTTGTAACAGAATTTGGTCACTCATAATAATGGAGCATTTGACTTGAAGGCATTTTGTGCAATGACAGACAAGAAAAGTTTACAACACAAACATAGAAGTTGTTTTAGACATATGATATTTATTTAAATTGTTACATAGGAACAGTTTCATCGAATAAGACTTTCGATTAGATTTTTTTTGTCTTTCCTCCTCTGTCTGTTCCAAACAATGTTCATACCTTTTTGATGTTCATACTTTAGTTCCCATACTCTTCACATGATGAAAATTGATTTATGTACAAAATTATTCTCTGAAAGGCACCTCAATCAACATCACACCTTTGTGTTTATTTGTAGGGCATCACTTGCACAATTTGAAGCGAGAGTGGGGACTATACAATGAACACAAGTCGTCAAGAATAATAATTAGAAAAGAGGAAAAATAAAGAGTCTGGCATATGAAAGTTTCTTCACCACTCCTTAGTGTATCATCCTCTTTCCTCTTGCATTTTCCAGCTCTGTGAAATAAGATCTGTATCCTTCCCGAAGTTTGTTTGTGAGCCATCCAACTCCAACTAGCTATGCTTAAAGGCATTTATAAACTATTTTATAACATGGCATGATCTGTTCCCTGTAGGGATAGTCACTGGCCATATAAATTGTTCTTTTTGCCAAGACAATATTTCCAGTTCTTGATAATGTTTGTAATTAGCTTCCAGGAAAAGTTGCCACTCGGTTACATCCATGTTCAGCTCCTTTGCTGATGATCTTCCATTCAAGTCACAGGGTTCACAGATGAAAACCTCAACTGTCCTGCATGAAAACTCAAAACACATCACCTCCCCCAAAGCTGATGCTATACCATGCGTACATACACTTACATACAGTTTTTGAGAACATACTTTACCAACCAGCTTTAACCGTAGGAAAGTAACTTTACCTCTCTCGTAGCTAACGGGTCCATTTTCCTGGGGACTCTTCTGCTTTTCAGAACTGCTTGTGAACTCCATGATGATGGGTCCTGATATTAGCAGAAAGCTTTCTATCAGCAGCACTGATGGCCAGCTCAGAAGCAGTGACTTTTGGCAGCGGCAGCAGCTGTTTGAACACAGGATCGTCCTCTCTCTCTCTTAGCATCTCACAGGTTCCATATCTGCAGATGTGAATTTTTTATGTTGTTCCTCTTTTTTTCCTCCATGTTAAGTTTTTTAGAAGAAAGACATGGGAAAAAGAATGCCCAGAGGAGCAAATTAAACCAGGATATCACTTCTTTTACTGCACCATACTACCAGCGTTATCATGGCACACGTCAGCATGACTGGAATCAAGATCAGAGTTATAAGAATTTCATCCGGTGGGTCTTCCCAGTGAACCTTTTCTGAAGTACAGTTTGAAAAGAACTGTTTATGGATTCCAGTGATAAAGTCCTCTGCAAGGGGGTTTGGCCAAAAGCAACTTGCATTGTTGGCTTCACGTTCTGTGCACTGGGTAAAGTTGTCGTAATACCTAGGAAAAGAAGAAAATGAAGAGAAGTTGAAACAGAACATGTATGCATATAACTCAAAGAAAGCTACAATGGGTACCATATAGAATCTGTAAGATTGGGTCTATCATACAGATACTCTGCTGAAGGACCTTGAATGGAAGCTATGGGTATCAAACCCGACACACTGAGTCAGATGGGGAGCTGATTCACATGTGTAATCATATGACCGAGAGATTCCAGATGAAGTACAGATATCCTGGAAGGCCAGGGGTCAAAACCTGTCTTTTGGGTGCTTATACTATGGACAGGACTTCCTAATTCCACTTAAATACTGCAGAATTACAACCTCCTCATTAGAGGCAGCTACAATATCATTACAAAATATACACACAAATGTGCCAAGAACAGTACAGTTTAAACAAAGTACAGATAACTCATGCCCCATCTGTCATTGGACAGGAGGTTGTGGACAAAATGATGATGTGATGTTGGAGCTAAGCCACAGCATGCACTACTGTGTAATAATTCCAGTTCTGGTATATCCTTTAGCAATAATAAGACAATGGGAAAATAAACACAGAAAAGTCGGCTTTTGACAACCTTTATCTTTTTCCCAGCTCCAGCAAGTGCCCAATAGGAAAACCAAAAAAAACCATCCTACTTAAACCTGTTCTTAATACTCATGAGAGATTGGGAACTCCCTGAAATGTGTAACACTTGATTTCAACACAGCATGTGCTGGAACTTACCTGTCCAAGGATAACTAGTATTTATTTTATGAGAATTGGCTCTCCCTCAGAAAAAAAAGGAAACAATATGCCTAAATGAGTAATCGGATGGGTTTTGCAGTGTTATCATAAGCCAAGGAAATTCAGGAAGGGAATGGAGTATGAGGGAGGAGATCAGAAATTAAGAAGACGAAGACTGTCTGGTCAGTACATGAACAGGGGAAGAAATAAGGAAGCCGAATTATTGTCTGTTGCGTTCTTAAGCGTTTTGTTCAGTTGTGTGTGACTCAATAACCTCACTTCAAAGGGAAAGAAAAAAATAGAAAAGAGAGAGAAAAAAAAAGCAACACATGATGCCTCAAGGGATGGCATTCTGCATTATTATCTGAAGGTCCTACCTCCTTTTCAGCATGTATAAATACAGTAATGCCTGGTGAATGAGTCATTCTTACCTGAAGTACCACAGGGGACTCATGCTGACTCAGTCCTCTGCTGTGAAGCAGTGGAGGACAGACATTATGTGTCTGCGTCAAGACTGAATTGATGTCTACTGTGCAAGGCCTGTCTCTGAGCAGAAATGGCTGCCTGCCCATGCTACCACCACCTAGGCTGGGAACACAGCCTGCAGAATAACCTTCTTAGGGTTGTGTTCACAAAAAGGGAATGAAAAAAAAAAAAAGTCTCACAGAAAGGTCCTTCTGCACCCTCTTCATAGTTCTCATTCTCAGGGAGTTTGCATTGACATCGCTTTATTCGTAGGCAAATGGATGATCTGGCAAGTCCACACCCAGATGCTCTGCTACGCAAATGCATCTATGCACAATATATGTGTATTTTAAGCAAAGCAACTAGAAAGGAAGCTTTTGTTACAAGGTCAGCAGGCACGGGGAAACAACAGGAAATAAGCTAAAAATAAAATACAAATATTATCCGTTTGTTATTTTAATAGTGCCATTCTTCCACGCAATCCTGTAGCATCCATCCTTTTTGTCCTTGGACTAAATTAGAATCTATAGATGTCTAGCTGAATACAGGAGAGACAGTCCCAAAGGACCTGAAGAATAATACATCTAAAGGCATGCCTACAAGGTTCAACAGACTACAGTGCAGAGGCAGTGGAGCTAGCAGCGGGTTGCCCAGACAGGTCACTGCTCTGTCTAGCACAGACACAGAGCAGGGCTCTGGGAAGGGTTGGGCCCTGCTCCAGCCCTGCTCTGTGCCACGCTTTGGCTAGCGATGCCTGCCACTGATGGGCACCTAGCATCCCCACTGCTGCAGCCACATCTGTCCGCACTGCCTTTGGGTCCCATCTGTTCCTGCAGAATAACAGACAACAAAAAAAGTCCTGGTGGTCTGTAGCAGCTTCATATAAATGGGCCCTAAATGGAAAGACTTCATGCCAGAAAACTTTTTTTTTTTTTCCTGGGGTGGTTAAAATATGCTGTAGCAAGTTTACTGTTCTTTCAAGAATTCTGCAGAATTTTCTTGTAAAATGTTAGGTGGTATGAACAACTAAAATTTCCCACTGATGCTGAATTTCAAGTACAACGCAGCCAGAAAAAAAATGGTTAAATGCTTCCAAAATGCAAGATAAAAATAATTAAGGAGATATGTTGTATTTAAAAGATTGAATCCCTAGGAGCCAAGATAGAACATAAATGTTATCTTAATAGTTTGAATTCCTCACAATACTCACTTAACACTCTCTCTAAAAACTAACAGAAAAAAAACTGTTACCTGCACTAGAACTGTTTTTTCAGGCAAATGTGAGAATGTAGATAAAAAATGAAAAATCCAAACTATTTGAGAACTACGTGTCTGCAAGTAATACTCCATTCACTTAAATATTTATGTAATTTAGTAATTTAGAGCTTTTGCACTGCAACAGAATGCTCACTTTAAAAAAAGAAAAATCCACTGCATGGTACTGGGTAACATCCACTTTAGAAGGTATCAACTGAATTCTGATTGCTTACAGCATGGGTGTTTTATAGTTGATCAATTGGTTTGCAAGGTTTTTGTTCATTTGTTTTTTAAGAGGGAGGTGGGATTTAATAAATATTTAATGCCAATTCAATTCTCCTGTGTTTAACTCTCTTATGCCTTACATAATTCTCTTAATTCAAATTGTAAAGGTTAGGGAAGGAACCCCTTTCATTCTGTGTAATATGCTACCTCTCTCAAAGAAGCCCTGGCTTCTGAGTGGAGGTACTGCAACATAAATACATAAAAATCATACATTTTGTGAAAGGAAAGAACTAGAAATTACATTGTATACTTACTCCCAGAACAAGTAATTGGAGAGCAGGAGTACAAGCTCCAATACTTCAGCCTCGGGGATTAGAAGGAGGTGTGGGAAGGTTATTATTCTCTGCGCTGAGCCACATTTTCAGCCGTCTTTCAGGCTAGCTACAAGGGCCCTAGTTAGTCAATAAGGATATTTACTGGGGGCCAGGTTCTCCAAGTCTCACACAAGCTGTGATCAGTGGGTTGAAAAATTAATGTAACTGGGAGTTTCAACTCAGTTTCGTAGGCCAGTACTGAAGGACAAAAACTAAGTCTGAGCATAGTCTGAGCACTGAAATTTGCATAAAAATATCTTCTCCACTGGTATGCTCTGGAGAATTATTGTCAGTTTTATTGAGGAACCAACTATTTGGTCATACTGCATATTATTGATAATATTCATTGTCAAAAGAACATTAAAAATAGCTAATTCCTCTTTGGAGCAATCTCTGGGCTGTAACACATTTATCTCAAAAGACTATTTGCAGTATTTTAGAACAATACCTATTTTCAGAGCACACTTTTTCTCCTGAGCTTTATGTTTCCAGTAAACCAGATAACAACAGCCAAGTGGTTCATTTTTGTAAAAATTGTGGAAATTTTGTTTTGCGAGTTATTTTACATGTGGGAAGATGTATTTATACATGTATATATAACCAAGAACATGGACAGTGGGTAGGTATCATCGGAGATGCTAGCATACGCATTGCCTTGATGGGACAGTGTTTCACGGAGCCCACACAGAGAAACAGACAGCTGGATGTATTTCATCTCACCCTTCTCAGAGTACCCAGTCACCTACCTCTTAGGGCACAGGTCAGTCTAAGCAGAGATCTGAATCCCATCCCTAGTTTCCCACAACCCAGAGAAGTAATGTGGCAAATTCTTTCTTGGTCTTCACTAACCCTCATGCATCAAAAAACTGCAGAGACGGTTGGTTAGAAAAAAGAATAAATACAGTTCCCTCCTCCAAATTTTCATTAACAAAAAGACCAAGACACCAAATAGATGGTTTCATTAGCAGTTTCAACAAATAAGCTTTTTTCTGAAAGAAAACTTTTGTTTCAAAAGCTCTCAAACAGCTCTCAAAATGCAGAGTGTTGTATATTACATTATTCCAGAAAAACTCATGAAGTCGTTTGCTAGATGTGGCCAGTATATCAACCAGCAGTTCCAGTAAGGGAATTGCACCATCTACCCAGAACTCATGCAGACAAGCCATCCCAGAGACTCTCTCTCTAGTCATATACAACCAGGTGTGTACTAGGAGGCGTGAAGGTTTTACCATGGCTGAATGAGATAGGTCAGGAATTAAAAAAATAAAGGCCTCCGCAATTTCACAACCGCCCTTTACATTTATCAGCTTCATGATTAGTGACACAATATAATTAAAGGTATTGCTATCAAACAGCAAGATATATATATATATAATCAGTTAATGTTTGTTATTTTCAGTCCATTAAGTATTCAAAAATATGGGGAAAAATTCTCCCTAGAATAAATGGCGTTTGATGCAACTCTGGCAATAGATACTCCAGGGACACTCACTTCTGCTACTCCACAATCCTGGTCAGAAATTTAGAGGCACTGTTCCAGCATACTGTCACAAGATATGTGACATATTTAAATAAATAAACACATTTTGAACCTCTCCGTATTTCTCAGAAGGGACAAGATTCCTCTTTTGCTAGGCCTGACTTGTTATGAGATATCAATCCTCACTCTTGACTTGTTCTGCTGCCTGTAGGCAGCTCTAAAAATGTCTTCAAACTTCTAGTTCAATTGCTGATTACTGGAGAGAAACCTTAATTGATCCCAAAACTGCAAGCCCTGTAGATAACAGCAGCCCTCATACATCAGAAATATGTATCCTCAAAACACAGGTTCAACCAAGAAATTTCCTTATACACAGTCATATATTAAATTACATTTCAAAATGAATGATCAGCCCTGTTATAACCCTATATCCTTCCCTGGAATTATATCTGAAATAAATCTAGCCAGTAATGTACTCTTCACTGAACAGCATAGAGAAATTAAGTAACTAGACTCCTAAAGATGGAAAATTAATTCTATCTCACTTGCTTTCAAGAAAAAGGTTGAAGTTCTCAGAAGAAAGCTTATACATCTTAAGTCAAATTACTGTTAGCAGACATTTCTAAATGAATTTAGATGTATTAAAAAAAAAAAAAAAAGCAGTCAGCCTCTTCTCAAAACAAATTCAGATAAAGGCCCTTTAATGATACTTTTTCATTCTAGCATGTTTTTTGGTACTTTGAGCCTCCACCAGATCTGGAATGAGAAATACTGAAATAATAATAATTATAAATATTATACCATGAGAAAGGCTCTTCTTACAGCATTTCCAGCTGAAGTGGAAGCAGGAAGTACCAAATAACCTCACAAAAAAGCCTATTCTTCTGTGATATCCAGCCAAATTTTATAGAATTTAAGGGTGTACCAGCCTGGATGAACTTCAGATAGTGATCCAAACCTTAAGATAATTATCTCTTGAGACTTCACCATCACTTTAAAAGTGAAGCTTTAGTTTTATGATCAGCTATGAACCTACAAATATGATAGAATGCTTCCATGCCTTTTTCATTCAATGTCTCCCCAAACAGATCTGTGGCTGCATCTCACCATTCCTTTAATCCCACATCATCTTCTGCCAAGAGGAGTATTCTCACGGACACACTTGTACCTCCCTAGTCAGACCCGATCTGCCATTTTGCATCTCCAACATAGGATTAAGCCAAAAGAAAATAATACACTATGAACTGTAAGGAAGGAAATGCATGCGGAAAAAAAATGGCAAAAATCCCTTGCTAGGTTAATGACAATATTATAAAGTATAGTTTACTCTCACGCCACTGAATAATGGGCATTGTGACAGATTTACTCACTTGCGTTGAAAATAATAAATATATTCTGGTGTCCTTTGAAATAATTACAGAACTCCACCCTTGGCTTCACATCAACAGCCTTCTGGAAAATGAAAAATGGTTGAATAAACCTAACTGAAAACCCCCAAATGCACAGTTATTAGTAAACTCTTGTTAATTTCTTAAAGATATAGCAAGAAAATGTAAATATAAAGAGCAACTCCAGATTTAAGCAACAGTTTAGATATCTATCTCCCATTAGCAATAGAAGCTACTATATTAAGCAAATGCAGAATAAGGAGGGAAATGCAGCCTGACATCAGGTTCTATGCTATAAAGATCAAAAATTTAGTAGCACAGGAACTTTACCAAGCTTTTACTAGCACTCCTGAGCTATATTTTAATGATTACTTAGTAGTAAACTCAACCCATTCCTTAGGGAACACTAGTTCAGAGGAGAAGTATTCTCTGCAGCCAATACTATGCCACAGCTATAGGAGTCAACCCCATAACCCTCTTGTATTAGACAAAAATCAAAACAATAGGAGGAGGCAAACCCTAATTCTGCAAAAACTTAAGTATACATATCCAGCTTCTTATGTGTACCACACCAGCTAAGCAGCCATCACTATCAGTAATGGGGTGTGGAAAAAGATGTACTTAACATACTGAAGAAGCTGCATTGGGTCTCAGATGCTCTCAGCCGCCTCATGAGTTCCCATTTCAGTGGCAGAGAGAGAAACCGAGACACAAGGAATGTGCTAGGGAGGACAAAGGAGAATGCAGGAGTGCCAAAGCAGCATGTGGAACTGGCATCGGGGAAATTCTGGTCAGCATCTGGCTTGCAAAGGTTCATCCACGTACTGCATCTTCCAGATACGAGTTTGTTTTGCTCCTTAAAGATGATTACATGGTTACAACATTACAGCGTCACCCTCTTCACCGTGATCTGGCTCAAGAGCTATGACTTTAAATTAGTTTGACTAAAGCACTATTTACGATGCTATTGTATAAACAATGAATTAGGTCAGAATACATTACTTAATCATGAACTCTTCAGGGACAAAGACAATCTAAACCAAAGAAGGCTGAACTACTCCAAAGAAATCCTTCTAGAACTAGCTTTCAGAGGAAAAATACATGTAGCAACAAATATGCTATGTGCACGTGCTATTTTAGTGTGCTCGATATTTAGAGAAGGAACATAGAAAAAAATTGTATCTTTCACTTTCATTATGACAAAATGCTGTTGTGAAGGAGTTTTTATGTATGTCCATATATTTGTATACACATAATTGAGCTTCAATTGCCATGGAAAGCTAAACCTTTTGTCACCAGATTTTGTTGGAAAATGCTTCTTAATTTTTGAAAATATTCATGGGAGGAATCACTGAGGTGAACAACAACTCTGTTGGAAATTTTCAAGTTGAGGCAAATCCCTTCACCAGTTTGATGCAACAGATATTAAGCTGCTCTGTTCATTTTCAAATACATATATATTGGACATTTGGCATTTCTGGGTTAAAATAGTACATTTCTTATTGTAACAATAGGGTCACCTGTGACACATCAATTTTAAATCCTCACTGGTCATTTTCTAAAGTTTACTTGAATTACAACTTTGATGATAGAGTAGCTGATAGAGACCACAGTTACAGCTGCAGCTAATTTCTGCGTAAGCCCCTAAGACATAGCAGAGTTGTTTGTTAACAAGTGCTGCTGTAACCAGATATACTCAGGTTTGCAGCAAACCTGCTATCTCAATTTAGAACAAGCTTAACATATAACACTGCAAACAGGAGCGAGGCCTGGATTTGGTACTATTTTAGGAAGTCTTATGCCTGCTCTCTGGCCTGGTCCTACACCAGAAAATGTTGTAGTAACACTTGCATTTGATGGAAAACAGAGAGAATGGCATGGGGAAAAGAGAAGCCATTTGTTATTCATCGAAAGTTGAAAGAAAGCAGAATAGTTTTCAAAACAGACTTCAGTGTTGTAAGCAAATAAATAAATATATAAATAAAAGCATCTCAATTCCCAAACCTTGAAGATAACCATAAAATGATATTTGAAAAGAGTGAGACTGGACAGTATGTGGAGGAGAAACAGGATTCATTAAAAATAAAACTTTTTACTATACTGTACCTTTCATTTTAGAAAGCAATGATATTATAACTAATGAAGACAGCAGTATTCTACTACCTTTTATCACTCCTTCTTGTTCTTGGGTTCCTGTTGATGGATTGTTTGGGATTTGTTTGTTTAAAATTTTGTGCTTCAAATTATTTTAGAAGCAGAGTTTAAGAGAACAATCTGGGTCTGGAGGGACATAAGCCATTATGGGATCTACAACAAATTGTTTAGGACCAGATTTTTAAAACTACTGAAATCCCAAAAGACAGTCTCTAAAAGCCCCTGAAGCCTGTTGTTTTGAAATCAGTATAACATAGATGCCTGGGCACATACAAGTTCCCTATGAAGTATTTCTAAGCCTTTTTTTCTTCCTCCTCTCTTGGTGACTACTAATGTCTCTGTAGATGAATTTTAGACACAACCATTCAAAACTATTTGGGAATTCAGGTCATATAATCGAAAAATAGTGGCAGTTTAACTTTGGCAGATGACAAGGTTTCTGCTGTTGTATTCCTCCCCGCCCAGCACTGACACAGGCAGTCTTTGCAAATCAGTTGCTGAACCATCATGATGCGCAGAATGACGTGGAGCAGCCGATCTTAAAGCACCACAAGGAGCTGTGCTGGTTTGTCCTGCAGATGTTTATGAAGGAGAGGTGTTGCCAAGAGAATCTGCGTTTGCTCATCAGTCAGACATCTCTGTTCCTTATTTGTCCCTCTACATGAAGCATAAGTAGTGTTGTCCAACCTCACAAAAATACTGTATAATAGAAGACAATGTGGTCTCTAATGACTACCTTAATAGGGGCCATATGTGCCATGCATTAATAGTTGCATCCATTTCAGAAGTCTTAAAACTTCTCAAGTATAAAACAAAAATCCCTGTGTTATTTGATTGCCTTTTAAGTGTTAAAATGAAGCATACAGTAGCTGTATCTGTTTCTCATTCTCAACCCTGCTATAAAGTACAGGTCAAGCAAAGCAAAGAAAACCTTTCCTCACAATTTTCGCTGTAAAAGAACCAGACAAATGCAGCACATTTTCAGTATCACTTCACAACATCTGTACTCAAAAACTTACACGTGTAAGTATCCCTGCAGTGACAGTGAGAGACCAGATACAACTGAAAGAAGAATATACAAATAAAACCAGTTTGGATGACTGTAGAGTTTTGATTTCAATGTCAGACAGCAGTTATGAAATGCTAGCTAAAATAAAACAACTGATTTCTAAATAGGGATGATAATAAAAAAAAAAGCATGCAAGATTGCTATTTCAGACACTGACTTCTCTACACAAATTTTTAGTAGTTAATGTATTTTATTGATGATTATAGGCAAATAAAATATTGTTAATAATGCCTATGTATAATCTAATAACTTTCATACATTAATTTACAAAGGAAGCAAATGTCCTCATTGTTTTACAGGTGGGGAAAACAGTCATAATAAGGAATCACGACTTGCTCACAGCAGAGTTAATGGCAGAGCTGGGAATAGAACATGGGTCTCCTGGATTCTGGACCAAGGCTACAGATTACAGTCCTAGTAAGCAGCGTGGATTGTAAAAACCTGGAGAGCCTGAGTGCCCAAACCCGATGCAAGAATGAAGGGAAGATCAGAGACCACACCTACATAAATCAGTGTGGCTGCTTCCTCATACGGCATCACACCCTGACATACATAGGGATGAGGCAGGGACATCCCACATGGCCCAAGAAGGCATACGATGCCAAACAGCAGGAATTTCAGGGCTGAAGACCCTGTCCTCCCCAGTAAATCTGTGTCTGCCCCCCATAAGAAAAAAAAAAAAAAAAGAAGAAGTAGGAGGAATACTTATCTCCCACTCAATTTTAAGGTCCATTTTAAGCTGTTAATATGATAGGCCAGGTTTTCTATATGCATGATGTATACGGAAGCAGTTAAGACCACACAGGAGCAAGTACTGCTATAAAGGCCTCAAAGCTACAGTAAAGCACAGATGTCACTGCAGAGCACTTTCACAAGCACCCCTAGCTACCATGACATTCAGCCTATCTCAAGCTGTTTGGTGATATTAATTTGGGAGGGTTGCCACAGCGGACAAGTTGCATGAAAACAGTACTTTTTATTACCACTTTTAAATGGTAAGCAGTGAAACTATGAAGGCCAGGCCCCCTTAACCAGGGATTAAGGGTTTCATGTCTATCTAATAAAATGCAAACTTTGATTCTTTTCCTGCAGTTGCAACTGGGATATTGAAAATAACTTTTTCCTTTGTGAAATCTCCACTGTTTGACCTCATTCTACAACCTTTCCTTCAGTGTGAGTAATCTCTTTTACATAGTTGCCTATTTTCATGAAACTTGTAGGAACTTAATGTTTTATGATTATCTCTTCTCTTTTAAATGTGGTTGAAGTCACCCAACAGGGTCAGTACCTATTGGGAGGGACTGGCACACTGACATGCATGCACGCACACACACACACAGCATGAATAAGTATGACTTAATTACTTAGGAAACCAGGAGGTTGTCAGAAAGTAGCCTTTTACTGAGAGAAGGTGGAGTTCCAGAAAAGCTCAGTTTTCAGTCTTTGGGATTATTTAGGCAAAGGAGCTGCATAGCATCCGCCAGAGGGGAAGGGAAAGATTCCCTGAGCTTCTTTCTGCTATTTCCTCTACGCCTGACTGACAAACATAAGAAAGGAAAATGCTTTCCATGGCAAATGCAAAGTTACACCTAAGCAGTGATCTCAGGACACAGACAAAATTGCAATAAACTGAAAGAGATTCACTGGTAACCGAGACCTGAAGCTGCTCATTTGCAAATTAAGAAAATAGGAACTACTGCCTTTAACTCACCTAATTTCCCTGGTATAATGCACACCCTGTAACTCTGTTCTGAGTATATGCAAGAGACTTGGTTTCCTGAAAGTTCGTTCAGACTTTGATATAAATTCAAGTTACATTCACATTGTGATATGTGCTAATTTGTTTCATCAACTCGGGAAGTGATTGTACGATGAAACTAGGCGCTAAGTATGGGCTAAACTACAACATCCTGTAACGAGAACATGTCCCCCACCCAAGGTGATTCCACTGAGCTAGCGAAACTGCAATGTTAGTTTAGATTACCTAATATGGCGGTATTGCACAACTGTATTGTGAAATGTGTGCACACAACCTGAAGGTCATCACTCACAACGCCGAGGAAGACTCCAGCCTTCATCCCCACGACCACCAGAGGGCTGAAGAAGACCCCCTAGCAACAGCCGGCGCAACTGCAGAAGTTACAGGAAGTGCCACGTATACCCGGAACTAGAGCCGCATATAAGGGGACTGTGAGCGGGGGAATTTTGCGCGCCGTTGGTGGAGCAGGAGACTCTCCGGCCGCCCAGCGCTGTTTTGCTTACTTGTGACTTGCTCAATTATTTTATTAAATTGGAATTTATGCAACCCAGTTAGAGTGGTCGTGTTTGCCTAAAACAACATCACTGGAGACTGTATCCCAGTTTCCAGGTTAAGGGGAATTCAGTAACAAACTAATTCCACAGAGGAACGTACCTCCTCTTCCACTTTGTTTTCCCACAAAGCAAACCTCAGCATGCAGGCTGGATCAGACCTCTGACATGCTTTAACAGTGTCATGATTTGGGTTACTAGCAGAGAAAGCTCCTGGAGCAATGCGCAGCAAGGAAACTACACCACCATACAGGAATTTGACACAGAATAGAGGTGAGACTCATTACATTTTGCTTTGATCTCACCAATACCCCTGCAAATACATGAAGTTTGTATTTTTCACCCATAGATCAAAACCTTGTCTACATTCAACGAATGGCTTACCAATTTTAAGTTTTTTACAGTTCTGGGAAAGCTATTGAAAAGAATTTATGTTACACAGAGTTTGCATATTCCAACAGCTTGAAACCATACTTTTGAGATATGCTACAAATAAGTTCATAAAGGTGAAGGGGTAAAACAGATATTGAAGACTTCACAATACTTTTGCAGCTACTTTAAACCTAATTTTCACATCTACTGTTTCTCCCTTTCACAATTTACAGTTAAAATGATTACCTCCAAGAGCAGAAGAGAATGAGCCAGGAAATAAATAACTGCATTTAACAATAGACCGAGTGTTTGAGTTCTGCCCCACAAAAGGAAATCTCTGTCTTCTTTAAATATGTGGAATTGGAAATGTTCCTGTTTGAACACAGGCCAGAGGTCAATACCATTTATTTGCTCTAAATAAGTTGATCTTTCAGAAGAAGTTCAAAACACCTAAGATTATATGAGGTACTGTTGTAACAGGTGTTACCGACTGATGCTGTTTTCTACTCTCTCCAAGGACTATCAGCTTTTTTTCCCCATAATGCAGAAGCAAACTCTGCTTTTGGAAAGACATACTGTGCTGCTAGCTTTGGAGTAGGCAAAATGATGCAGAGGAGCAGCTTAAAAGACAGAAACCTGCATAAGCAGCAGCAGAGTTTGTGGTGTGCCTGGGTCAATTCTTTAGAACGACCAAGCCTCAATAACGAAACAAATGCATACCAAAACACAAAGACATCTTCTCCAATACTGTGACCCCCGCAAAACACCCACTGATGTGCAAGAGAGACGGGCTCTGTCAAACAATTACAGACTCAGCAGCAATTAATTAGCGACTATTCCTCCAGGAATTAATCCTACCCCAGCTATTTCAAATGTAGATGAAAAGGACATTACCTGCTTTACTGGCAAAACAACGTGGGAGTGGTCGATGCTAAACTGCAGCAACGATCTGCTAAACTTAGGTCTAATGAAATAAAGTGTTCCCATAGGAACAGAGTTCCTCCTACAGCCAAATCACAGCCCTCAAATTCAATCAGAGGAAAAATGATGTTACATCCAAATCACACACCTCAAATGTAATTCCTCAGCAATGATATTTTATTGCTATTTAAATAATCACTTCCAGACCCAGATAAAGGAGGTGATGTTCTAGTGGGAAGGTCAGTAAAAAGCCTAAATGTAAACAGCCTATGTAATGTTGTCAAATAACTCCTACCTCCAGTATCATGAATGAGGTGGCATGGGAACAAACTCTATTAATCCGGCCAAGCAGCAAGACATCGTTTCTCAGGAACCATTCTCTGAAAAGAACTTAAGTAATTCTAACACAGCAATTTTACTAGTAATTAGAGCTATACAACATGGGTCCCTACCCATTATTCCTATAGCAAATGAATCATAAAGATCCTTTTTCAATCTGTAGATCAGTTTATATTTAAGTCACTAAACCAATGCAGTGCAATACAGTTATACCAAAGTAACTTTCAATTAGCCAGCCTGAATATTAGAAACAGTTTAGCCTTACCAATGTGCACCTCAGAACAAGCTAATCTATCCCCATTCTGCAGACAGCTTTGCTCAGCTTCATTCTCCTGTGAGTGGACTGGTATCATCTCCAGCCTATCTGGTTTAAAGGAGGGCAGCTGAGCTAACATTACACTGCAGCTGACGCTGAAGCTTTTACATGGACCTGTCCACTGTAAGATGTCTGTTCTTCGGAAACTCTGATCAGGGGTCCTTTTCCAGCTCCAGAAGCCATAACTCACATGAGCAAGAAGAAAACCTGTTTGCTGTCATTTGACTAATTCAGATCTTATTTGCAGAACCGTAGCCAATAGAGAGCATCCCATTTTATTAGTAAACACATTTTTCATGCTTCTGCAGAGTCATGTGTTTTCAGCTCTTCTTGGAAACAAGAATAGGAAGACTCACATCATCTAGACAGGTGATAAGTTTTCTTATCAATCAAGTCCTATCCCATTTGTGTTCAAAGCAATACCACGGAAAGTCTAAGGAATGCCATAGCAACGATTGTACAAGACTACCAACATTCTTTGTTTCAGGGACTTTTATTGTTCCCCCATCTTCTTTAGAAAAAAACAAAACTGAAAATAAATGAAACAGCAGAGGGATGAGGGATTTGACATACTTCTTGATATCTTCAAGTAAGCACGGTCCAAGACAACAAAACTAAAGGATCCCAAACAACATCCATGAAGGCTAATCATTGAATTCATATTGTTCTAAAATATATGGTTTCTTTCCTTACGCTTGTCACTTACTTCCTGCTCAGCATTGTTCTTTACCTCCCAGGTGAAATGCCAAACAGCTGGCTATGTATGCATGAACTTTTCCTGCATGAGTAGCTATTTGCTTGCTAACAGTCTGCAGAGAACAAAAATATAGCTTAGGAGGGTGGTGAAAGGAGAAAATGTACAAAAGCACAAGATAGCTCAATGGCTCAGAGCATTTCATTATTTATATTAAATATCCTAAGAGTGAGAACAAAGTTTTCTTGATCCAAGGGCATTATCCTAAACAATTAAAATTCAATACTTTTCAGCATTTATTCTTCTTTAAGAAAAAGAAACAACCCTCCCTTCCAAAATCAGCCTAATTAATTCATACTGGAGTGTTACTTTGAAACTTAATCTGTCTGACTCCGGCAACATGGGTCTGAATGCAAAAGAAATTTTATAAAAACACTGAGTACTTCCAAACCTGCGTGATATAACACAGGTTTGTGAGGAAAAGAAAGATTTCTTAAGAACGTTAAAAAATAATGTTCTAACAGTTTTTTGCTTTCTCTGGAATGGGAGAATTTTACCAGTAGCAAGTATCTTCAATGCACAGCAAACAGAATAAACTTTCAGTTTGGCAGCAAGGACAGTATATAGAATTGTTATTTTATTCAAGCTATCATATGCTATAATTTTGTTAGACATATCTTTAATGAACAGGAATTAGAACAGCCAATAATGAGAACAGGTTATAGCAAACAGAATTTCTGCAGAAGCCTGTTCTTTCACTTAACATTTAACAGTCTCCAACCACTGAATACTTTTCATGGAGAGCAGGTAATACATTACTGCCTGGCAGGATCTACTAACAATAACCAAAAAGCCTGTGATTAGAAAAGCTCATCTGCCAAGGAACAATATCTGCTTCAAAGAACTGAGGGACTGCTGCTAGAAAAAAACTTTTTGATTACATGATCTACTAGTCCATGGCCTTCTTTCACTATGTATGGAGATAAAAACTGCTTCAACTGATGACTAATATCTCCGTAAAAATAAATAGGTCCACTGAAAATGGAGGAGGTTCTGATGCACGTGTGGACATTGCTCAGTTTCCAAAGGCACTGTGGGCAGTGCCCACAATCAGAGCAGGTGGCAGCAGGAGCAACATTCCTTGTTAAGAAAAATTGAGAGATGCAATTCTCTCTTTAAAGAGAACTGAATAAATCAAAAGAGCTGTTGGAGAAAGGCTCTCAAGCTTCTGCCTACTTCAGGAACCTCCTAAGTAGTCACATCCTCACAAAGGCTGAGGAGTTGCATCCACTTTAAGTTCTTTTCCCTCTTAAGGCAGACCCTCACATGCACACCTGCAAGGCTGACATGCAACTACTGTAAAAATAAAATACAGAATTTTCACAGATTCACATAGGTTTTGCTCCAAAAGAGTTGCTTTTATATGGAGATTTAGTTTCCCCTCTGCAGTTTGCTTTCCCAAACACTTGACATGCGGAGTGGCTACATCAGTGTGACTAGTCCTTAATACTGAGCTCTAAAAAATGCACTTTGAATAGAGTTATCAAACAGCTCTGTCAAAACCCATGTCCTGTGTTTCCAGCTCTCATCAGACATCTTTCCTGTTTCCTCTAATCCATAGTGTCTCACTTTCCTGTTGTCTGGTGTAAGCTTACCAACACTTTCTATGTGGACCTATGGTATCTTTAACACAAACTTTCCCCTCTGCTTCAAAGTAATATCTGGATTTAGAGCATTTTCATTAGAAAATGGGTTTTTAACTTTTCTAGAAACACATAACCATGAGGCACCTAATATTTAAAGCACCAGTACACAAAATGGAGGAAGGCAAGGAGAAAAAATGAGATATGGTTCAGAATTTAACAGGGTTAAGGTATGAGATTCCTGACAATTCCTGTCAACTGCACAATTAAAATATCCCCTAGGTAAGAATATAATTGGTCAGACAACATGCCAGGGCACACCCTGACCTTAAAGATGTGTGCTGTCTCCCTGACCACACAGATATATATCAAGTAAGATCAGTTGACCACAAGTAGTGTGCATCATTACATACCTACCCCTTAGAATCAAAGGTATCAAGCTTGTGTTTCTGTAAATGAAATGGAAACTTTAACACTTCTTACTTGTGGATCCAGTTTCAAAACTTCTGTCATCACCGTGGGCAATTAATACAAAGGTTTGGAATACCTTCATCTTCACGGGCTTCTCAAGAAAGGAGATGACATATTTCTGGGGCAGACATGCAAACATATCACATGCTTTTGTGTCACTATACCCATCAGTATTTGAAATCTTACATTTAAAATTTCAGGCAAATTTCAGTGAGGGAAAGCAATACAAATCCAAATGACTAGACTATCTTTCAATTTCTAATAAATATTTCTCAGTGCCGAAAAACGTAGATACACAGTCTCTGAATTACTGCTGCCTCATCTGCTTTTTCTCTATTACAATCAGCTATTTCTCTATTCAACTCAGTTTATTTCACAATATGTCAAGCCAAAGGCAAAACCAGGCTAAGATCTGAAAATTCTGCTTTGCTATCAGCTTTGCTCTTAGCCCTTCAGTCTCATTAAGGAAACCATTAGCATTTTCCAGTGTGTATCCTCCTTCAAAAACCCAAGCATGAAAGAGATGAGAATCCTGGAAAGCAGTGGGCTCATCTTCTCTGCTGGTCCTGCACTGAAACTTGCTTAAAGCCAAAAAGTATATGATATCCAGCTGTAAAATATAAATCACAGGTCAACTAGGTTTATACTTTGAGAAGTATTCACTGGTGCATATGCACAGAGTGAAAAATAACTAAAATATGAAAATAATTCATCTGCTTCTAAGTAGAATTTTCCACCATAATTTCACACCCTTACTTAGTTTTTGTAAGCATTCCAAAAAAAGGAGATTTTGTCTGATTATTCACGGAAAAATAGATTTTGCATACACAGATAAAATTCCTATAATTACAAAATCCATTTGTTTTGGGAGAAGAGCTGTAGTTGTTTTCTGATCCAATCAGAAATGAAATAATGAGTCAGGAATCAGGTGACTAATTATAGATCTTAAACTTCAAATCATATAATCTACTAGACTAGTTAATGAGCAGATGATTTCTGCAGTTCTAAATAACAAACATATTCTTAAAAATTCCAATCTGTCCCTGGACAATTCATAAACAAGACCAAAATTCATGAAAAATTATCCATAGAACCAGAGGAACAGTAATAACATTAAAAAAATTTAACAAACAGCATAAAAATCTGATGGGGAAGAGTTGTGTATAGAAAAATACTGCTTAACTATTATTTAAGTACAATATTATATTTGAACATGAGTTTTGAAGGTACAGGCTGTACACCTTGTACATCAGAGGTGGATTTTTTTTGCTGTTGTTTCAAGGGTACTGTACACAAACACTTTAGTAAATATTTAATAGAACACTAATATCCTTTGGATATTATCCATATTTTTCCTCCAGTCATCATCATCTCTCCCCACTCCAATTTATTCCAAATGCAAGAAAAACAGTTACTCATGGCAGTAAAGACATATGCCTTCTTCTTAAGTAACTTCCTATTGCACTGAGTGGTTTCTCTAACCTGTGCTGACATCTCACACAGACAAACTGTGGCGGGCCTCTGTCCCTACCCCTTCTCTACATTTGTTTACGGAAGACATGAATGTGCATCACTCCCTGGAATTCCTTAAGGACAGGTCAGCAACCTCGTAAGTAGGTGCAAAAAATACTATGGCAGGAGATGTTGAATGACATTCAAAAAGACTGGCTCTGGATCAGGAGCAGGAAGACATGGCATCTTGAGAGATTCATCTGTGAGAGGCAGCTGGTTTTCAGCTCCTGACACTGCTGTTTTTACACCAACATCTTCCTGGCTCCTGCTCTACCTTAATTTGAGAAAGAGCAGTGTAATATAGCCCATCACCTGCAAAAGATTACTAGCCCCTGCCATAAGAAAGCTATTGTGGACTTCTGTTAATTTTTAAGTACTGTGACTGGCAAAGTAGTATATTTACTTTTTGAGCCTTATCTAATTCCTCTTTGCATGATGAAAAGAAATCATTGTCTTATTTTCACTTTGAATGCAAAAAGAAAAATCTGTTCCTTGCACGTCAACAGTCAAAAGCAGGAAAAATCTTACTTGTAGGTGAAAATAGATACAATGATTTTTGTACCTATTTTTTATAATAAATAATATTAATACCTAACACCTGTATACTACATGTCAGTATAGATATGTATTAGGTATATGTACTCCCAAGAATATGATGCAAATATCCACATGATAAATTACAGTGCAATGTGATAAATTACACATAACATAGACCACTTTAAGATTATTCTGCTTCTTAATCTATTTTCCTGGACAAAAACTCAAACTCAGGGGCTCAATGATTAACTCACAATCCCACAATTTGTGCACCCAAGAGAAATACAAAATATCAGTTCCTTGGAAGTTGAAAAGAATGGTGTTCTTAATTGTTCACTTATGCACTATGTCTTTGGGACCTTTGTTTTTTCTACTCCTTACACTTTCTTTGTTCTTTCTACTCTTCTTTATATATTCAGCTCTCATCATGGAAAAAAAATCCTTAATTTTATGAAGCTGCTGTACCCTTAGGTATCATTTTTCTTAAGTATTTCAGCCATTTCATACATTTTCATCAAGTTCATCAATGAATGCAGCAACATATCTTCCTTTTGCAAACTATACAATAGCCTGAAAAAGGTGACTAATCTCTTTAAGAATGCAGAACACTGCATTTCTTGTCTGAGAACTGCTTTCCAACACTGAATTATATATTGTTTTGCAAGGGTAAATACAAATGCCAGAGCCTTGTCAATTAACAGTCTAAAATACTTTAAAGTATCATTACATAACAAACTTCTATAATTGAAACAAGGCCCTGAATACAGAACAAATGGGTAGTATTAATTCATACCTCGTTGTGCTGTCAACAGTTAACCACATGACTAATACCACATGTAGCTTGAAGCAAGAAAATCCTTTTTTCCCTGCTGAGTTAATCTGGGTTATTATATATTTGTGGCTGATTCATTTAGAAAACAAGAATGTAGAAACTGTCTTGCAAAACAAAACAGAAGAACCACAGAAGTCTGTATCAAGTATTCATTTTCATAAGACAGATTTATTTTCTTTTTCATTTTCACTGCCTCTAAAAATATACTGTGCTTGATAGTTGCATTGCCTAATTGATACCAGTCTATCAGTTATGCCGTATTATTTTACCACCAAAAAAATTTAGACAAACATCTTATGTATTGCTTATACTTAAATATGATCTTTTATAATAAGCTCCATGAAGATTGTTTTCTGTTACGATCTTGCTATAATAAAATTCAAATAGGCCATGCAAGCTGTTGAAAGGGCATACCAGCTGACAGACAGGAGATTTCATTAGGAAGTGCTTTCCAACATCAGTTCTAAATGGTTTACATTCTCTTTGCAAGCAATTTTACTCATTAGGATTACTATATTGTTCCATCCTGAACTATTTGTTAGGTAATTTGGTAAAGAAAGCACTGACATACTGATCCAACCTTGCAGGTGCAAGGTACCAGCCATCTGTCAGATGCATCTACTGTGGCACATATCAGCTTGTCTTACAGCAGCCATGCTAATATAGAAATATAACTGGTGACTTCTGCTGACCTTAACTTCACCAGTGTTGAAAACTCTCTCAGAGCCTTAAGAAGGAATTATCAATATTTACATGGGTGACCTTTTGGTAAACAGCAAGTATCAGATTTCACTTTTTTTTTAAAACAATGATCAAATAAATGTAACATGTCAAAAATTGCTGAAAAAAAACACTTGAAAAACTGGAATCTGATATTAAGAATCGATGAGCTTTCAGCTATTAGTGATGAAGAGGTCATTTTTTCTTCCTAGTCAGTAGCAGGCTCAGAAAATCCCTCTCTTTTCTTATACAAGTTAAATCTTTTACAAAAATTTGCAAAAGTGGAATGGAGTGAACTGGAAGAACAGGAAGGTCTGATTCTTCACTAACCTTGGAGAGACTGAGAACAGGCAGCAAGAGAACACTATTTTGACATGATACAGTCATCATTATCACAATGTCAGACCCAGAGTCTCCACAGGTTTAATGGGAAAGAAACAGTTAGCTTTGAGGAAGAACAAATTGCAATCATTTTCTCTTCTCTCCATGCCTCAGGAACAGTTTTCCTGAGTTAAGGCTTCTGTAGACTGGAATTACAACGTGTGTTGTGGTATAAATAACTAATAACATTGTTTTGGTTTACCAAATCTGATCTTTTGGAAGTTTGTGTGTTTAATTCAGCAGACTCCCAAAAGATTGGCCAATTTCCCTCTATCCTATTCATTCAACTCATTTAATGGTCTCAAAGAAGCTCTTCAAAGCAATTTTTTTTTTTTGCAAAAAGCAAGATTTCTCAGTGTCTGAGCCTGCAAAACCCCCAAATTAGCATCAGATGAAAAACTGATAAGGCTTAGTTAGTTTGTAGCATAGCTATTTCTACAACATGCTGCAGAACAAAGTGATAGTCTTGCATTTATAAGCAAAATAGTCTGTAGGTTTTCAGAGGTTCATAAATAGCAGTGTTCTTAATATAGCATTAAAATTCAGAAGTCATATTTAGATGTTCACAAATGTTTTTGCTACCTTTCTGCATCTTGTAAGGTGGCCACAGCAGACTGATTTAGGTATGCATTGCCATAACTTTGCACTAAAGATAAAAAAAAATTGAAATGAGTGTCCAAAGCCATATATGTATTCAGTCTCTCACCTGGAATTATCAAACACGGACTTCATTTTCACAGCAATGACTTCTATAAAAAGACTTTTAACTGAATCCCATGTAATGTAGGAATGATGAGGGTGGGAGATAATGACCAAGGAAGGAAGTGGTGGAAGGGGTTGGCAATCAAAGGGTCGATGTAAAGATCTGGGTTGATGTAAGCAGAAGGGACCTCTTCATCAACAAAATGGGGCTGAAGTGGAATCACCTCAAGCATAGCCCTGATGGGATGCACCCGCAAGTGCTGAGGGACCTCGCCAGTGTCACTGCGAAGCCATTGTCAATTATCTTTGAAAGGTCATGGCAATCAGGAGAGGTTCCCAAGGACTGGATAAAAAACAAATGTCACATCTATCTTCAAGAAGGGCAAAAAGGAGCAACCAGGGAACTGCTAGCAGGTCAGCCTCACACCAATCCCTGGGAAGGTGACTGGGAGCAACAAATCTTGGGTACGGTTTCCAGACACAAGAGGGACAGGAAGGTGACTGCGAGTAGTCAGCATGGATTTACAAAGAGGAAATCATGCTCAACCAACCTGATAGCCTTCTATGATGAGATGACTGGCTTGGTAGATGAGGAAGAGCAGTGAATGTGGATTGAAAGTGAATGTGAGGTGGACTGAAAACTGGCTGAACTACCAGGCTCAGAGAGTTGTGTTCAGCAGCATGAAGTACAGCTGGAGACCACGGACTGTGGTGTCCTCCAGGGGTCAATACTGGAACCAATACTGTTTAACATCTTTATTAATGACCTGGATGACGGGAGCTAGCAGACCCTCAGCAAGTTCGCAGATGGCACAAAACTGGGAGGAGTAGCTGATAAACCAGACAGTTGCACTGCTATTCAGAGGGACCTTGACAGGCTGGAGAAATGGGCAGAGAGGAACTTCATGAAGTTCAACAAACGGATGTGCAAAGTCCTGCTCTGGGGGAGGAATAACCCCTTGCATCAGTACAGGCTGGGGTACAACCAGCTCAAGAGCAGCTTTGCAGAGGAGGACATGGGGTTCCTAGTGGACAACAAGTTGAACATTAGCCAGCAATGTGCCCTTATGGCAAAAAAGGCCAACAGCATCCTGGGCTGTATTAGGAAGAGCATGACCAGCACACTGAGGGAGGGGACCCTTCCCCTCTACTCAGCACTGGTGAGACACATCCGGAGTGCTGGATCCAATTCTGGGCTCCCCAGTATTAGAAAGGCATGGAGTTACTAGAGCAAGTCCAGCAAAGGGCCACAAAGACAATTAAGGGACCAGAAAAACTCTTATATGAGAAAGCTGGGACTGTGAGAGCTGGGACTGTGCAGACTAGAGAAGAGAAGTCTCGGGGCGGGGGAGAATCTTATCAATGTGGTGCCCAGTGGACAAGAGGAAATGGGCACAAACTGGAACACTCAGGAAATTCTACTTGAACACAGAAAACAATTCTTCACTGTCAGGATGGTTGAACATTGGAAACGGTTGTCTGGAGAGCTTGTGGAGTCTCCATCCTTGGAGATATTCAAAACCCAACTGGACATGGTCCTAGGCAACCTGCTCTACCTGACCCTGCTTGAGCAGAGGGGTTGGACAGGATGATCTCTAGAGATCCCTGCCAACTCCAACTATTCTGTGATTCTGTAAATCACTTATTTAAGTCCTAGCCGTCCAAAATTAGAACAAAGCTAAAGAGACACCTATAGAATTCAGTAAACAATTGTGGAGAATAACCAAAAAATATAACCTCTCAGTGCTGCATGTTCACCTTGTGATACTGCCTTGTAATTTGAAAACACGTGGCTTATAAGTATGCCTAGGAGGGACTTGGGTCTCCAGTTCCCGCACAACTGTGGGAGTGAAACAGTCAATATTCCAAAGAAATCATCTGTTTAGGACAAAAAAAAATGGATGCCTATTAATGTTCTTGTAGACATTTTGATGGTTGAAATAATTTGTCCAATATTCATAGTCTACTGCATTATGAAATATCTTCCCCCCACCTGTGTAGTAAGGAGAAAAATTATAATTGTATTGAACATATTTCAGCCTCTGCATCTATTAGGAGGAAAGCAATTATGTGGTAACAAATAGACTATTCTTGCTGTTAGCCTGATAAATAATCCCGGTCTCTGAATTCAAAGTGACCACTTTATTCACATTCATCAGGACATACTCTCATTTGTACAATATAAAACAAATCAAGTATATTTGATATGAAAGTAATGGAGATTCACCTGAAATGTAGCTCCTCTTAAAGATATTCTAATACAGTCTCATTCAGGGAAAAGCTATGTCTTAACATGAACTTCACATTTACTTTGTAGCTAGAATGGCTAATTCCAAACAGCAGGTAAATGTACATAATTTCAGCTTGGCCCCATGTCTGGCAAACTAGTGAGATTTCACAAGCAGTAGTGTTCTTTTATTTTCAATTTTTTAAATAATACATGGCAAACATTATTCTTCTTGCAATAAAAAAAATGGTATTGTCAGTCATCAGCATGATGGCAACACAATTGTTCAAATATGATATTCTTTTCCATTGTTTTACTTGCTAGCACCTAACTGATTTATAAGCTGCTTTTCTTTGCTTTTGAAAAGAAAGGCATGAATCACGGAGGGAAAATAATAGGTTCCTGGGGGTAATTAGTACCAGCTCGTGTTTGCCACTGCTACCAAGCCCTCTAGGAACTTTTAGAAGGATTTTTTAATACAAAATTACTGTAAGTTTTGAAATGTGAAGAGGCAAATAAGAAGGAGGCAAAGAGAAAGGAAGAAAGGATAAAAGATCAGAATTTAAACTTCATTGAGAGTTTCAAAAATGGAGCAGCTAGAACTGTATGGGAAACTCAGAGGAAGGCAGATGTCAGGTAGGCTCACAATGCCAACAGCACTTGGAAGATTCAAAGGGTGGAGGCTGTCTTTCTCCAATTCAGCACTGCTCCCGACAAATGCAAGATTAATGCTCTAGGTTTCACCACACCCAGGAATAATTCTGGCTAGCTGTGTCCCCCTTAGCATGTTGCTAAAAAAAGCATTTGCTTTTGCTGCCAAGGTTTGTGTTCCTATGCTGCTTGCTTCTATCTGTATCCATCATAACATAAAACAACTGGGCAGGACCAGCCAACTAAAGAAAAAGAAAATGCTAGCTAGCATCCTAGCACAACAGTCCCTGTTTTTCTATACCTGAGCATCAAACACTTTACTGTAAATAAATCATGCAGACATGGAGCCACCTAAAGTGCAGGTTTCTGAAACCTTCCTTCACAGAGACACTAAGCTTATGAAGAACATTTTCTTCTACAAAGTCTGGGCTGACAAAACTGGGAGGGCCTATAGCAAGCTAAATAAGAAATTTTGGTGCGCTTCCCCAAAAAATCTCCAGGTGGGGAAAAAAAAGTTACTCTTCAAACACATACAGAAAGTTACTCAAAAACATTATAGAAAATAATCTGGAGACCAGGCAACAACACAGCAAGCTTTTGTTGTGCAAGCATGTTCCTCATTTGCAGTGTTTTACCACGACTTTGTCTAAGGTGAGGCACAACCAATGTACTAGTCTGTCTACCTGAATATAAATCCTAATGCAAATACACACACTTACCCCCACATGGCACAGCTGGGGAACAGTGGGACTCCCTTTAATCAGTACTACTCTGGATCTGAAATCACAGTGTGCCAGCTACTCAAAGGTCCAGCTCCAGGCAGCCCCAGTTGTAGAAGCTCAAGGTACCTCAGGACCCAGTAGCTAGCCTATTAACTGTTGCCTATTAACTGGATCTGCATGTTCAGAAGTGTCTTGCTAACATTAGTTGCAGGCATGTAGGTACCAGGTCTGTGCCAGACCAGGACCAACACTCCACACCAAAAGAAGAGCACAGAGCATTTCAAAAGCTCATCTTTATTAATACCATGCTCCCATTTAACTGAACTTTTTTATTTCCTTCTGTCTTTCATGCCAGAAAATCACATGACAAAAAACTGAATTTAGGCTTCACTGCTAATCTTGAAAAGAATAAGCCAAAGCTATCCATTTTCTAACTGTGAGATATGCATGTCATTACAGGAAAGAATTATCTTATCTACACATCAATCATTGTCTCACCTTAGCTGCAAAACAAACCCAGTGGTTTCTCTGAGATTTTCACGGTACTTTTCTCTTCTATAGATGTTCTGATATTAGCAGCTGGATGCAATCACTGATCAGGATCTAGATCAGACTTCCTGCAGCAGTCAGTGGGGAAGATGAAAAAAGCCTATACAACTGACCAAAAAAATGAGTCAGTTTGGAGGACTCTTATAACACATTCAGCCATCAGAGTTTATTAGTTCAAAGCTTTAAGAACTGGAGACATATAATTTTGTCTTGGCTTGCACTGTGTTTCTTTCACAGTTTGTTTTCCAACTAATCTTAATGTCTTCCTGCTTTCTTTTCTTTAATATTTGACCATGTTCCTCTGCAAACTAGTTACTTTTATAATTAGTTTAGTTTAGTTAGGTGAAATTGTAATACAGGCAAAACTCCCATTGACTTTAAAATTGAGCAACAACTTCAGGATATTTTTCCAGAAGATTAGATCAAATTTGGCTCTAGTCATACACATCTTTTTTGTTAATTTCTTTTTCAAATCTTCGACATCTGTACAGGACATGGGTGGAACTCCTTCATCATTTTCAGTATGACTGAAGTTTCTGTTTATATAATTCATTTTGATGTAAAGGGTTCTGGGAAAGCTACACCGAGGCTGCACAGAAAATAAAATAATTGATCAATGTGGGAACAATACCTCGGATCATGCTCATAACAAAACAGAATTCCATCAGATACACAAACACTTACAATGATGTGACTCAGCTTTGGACATACAGCTAAAGACAGATCTTGCCCTCTTCTCTTCTGGTAAGGACGCAAATTTGAATGTGTAGAAAAATAAAAACTCTAACATCTTCCAGAAATTAGAGAGCAGTGCCACATAGCCATTCTCCCACAGCAACGTGAGGGGATCTCTGAGCCACAAAGATAGGCTTGATGAGATAGAAGGAAATGCAGGGACCGCAGGAAAAACTGTTACAATTAATTCTTTCACCAAAAGAGAGAAACCGGTTCTTCTCGTTACATGCATTACTCTGCCAGAACTCCCTTCCAAAACATAAATTGTCATTTCACTCTCAGCCTTTCAATTCATAGTTATTGCTTAGCTGGCCAATACAGAATGATTGGCTGGGAGTTCCCCTGAGTAACAGGTATGTGACTTTATACACTTGCAAGATGACTGTTGCACTAGCAACGTAGCCTGGAAATAACAGAATGCCTTACACTGAAATAGATGACACATGACTAAATCAGAGGACAAAGATAACAATCAAACCCTACATTTCTCAATTTCAGTCCAATAGCAAATAAATTTTCGTGGGGCTGGTCTCTCCCTTCAGGAACTGGTTATTGGACTCAAACACTGGGAATTGCAATTCAGCGCTATTTTTTGTTATCTTGAATTATTAATAGTTATTGCATTTATCGAATTAGCTGCAGAAAAGCATGCCATAGTTTGTTTTGTTCCCATGAGAAACTGTTTTGGGGATGAACTCCTTAGACAATGAACTCCAAGCTGGCATGCTTGTATGGTAACTCTGAGTCAAGCAGTATCATGCCCTCTTTTTTGATTTCCTGATATATTTGCTTGAGCAATGGTGGTAGGGTCACATTCTTTAGTGGCCTTTGGTGTCCAGTGCCCCAGGCACACAATGTCCATCTTTTGCTTAATGAGGATCCTAAATCAGGATCCTTCTGGCAGTTCAGTAAAATAAGCATCAACTCTAAGAGATGAATCAAAGAAGGGAAAAGTCCTATGGCTAAATATGTTATGGTCATCTTCACTCTTTCAAAAGTTACCCCTTGGATTATTTTTCTGTATTTCTACAGCCTAAGAATTTTAATATGGAAAAATTTAAATAAGCCCAAATCAATGATGAGGAAGTCCACATATTTCTGTACAGAGAAGGTGTTTGGTGGTCTGTCAACAAAAAGAGCAGGCCTCCTCCATAGCTGTAAATGTCAGCATCATTATTAGCCCTATTGCTAAAATACACTTTATTTTTAAATATAATGATGTGATAAAGTCAGGGTAGTTAACTGGGTTGTACTATAACATTGGTTAATTTGTTCAGTTTTTCTGTATAAGTGTTGTCTTTGAATGCAGTTACTGGATGCCCTTGTGAAATAAAGGTAGTATAACTCTTTGCCTTTAAGAAATGCAATGGAGGATTAACCAATAGCTAAGATTAAAGTTAATGTAGCAAGACTTGATATCACCTACTAAGTAAAGGTTTCAAATTAATCAGAGCTCTTTAAATATGTATCCTTTTCGGTAATAAATCTGTACTAAAACTTTTTGCATTGACATGCTATGTAGATTTATATTTCTTACCTATATAGTGTTTATCATCACAGCTAATCAACCAGAAATGCATACATGGAGCCTGTAATAATTTCTTCTGGATTTTTCAAATTAATTCTTTGGGAATTTTGTTTGAGAAGATACTGTCTGCTTCCTTATAATCTGTATTTCATTCATTGATGTTTAAGGACTGAATGTTTATTAAACATTGTCTTAAAACATTCTGTTAAAAATATTATGAAAAATCATGGTAGCCCATGAATTAAAAATAAATGTAACTTGAAAACTAATGATAAACAAGGAATCACCATTCAAGGATGGCCCAGTATCTTAATCAATCATGTGAAAAAACAAAACAGTTTTTGCTAAAAATGTAGATAGTATATAAATGGCTCAGGAGGAAAAGAAGATGTGTCTACAGGTACACAGACTGATTTGAATCACTTAGGAATGTGGACTCATCTAAATGGAACACTGGAGAATGCAAGATGATAGATCTAGAAACACATAATACTGGTACATCACACCAGTCACCCTGAGAAGGTTTTAACATCATGTATAGTTTGTAGAATATATGCTCCCGGTATTACTGGTATTATTATGCAGCTAAGAAAGTTAATGCAATACACATATTTTGGCAGAAGAAAAATTCTGAATACCCAGTAGGATTAGAGAAAAAAATATTAAGTCTGTGTATAATATTATGAAAACTACTGCTGGATGAAACATTCAATTCTACAGTGGAATCCGTTCTTCAAAAGAAAAGCTGCCGAAACTTGCAAAGGGTACAAGAAGTCTGGAATACATACATTATCATGATAGACTTTGAAAGATTGTTCTTAATTTATCCAAAAAAAGAGAACGTGAAGTTACTTAAAAGTGACTTGCACGTATTTATATGGGAATAAAGAATTTCTGGTAACTATAAATTTACTGTGTCAGGGAAAGGCGTAAGAAGGTATAATCACTGGGAACTGAAGTTAGGCAAACACTGATTAGAAATAAGACACACATTTTCCTCTAACAGTGAAAGCAGTTACCATTTGGAACAATATGCCTACAGATGTAATGGATTAGTATTCATTTGATATCTATAAATTAACAGTCAATGTCTTCCCATAACATATTCAGTCACTCTTATGGGGTTTAAAATCGTAATTACTGGGTGGATTCTGTGGCCTGTATTATTCAATAGTGCAGACTAGATGACCACAGCCATCTCTCTGACCTCAAAATTACTGAAATGCTAATCAAAACACTCAGAAATGTTTGGAAAATGGTAACACGGGATACAGAGGAGATATTGTTGCCTGGGAGCAGGCCAAAAGCTTAACAAGCAACTGAGAACTAAAATTAGCACATTGCAGTTCTGCATTTCCATAAAGGTTAGGGCTGGGAGAGACTGAGATTTGTTTGGGGACTGTTTGTTCTAGCAAAATTGTTTCTCGGCTCTAGTTAGAATTCTTTGGAAAATCTTTTCATTAGCTAATGATAGAAAATAATCTACGCAACTACAATAAGCAAAAATTTTTCAGGTACATGCAAAACCGCCCTGGGTACCCCCATCTTCATCTGGTCACTTCCTTAAGGAATTAATAACTGGCCTCTTATCACATAGAGCATGATGAAAAAAATCCAGATGGCTAATAATGGTCGTGGGTATGTGGACAGTAGTAAAAATACAGATTTCACCAATTTAGCAGCTGTTAATAAGTATTAAGAATATAATACCTTAATAATAAAAATATAACACATTAAGAATAAAAAATTTTCTGCAATTTTCAGTCTTCTAGTAAACAAAAAGGCTACCTGCCTTCGTTAACTCCCTGCATAGCCTCCACTCACACTTCAGTCTCTGCTTGTTTAGTTGCTGCATACTATGATAGTTTCCTACCATTTAAACTACCCAGCCACATCTTAGCCTTTAGGATTATTTCTGAATAACCTGAAAGCATCAGCAAAACTATGAACCACTGATCCCCTCCTCTTTTGTCAATGAGTATCTCCAGCTGTATTTTGAAGGTTTTGCATGTCTGTCTCATTTAGGTATTTCTGGTTGTCTTTCATATTCTGGTGTCCAAGCATGAAACACTGAAGCTCATAATGTCTAAATGACTTAACATATTTGAAAATCTCACTTGGACCCCAACATATTTAAGCCTTCAAATACTTTCTGACAATATAACCCAGAGTCTTTGTATCCTAATTTCCTTGCAGAAAAAATGAGAATATTATGTATACACTAATAGGGAAATATTTTCCAGACAGTGCTTCTGTAAAACTTTACGTGAAATTTTAACATTTATATTTGATTGCTGTACATTTCTAGCAAAGCCAAGATCAGTTGTGGAGGCTAAAAATCTTACACTGGTTTCCAGTACTAGTTGCTATTCATGACAGCATCATCTGTTTAAAATCAGTCAAAAGGCTGCTTTTTTAAAGAATAAAAATCAGCCCTGAAGTTTGTTAAGAAAAAAGTTAAGAAACAAGTAACAGAGCTGTCAGAAAATCTTACAGTATAATTAAGTCACTGCAAACTGAAGTCACTCAAAGCTGTCTAATGACAGTTTGGCCAAGCAGTGAAAGAAAGCAGATAATTGCTATTTACAATTCCATAATCAAGGACAGCTCTTTACCAGGAAGAGCTAAAACTCCTCCATAAACAAATGGTTTTACAAAAAGAAAGCTCCATGAACAATTATATTTTTATATAAGATACAGAGCCAAATTTCGCAAGATCTTTGTAAGTGAAGAGTGCTATGCAGAAATTACTGTGTGAAGAAGCTTCCTTCATACAAAGTTACATTAGTTTTATCCCCCTATCTGTTCCAAGCTGACTAATTTTACTGCTGGAGGACAGACTTAAATCAGGGTAGACTACATACTACCAAGCTTAAATATTTGAATTTTAAGTGACCATTGCTAGAAATGCCATTTCTTCATTAATTTATCAGAGTACTCCAAATAAAGAAGCGGTCTCATCACTCAGGGTTCCTCCAGTGAGCTGGAAGATATTAGCCTATAAGGTTATCATATAAGGCATGATGTCTAATCATAATGTCTGTTCTCAACACAGTTAAATTCCTAAAGGTAGACCTAAATGTGCTGTTTTTACAGTGCCATGAAACTTTATGATAAGTTTGTAGTCTGGGCAAGAAATGCCTGATCAATACTTGATTCAGCAAATAAACTCCCAAACAAATTTCTCTCTTTCCTCTCCCTCTTCTAAAACAGAATTTCAAATACAAGTCATAGAAATAAGTTAAAAAAAAACTGTATATGATGTAAAAATTATTTATATTTTTCTTGTTGCACTTGGAAAAGGTTGGCTTTTTTTCTGGTGCTGCACATGGGGAAAAATGAATGTAATTTTTCCAAAAATGTTTCATTTTCATTTCACATTTCTATAAACAAAAAAAAGCACCACATTGGCAGATTTCTTCAGACAAAATAATCTCTACAAATAGGCAGGAATTTTCTGGTACAGGGAATGAAAAGGACATAAAAGGGGAAGAGCAATCAGAAAGGACAAAGGCAAGGTGAATTGTTAACACTAATTGAAAGTCAAAAGAACTCAAGAGACTTCAGTCACCTTTAAACATTGGAAGAATCTTCCAACAGAGTATTTTAACTCTTGAAGCAATTTTAGCACAAGGCTTGCAAAATGCTGCCTCTTTCTTCACCTGCATTAAACAAAGGCAAAATCTAACACTTTGACTCCTGTAGGTGTACCCTTGGCTGTACTGCAAGTAATCCCATTAGTTGAGGATACTTATCAATACGAACAAGATATCAGCAATGAATTCAAATTTATGATTATAATACAATTATGATGGAGATCATATTGGGGAAAATTGCAGTCCTTCCTTCAAAATGAGGAAAATAACTTGTAACTAGATGTGTTACAATGTTAACATTATTGCTCCTAGTATAACCTAGTACTTAATTTAAAATATTTATTAAATAAATTTAGTAGCACTTGCATTCTAAGACTTTTCTTCTGATGGTGTACACACATTTCTTTGTCAGATTTCAGTGCAATTTCTGGCTATGTAAGAGGGGGAAAATATTGGAAAATAGAATAAACACAGCTTATGCATGCAAAATGAGAATTCTGCAATTCATTTTTTGCTTTCTGTAGAACATTGATACATCCCCGTCACTGTAAAGGAATAAATACTTCTATACTTTTTCAGTTCTGCAGGACCACTTTTCTATTAGCTTTAATGAAACTGCCATTTTTTGATCAAGAAATTGTGCAAGTAAAATGGAAATCAAAACAGGTCTTGATTTTCCCATAATATGCATAATTTGTTTTAACAGTATGACTTTAGCTTTAAAAAATAATCATTTGAGCTCAGTAATATCCAAAGGCTTAATGTCAACACTGTGACATATACTGCTCACTTCTCTCACTGGGAAGTTACAATACAATTAGCCAACGTGCTAACTATCAGCTTTGCATTTCAAGGACCTTATTCTCCACTGCTTGTGTGAAAGGTCACTTACTCCACTTCAAAAGAGTTAATCTGGATTACCTATTTTGCTCTTGATTTATTGCTAGTTCACTGTGAAATAATTTCTCCAGTGCTGACTTTGAATTGCAATGATCATCACAGAAAAGTTAGGCTCCAGCACATCTGACTGTTATCCTGTTGTTTAAATATTTCTGTACAGCACAAAATCTGAACTCAGTAATACACCAAAGGCTGTAATACAACTCCACACACACCCTGAAATCTGCATCCTCTTTTCTTGTGGATGTCTGTTCTCCCATCTATTTACAAGCACTGTTTTTCTCTTTTCTCTAAGATTTGCACTCTTACATAAACAACTTTGCTTTCTATATGGTAGGAGAATTTCAACAACTCTGTACTAACAATATTTCCAAGAACATAACATACTCATTTCTTTTTTTTCCCCCTTGTTCTTAAATCTCTTCTCAGATGAGGAAAAAATGTATTGTCAAACATTCAGTTCCACCATTTTCTAGTACAGCCTAAGAGTATAGTAGACAGCTTCAGATTTATGGTAAGAAGTAGTTTGGGCAAGGTGGAAGAAATATCTCAAAATATCCACAAAATACTGGAAAATCAGAATAACACCCCTTGAGACTCGCAGGTCCTTTGGGCCATTCTGCTACCTACCCACAGAGAAGAAAGCAGTAACTAGGGGTCTGCTCTGTTCATAAATTATTTTGAGTACAATAGGCAGAAATGCCAGTTATATTGCTCAGACACATTATAAAACACACCCCACCCAGTACTGATGCCTGAGCTGTCAGGGCAGGATTGGCAAGTTTCTTCAATGAAAGGTAGCCAAAGAGCCCATTTTCAGCCATTCCACAACTTGCAGGAAGAGGATTTCAATGCACTGTACGTGTCCCAAAAGCTCACTCTAACTAGATCTGGCCACAGGATAGAGACAGGAGCAAGAATGTATTGTCATCCTTAGGGCACAAAGGGGAACAAGCTGGATAACACGGACTGATCTCCTCTTGTTTTTCTCCACAATTGGAGAAGTGATGCATGTATGCATCTTTCACACTAGTGCTGTGTGTTTTAAGACTGCCTTTTAAAAGCTGAGCTGTAGTGTCATCCAGTGCATGCAAATAAAAGTGCTAAGAGGGAATAGTATCCGAGTAGTTAATATGCTGTCAGATTACGAAACATTATCAACAGGCAGGACATTTGAATACAGGTGTCAGTAGCAGAGAAACACAGGGAACTGCCGCAACATAGCATGGAGGTCCAACGCTTCATTATCTGTTGTGTCTATTGATGGTCAGCCAGTTAAAATCTACATGATAAACATGAAGTAATAATAAACAGGGGACACGATCGGAGTTCATATGAGACAAACACATATCTGGGGCTAAAGGAAATTATAACAGATGTGGTAAGGGCTAACCTGTGCCTACCCTGCCTCAGGAGCAGCCCCAAAACCAGAGTACTGCATCGGTGCAGTTTCCAGTCTAGGAAGGTGTTCTGTTTCAGATTGGCTCATATTTCACCAGAGCTAATTCACTTGAGCCTAGTTTTCTGAAGTGCTGAACACCTGCAGTTTCCTCTGATTTCAATTGGCGTAGAGGGTACTCAGCACTTCCGAAAACCAAGCATTATGCATGAGCAGACATGCTCTGAAGAAGCAGATGCTCCAAGAAGCCAAAAAAGCTGCAAATTACATGAGCTCACATTACTATGAGTTTCCTCCAGACCAGAGTTTGAAGTGTGCAGCTTTAGAAAAAGATGCTTAAATATTTCCAGCAACTACAAAACAAGAATAGAGATAAAATAATAATGCCTCCCTCATTACTGTCAGGCTAGAAGTTTTTTAGTCATTCGAACAGAACAGGTGGTGCTTACTCTCCCCGCACTATCTGGCAGGCATAGAAACTAACTGCAACAGTATCAATATGACAGATCATTTTACATTTGGACAGGATAACTTCAAACAAGAGGTAGATTTCTGAAACTATGCCTCAGGAAATATTGTCATCTTACTGAAAAAGAAATCAGAGAAGGAAATTGCATTGCTACCAACAAAGAAAACAAAATAGTGTGATTCTAGAATCACATTGCTTTAGTGCTTTCACAGAAAAAATGGATTTAAGTAACAGTTGCATATAATATACTGAAATACAAATGAAATATAAACACAATACCAAATAGTATTCATTAGCCTACTGGTTAATCTCCACTAACATGATTTATTTTTTGCACTCTTAGAGTCAAGAATTGGGTCTCTCTCTGTGAGCATGTGGTCATATTGCAGGGACTTAAGAGCTACATACAATTTAGCCCTCTGCAATAGAAACCAAATACACGAGGATTTCAATTTATCTGGAACACAAACATTTTACATGTTTTAGAGATAGTGGTAAACCATGGCTTTCATTAGGTACTGCTAAAATAGCCATCCAGCACTGAATATAAATTGTTGTGAGAGGCGGTCTGAGAGAAGACACAAAGGAAAGGATTGTTAATGGAATTATTCACTTATGAAGCATTACCCTGACTTTCACTCCTGTAGTAAGTAAAAGGAGAAGTGAAGGCAACTGAAAGACTAAGGCAAAAACTCCATTCATTGACTTCAAAATATGGCAAACATTTTACACTGAGTGGGGCAAAGCCTCTTTCTCAACAGAATTGCTAAAATTTATCAAACCTGCTCTGTGAGGATAAAATAAAGACATGTCTAAACTCTTCTGCTTTAGAGAACTCGCACATCCCTACTAGGTGTTATGGTGTCCTTGGCATTTGAGGGGATCAATTTTAATAAAGGACAGTCACTATAAGAAGATGAAAATGTATCAAAACCAAAACTAACTCTTACATGATAAATTCTGTCAGGTTGCACCATTTTTTAGAGTCTAATTTCTTCATCATCTCTTCAAAGGATTTTCCACAGGCAGGCAACTTTTCTAACATGAGGGATTCATTGCAGAGATTAGTCTGTTGACGTGCACCTAGGTAAAGTCAGAAAGCACCTTAAATCCCAAGTATTGAAATAGAAGAAGCATGAATACATCTTTCACAAACTCATTCACGTAATTCTGCCTGCCACTTAAATTGCTGTAAACCTAACATTCAAATTTCTACACAACTTGATAGGTAAAATGTAGTTTTATGAAAAAACAAACAAACTTAGTATAAAGTACTGTACCTTACCATATCACCTTTTAGACCTTGCATAGAGAAACCTACCTAGTCACTTTTCTGATCTTACTGAATTTCTAATCTTACTAACTTCTTACTGAACACTTGCACCGTTAATTAAAAGCTAACTGGAATTAGCTGGTCATATACTTCCCAGGCCTGCAATGTAGAAAGCACTGCTCAAGCTTATACAGACATGTCCCATTGAACTAACTGTAAGACTATAAATATACTTTTATGTCAGAAAGATTTGTACACCTTATTAACTAAAGGCTTGAAAACCCATGGTCACAATTAAGACTTTTGCTCAGTATATCTATTAATGGAATTATTTGCTATTTTCTGATGCTAATATTACAAACATCCATCTACTGGGAAGGAAGGAATTAACCTTGTTGTGAGCAAGTCTGTACCTTTTACAATATGTAATGGCAACTAGATGACAATATTTAGAGTCATAGTCAAAAGTACTTATCCAGTCTGCACCTGAATTGGAATATAAAGACAATATTTTGATATTTCTTAAAAAATTAAAATTCTGAAAAATTTTTATTCAGAGCAACTGAGGCATTTGGTTTTGCTGAAACATTCTGTTTTGATTAGGTAATTTGATTTGGAATATGTCTTCCTTTACCTTTATCATTTCAATTATTTTGATTCCACTTTTATATACAAAATGCATACATTTTGGAGAATACCAAAAATTACTTATGGACGTATTTGTCAACATATTTAATATAATGCCTAAATTAAATTAGTAAACTAGTTAGAATAAAACATTGGCATTTCTTCTCTTTAAACCTACGGAAATCTGAGAAAAAAATCCATCCCAACAAAACTACAGTCCTAACAAATCTGTGTGCCAGACAGCTCCTCTTGAGAATTCTGGAGGAATAGTTAGTTTTAAGAGAAAAGCCAGGAAGAACAGATCATTTTGTACGTTTTTTTAATCGAGAAAAAAAGTCTATGTAGAAACAAGTCTTGCACCAATTTTTGAACCAACATTTTTATCCGTCTACATTGCAGAGAGGAGATATTTCTGGTGGCCTTGTTCCTACCTCAGCTTCTTTGTCTACTGCTCCAGAGAACCTGATATGCTTTCTTCCCAGGCAGGGAGGAGCTGCTTTATGGTTGCCCTTTTCAAAACTCTTCCTCCAGCATCTAAAAGTTACTTCATTCACAGTTGCTATATAAACAACAAATGGTAATAATCTACGGCTGTCACTCAGGAAATTTTACTGCTTTTTACAACTTTTCCCCCCTTTCTATGTTCTAATTTTATGTTGTGTTAGCAAAAAATATTGTTTAGTGAAGTAAGGTCAAAAGCATGCAAGTCTTCATTTGATGAGAATCCAGATAGAGTTCTCGCTCTCAACAGAGCACAGATCCTTACTATTTAGTCCAATAAAACAGAGGCAAGATGATTGGTTTCAGACTTCTTAACATGATACAGTTGTTGATTACAAACTGGAATATCTCCATTCAAAATGAGATGTGTGATTGTAAAACAGCACCAGGTGCACATTACAGTGCTTAATCCATGAAGAAGACTCTTCAGAGCTCTTCTTTCAGAGCCCAAGAAGTGCCTAGCCAATTTAATTCATACTACAGCTGCTGATCCTTTTAGCTGGAGAAGTCACCGACTTAGTAATGCCATGTGCCAGCTAAGAGGCAGCCATAACATCTGATCAACAAAATACTTTGCTTCCATATACTTTCAAACAACAGCAGGACTATAATTGGACAGTCTATTTTACATCTAAGACCCTAAGTCTGCTATTTCATACTTGCCACAAACCTCTTCAGGTCTACGGCTGACTAATTGGGACCATCTGAATAAACCCATTACTTCTGACCTACCTACTTCATCACATCTCATTGTCAGAGATCTTATGGCTGACGCTAAGACTTCATCAACATTACAAAAAATTCAGAACTGCAGTTTATCACCAGTAATAGAAATGGTAAAAGTTACAAAATAGAGAAAGTGTAATTTTGTCCTTTGGAAGTTAACATGATAGTTAAGAACCTTGTCTATTAAAGTGTTCCCAGCAATTCACCTAGCAGTTTTAATTTATACCTTTCAATGGTAGATGTGCAGATGAACATTAAAACTGGGTAGAAATCACAACCAGATATGACAGATGTATGCCTGGCAACTTGAATTCTGCAGGGATGCTTTTACAAAATTTAGGCAATGCTGGTTGCCCTGGCTGAGTATTCTAAATAGCAAGCTATCATTTGATTTATAATCCTATAAATTCAATAGAATACAAGCTTGTTCTCATTGTAATGTGCATCGACTATTGACTCCAGCTCCTTCTCAGTGGAGTGTTTAAATGGATTTTCCATGGCCTTGGTATTTTTGGTTGCATTTCTTCAGAATTTTAATGTTTTGGAAGGTTCTGAAAGACTCATAGTATGAATAGTATGAAAAAGATCTGCCTCCTGGAACAATGTGATGACATAAGAGTTTCTGTCTAAAACCCTGGCCAAAGGGTTTCAAATTTATGAATAATTCTGCAACTTTACCATTTCTACTGAGACTGATCTTTACAAAAACTGAGCCACTCTCTGTTCATATAACCAATGGACAAGACCAGTTGTAAAAAATGCATGAAGGCTGACTAATTGAAATGAGATAGAATGGAAGTGCTTTTTAAATAGCTATCATGAACAAAAGAGAAATGTATGTTTGAATTTTAGAAGTAAAGCTTACCTGTTAATCCAAGCGTCATTAGACCATTAACTAGGGGGAAAAAAAAGATAGAGAATAGTTAGACATCTTCACTTTATTCCATAATGGTTAGAGTTAGTGCAGATACAAGCAAACCTGAGCATACTTCATGTTTCAACAAAACACCTCATTTGAATATTAGTTTCATTTTTATTAGAATGTGTTTGAATGAAAAAATGAACATTTAGAGAACATTTCTTTTGGTAATTGCTTTCTATCTATCTTTTAAACAGCTGAGTCACGTAGACTTTTATGGGTCTGTCAACACCACTTTTCTTCTGTAGTTTCCAAAGTTAAGGATTAGGGACAAGGGAATTTTTATTTTAGTTTCTTGAGGGGACTGACATAAAAAAGTTGGAGAAGCAAACACATCCACATGAAATGTAGGTCAATTACACATTCTAAAGTGCAAAAAAAAAATCCTTTTGTTATTGAAATTAAGCAAGCACAAAATCAAAAATAAATAACGTGTGCCCTATTCATTTGGAAATATAATGCTGCATTTTATGGTCTCCATCTTTTCCAGAGTGAATTTATATATTTTGAAAAACATAAGCTCAAAGTCTGTAAGTGTCTGATGTGGAAGTTATGTTAACACACATATGTCAGATGAGTCTCCTAATCGAAACATGGAATATTCCAACAGAAGGAGTCTTCTAATCAGCAATTTGCAGTACCTCCAGATGGATGAAATTAGCAGAAGCCCACTGTGTGACTGTAGCTGCAGCCACACTTAGCATTTTGCAAACATAGCTAGGAAGGATGTGACTTCAATTATTTTTGGCTTCCTACTGAAAAAAAAAAATTGCTGGCAAGTTTTTGCAGTGCTAACCTTGTATCAGAAATGAAATGTAATTTCACAGAGATGGGTACTTCCTGCTCCTTGTTTATACCCTGCGTGTCACTCCAATAAAATGAGCCAAGATATATGGAACAAAATATCAGTCCCAATTACACTGATCTAAATTCTGCCTTCACTGAAATATGCCAAATTCCTGATTGAGCTAAATGCAAAGTGTTGTGTACATATATCTGAGAAGAATTTAGATCCCTCTAGGAATATATTTTTCTTCCAGTCAAGCACTAATCTCTGTGTTAATTGCTAATGAGCCAGAATGTACTGAAATTATGAAGAGCAGGAATCCGTGTATCAGAATACTTTATTGCATCCAAACATAAAGAGCTGGAATTCCATTATACACTCTGATGGTTGTATCTCTTTTGTAAAAAACCCCACCTTTTTTCAAAGCTATTAACTACTATACTAGCAAATACACTTGAGTCCCTGGATAGGTTTTTCTTTAATCTGCACTTGAAAATGTGCTTCATCAGTTCCATAAAACTGAAGAAGGGATTAAAAGTCTATGAAGAAGCTAAAACCACCTATTCTGAGGAAAGTTTAGATGACAACCACAGATGCTTCCTTGATGACTGCAGATTGCACCTGGAATTCTTATTCTATGAATTCCTGTCACTGATCTCTAAATACTTTGTAGATATTTCTGTGTTAATCCTCACAAGACCACTGTGAGGTAAATAAAAACATGATTTACAATGAGAGAGAACCAATAAGAGAAAACAGTGTACCCACATTTTACAGATAGAGAGAGTAAGTGACTTCTCCAGTGTCACATGAGGAAGCTATCATCAGCCAAGTACAGAATAAAGGGCTCTTGGTTCTCAGATTTGTGTTCTTATCACATATCCCTCTGGTCACAGGAAAACATGTTTTTAGCATTTTCTGATCTGATCAAAACAGAGTAACATAGGATGTTTCATACCTATCCACAACCAAAAGAATCCAAATATATTCAGATAAGGGTAAAATAACAGTACAGACCACCACATGCTATCATACTCACCCCTCACTATTTTCAGTGGTCTCAGATATTCAACTCACAACAAAGATTTAACAAAGAAACTACAACTTTTTGGTCATGACAGTTTACACAGAAGGTAGGACCTTTCAGTCAGCCCTTTTAAGAAGGGGCAAGTCCAGTGTATTTCCAGTGTATTGAAATGTTTATGCCATCACATTGCATTAGAAGAAACATATCAATGGGAAGCAAAGAGCAGTCACAGCCATTGGAAGATGTTGCCATGACTCTGTAATAAGCAATTTCCTAGCTACATTTCCATGCCTCCCTACCTGAACCAATATTTGAGGGCAAAAGAAGAGATTCAGTTTAACTGTACCAGTTGCCTGCAGGCTTAGTCATATTAATACCAGATCACAGCAACTGCCTTCAACTTTTATTTATTTCACATACTGTAGTAGAAGGAATGACTGCCCCTAGCATTAGTGGAATCAGGTACTAAAGGACCAACCAATTTAAAATTGGAGCAACTAGTACAATGACAGTGAAGGCAAGATGGGAAAAATAGGTTTGAAAAGGTATTGTAAAGAAAAGTAAAAGATAAGCAAGAGAGGAAAAAATAATAGAAAATAAGAAAACCAAGAAACAAAGCAAGCTTTTATTACCAACCTACTCCAAAATCTTGTGCATTAAAAAAGGAAAACCTAATCCTAGATATTCACTGCAGCCTTTTATTGCCTAGTCTGTACTCTCCTTTTGTGATCAGAAGTCCTCCTGACATTAAAAAGAAAATTCAGAATGGACGCACAGCAATATGTAAATTTACCATTGAGGTACATGAGAAGGAAACTTTATCCTATAATTACTTAAGTATAGAAACTTCTGCTTTTGGGGAGATGGATAAATATTTCTCAATATTTACTTTTATGATATACTGTTATTATGTACTCTTGTTTCTTTTCCACCAGAGGCTTAAGAGTTGTACTGAAAGTCTTTGTATCTCACCTACTTAATAAATCTAAACAGTATTTGATTGATCTGTGTTATTTTCGCTACATGTTCCTCAAAACACTTTGTAATAACAATTTTGAAACCTTGTATAAGTACATAAGAGGGAAGTATCAGAATATTATTTTCCCTTATCTGACCATTTCTTCAGTATGCTGCAATTAATGACAAGATTGTAAGATTTCTGCAAGGCTGCAATACTTCCTCAGAATAGATAGAAAGTACTTCTTGTTTTACCTGACCTATGTATGCAGTTTTTCACCAGCAATTACAGCAGTGTAATCCTATGTATACTGTGCCTTGTATACACTCAGCTTTGAAATTTGTGTTGTCTGATCCAAAAACATATTTCTTCTCAATAATATTTCTCACAGCAAACAAAAAAATTTAATGATCTCAAGTTAAACCTCAAGTCCATACTGTTACACCTCCTTTTAGAAACAGTCCTGCCAATTGCCATCATCTACTGTTTAACAATATGTCTGGACATCAGATCAGTACTGAGAGTTGTGCAAACTAAACATCTGCCTCTTTCTGCAGAATCATAAGTCTGTATAAAAAATGAACTGATACAGTTCATGAAAGCAATTAAGATCACAGTCTGAAATGCAGCTGTTGCTCTGCAGTCATACTACAATTTGTTGGAGATGCAGTAGAGAGATTAAAATTGTATTAATATCATTTGGTTGGACTGATCAAATGTGACTACCCACATTTCTTTTGTAAGTCTTAAATACTAAACAAACTGATCTTACAGGACAGTACCAGTATTTCTCCAGGTATTTAAATGCTGCATAGATAAATCTACCAGTTGCATAGATGGTGTTAAAGATGGTGTTAAATTCACCAGTCTTTTATTTAAACCTAGCTTTATCATTACACAGCACTCACACTCCAGAGCTGTGCGAAGTGTTTTCTGGCAGAAATCAATAGACACTTCAGGATATCTAATGCATAAGAAACTGCTATGGAAAGACAGACCTTCACCTATGTTCTGACACAATGTCAAAAGGCAATCTGGAGCATGGTAAAAATATTGGTTACAATTGGGGTAGGATTTCTTTATGTTTATTATCTGCGTTACTGTTGCATCTCTGAGCTCAAGAGCCTCACTGCACTAGGCCTGTACAGACACAGAAAGAAAAGATGAGCTTACACTAACATCCCATGTGTGCCTTCCAAGGATTTCTCTAAAAGCTCTGTAAAGGGGACATGCCAAATGTGTCTGGCCAAGACACCTCAGGCTACAAAGTGGCTGAGCAGTCCTGAAACACGATGGGAAAGCCCAAGCACCTGAGCCCCCTACAGCACTGCCTGACCAACAGAAGGAGCCTGCTCACACCTGGAGTAACCCTGGATTCACTTTGACATTACCTCACCCCTCACTTCAGCACAACTTTTCACTGTAGCTCACTGGGCATCTCAGGGAAAAAGAAAGGAATTTCCCATGATAGCCTTTAAATACAAGGAGTATAAGGTAAACAGTTTCTTCATATTTATTTCATCAAATACACTTTTTTATTGTGCATAACCTCTATACGTACCCTCAGTCAAATACTGAAAGTAAGCCTTTCTTTAAAGGCAGGTGCAAGTACATCTCCCTATTCCAATTTTGCATCATTTTAGTGCGCAAAGCTTTGTAACATCAACTCAAGCACAGAGCTGGCAGGAGGGGAAGAAGGGTACTAAGTTAGTATATGGCCATGGAGCTCAGAGGGCAGAAACTGTTCTGAACAGCAAAAGAAACATCTGGAAGAATATATCATTTCTGTAACTGCAGCTACAAGCCAAGGTTTGCTATGTTGGGGAAAAAAGGCACTGATCCTCAGTTAGTGTAAAATAGCATTCATTGAGTTTTGATCATTTCAATCAGATGAAGATCTAACCCTAACATAAGTCAACTTATCAACCCACTGAAAGATACAATTACAAACTTATTGAGATAGATTTAGCTTAACACTCTCAGTGCCACTGCCTACAATCCAGAGAGAAGAGTCTAATGCTGCTAGCTTCATACAGGGATGTGGAATCTTGAAGTTTTCTATTTCCCAACAACCTTACCATACACCTTGCTCAAGTACCTTAGGAAGCTGGCTGGTCCTCCCCCTGCTGCACACTGTGTTTAAGGATGTATGCTTTTGCCCTTACCATCTTTTTAGGCCTACTTCATACCACTGCAAACTGTAGCTCTTGGTTATTTTTTAAATTGCTTCTCTGAGCCCAGTTCTTATTTCAACTAATCACCAGGATGCTAAACCCTCAACAGAGATAACAAATGATAATTGAGCATAAAATTGCTAAGTAGACAGACAAAGCATCAATTTCTGGTAAGGAAAAAAACTGTAACACACTCAGGAAAGCAAAAATTGATGATGATTGTCCATTCCAATGTGAACTCTCAGGGACAAAGCACAGAGAGAGCTCACTGAACTGGGATGCTTATGGGGCTGCTCACAGACAGCACAATGTTAACGGAGCATTTGTCAGGGAGCAATGCAAGTGGGGCTGCTCCGCAAGGGGGGCCAAGCCAGGAGCCGCAGTGACCCCAGCGCAGGCTCTGCCCTTGCCAATGGGGTGCCAATCCTCAGGGTCTGAGCCAGCTGGGCAGAGTCAGCTGGGCTGGAGACAAGGCTACCGAACACATAGATCCAGAGTGAACCCATGAATAAGCCAGGACAGCAAGAGGCAGGGCCAGGCCCAGGCCTACATACTGGGTGCCCCAGCCTGAGCTGAAATGGAGCCTCTGGGCCCACGGGCAAAGGGGATGGGTGGGGATCCTAGGTGAGGCTGCTCAGAGCCATTTCGTGCTGTTAGTGCACTTGGCACTGGCCCTGCTCCAGGCCAGCTCTGGTCCCAGTCCCCGTTGCTGGCCCTGCAGCACCTGGCTCCCCTGCATGGGTGCCCTGCTCTGCTCTCCCTCCTCCCTGACATACACACAGTGGATGTTTCTCTCCCTGTGAGACAACTGCAAGTGAATACATACAGTTGTTTCACCATCACCTTTGATCAGTCCAGTTGGATACCTCTACCTGCTACATAGTGAGATAAAGGTGTCTATTTATAGGGAAAATGAAATAGAGCTTCTCAAGTGTCCCATCCTCAAAGAGAAAACAGACATGAATGTCCTAATTCTTTCAAGTCTAGAGGCTGTTGTAAAAGTACAGAACGGAAAAATAATGTTATTGGTACAAAAACTGAACTCCCACCTGCCGATCTTTAAATAACCCTTGCACAATATACATGGCTCAGAAGGTCGTCTTTTGTTCTGTTACTAATTCTCCCTTCTACGTTTGCCTTTACAGTAGGAGCAGACTGGTTGTGGGGGAAGGCAGTAACAACTGTGGTGTGGTGTGAAAGCAGCAGAGGAAATAAGGCAACCAAAGTTCACAGAACCAGGCCGTGAGAGGAACCTGGCACAAAGGAAGGATGCAGGAAATAAACAGAAGCTTGCAATAAATATTATGCTTGAAATAAATGTTACATTTGCATTCAAAACTGGCCCAGAAAAAATATGCCTACATCAGAATGTTGACGGGCAGAAGCAAGGTGAACTTGGTGGAGAGTGGATTGAGATCTCTTAATGCATCAGTGAAGTATAATATCAGCTCAGCTCTACAGGACTCCTGCTCCATGTCAGTACTACACTGCAGGGCAATCTGGGTTTGGGAAAGACCAATGGGCTAGTCAGGGGGACATCGGCATGCAGTGCGGCACACATGAAATGATTTTTACTGGGGTGAACTCTAAGGGAAAGTTCAGGAATTTTCTCAGTGCTGACGAGCTGGAGATCTGGTAAGGGAGTTTTTTTTTATTATTATTATTAATCAGAGTTAACAGTTACAGAGTCTCTGTAACGAACATAGTCAGAAGAGATATAGATAACTGATAGAGCTGGTTTGGGCTAGGGTACAACCTGAAATTGAAAGAGGATTCCCTACATCCAAGAAGTTTTCTAGAGTAACATGGAAGGCCACTTTGCATTATCCTCTGCTTTGATGCTGAATCCTTTTTAATACTTTCTCTTTTTTTTCCTGTATCCAATATATGGAAGACAGATATATTAGCCAAGGAAATTTAATACTTAAAACTAAAACTGGAGTTCAGTGCTGTACTGTATCATCATTTTAAGTATTATGCTATTGCTTCTGAACTGGTAAGGTAATTTAAGACAGTTAACAACTTTGGATATTACAGTCCTCTTCCTGCAGAGCAAGAAAAGCATGAAAAGGAAGCAATTTAAGCTTTTTTTTATTTCATCAGTGCAAATCAACAGGGAACATTACTGAGGGCATCAACTGTTCAGTCTCATGTTGGTTCAGAATTCCTCAACTTTCCAGAGACTGCAAAGAAGTTGCCAATTATTCTGAAGTCATATTTCCACTGCGAATTTTTCAGAGCAGGAATACAAATGATTGTCCTTCACATTCATTTGTAAAGTACTTAAATCACTGTTGGTGGCATATAAATAGTATTTGATAATTTCTGAACACCCTATGTCTACTTTCAGAATTGCTGGTTGAGTTTTCCACTACTTTGCTTGAAAACAGTATGTTTTATTTTATCATACTGATTCAACCACAGACTTAGGCAGTTATTCAGCAATTGACTGAACCTTTAGATCAGTATTATAATGGAAGTCATGTGGCTCAACCTGAAATATCAAACAGTATTTTCTTCACATCTTTTCTGTCCTGTTATATTTTTGATGAAGCAGTGTATAACTGAAATATAAAATAACATTTCTTATAACCACTGATTTTCAGACAGTGGATAAACTAAATGCTCTAACAACAGGATCCACTGCTTGAAATAAACTCTCTTCATGCTCTTGAAGAGTGGCATAGACAAATGTGTTCCTTGCTGGAAAAGCCAGCTCAAGATCCTTTCAGAGAGAAAAACTGAAGAAGAATAAGAAGAATACATTTGTTTCAAGAGTAGAAGAAAAGTCACAGCATTAGAAACTTAAAGAAGACTCTCAACAACAATACAGAGACCATGATCTGATTTAAGGTGGCCAGAAGAGAGTTCCAGAGAATTAAGCTACTCAGGAGGTGCTACAGCATACAGCTAGTAGAGATGAGCAGGGCAGCTATCCAGACAAACCCAAATCACCTCTGGCTGAATTCACTTCTGTGCACGTTCCCTGGAACATGAGAAAAGATCCTTATTCAGGATGTAAGTAGCACGCGCAGGCCTTGCACAAAACCTCATGCTCCTGGTTTTCATCTAAACTCCACCTGTGTAACCTGGTCTTCTGGGTCATGGTATGCTGTGGTTGTCACACAGATGTGTATCTCTTTACTATCCAGATCATAGCTCTTAATAATTTATGATTACAGATAAACATGTTTCTAATAAGAGGAGGTAAAAATCTTATCTCCCACCCTAAAACATCCACACTTCTTCAGGTTCATTATAGCCTTGTGAAGTACTGTTACAGCAGTCTTCATTTTACATCAACTATGGAAATAATGACAGAAGTGATAAGAGATTTGTCTAAGACCACAGGCAGGAATCAGCATCACGCTAAGTACAGTGTGACCCAAACAGCAGTCCTGTGCCAGGACCTCTGCCTCACAATTACCTCCTTCTCTCAGAAACAGCTGCCAGAGCAGCTGAAGTGCCTGATAATCTTTCTCTGCCTAAAAGATCATTGTGAAATGTGTCTGCTGTGTAACATTATGGGAAAGGTGCATCAACAAATGAGGCAACAGCATAGTTTAGATCTACTTCCTACAAAAGGCCAGCAAGCTTGCAATTACTGTGGAAAGCCCTCTCCCCCGCTCCAGTCCACCTGCGAACTCGTGACTCAAGCAATGGAAGTTGTTCAAGCAAATCCAGGACAGCAGAGCACCCTCAGTCTAACACTCTACTGCATACCACCTGATTACCTAGAGGCACTTATTTGATCTAATGAGTGCTCATTATTGCAACCCAGCTGCCTGTCATTGGCCAAAGAAGCAGGAAAAGACACAAGAAAATGTAATATGGTATTTGGTTTACCTATAATAAGGAAACAAAAGGTCAGCACAATATTGGCTCTACTCAAAACCTATCCACCTGTGAATGAGATGTAAAACACCAGCCCCTTGAGACAAATAAGGACTTTAATCTGCTCCTCTGGAGAAGCCTTGGAGAGGTCAAATGACTTTTTTTATTTTTTTTTAATAACCTTGGGAAGGGGAAATGACCCATGAAGGTTTCACAGACAAGGGTCACAGCACACTCCCTCCTGAGGAAGTGTTTAAAACCGTGTGATACTTGAAGACATTAAAAGTTTCTTCTTCCCTTGACCAGCAGAAACTTTAAATCAAGATAATGCCATCACAGAAGGCCTGTGAAAATGTTTTTCCCTTTTCTGCCTAGACAACAAAAATCCCCACCCTGAACATCCACTCTCTCTTGATGCTACCTGTACTTCTCTCTCAGGCTCCTACTGCTGTTACTAACCAGTGTCAAATCATTACATCAACATGATTTTAATGGAGTCATGTTTTCAGTGATGTAGTCTATGCCTACTATGAAAGAATATGTTGGCCTGTGTGTTTGTAGGTAGGGTTGGGTTTTTTTCTTAAGTAGCCCAAGCCTTCTATCTGTGCTTCAAAATTCTGGATACTCAACAACTGTACCATCATAAAATATTTTAAATGACATACTGGTACAAAGAACTCACAAGAGCAATAAAATACTAACAAAATCTCAGAGACTCATTTGGCTGCTTATACCGCTGTATTACTGCTATATATTACTGCTGTATATTACCGCTATATATTTATCTGCTCACAGAAGGTGAGCATGGCACCTCACAATGGCATCCTTGCTCCAAGGAATATACATTGAAAATAAATCCTTGTCTGGCAGGAATGGCAGCATGATCCCTGCACACTGTAATCTCCCCTTGAGGAAAATCCACACAGGAAACTTTGCACAGGTGCAACCCCTGGTATAGGGAATTAGTTGGGCTCAATCCTAGAGTAAGTCATTAATTTCAGTGGCTCTGAGGAGCAAAACTGAGCCCTAAAGGAGCACAAAAGCCTAGGTGTCACCTCTCAAGATAATATTGCCCAAAGCTAGGTAGGATTTCTATCCATCTCCCAAGGAACCACAGCTTCTTTCCACCAGGGAAGGGTAAGTGTGGCTGATCATGTAGAAACCAAGTTGTTCTAGGTTTGCACGTTATTTTTTTTTTTGCTTTCATATTTCTTAAAACAACACAGTTCTTTTGCTTTGTTTTTCAAATAGTATATGCCAGTAATGGAATAACAGAAAATGACAGTGAAAGGTTTAAATTCCAATTTCTTCTCTTCACCATCTATTATCTTCATAAGTTAATACCATACTGAAGGTTTATTACAATTATGCCTACGTAATAAAAACAAAGCATTTACTAATGTGTTCTACAAAAAAGTCTAATAACAAAGCTATACATAAAGTAACAAGACAATGAAGTGCTTGACCTTTAGATTAAAGCTTTCTTTACAACTGTCAATAGTCTACAAGCTGTTTTTTCCCCTCATATCAATATATTTTTAAAGAAAATTAAGAAAAATGTAGTATGTCTGACCTTGTTTTCTCTATATGACTGGGCCAAGATCAAAAGATGTAATAATAACACCAGATCAGCAGCACTTACATTTACATATGTAGGAAAACAAGGACTGTGTTAGGAATATGTTAACAAGTATGAAAAATCAAAAAAAGTAAACATTGTATGGGAAAATGATAAACTCTATCTTCCACTTTGTCCCTTGAGATAATAGAATCGCTTGGGAGAGCACAAGAAATCACTCACTACTGTTTGTGGAATCACATTGAAACGGTGAACATGGTCAACCTGGAACAGCAGGTCTCTAAGAAGATCTTGAGATCTACATGTTTTTGTGCTCCATGATGATTGATACTTAGTCCAAAGTTCTCTGCTGCACAACAACCCTATTGCATTCACTATCCAGACCTTCTTCACATATGCTTTTTCTCAAACTTTCACCCTATAAATAATAAAAACTTCTTCAATAATTTGAGAATAAAGCAAAAACTCCTTTTGGGGGTTACGCAAATAAACATCTGCATAAAGCCATCTACAAAAAAGTTATGTCTTGTTATTCAAAAAAGCACCAGAGCTAACTGTATTATTGTGTGATCATCTCCTCAGCTAGGACTTCTGTTTTGTGACTGGGACACGAATTAGTGACATTGGAGCTGACTGCTTAGTTTCACATAAAACCAACCTCCTCACATTGTTATAGCCTTTTCATAACTCTTGACTGATGTCCTGAGGAGTAAGTGATGTGCTTTAACTCACTGTTGCTTAAAGAAAAGAGCATTCCATATACCGTCCAGTAACTTACTTGTGTATTCAGATCTTTCAGCCCAGAAAACAATTAAAATGGAATTGGAGATATAATCTGACACATATTAGTTATTCTCTATTGATCTATAGATCATAAGGGTTTGTTTAGCACAAACACCACCACTGACATTGCAAAACAGTTTATCTAAATCTGCCTGCTTTCACTGTCTCAAAAACGTTCTTCTTAGGCTGAAATTTTCCATGGCTGATTCTCATATTGGACTGAACTTTGTTTACCTAAAGTCCAAGGAAAATCCTCTTCAGGATTTTTGAGTCATGTAAGAAAGCTGTAGAAAGGGGAGCAGGGAATAATGAGGATTTCTCTCATTGTGGAGAAACTGTGTCAATCATTCTTTTCCTCACAAACTTAAAACTAGCTTTACTTTAAAATCCTATGGAAAGTTTTATTCCAAGGTCAGAAGGAATCCTTAGGATCATCTAGATTGACCTCTTTTGTAGCACAAGGTAAAGAATGTCTACCAATAACTTATGTACCAAGCCAATAACTTTAATTTATATGACAGCATATTATCTATAAGTATTTCCAGTATAGATTTCAGGATTGCAAGTGATGAAGAATCCCCCACTTCCCTCAGGAGGTGTTTACTTTGGATTGTTTCTGCTAACATCTTTTATTTCTTTGGTAAGGTCTTTGTAATTGTTACATGATAAAGTATGATAAAGTATGAAGTAGCTGCGTGGGAAAGAAAACCCAAATATATCTTAAGCATACTCAACTTACAACAGCCAAAATCTTCAGCAGATCGCTAAAGGATCAAACATTCTTATGGTGTTACAATGCATATTCTCCCTGTTCCACTCTGTCCCACAAGAAAGGCAAGACAAAGATAGAGTTGGAACCTACTTTAATTAAATCCTGCTGAAAATCCCAGGCTTAAAAAGTAACATTACCACATATGGGGATATTTTTTCACCATTCTTAAAAAAAGTAATTAAATACAAGAAAAAAAAATTTTTTTCCAAAATCTTAAAATGCAGGAAGACATGAAAATACAAATATTTTGAGGAGTTTCATTCTCCTTTGACCCTTCCTTCACATTGCTCTGACTCTCTTGGTGTTTCTGGTTTGCACTAGAGCTAGTTAAAGAAAAATTGGATCCATGGTTATTCCAGCAATACTAGCCCTACTTCATTGTGTATTGGTATGTATTTTATGGCAGAACACTTTCCACACTGTACAAAACATACCTCTGGAAATGTGTCCAGCAGCAACGTTAACTAACAACGAAGGCTGGCTTTTCTGAATGCAAATCTAGTCCAAGTCCACTGACCAAGAGTAAGGAAGGAGATTTCAAAGAGTTTTCAATATGTCACAGTAAGTCCTACATTTGAGCTATTATTGCAAGGCATGTATTTATCATATAGTATAACCATCTATCGATTTGCCTTTCTAAAAATAAAATAGTAATAGGGGAGATTCCATACATATTGTATGATAGTCAGTGACACTGTGCAAACATCAGCTTTCAGTCTCCCTCAACTGAAAGCCAAAACAAATTAAATTTTCATGTTTCACATGAGCATATAGAGATCTATTAGGAGTAAAACTTCAATAGCTCACACGCTCAAGCAGTGGGAAAGGACTGTGTAAAACTTTCACTGACTCGCTGAAAACAAAAGTGAAGAGAAAATTTGTTCCACAGGTCCATGTGACTATTGGGCAGCAGTGACCTGATGCCAAGGTTGAGATACCCTTTGAGCAAATGGCCCCCTTCTCTCCAAAACTGCAGAACACGTCCTGGTACTCAGCTGAATCTCTTCAGATAATCAGACTGACTGCGAGCATCCACGTGGCCTCCTTCTGCCAGATCAGGAGGACATCTTCCTTACAACTTTTAAGATACTCTCTAGTGCGCAGATGCAGAGATGCAGAGGGTGAGCAAAAGAGAGGATTACAGCTGAAAGCCAACGTTTTAACTTTTTTAGGTCTCTTCTGTTCCAGTACTCTAAAGCTCAAGTCTAAGAGTTTAAGTCTTGAAAGAAACCTGGACTTTGTGTTCTCCTGATGAACACTTAAATGACTTCTGTAAGATGATATTCCTGTCAAAGTATCTCCCAGCCTGTTCAGAATATCCTATGGCTGTGAACTCACTTTTCCTTTATACTGAAGGCATGAAGGCAATACCGACCAAGAACAGCACATCCTGTACCTCCCAAATCTAGAGTATATATCTGAGACAATAAAAATGCAAGAATATATTCTAAAGATTAGAATCTTCAACATCTCTGCAGACAAAAGGATGCAAAAGAAATTGGTCACTTACAACATTTGGAAACAAAACTCTGAATTCCCAAGAGAAGTGGCCAATGTCAATTACACTATTTTCTCTCGCACTGCCTGAAGAATTTTTCCCCAGATGATGCTCTCCAAAATAAGGGCAAATTAGTCATATTTATTAGGGTGTGAAAGTAATAAGACGGATGCTTTATTGTAGGGTGCGGTGTTTCTGCATAGCCTTTTGCTTACTCAGTTTAATCTGGTTAGATGTGAACAAGATGTCCTTTTGTCAGTACAGTGCTGTGCTACAGTCTCAGCAGGGCCTATCATATTATCTTCAGATCAGAGTCTTGCTGGCTTGGAGCATAGGTGGAGCAAGTGAAATTCTGTCTGTAAAAGGCCATAAATCTGGCTGTTGGCTTCCCACAGATAAAATTCGATATTCCAGGGCTAAATTTAGGCCTACAGCTGTTATTCAGACATGCCCCTTGTTGAAGCAAATATGGTTGGTCATGTCAAGCTGTTCTCAAGATGAAGGCTGGGACCCTCTCTAGCCCTCAGACTATTTCTGACAGCACCATCACCCTTTCTTTTAATGCCTTTAAAGAGGAATAAAGCAGTTTCCTCTCTTCAGGATGGTTTCAGGGAAGTCAATATATTAATGGAGATCAAGCCCAAAAAGTTCTGGAGAAGAAAGTTTTGTCTGACTCTGCTTTTCTACTCAATTCTTTCCTCATATCCACACATCCTTACCTGCTCTGGCCCTCGCTCCCAAATGAATCAAAAGTTATTCATGCAGCCTTTTAGGTTGCTCTACATATACAGTCACATTAAAATAATGTCAGTTTTTCATTCATGTTTTCCAGTTTATCTCAACACAAGCCTGTTTGTGAAGAGACTCTTATTTTAGAAAAACACATAGGTTGTTTTCATAAACTGCAAAGATAGATACTTCTATTCTGAAGTAAGATGGTTCATGCAACAGCTTTTGCTAAAATAAAAAGGTGCAAATTAAAACAGACTCCATTATTTTGGTGAAAATTAATCTGTTTACAAACCTAAACGGGAAAACAATTTGCTTTCTTCATACCTCTCTCTCAAGCACTAATTTCAATAGCAAAGACACAGATGCTAGCAAATGGTGTTTAGTAAATGACCCCCTCACTGCATTTCTTTCCTTGGTAGAAGACACAGGAATTTGATTTGTTTGCCTCTAATCCAAGCCATGAATCATCTCTGTTATCAGTAGGGGTGGGGGAAACTGAAATAACTAATCATACAAAAAACTCTGGTGCTGCAATGTTTAAATACAGCTTAATTGGCAAAACCTCCCACAGTTCCCTTGAGCTGAGTCAGTCATACTCAAGAGCTGCTTCTTAAAATGCTGTGGTTTGTGTATACCTGTACCTATAGCACTACCTGTCTATCTGCTTATGGACATCTATCCTCAATTTGCAGCCTCTGATGGTTTGTCTTCCACATTTAGCTAAAACAATCCTAGAAGCTTAAACCTAAGACCTCAAGGGGTTTAGAATCCTAACTACTATTTAGGTAGGGAAATCCCACTGATTTAATAGCAAGTATTTACTGCCTAAATGTTTTCAGGACTGGATCTCACTTACATTGGTGTAAATCAGGAGTGACTCCACTGAATTTAATGAAATTGCGCTAGTATAGTCAAATCAGGATCAGAAAGCTCACTTTTGTCCTATCTTCAAACTGGAGTTAACTTCAAACGCTGTGAATGTCATTCTTCCTGACTTGTGGGCCATGCTAGTTTGAGACGGGCATTTGATGCTCTGTGCTACCACCTACAGTCCATTTGCGGTCATTTCAGATAATGACCTCGAACAGAAAATACTGCTGCTAATCCTGTCAAGTGCACATAGCATGAATCTGTCACCCGTTGTCTGCAACCTTCAGTGAAAGGTTGGCAAAAAAAGGAATCAGGAGAAACAGAAAAGGTGAACGATGGTGGGAAGCATGTCTGGATCCAACAACAAGTTGGAAGTAGAGGTTGCATTTACACTTGTTGCTTTGCTTCAGAAATCATGATGTTGATGGGGTCTGCCAAATATCTTCCCATTCATCTGGCATCTAAAATCATGTGTGTCTTTAGAAAATAAAGCATTGCTTTGGTAGAGTAGTGTTTTCGCTAAGACTGTCTGGTCTGTTTCAAAATCAGATGTTCTGCCTTGCAAAGGTTTATTTGTTTTATATGCACACACGCCCGGGTCTATTACATTCAGCACTCCCACTCTGGTTTTCCCTTTCTTCTTTCCACCCTTTGCAGCTGCAGAACAGCGCGGTAGATTCACTAATAAAATAATAGAAAAATCCTTGATTTGGTTTTCAAACTTTAACCTAATAAAATTGTTTGCTCATTTGTTTTTTCTCTTTAGAGTCCAAACGTCCCAGGAGTTACAGAAGCTCTGCTCCACACAAGGGTAACTCGAGATCTTATAGATTTCAGATTTTAGTACGCATGCTTTTCATGATGGTTTGCAGGATGAGATATGGTCGTTAAAAAGGAGCTAAGAATGGAACCTGGAGCCAGGTTCTATTCCCAGTTTTGCAACTGCTTAGTTTTTCAGCTCTGGCCAAGATGCTAAGCTTCATGTCCTCTGTAAAACAGGATTATGAAATGTGAACAACCATATAAAATCTATGAAATCTACATGGGAAAATTGTTCAAGATGGTAAGTATCATGCAATCTCTATCTTTTTCTATAGGGGTGTGTGTGTATATATATAAATGTATGTATGCATGTATACATGGAGAAAGACTCATCCAGCATTTTTTTTTTTAATGCAGCTTTAATCTGATAGCATCTTTCAGCTTATATACAAATAGTACCACTGAAATGCAGACATTATCTAAAGGATGAAGGAGCAAATGTTTGGACAAGGCTGTCACAACAGCAACCACTTGTGTAAAAAACTACTTGTTCTGTTAAATGTCATGGTCAAGCCTTGAAGTTTCTCTGTGCCTCAGTTTCTATACATAAAAAGAGAATAACCAAATCTCATACATCATTGTTTCTGAGGTGATAAGATCCTGTAGTAAGTAGATACCTTCTAAGTATCTAAGACTGTGCTAAACAAAGTATGAGGATTTCACCTGACAGCTCAAGTTTCCAGCTCTGTATCTCACCCCATTTGGGATGTTATCAGCACTTCATAGGGGAATCAGTATACATTATCTGCCTGTGTACCAGCTGCCTCAGTTCACAGCTTCCCCCCCACACACACACACATCACAGCAAATCCAACTTCTTCTGTAATTACTGAGCTTCCAGGGAGCATGCACGCTGCCTGCTTTGCCATCTTGGCTAAAGAGCGATAACAGTCAGCAGATGGTTCCGTATAGTGATAATGTTTTAAGAGCTTTAGACAGAAAGATAGGCAGAAAGCAGTAGTTTTGAGTTTAGAGAAATAAGGCCTCAATCCCTACACAGACAGAATTCCTACCGAATTCAATAAGAGCTAACACTGAGGAATCATGGCAAGATTTCTACCTTAAAGACAGTATTCATGGGTCTCTGTTTAATCAAGAGAAGCCATTAGGAAACGTGGAGGAAAACATGATCAATTCAAGTGAAAATCCTTTGGGAATAACTGACATAAAAGTACGTTTATATTACTTGAGAAAGAACAATTTTAGTTTTCTGCCACTTAAAACATTCCTTATTATAAACCTCAATTTCACATCATAAAATTTTCAGAACTCCTAAATGGCTTTTCTACCAGAAAATTAGTCTAATTTCATTTTGATCTTGAGTGCATCTACCCTTTCAAGCTTAGATCAAACTTAATATATTATCAGTTAACCGATACCCTCAAAACCAGGTCTTCTGCAACATTATGTTAGGAAAGCAACTAGCACAGGCAAAAACGTCTAACACAACTGATTTACTGGTTAGTGTCTCTCTGGTGAAAAATGTTTCCTAGCTTTCTGAGCTACAAGGAACATTACTCCTCACTTCACTCATTCTCTGAAAATAAATCTTCAGTAATCAGGTTTGTATTGTAAAAGTCATAATAACATCTTGATCCCCAGTCAAAAAATGACTGCTTGGTTCCCTAAATTCAACACTAAAGAAATAAATCCTCAAGTGTCAAGACAGGTGTTAGTCATTTTTTATTCCTTTTCAGATAGGAAGTAACAAAAAACTTGAGTGATCAAAGTAAGATTTTAGCAATCCTTGAGTTACAGAGAATCAGAAAATTTAAGCATTTGACATGTCATTCTTTTTACAGACCAAATTAAGGCAATGCTACTGAACCCTGTCAAAAACAATTATCCATTTATTTCTAGGTCTTTTCATACAAAGATGTCCAGTATTTGCCAACTTTGTACTTTGGAAGGGGTATAAAGTTAGCAAACAAAGTTATAGAGTCCTCAGATAACCCTTCTAAATGTGTAAGGCCTGATTTTCTTCCCTATTTGTGAGTCACGGGGAATTAACTCACATCTCTGGGGTTACCGTAGAGTGAGGAAGATCAGAACAGACTTCTCCCAGCAACTTGAAAACTGACTACAACACATTAAATCTGGGAATCCTAAAGCAAGCTACCCGACAAGAGAAAAATGAAGTACTTCTAACAGCAGAGTTAATCCTAAATGAAATAAATGAAAACTCTGAATGATACCTGCACTTTTACAACTGGCTGTTTGTAACAGAACACATCCTAACTGGAATCAATCCTTCATTTGCACCAGAAAACCATCCTCTTTCCCAAAGATCAAACCTGCCATCCCAGAATCGGATTTGGGATCTACCAGCTAAATAACGCTAAAAATTGGTCAGATCATTTCTCTTAGGGGGGTGGGGGTAGGGTGTCAACGCACTGTACAGCATTTCTGGGCTCATCTCCTGGCAGTATCTGTTTGTGGGACGTGGGACCAGCAATTAAGCCGCCGCTGGCGTTGCTAATGTTGCGTCCTGCCCGGCTGCGGGCCCTAGTCGCTGTGCCCGTTGCACAACGCGGTGTGTCCTCCCCGCGCAGTCCTTCGGGCTGTTTCCACAGCGGAGCCCGCGGCTTCGCTCCGCGGCAGAGCCCCGGGGCGGCGAGCGCCCCGCACCGCTCCGCCCCGCCCCGCAGCCGCCTCCCGGCGGCGCCCGGCTCCCCGCGCGGCGCGGCAGCAGCGCGGATCGGGCGGGCTCCGCCGCGGAGCAGCCGCCCGCCCGCCTCCCCCCGCACCGCTCTGACGCCTGCTCCCCGCGATGCCTAGCGCAAGGGACCCCCGGAAACAATCCTCCCCCACCCCCCAAGCAGATGATCCGCGCGGGGGGCGCGCACACCTATGCCCAACTTCATCCCCTCGCTGCCCGGGGGACGCGCTCGCACCGCTGAGGATGCTCCGCGGCTCCCAGCTGCCCCCGGCAAGGCAGGCGCAGGCGGGGGCGCCTCGGGGGCCGCCGCCGCTGTCCCGGAGCACCTCACCACGCCGGCCAGGACCCCTCCGCTTACCCCACAGCAGCAGGACGGGGAGCTGCCGCCGGCGGCTGCCGGGCGCCTCCATCCCGGCGCGGGCGGCGGCGGCGGCGAGGGGCCGCGGAGGACGGAGCCCGCATGGGGCGGCCGGTCCGCAGCCGCGCAGGGCCCGGGCCCGCCTCAGCCCCCCCGCCGGGGAGGCTCCTCTTCATGCCTCGGCGTCCAGCCCCGGGCGGCGGGGGCGGCGCGGAGGGGCGCAGCTCCCCCGCCCCCGGGTGCTCCCAGCGCCGGGGGGGCCGGGCGGGGCCCGCGGAGGCGGGCTGCGGCGGCACGGCTTGCGGGAGAGGAACGGCCTCGGAGGGAGCTGTGTGTGTGTGCGTGGCGGTATGTGTGCATGCATGGTGCATGTGAATGTACCTGCGAGGGCGTGCATTTGCGTGCCTGTGTCCATGCACGGCTGCATGTCAGTGCCTGCATGCGTGCATGCATGTCGAGAGTGCATGTGTGTGCACGTGTGCATGCAAGTGCATATGTATGTGATCATGCACACATGTGAGTATGCATGCGAGTGTGCACATGTGAGTGCACATGCCTGCATACAAGCGCTGCCATGCCTCCAGGCCCTCCGAGAACCACAGCAAGCAGCAGGAAGCCCGGTGGGGGACCACTTGCCCCCCACCCTGGGAGCCGGAGCAGCCTCCCCTCTCCTGCTGTGACACCCTGGCAGCAGGGGCGAAGGCGTGAGGGGCTGGAGGCCACTGGGGTTATCCCATCTGCTGCCCATTTGGGCTATGAGGCACCAACATGTTAGCCTCCTTAGTATTTACAGATGAACATGTGCAGAGAGCTATCCTAAGCCTGCACCGAGGCCAGCACAGAGGAGCCAGGAGCTTGAAGAAAATGATTAAGGTGTTTTCCTGTTGCCATTTCATCTCTGTATGGCTCTCTCCAGAGGGAGAATGGTACAGCTCCTCATTTTCAATATTTAAAGGCTGTGTTCCTGGAGCTGTCTCTCTAGGAAATTAGCATCCCCAGCAAGAACCACTAGACTGACAAGCTGCTAAACAAAGCCTTTTCTTGGCTAAGAATATTTGTACTGTTCAGTTTTAATAAGGAGCCAGAGCGTGTCTTTAGGTACTGGAACATTCAGCAGAATGGAACAGTGGAACAGTGTTTCAGCAGAACATGAAGTTACTGCCATTGTTAAAGGTCAGATATACCACAAAACTTTAAACTTCAAAAAAATGCTAATGTCCTACACAAGAACACAGGTATATTTCTATATCAATTGGGTTGTTCACATTGACTTTAAACACTGCCATGAAAGAGTAACTTTCAAACTCTTTGGAGAGTTCCAGGTAGTATCCCCAACACGCTGCAGGATTACGCTTTGTACATGTATCTGAAAGCAAAGTACTCAATACACAGACTAAAAGCAGCTGTCTAATTTACCTAGGCTGAAGGAAATGGAAAAACTTGAGAAACCACAGAGAAGGTTGTGAATCCAATGTGTTGAAATGGGTCTACAGACATTTAAGTGTGTAAGTTATAATGAACCTTCTTTATTTGTGTGCCACTTCTTCCTCTTAGCTGAAAGCAAATCTGGAAAAATACCGTGGGGGTCATAAAAAACCAATAGGTCAGGGAGATCATCCTTCAACTGGGGGGCTGGCGCCTCTGCTTTCAGGGAGTCTCTGCAAGTTACTGCAATCAAACAGACCACAGAATGCAGAACAGTGACAAACGTGAAGCTCCGCGCACTGCACACTCACTGTAGCGTCCTTCCTAACAGTAAGATTTCAGTTTCCCTTTAAAATCTGTTACAGGCAATATTTGATGTTACAATTAGTATTTCCAAGAATTTGGATCAATCTTCAGGAGTGTTAAGACATTGCTTCATATACTGCAAATTATACAGTATACAGTATATTATACAATATACATTATGCAGGTATTTGTCACATAGGTTATGGAGATAATGGAGACATTTTTTCTTTTAATCTATTTTCATTATCTTCAACTTTTTCAGATTAGAAAAAAAATCCATACAAAATTGGCAGATTTTTAGATTCACAAGTTACTGCTTTCAACTAGCAAGATTCAGCCAGCACTTCCCATTTTATATCTGTGGCAGATGCAAATAAAGATGCAAATAAAACCTTCAAGGTAGAACGACAACTAAAATTTATAGGCAAATGCACTGCTTTAGAAATGGTCGAGTTAAAATAAATCACAAGCAAACTATGCTAGCCTATATTTTCAGCAACATGTACTAAAATGAACAATTCTGATATGCAGGTATATCTGAGCAAAATTGTCATAGGATTAGAACTATCAATAAAAGGCAACTTTAGTTGTGTAAAGGCTTTCACTAACACTGTTTCTATCAGTTGCAGTAATGCTAACAAATTTACTTCAGAAAGGCTGTGAACCTTTTTATTTTGCAAATCTGCCTGAGCAACTTCATGTCTCTATACCAGCAGTAGAAATCCATTTCACCTTCTAATTAGAAATCCTATAAATTCTAATTACTGTGTATAACTCTAAATCTCTTCCCTGACAAGAAGCAGTAATAATATTCTCAAAAGCATAGTTTGTTGTAATTCCCCAAAATACAACCTCCAGAGAACACAACAACACATTTTCAGGTACCCTGCAGACAGTGCTGCAATCACATCACTTCAGGCATTGTTTCAGAATATTGAAATCTGCTGAAAAGACACTGACTAGAAAAATGACAGCAACTGTCAGGTAAGTGGCTGCTTCAGTGTTAAAGTTCTCAGGGAGTTTGAAACAAGAAAAGGTAGATGGAGTCAAGCCAGACAAGACAGGTATTATGATAAGCACCAGATTATTCATAGCTGTGTGAGATAATGCAATGGAATTTCATGCTCCAGAGGTTAAAATGATCCAACAGAAACAACTGTTCAGAAGAAAACTAGCTAAAGATACTACAGTATGAAAAGCAACGTTGCCCTTCCTTGTAGCATGAACTATTGGCCTGATAGAATACCCGCCTGCCTGTGCGGTTCAATACCTGAATCCACTATGGGCAGGAAGTTTTCTTCTGTGGTTCCTAGCACAATAAATAGTTTTGCATAAAAGTTACATTAAGATTTTAAAATCATATTTTAATGGAATTGCTTACTGAAATGAGGTCTGGAAGAACAGGTGGAGGTTCAGCTCTTCTGCCTTTTTTTGTTTTTAAACTAAAAACAGGTCATCTTGCTTTCAACTGGTTAGTTAATCTTTCTTCTCCCACCAGTGGTCCTAGGAGCATGTCTTTCCTATTCCAGAAAATTAAAAAACTAAAAGGGACCTGCAGGTTATTAAAAACATTTCCTCCTCTGTTCTGCTTGCATAATTTCACACAAATGTTTTCTCCTGTATTTTTACCCCAATGTAGAAAAAGTACAAAATATGCTAAAAATATCATCATTATTAGTAAATGGCTTCTTCCTATGACTGAAAAGACATTTTTCAAAGACCAGACTGTGGTACTGAGTGCAGATAAAGCTAAAATGATTTTAAGCTTGTCAAATTTCACAGGCCAAAATTCTTTATGCCTATGTGACCTGAACCAAAGGGAAAAAAAGACATTTTTCATGTAAATATCTCAGTTTTCACATAAGAACAGACACAGATTAGGGGAGTCCACACATACTTATGCCACTGTTCCAAATGCTCCGTGATTTCAGAGGGGTTCTTGATGTTGACAGTTAAGCATATAACCAATATGTAGGTTATGCCCTCATTTTCTGAGATGCTGAGCTATCCAACTATTACCTGGCAGCCTTCCCATTGGCAGAAAATGTGTACTTTGTTTAAAGGAATTGGAACATTCAGATATTTCGTTAGTTTCTTGGTATTTTAAAGTGAAAAAAAAAAAGAAAAAAGAAAAATCAAGCCACTATCATGCACCATCAAGGCTAATACCTACAACTAACAAAAATGGCTTCAGAAATGTCACGATGGACATCAAGGTAAAGTAGAACAGATACTATATGGAAATGAATTTACTTCCGGGATGAAATAAAGAACTGAAGTAGTTCATGTGGATTTTATTTGCTGTGAAAGATGATGCCCTCTATTTATTTTCCCCTTATGGCTATATATATCCTATTCTGTCCCCTAGAAACAAGAAAAATTCTTTTAAAGTAGTGTTGTTAGTCAAATTACACAAAATAACAACTGACAGTGATAGCAAGGACTTCCAACAGAGGCCTTCCAGCTCCTACACCCCACTTCCAATGCAAGATACATAATGAAGGTAGGAAACATTCCTTGAAAGTCAACAAACGCAATCTCTGCTTTTCTAACAGAAGAATGGAAGGGTGAAATTCCAGACTCAAGGGCCCTCCACCAAAGTGCCTGCCCCTTTATGTATGCTAATATATGGGGGTTTGAGCATGGCAGGATAGTTTAAAATACGTGACTGGAAGCTTGGGCATAGGGTTCTTACCCTGGTCTGCAAGTGAGCTATTGAAGGACTTATCTTCTTCCTGCTTCAGTTTCCTTAGTAGCAGTAATATGCGAATACAACTCATGGCACAACGTTTTGACAGGTATAGATGGCTAACACGCTCTTCATTCCAACTTTTATCCCGTCTGATCTGGCTTGTTTTATGGTCTATGTTATAAAAGGATCTCTTCAAGGGACCGCAGAGCTAAACTGTAGGAGCTACTATGTGTAGTTGATTTCCAACTGTTTTTCTCTTACCGTAAGAAACATCCTAAGATTGTTCTTGAGTCATGTCATACACATTGCGACCTTTTCTTCCTGTTGCGCACTGCTATTTATCTTTTTGTACATAAGGCAGAAGCGTTAGTGTAAAAGAAAGTCTTTGTAATTTGGCTCACGCATAGGAAACAAATCATGCCTTCATTTTTAATGTAAACATTAATAAAATACGCACAACACTCTATCCTTCCAGACCAAATAAAGCCAATATTAATTTATGGTCTTTTAAACACTCCACTGTAAGGTATGTTTTAAAGGCCCTGAGTTTTTACACAGAAAATGCATTAAGTTCTCTCATGACAGGCTGTCTGAGAAGCTTGGGAAATGCCAACAGGGAATATGTAGATTGTCTCCACACATGGTTGTGTCTCTGAGAATGAGAGAAATAATTCAGCTTGGGAAAGGAAAGGAAATGTAAAAGAAGAGAGATGGAAACACACACACGCACACACACATATATACATATTACAAATAATGCTGCTATAATTTATCTTTATACAAAATCTCATAGGAATCGAGTCATCAGTACTTTTGTGGCAATCTAAAGGAATATTCAAAGATCTTTTTATAAGCCTTGAAATTCAGCTGGCTCTGCAGAGACTGGTGAAACAGCACACAGTAAAAGCAAACTTACCTGTGACAGAAAGCAGTAACAGTTATTCTAATTCAGTTTAAGGATTTCCAACTCCACACATGTACTCCCTTCCATGAGACTATGATTCAGCCAATACCATATTTGCATGAAAATGGACTGATTATCCCTTCTAGGTCCATGAAAGACTGGTTTTAGGACTAAGCAAGATGAGATCCTAGAACACAACGTACATGGGAGACTTCCATAAACAAGTATGGTTAAAAGTGTGGCACTACATAAAATGTAAAATATTGCTATAGTAACTGAAAGGTTATTTGGAGGCACAAAATGAGTGCAAGACATGACATTTAAAAATTTTTCCAGTTCTAATTCCTATAGGACTATTGTAGTTCTCCTTATTAAAAAAAATAGAAAAAAACACATGAGTTCATCAAGGCTGACTTCAACTAGTTATTACATTCACATAGTTATATTTCTATTGTAATGAATCATCCTCTTTTAATCCTGTAATCTTTACAGCCCCAAGGCAACCACAGTTTGTGCACAGACAACTTGCACCTCTTTCCACAAAGACTTCTCACAGCAGTTGCTGCAAATGGCACAAAATTTGAGCCCAGGGACAAAGATTGCCTTGCCATATTTTACTAGACCAATGCAGACCTTTGCAGTGCAACTGTGCAAAGCTCCAGTGTCCATCACTTGAAAACAAGATAAGATCCAAACAGACCTTCACCAATGCCATGAATTCAGTTATACATAAGTATTATATATAACATTCCTGTCCCCTGATTGAGAAATGATGCATAGGACATCTTTTGCTTCTTAATGGGAAATTCAGGAAAAATAAGTTGGCAGTGTGCCTAAAATCACATCACTGATCGTCAGTACCATTGAAAAAGCCAAAGGGAGAAAAGCAAGGCTCACAGAGACATTTCATTGCTCCTGTTTTCTATCACTGTCATAGATCTTTCCACAGATCTAGAACATATCCATTCACAAAGGGTTTTCTCACCCTTTGAAAACATATTTTCCAATTGACAAGGCCTGGGATTCCCTCTGAATGCCTTAAATAGAGGAGGAGAACAATTATTTTCCCCACATAGCAGTGAAACTGCTGTTTGCATTTACTAGTGCATCAGTTAAAGAGTTATATTTCTGAGTTTACTGCACATAAAGAGAATTTAGCATCTGCTCAGGTCCTTCTGGCCACAAGCAACTAAGAGCAGGTAAGTGTGCTGAAGTATTGTATCTCACGAGCTGGCATAAGCTGGCAAAAGAAGCTACTCTACTCTCCCCTAGTGCCATGCTACCTGTTCCTATCCTTTTGCTACCTCTCCAAAGTGCTGGCACAACTGTTTATGCTATTGTGCAGTAAAATAGATCAAGGTTACAATTAATCTAGCAAAATAAAATGATGCATTTCAAACATTTCAGGCAGCACAGAAAAGGAACAGGACGTTGGCAGAAATGATGAATTGCGGATTTGTTTTAGTAGCACTTGCTACCTTCACTCTACATCAAACAGCAGCATATGCTGCTGAAACTGGTGTGTTTAATCTCTGCTCTACTGAGACTTATTCCACATTTTAAGGAAATTTCAGCTGTTTTTAAGGAAACTAAAGTATGTGTTTATGTATTAGTTAAAATTAAAAAAATCTATCCTTAAATAAAAGTACTGCTTTAAAATACAGCAGAAAGGAAAGAATATTCTCTTTTTAAATGTTCACTGTCTATGAAAGATTTTTTTTCTCACAAAGTTACTTTTAAAAAGAAATCCAACCCTTCATATTTGTTAATTGATTTGCTGTAAAAATCTCCCACAGTTTTTAACTTTAGCAGTTCAACATTATTGCATATTATAGAAACATTAGTGAAGTCTTAAACAGGATCTCTTCGTATCATCACTCCTTTTTCCAACTTAGGCAAGATTCGAAAAAACAAAAAAGAGATGGTAATAGTCACCACAACAATTTTACTACACATTAGATCCCTGCACGGAAAGGAAGTGAAAAGCTAATACAGATGAGCATAAATACTTTAAATAACTTAGATTAATTGAGATAGGCAGCTATTTTGCTGGTAGATGTAGATGCAAAATATTCCAAAGGTGAGCTACCTTTACCATTGTCTCCTGAGAATACTTGAAGTAAAGCCCAGTGTAAAAGAGCCACAAGGGGAAAGTACAGTATGGTGCTAGAGGAAGCAAGATTTGTCAGAAAACTTCACTGCCTCCCAGACACGGAAGTGCACCATGAAATCTCCCTAGGCCAAAAGCTAAACCAAGATTTAAAGTCTGCAGTAAAATCAAGCAATGGCAATGGCAAACACATGCAAGGGGTTTTTTTGCACTGCTGTCGCAAGTGTATCATCTGTCTCAATCATCCATCAAAGGTTCAAATATGATTATAAATGGGAGTTTCAAACACAATGTGAATACCCCAAAACAGAAATATAATTATACTTTCCTAAAAAAAAAAAAATGCTTAAAGTGCATGTGGAAAAAAATCATAAATATTTAACAGAAAACATATACCTGTGCACACCATACAGGCAAGTGCTTTTAAAAGGTACTACTGCCCCAAAATATTTTTAAATTGCTCTGTCTTCTGCACATTTGTCCCAGCTGACCCTCTATTGGAAGAAACTCTTTTTACTGTTTACTCTTACAGTTACTCTTCAGTTGTTAAACTATTTTTCAATAAAATAAGTGTCTGCAATTGATCTTGTTGTGAGGAAAGGTGTTTCCACGATTTGAGACAGTAATCCCATCTATTACAGGAACAGATTGAAGGTTGGAAGAAGTGAATAAAAAGATCAAAATCTTCTGAACAACATTTTTTTTAACCTGACTATTTTGCCAAGTATGAAATCAGCATTATAAGTAGAATTGTCATAGTTTGTAAGACAGGCTCAGAAAGCCCATCTGTGAAGTGTTCCTCAGGTGAGTAGTTCCATGGATTTAAGTTAAATTATTTTGTGTAAGAGACGGGCACAGATGTTTCCGGCAATAATAACATATGGATTTACTTTTTAAATTTAATTTATTCTGAAACCTAGCAAATATTAATTAATCGATAGAAGGGCTTGCATTCCAATTAAACTTCAAAAGAAGCTGATCTTCCTTAACTGACTACAGAAAGATGTGCTATCCAAACAGTAACTGAGAAGATTTAAGCAAAGCAACAAATTTCCTTTCTTAGTCTAGAGATAATACTAATGGATTTCCTTAATCAAAAAAAAACCTTTTGAAATGAATTATCTTGATGAAATGAGAGAAAATAATTATCAGACCAAAGATGATATGGGTCTTAAAAAAAATATAGGACATCAAATTCTACCAGTGAGAGACATCTTGTGGTAATAGAGTAAACTGTCCCTCTTGCAGTTATCTTGAAAGAAACAACAGAATGAATGATTTATGATGGCTAAATAATAGAGGATAAAACAATCAGTTTTAATAATACAGGTGACATCAACAAGAACAAATGGAATGTGATGTAAAAGCAGCAAATTCTGTTTCCAAAGTGTTGCTCACACTACTTTTCCTAAGTCCTTTTTCACCCATTACCTCTCTGCCTCGATGCACTCCCTCGTCCCCTGAGCTCTAGCGTGTGTCGCCCTCCCAGCCCGCAAGCTGGTCTGCTCTCCTCAAACCCTGCCGCACTTGAGCCGAGGCAGAGCAAGGGCTGGCAACTGTCTCCATTCACAGCCCCACACACAGCGAGGGGATGAACCAGGTCCAGGGTGCGGCCAGGGGTCCAGCCGGGAGCAAAAGGAGACAGGACTGGGCCCAGGCGCAGGGCAGGATGAGGTGCCCCAGCCTGAGCTGAGATAGACCAGAAGGGTTGCGGATGGGTGTACCCCATGAGGCTCGTCAGGGCCGTTAAGGCCTGTTAGTGCACACAGGAGCCTGACAACTTGCACTGTTCATGAATGTTGTCTAGTTTTCCTTCCATGTCTCAAAATGTCACTTTGTCATCTTCCAGTGAGCCTTTTTCCTCTTCTCATTTTCCTTGGCTTCCTTCATTTCCCACAGTCTCTGGATATCTTCTCTCTACTCCAATCTACTTCATTCCTGACCTCTGTCTCTCTGAGCCCATCCTCTCAATATCTTCTTTGAGACATCCCACTGCTAACTCCAAACTAACTTGGTCCAAAGGTTCTCTTCAGTGCTTCTGCAGCACATCAGTCACCCCCTGTCAATTTTGGCAGCACTGCTATCCTCCCTCCCTCTCACATCCTTCAAACATTTATATATTTGTCTTCATGCTTCTGTTTGTATTCACATATCAAAGTTTTGACCTTTTCATGCCTTTCTCTCTATTACTAGGATCTTACTCTCCATGCAGTTAGAGCTCTTATTATATCTCTTATATTCCATATTAATTCAGTTCAAAGTGACTACTTTAGCCAGCAGTTCATTTACTTCCAAATCCCATGTTCACTAGCCCATCACAATGATTAAAAAAATCCTACTGATTAAATTCCTGCAGCACCTTCTTCAAACTTCTGGTCTTCATTTACAAGTTCCTTCAAGATGCTCCTCTTCTCTGCCCTTTATTCACACTTTTGTCTTCTTTACATTATCTCTAGATATCTCTAATCCTCTAATCCTCAAACAAACAGAGAATATAAAAGAAAATGAGGCTCTTTCCACCGTAAGTGCAACAAGCACTCATGCCCACTGGGGCTGTGATCAGATGTCGTGTTATGTTATAGCTAAGCTGTGTTATGAGGTCACTGTGCCTTGACTGCTCTGCCCTCCAGCTCAAGGGAGGTGAGGTGTCATACCTGCCCTGAAAAGCAGGCAGATTAGCTGGCCCTTCTCTGAAATAAAAGAAGAGCCTAGATCCCAGCTGAATGACTTAAAAAAAAGTTTAGCCCTCAGCAGAGAAGAGAAACCTCAATGTGCTCCTCTCCCCATGCCCAGAGACACCTCAAAAATGGCAGGATTGGGGTAGTGCTGCTGGCAATTAGGCCATTTTTCTAATACAGCTGAAGGACAGTGCTGCCCAATACAAAGGAAATGGGGCTTTTTGCTGTTTGGACAGTTTCCTGATCATTTCCATGTGTTTTGGAAATAAATGCTGTTCAAGAGATTTTCATCGGAGGATGTCGTGCCGGTAGTTCTCGGAAGGCAAGAGATAAGCCTGGTTAATATTTTCTTCCAGATCTCCCAGACCAACTAAACATACAGTCTCCCCCTTGCCTAGTTTTATCAAAACGGGCTCAGAACAAATAGTTTAAACCTATGAAGGTGGGAGAAGGAGATGTTAACCTGGATCATTTTCACAGAAACAGGGTTGAGACCAAGTACCTGCGCAGTTAAGTGGCAGCTCTAAAGGACTGACAATCTCATACTGAGGCTGTATCGAAATCAGCCTGACAGCAATTAATATACCAAAATAAGAAAAAAACCCAAAACATAAAGAATCGGAAAGATTATTTAATTCTCAAACTATTAAAGAAGCAACTGAAAAAATTTCTCATATCTATACAAGTCTTATTTAAATTGTTCCATTAAATGGATATTTGTGAACATAAACAGCATCCAGGTAAGCTGTAGTTTAATAAAATCAGCTGCAAGTCATACAGATGAGCAGCATGTTGCCTCTGCTCTCTTGTATTACATTCTGCCTGGCAATACTGCCAGGTAAGACCATTAGCACCACTGACTTAACATCCCTTGACTCACTTCACTTAATAGCTTGGAATAAATGTCCATCATCTTTCTGAGCTGGAATGTTACAGTCTCATGCATTATTCCACTCACATTTCTAATTTTTTCAGGTGACAACACACTGAATATATTTTTAACTTCCAGCTCCCTCTACTGTGCAAACATTTAAAAAAATAGAAGCTCAATGTTTCATTATTTAAAACAATGTGAGAGTGAATTTAAAGCTAGAGTTGTCACAGATTTAGAGCAAAAAATAATATAAGGGAAAAAAACAAAGTTATTTCCTCATTTTCTCTTGCATTCAGCAGCTGAATTTTTAGCTTGTTTTGGGCTTATATCCAGGAACCAGGGGTTATACACCTAACCTTCAACTACTCCAGAGGAGGCCACCCCACCACAGGAACTGGCCAAGCCTCACTAGAGCCTGTGAATACATCTTTAAAACCACAGTCACATAAAGCAGACATCAGTACATAGAAAAATTGCATGCAGGAATCATGCTGTGATGGGGCCACCTCTGAGAACAAGGTCAGCAAGCCAGTAAAAACAAAGACACGCAGCTTCTTACCATGGTAGGTGATGGATCCTGGGTAAGGAGAGTTCTCCAAATAACTGCAAAGGAAAAATACAAGACACTGAGTCTCAAATGCTGTGCTTTGTACAGCAACCATAACTGATACCATTATGGCATTTATACTTTATTAACAGAAAATTATTTGGAAGCCAGAAAGCACATCATGATATATTGTTGTATGGTGTACAGTATTTCATCAGCAAGACATCGGCCATTTTCTAAAAAGTTTGAGTTTCCCTAAAAAATTTAAGGGCAAAGTGAGCCAGATAGCACAATACAAATACTTTTTAAAGAACAGTCATCTCTGCTTCTACAAGACTCAGCACAGTGCAAGGCACCCAATCCCAAGCAGAATGAGCAAAGACAGAGCAGTTTGTCTCATGCACTAAAGTACCTTGAAGACACCATGGGCCCACGTACATCTTTTAGCTATCAGCATAGCAGAATGAGCAAGCACTACTTAGCTACCTTTCTCAATTAAATTTTGCTTCTGCAAAAGTGGGGCATCAAATTTGGTCAAAACTAAAAAAACCCAAAACCCTAGAACCAAAAAGCCACAAAATCCTTAATGTCTTCTTTGGGCTTGAAGCACAAAAGGAATCTAAAGCTCATTTTTCCTTTCAAATTATCTGCAAGATACCCAGGGTGGGGGTGATCACAAGGCCCGCTCTTGGCAAATGGCCCAGATAACAACACCTGTTAAGACAGGGTGTGAGGGTATAAAGCGTGGCCAGACTGAACATGTAAAACTGTCTGAGTGAACATTTGCTGAAAACTGATCATGTAAGAAGACAATGACAACTAGTCAGATTAAACCAGAATTACAGAGACTTTTGAAACAAAGCAGGAGTCAATTTTAAAAGAGGTACAAAACAAAGCATGAAAATATGTAATGAGAGACCTTGGAGTGGAAACAGAGACAGCCAAGACCCGTTTGGACACTGCAAGATGTTGCCCGCAACCCTGTGGGGGCCAGACGGAGGAGCATCCCTGTGGGCACCATGAGGAGCCCGTGCCCACCCATGGGCTGATGGTGCAGGGTCAGTATAGGTGATCCGTGGACCTCAGGGGCTATCTTGCTGATGCGTATGTTAGCAGGTTATGGGGATCAGCATGGGCACACACAGGGCTGAGAGCCCACCTCTGCTGCGGGATAAATGGGCAACCGCGCTCCCCAAAGTGTGGCAGGGTGTTTTGGACTGCCACAGCCTGCACGTGCATGTGTGGCAGGGGTGTGCACCTAGCTCCACAGGTGTGGATTACAACTTCTGGGGTTAGTTATAGAAGGTGTTTAGAAGTTCTTGGATGTTTATTAACACTATGTAAGTGCCTACTATTGTAGTTTATCCGTTGTACTACTGATACTGATTCTGAATGCAATGGTTCACTAATTCCTGCATAATTACTTGTCATTAATAAATCAGCAAACCTCTTTGATCCTCATTTGGTTTAAACTACGTGAACTGAGCAGATTTTCCCTGCAACAGCCAGAAAAGCCATGGAACCAGCTCAGTTGTGCAGAATACTTAACTAAATCTGAAGGGTTATATGGGGTTACCTGTACCCTCCCTTTATGTGATATTTAGCTGAGATTTTTTTTAACTGCTGGCAGCAGAATATATGTGTGACAACAAGTCACCCCAGCAATTTGGTTCACATCCTTGAAATACAGAATGATTCTTGTTTTTTCTACCATAAGGCTCATTTCTTGGGTGGTGTATAACAGGAAAAGGGAAATTTATTGAGTTTGTTATTGTAGATGTTACTGTAGGCTGCAGAAGACAGCTCCAGCTGTGTCTATCTGAAATGAGAATTTCTTAGTATTTGTCTGAACAAACTGTCCTTTTAGGAAAAACATCATTTTGCACGTTAAAAACAACAACAACAGAAAATGCTACTATTTCTACCCACTCCTACTACAAAACAAGCCTACTCACCTCTCAGAGAAGACCAGGCAGGAGGGAATGTAATTTTTTTATATATATATATATAGTGTGTATATATATATTTCATATATATACACACACACATATACACACACACATACATACATATATATATATCTTATATCCTGGGTTAGTGTAAATACATCCTGTACAGCATGTGACTGAGACACCAGTTGGAAACAGCATACCTGCAGTCAGAGCAGAGGGAATGACAGGCTAGAGGAAATGGCAGAAGGAATATTGTTGTAAGATATGTTAATAAGCAGAGAAGATAGGAAGCAGCTGAGGGAAACAGTGAAGGAACAGCTTGAGCTGATTAATGCAATGTCCTGAGTTGGTACCAAAAGGGAGGGGTGGACTCTGGAAGTAAAGAATCCAGAAATAGTGACCTCCTTGGCTGGGAGAAGAGACAGGCTGGGGGGAAAGGATGGGATGGGCTGAACTTTGTTTTCTGTGTTAGAGAAATACAGAGTATGCTAACAAAAGGCCAGTACTGAGAAGTTTTCCTCTGCCAGGCTAAGGACTGGGATCCTTTGATACGGGCTATAATAACCAATAATGGGCACTAATGTCAACACTATATCAACAATCTCAAAAGTCTTCAAACCCCTTATTACACTATGAGTTCCTAAAGCACCTGTCCCTGTAGTATCTGTACACCGATTCAAACCCCAAATTTTATCAGAAGCAAGGACTCTGATGTTTCTGCAGCATAGGCTACATTTCAGAGAGTTTATCAAGCATCATCTATTTTCCTGATCACAAACCACCTCTCTTATTTCCATTCCTGCCAACATCTTTGTTATACCGATATGAAATTTTAAGAAGATAGCAATGCATTAAATTACTAAAAATAGTCACATTTATGATTTTTATACTTCACTGGTTTTACCTATCAATCTGGGGAGCAGTTGGGATACAAACATTTCCTTTGCGTATTTTTTTCTGACAAAAAACTATACAGTAGAAACAGAAACTTTAAGAATATACATTTTGAAGTATTATGGCATTGAAGGAAAACCATAACCTTTTATCAGCAATCTCTTATGATGATCTTCATTATACCTTTCTGCTTGGAGGAGTTTTCTGTGTAGTATCTGAAATTGATATTGATCAGAGAAGAACTAATTCCTCTAAAAGAGAAAGTATCCTGGGAAGCATCAAAAATGGATCAAATCAAGAGAAGTTACAGTTCCAGGTAAGCGATCCCTGAAATGTTTAAAGTTTCAGCTTGAGTAGGCGTGCAGAAAGTATAGACTCTTATTTTAAAACTACTGAGTGTGAAAAGCTGAGTTTTGACTTGCTCAAAAATGGTGCGGCTATGAAACTTCTGTTCCCTGTTCTTTTCCACTTCAGGTAGAAATACTGTGAGAAACATAATTTCAGAATTTAAGCCTGAAAAGCAGTATTAAAGTATGTTCATGCAAAACATGAAGATACACACTGTGTCTGTGATCAGCTATGTCTACCTATATCAGCATAACATATCAAATCACTTAGGAAAAGAAAACTGAATATGCTTTTTACTGAGCACCAATGAAACTTACGGTTCTGCAGAATAGGTTAGTTGATACTAAAAAAATAACAACAATAATCAGAAGCACAACCAGACTGTAGAAACTCCTACAAAAAAAGATCCCTTAAAAGTTAAAACAATTCTGAATCTCAGATCTCAGGCCCCAAAAGAATTTTCAGCCCAATGAAAAAGACAAAGAAAATAAGAGAGGAAGGACTGGCTCTGTGAGAGATTTGCACAATCCACAGCAGAGGCATTAGGAGAAAGAATATTTCAGATCGAATACATTTAATTTAGAAATGACTGAGCCAAAAAAACAAAAACAAAACAAAAAAAAACCCACCCAAACTGCCACCATCTTCTTTTCATTATCATTTTGGGAAGAAAATAAGAGATTGGTTCATCTTTCATGCAAAGCAGCATAACTAGCCTTTGCTCTGGATGAACAATGGTGCTTACATTCTTGTGATATTACTGCATAAAGTCTCAACATCTTATTTCTAGAATGGAATTATCTTTGGGATTTTTTCTGCAAAAATTCTTGGGTATCTGTGCTGTGATATCTCAGACAAACTAGCTTTAATGTACTTTTCTTTTAATTTGTTCTTGCTGAACAAATAAATAAGGTAAAAGAGTAGAGGAGCAGAATTAACTTCCTGCTGCAGCAAATAACATTTCCAAATGGAGACAGTCCCACAGAGAAATAAATATTTCAGAGTCTGTTTGCTAATGAACATTAATTACATCATTGCTTCAGAAGTGAAAAGCCAAAACATCTGTGTTCAAGTGGTTGATTCATAAAAATGCAAGGACCATGCAGAGAATATTTAAAAGCTGGATAAACGAATCATTTACCTAGCAAAGAAATCAAGAATTTGCTGAAAAGCCATCTCTTCAGTCATCTAAAGGTGAAGGTGTCAGGTCTATGATGAAATCAGAGAGAGAAATAAGGCAAGAAAGAGAGATTAAGAAGATATCACTTAAAAATTACCATCTGTAAATAGCATGAAACAGGAAAAAACAGGCAGGCTCATGGTTGTTTAGGACATGGTTGTAAGCCATATAAGTGACAGGGACAATATTAACGATGAGAGAGTTTTTGATACATATCCAAATGCATTCCCAAAGCCTTTGAGGTCTCTTAGCTCAGGTAGGGCCCATCACTACTACTTTCAAATTGAGCTAAGTACGGAGGGTGGGTGAAGAAAAATCAAGAACTGTAAGTTGACCTAACTTACACTTATTCCCTGTTCCAACATGTTTACAACGCCAGTGCCCTTGCGCTCCCACATGTCCCAGTGGATAACTTACTCTCCTCCTGCTCTGTGCATGATCTCTGCATTTGGTATTTTTTCTCGAACTCCAAAAAGGCTCACCAGACTCTCCAGTGCTATCAAATCCGTCTGTCCAGGCATTTTTATCAGACTCAGCTCTCTCCCTCCAAGAGCCCCACTAACACTTTCTCAACTTTTACCTTACTAATGTGCCTCTGGAAGAGGGGGAGAGTGTTCCCAGAGTTTGCAGTAATGTTAAAGTGCTCTTGGGCTGTCCGATTTAAGCCTTACTTTCTCTCGTGCTATAGCCATGTTTTCATGTCCTTTGAGGCAACAGCACAGAATTCAGTGTCTTTAACCAGTTCAGCAGAACTTGACAGCGGAAGGGGGCCCATGGCTTACGGATCTCACCTGTTCTGAAGTGGTTATGTTAATCTGTCTGTTCCTCTAAGAGCCCACCAAGTGGCTGATGAATCAGTAATTTCAAATCTTTTTAAGTTTATAAAAGCAAAGTCATGAAAGTTCTCTCTTTTTTCAACTGTTTTAATCCCCAAATTAGTTACAGATATCTCTACTTCTACAAGCGTATTCTTTGGGGGACTTTACACAATAAATGAGTGTACAAATTCCCACAGGGAACTACCTTTCACACTGTGAAATGCTGCTCTGCAGGCAAGCTGCAAGACAGCTATTGGCAAGGTGTCTTTCAAGACAGAGACAAGTCCTGACACTTTCAAAAATTCTGGGGATTGACACCAGACCTTAGAGCAAAGAATACAGAGGAAATTGCACATGGAGTGGGGACATACTGGAGTTTCTTTTCCCTGCTGGGGTTTTGTTCCCCTGCAGAAACGAACAATTTTATTATTCTGGACTCTCACATCCTGTTTCAGAATGTCAAGGAACTCAAAACACAGCTTATATACTAATTTTTCTTCCCATTAAGTCAACTTAATTTGATGATCACTTACTATGACCTGAAATCCAGTCTCCTCCTAGTGGAATAGAGCAGAAATTTAACTACACCAAACAACACAGTTAGTTTAATCCAAGAAACTAAAGAATACTAAACACAGGTGAACCTACAAGAATATCATTTGTTATATGTCCTATGATGGAATCTTCCTAAGGCTTAAAGTAATCACAAGCTGTGCAACTTTAAAAACAGAAGAAGTCTTCAATAATATATCTCAATATATACATATTCCATCACAGTTGAGTTCCTACCACTTCAGTCCAGTGATTGGCTTTACTACTGAGAAGAAACAGTGCCAGCTCTTTGTGGATCTTCCCTGTCCTGGACCTTCCTTGTCCACTCCTGTCCAGCCTAACTTGTGAGAGACAGAGAAGGGATCCTGAACAAAGACCTTGGAAAATAATTTTTTTAAAAGAATGAGGAAGATGTTTTCTTAGCTAACAGGCAGGGAATAGATAACAGGCTCTAGTTAAAATGAAAAATGAGCTTCTAATAAGGATAAGAGACTGGCAGGATTGCTAACTAAAAAGTGTTCATCCTCAGTACCATACATACAAAGGTATTAGAGACAACAATTAAGTTTGCAGAGGAAGAGAATTGTTCAAATCAATCACAATTAACAAAGCCTTAAACAGAGACCAAGAAAAAGACTAATAGTAGTTAAAAAAAAAAAAAGCCAGACATTTAAAGCAAATGAGTAGTAAGAGACAGACATGACATCATGACTATAGGTAAGGGTCAAGAAAGAGCATTTTTAAGCTCACTGGAAAAAAAAGATTTTTGCAGTTCTTACAAATTGAAAAGTACTGTATACAAATGGCATTAATGAGACAAAAAGTGGTTGAGTATGAAGACTATAAGATGGAGGTCTATAAAATTACTGTATAAGTCTCTACTGAAAAGAGCTAACATCTTTTTATCTTTTGATATTTAAAAGTAGACTGCAAGTATTGAAAAATATTGAGTAGGAAATGAGTCCACAATAGTTTGAGGGAATTGGGCTAGGTGACTTCCATTTTTCTTTTATGATACACACCTTGGCTTTTAACAAAAGCCAAGGTGACTCTCTGAACAAAGAGTCTGACAGGAAGAATATAAAAGATACTGAAGAGAAAAGCCAAGAGGGTCAGAGGTAGAAAAAAATCTTAAAAAAATCATGCAAACTGTTGAAGAGAGAAAGGGTATTATAAGGAGAAGGCAGGGGAAGCTATTATATGTGGCTTATAAATCAATATAACAGAGACAAGAGAGTCAATGTAAAATTGATCAGTTTTCAAAACTAACTAAACCAAGGTTAGTCTAATGGTTTTATAAACAAAATAACAGAAAATGAAAAACAAAGAAATGAACAAAAACAGAATAAATTTTGAATAAATGTCTCTAGGAGTCTGGGGTTTTTAGTGTCTCAGACGGAATTGAGACTCAGACTGAATTGATAACTTATGTTAAGCACAAGTTAAGTTTTAGCATTTCAATAGTAGCAAAAAGAGAAGAAAACAAATTAGGCACATTTTTCTTTCATTTTTAAATCACTGTTAGCAAATGTGCACATTTGGAAAAATATACATCTTAAGACTTAGTTTTAAATTGAAGTTTTGATTTCCACGGGAACAGTATTTCCAACAATGAGCACTGCACATACAGTTAGAATAAAAAACGATAATTAACTGATGAAGTGAATTTGGAGCAACAAGATCTGTGGCTCATAAAGGAAGAGCAAAAAGTACTTCTATTCATGCACTAGTTACTCCACAGGTGGCTTATTTCCTTCATCTGTTAGACAGTAAATTTCATTCAATGCATTTTTCTGCTTAACTGATGTTCACAGGCTTCCTGACATGCAGTAGAGCAAGTGGCTAGAAAAAGTTGCTGGGTTTCAGTAAGAAAACTGAAAAGATAACAATGAAATTAAGAATTAGGGCAGGGAAGGAAACAGAGGAAAATACCTACTACACTAAAAAACATAGTGATCAAAGTTTGAAAGCAGTAGCTAAGCAGTGAAGTAAGTCAAAATAACCCCCCCAGCAAATTTAACAGAAACAAAATAGAAATAAAATTACAAAGAGATTTAAGAAGAGGGAAATTTGCTTGGACTGAATGACAGAAAAAGAAATAATTATATCATAAAAAACAAATATCACTGTTCCCTGTGACGAGCCCGGAGGTCCAACCAATACTTAATTACACAAACCAAAGAATAGCTGTCAAGGTGATGAATGCCAGAACTATTCAGTACCATTCAGTGGCTAAAACAGGAAGGTACTCAATTTTTATCAGATCTGTTTCAAACTGAAAGAATGCTAGAAAGCAATGAAGTAATCAGTCTGTAGAGCATCGGAAGACAAAATTGAAAGGATTCAGTCCCATATACTGTCAAACAGTACATTCACAGATGACCAGAAACCCTGAGATCTTAAAATCTCATGGAACTTCAGATCTGAAAAGAATATATTGAAAGGAGAACAAAAAGTGAATGAGATTAAGGCAAGGATATGATTTATTTAAGGAACAGTTTTCTGATCTGAAAACTCATGCTACAGTTAGAGCTACAATTCCCTTAACAATAGGACAAAAAATACGATAGAAAAAAAGATCTTAAGATACAGAAGAACTCTTGCAAGTGTTTTATAATGGATTATTTTTATGTAGAAGTGCAACTCCTTCAAAAGACTTTAAATAAATATAGTGATTGAGCTTCAAATTAGTATTATATTCACGCAGTTTAGTATTACATCCATTTCCCTGGCAGACAAACTAAGCAGACAGGTCACACAACTAGCCTTGAGTCATACAGCAAATCATTTACAACTGAGGATGGTAGGATTCAAAAAGCCTTCCTTCTAAGCATCTTCGGAGTCCTAGAGAGTGGTTCCCAGAATAACCTCTGCTTTTAGTGCAAAAACATGATCAGTGTAGGGACAATGACAACTGAGATTTTAAACACAACATGGCCATCTTATAGCCCTCCCTCCTCAATAAATTCATCCCTGCCTCCCACAGTTAAAAATAAAACAATGTAATTTATTTTTTTCACTTGGGAACCAAGAGAGTTTATGTCCCTGTGGGGAACCAAAGTTCTAAAAAATTCACTTGTCTGGTATTTGAGTTACCACAAGCTTGTCTATGTTCTTGCTTCCTGTTGGCTGCCAATGTCGATCTTGGAGCACTTAGCCAAGTTTATTCAACTTTTGCCATTTTACTCAACCACTTTGGCTTGCCCTCTCAAAACCCAAATGTCACATTTGCATTAGCGTTATGATGAAGTGGATAATGAAATGCATTCCTAAACAGAGCCAAGGATATTTTCTATTAAACATCAGGGAAGGGCTTAAAAGAAAGGTTGTTAACAATATAAACTTAATATACACACCCAACAAACATATGTTTCCTACCTCCAAGCACAGTTCCTAAAATGTGGTCTAGGGTGATGTCTCAGAACTCCTTTTCCTCTTGATGGAAAATGCTTGCTACAATATCTCTGAAAACATGGGTTACAACTACATCTGACTAAAGAGTTGTTTAGTTGTTGCAGAGCTGGGCCTGGGCCTACACCTTTAATGTTATTAAGAACTAAAGAGGGCAGGAGGCAGAACAAAATGCAATGCTCAACAGGGGGAATTCAGGCTTTCCCTACAGGGAGGAAAGGGTAAGTATCGAGATTTCTTTTGCAGTACTTCAGTGACTCACAGGAGGTTTGCAAATAGAAATACCTGAGTGTAGCTTTACCTGCTTATTCTAAGTGAGCAAGATTTGTTCACATATTATGAATAAACAGATAAAAAAAATACCTTGAGGTCTTTCCATGATTCCAAATAGAAAAACAAGCTTACATTAGAAAGTGATGCATTTACTTACATTAAGTAAGTAAGTAAGTAAGTAAGTAATTATTAGAACCCTCTTGACGGTCTGACTCAAACAGCTTTACCGTCACATTTATCAAAGAGTGAACTTACCTTTCCCTTCCTCCTCTGCTTTACTCTAAGCATAAAGATCAAATATGTTTAAAAATGTGTTTTAAACATCCCATTGATAATGTGTAAAGTAAACCTTGGCATAAGATAAACAAAAGAAAATAATTACTATTTTACTGTTCAGAATGGTTAGTTCCCTTGTAGAGGAAGAAAAACAGATCAGTTTGTAAGATGGAGCACATCCTTTCTTGGTTGGCTGGGAAGAGTTCAGACTTTCCTCTGTAAGCAAAAACTGCTGCAGAGTTTCTTCATGACACAGATATGTCCAGGGAGTACACGCTTAGGAAGAACTTAGCTCTGATCAGCTGACAAAAACTGCTGCATCCTGAAAAACTGGTCAAAATGCCCTTTTCAAACACTGTTTTAAAAGGTTATAACCTGCTCACACTGACCAGCATGAAGTCTTACCTCAAACCTCTTTCTAACCTATTTTTTGAAAATGACTTGCTTAAACACAGTCTGGTTTCTAGTATGGACAGGACAGGCTAGCAGACTCTTATGCAGCACTCATACTGTTAACCTAATTTTAATGAACATGGTCTTGTTACCTTCCTTCTTCCCCCTGTAAAACTACTGCAACTGCTTAAAAATAAAAGCAGAAACAAGACAGAAGTTTTCTTTCTAAAATGCAATAAAATCACAGTGCTGGAATCCAGAGGTGATCTAACTCATTCTCTGGTACCCAAAGGCAGGAACCACAATACTTATATAATTTCTAGCTGATATTCGTCTCATTCTTAAAGATCTCCAAAAATGAAAACTTCAAAACCTTCTCAATCTCTTTCAATACTTCAGTATCTTTATTATAGAGCACTTTTTTCCCCAAAATCTAACCGGAATTTCCCTTTGTTGCAATCTAAGCTCATTACTTCCTGTCCTGTCCATTGTTGATAAGGGGAACAGGCTGGAAAAGAGCCAGGAACTGTAACTACAGCTAGTGCTTTCAATGACTAATACTCAGTTAAAAAAAACACCTTACAAAGAGCTCACTGATATTTTACACAAAGTTAAACGCTAGTATGTCAATATGTCAGCCCTGAAAACTACTTCTAATCCCTTATTTGGGTGATACATATTGAACTGATACATATTGAACATAATAACAGTGTCAGACATTCCGGGGTAGTGGTCATGAACAACTTTTCAAAAGAGACTAAGGAGATAACATCTTAAGCATAGGGAAAAGCTGATAAAGCAGACAAAAGGAGAAGCAGAAAGCCTTTGTTACAAATAGTTTACATGATTTTTTAAAAATTACTGACGGGCGAGTGAAGAGTTAACAGTGTAATAGGTAATAATTTGTTACATCAACTCGTGAAGTGATTTTACCATGAAACTAGGTGCTAAGTACCGGCTATCACCACAGTGATTGTACTGAGTCAGCAGAGTGATATTGTATTGTGAAATGTATGCGCGTGACCTGAAAGGCACCACGTACAACGCAGAGGAAGACGCCAGCTTTCATCCCGACCCCCCCCAGCAACAGCCGGCGCAACCACAGAAGTTACAGGCATATAAGGGGACTGTGAGCGGGGGATCGTGCGCGCCGTTGGTGGAGCAGGAGACTCCCCGGCCGCCCAGCGCTGTTTTGCTTACTTGTGACTTGCTCAATTATTCTATTAAATTGGAATTTATGCAACCCGGCCCGAGTGGTTGTCAATTTGTCGCGTTTACCCATAACAATTTGGTGCCGTGACTCGGATGCAGGCTTCCCTGGTTTCGGGACTCTGACTCAGGGGAGGCGCCCCATCCCATCTTCGGATGGCCCCTGAGTGGGTAGTTCCCCTACCAGAACCTGTATTTCCGAACCCTAAATCAGGACAAGTAAGCAAAAGAACTGCAGTATCCCGTAAACTTTGTGCACGAAGATCCGAACGAAGACTCAGGATTGAGTAAAGTATTGGTAAGTGGTTCCGTTCGGTTGGGGTGGGATCCCCGGAGCACGTCTAAGTGAGACGTCCCCAAGGGACGAAGCGAGAGCGGACCCTACAGTAGTGCGGTTCCCATTGTCCGCGAGGGCGTGGGCCACGACCTAGGGGAGCGATTGAGCGTGTGTGTGTGTGCTCCGGAAGATGGGACAGAAAAAGAGCAAGTCTTCTGATCCCATAGAGGGCTTTACAGTCGATAGCCCTTTAGGATTAATGATTAAGTATTGGAACGATTGGCCCTCCCGAAAAGGCAAAAGTCGAGAGAAAATGGTACATTACTGCATGCAAGTATGGGGTGGGAAGCAGATTAGAAGAGACCCCCTTTATTGGCCAATATACGGGTCTTTTGAAAATTGGATATGTCAGGCCCCAAATATATATGTGAATTCAAAGGAGCCCTTTAGTTTAGAAGAAAGTGAGTATGCTAGTTTATGAATAAGACCAGATACTCGAACCATGATATTTACCCTGAAAGAGAAGGGTTCGAGGAAGAAAAGCAAAATATTGGAGGAACTTCCCGTTTCTCCTCCCCCCTATATTCCCTCAGCTCCAGCTCAAAACCCAATACCAGCCCCTCCTCATAGCCCCCCCCAACAACCCCGGACTGGGATCTAGACCCTCCTAGTTCCCCAGAAGAAACCCGAAGGGTCACGAGGAGTCAAACAAGGGGAGGTGGGCGACCTGATCAGCTGTACCCCTTGCGAGAACTCCCCATGGGAGGACCGCAACCAGGGATGGGTTTTGTGTCCGTGCCCCTGAGTTCAGGGGATGTACGGGATTTTAAGAAGGAAATGGGGAATTTATTAGAAGACCCTTTAGGGGTGGCTGAAAAACTAGATCAGTTTTTGGGTCCTAGCCTTTATACATGGGAGGAATTACAATCCATCTTAAGCATATTATTTACAGTGGAAGAAAGGGAAATGATCCGTAGGGCTGGGATGCGGATTTGGGATCAACAGCACCAACAAGGTCCCACAGCAGATATCAAATGGCCCACCCAACGGCCGGACGGGGACAATCAGAATGCTGAGCATCGGACACATATGTCCGATCTAGGAACCATAATAGTTCAGAGAATCAGGGAATCTGTTCCCAGGGGGCAAAATATTAATAAGGCCTTCATGGAACAACAAAAAAGGGATGAGACACCAACAGAATGGCTTGAGAGACTTAGGAAAAACCTGCAACTTTATTCCAGGGTAGACCCCAGTACCCCTGTGGGACAGGCTCTATTGAAAACACAGTTTGTAGCAAAGGCCTTTCCAGATATCAGAAGGAAGTTAGAGAAGTTAGATGATTGGCAAGATAGAGGACTGGATGAATTGCTGAGGGAAGCTCAGAAAGTGCATGTGCGAAGGGAAGAGGAAACTCATCGGCGGCAGGCAAAGATTCTGGTGGCAGCAGTCTGAGAAGGACAGAGAGGGATCCAGGCGCAACCTCCTAGGTCGTATAACAGACCTAAAAGAAAGCCACCTCACCAAGAAGGACAACCCAGAGAAGTCGTGATGAGGGACTTGAGGCAGGTTGAGTGTTTTTATTGCCAGAAGAAAGGGCATCTGAAGAGGAATTGCAGGAAGCGAATGCAGTATGAGCAAATGTTCCAAGAAGATTAGGGGGGTCAGGGGCTCTATCTGCTGGGGACTCATAAAGGAACCGAGCCCTTGATAAAATTGAAATTGGGTCCCCAGCGACAAGAAGTAGAATTCCTTGTGGATTCTGGGGCAGAAAGATCTACTGTCCAAACGGTACCCTGGGGGTGTAAACCATCCCCAGAGAAACTACAAGTGATAGGAGCTAAAGGAGAACCCTTTAAGGTCCCAGTAATTAAAAATGTGAAAATAGAATCAGACTCTCGATTAAGTGTGGGACCCTTTTTATTAGTTCCCGAAGCTGAATATAATTTACTGGGCCGAGATATGATGGTTAGTTAATAGAATCAGGGCCCCTAGACAAAACTTGGTCGGCCCAGGCTTGTGAATTGTATGCGGTTTTTAGAGCCTTAGAAATTTTAAAAGGCAAAACAGGGACTATATACACCGACTCTAAATACGCTTATGGAGTAGTACATACATTTGGGAAAATATGGGAAGAAAGAGGACTGATTAATTCGCAAGGGAAGAATTTAGTGCACGAAAAATTAATTAGAAAAACTTTAGAAGCTCTGAGGGGACCTCGGAGAATCGCGGTAGTACACGTTAGGGGCCATCAAAAGGGCACATCTTACCACATAAGGGGAAATAATCTAGCAGATGAAGAGGCAAGAAAGGCAGCTTTACACCTATTGTCTGAAGGAAAAGAGGGCCAAGATAAGCTAGATACCAGGATGAGTTTTACTAAACAGGAAACAGATAAATTACGACAGATAGGAGCCCTAGAAAAAGAAGGTAAATGGGTGTTGCCCAATGATAGAGAAATTGTATCCAAAGGTGTGGCTTGGAGAATCATGAAAGAATTCCACCGACAGACTCATTGGGGAGTGCAAGCATTAGTAGACCAGTTTGGAACCAAGTATACGTGCATTGGAATATATGACATAGCAAAAAGACTAGTGGGAGAATGTTTGACCTGTCAGAAGGTTAACAAGCAACACCTCAGAGAAAAAGTCCCAGGGGGACGATCAATAGCCAAGAGGCCATTTGAGAAAATACAGGTTGACTTTACAGAACTCCCGAAAGTGGGCAGGTATAAATACCTATTAGTTATAGTAGATCATTTAACTTACTTTATAGAAGCCTTTCCCGTAGCCCGAGCTACTGCGAAATCGGTAGCCAAGATATTGCTAGAAAACATCATACCCCGGTATGGGAATGTATCGGTCATAGACTCAGACAGGGGGCCACATCCAAAGTCATTAAAGAAACATTAGATCCTTTAGGGATCAAGTGGGAGCATCACACTCCTTGGCATCCTCAAAGTTCGGGAAAGGTAGAAAGGATGAATGGGGAAATAAAAAAAACAGTTAACGAAGCTAATGATGGAAACCCAGATGAATTGGATCAAGTGTTTACCCTTAGCCTTGTTGAATATACGAACTCAGCCCAGAACTGACACAGGAGTCTCCCCTTTTGAAATGTTATATGGGATGCCATATGATTTAGAAATACCAAAAGAACATCCTAAAGTAGAAGAGGGATTATTACAGAAATATATTACAGAGCTTATGAAGAGAAGACAAGAATTGATAAAGAAAGGACTAATAGTACAGAGACCTCCACTAGATGTAGCCATTCACCGAGTTAACCCTGGAGACAAGGTTTTAATTAAAACCTGGAAAGACTCATCCTTGACTCCCCGCTGGGAGGGACCTTTCCTTGTCTTGCTTACCACAGACACTGCTATTCGCACTGCAGAGCGAGGATGGACACATGCCAGCAGAATTAAAGGGCCGATCTCAGAATCATCGTGGGAAGCCTTTGGAAACCCGGACAATTTAAAAGTAACCTTTAAGAAGAAACCTAGAAACCTCGATAAGTAAGACCACATTTTGTAAAACCTCACATTGTATTTGTTATCCCTTTGTGTGTTATAAATATAGGATTTGTAAAGAGAAGTAGTGGACTCATTGGTAGCACGGGTACCTCCCTAGCGGCAGTTGTCGCCTTTGTTATGGCAAATTGACCCATTTGACATTAAAAAGGGATCTCAAGAAAAGATCGGTGGAATGGTGGGAAGCTTTTGCTAAAGGGGTACAACCAGAGAAAGGTTGTACCTACGCCAACCACCCCGATCACATAAGGCCAAAATTGAAAACACCAATTGTAGGTGGACCGTGCCGTATGTTGAGTGTCACTCTGGAGAACTGGGAAGCGTTTAAAAATCCAAAAAGCTCATACAGGAGGTTCCCCTGAAGAATACGGCTGCTGTCGAGAAGACGGTACACCCTGCTGCTCTGAGCAAAAGAGTAGGCAGAGGAGACAGAGACGTATAGAAACTGTGGGGATCGAGGCCGACAAGCCACCTCCTAAGCAGGGATACCCAAAATTGTAAGGCCCAGACTCTTTAAAGTCCCAGAGACACTTGGCATCACGGATCGCCCCTCCAAGGCATTAAGGGTTCGTAAAATATCCGTTAGCCCAGCCACGGGTCCACTACTCCTCTGGAAGATGATTGTGCTAGGCTTATTAGGAAGACGAATCAAAGGGGGAACATAATATACACCAACCCCTTAAGTGGTCATTAATAAGGTGGGAGGATCAAACAGTGATCCAAGTACGAAGTGTACCCGGGAGTCCTACATTCACAGCTACTTTATGTGAGTTGGTGCCTATTGAACCATGTCTAGATCATATGGGGTTTTACTTTTGTCCTAGTTCTAATCCTGGGCAAGGATACTGTAAACTCTTATTATTGTGCTTATTGGGGATGTGAAACTATAGCCTCTGATTGGACTCCAGGAGCAGGATCAGATAAGTTTTTATCAGTAAAATGGGGGCCTTCTGGGTGTATCCCCCCTAAAGAGGATTTCCAGCTGGGGTATCGGGGAAGTCCCCACTATACCCCCCTGGGAACTTGTAAATATTTAATGATAAATATCACCCGTCCGGAAGATCCGGGATGGTTCTTGGGAAAGACCTGGGGAGTCTGGTACTGGGAGACCGGGACCGATAGAGGTGGATTAATTTTCATAAAGAAAGAAAGTGTGCGACCTACTCCTCAAGCAATAGGGCCGAATTTAGTTGTTAAGGGAGTAGAATCAGGAATCCAACCAACGGGTGCGATCATGAATTCGACAAGTATTCCTATGAATCACCCCACCTCGAAAGATACTGTTGTAATCTCAGAAAGTAAAGCCACAGAGAGGATAGACAATCCTCTGTGGAAGGTTGTGCAAGCAACCTACAAAGTATTAAATGCTACAACCCCTAGTATAACTACCCATTGCTGATTATGCTACGACATAAGACCCCCTTTTTATGAAGCAATAGGAGTAAATATAACATATACCTTAAGCAATGATCCAGCTTCACAGTGTCAATGGGAAGATAAGAAGAAGGGATTGACTATGGAGCAAGTTACAGGAATAGGAATGTGTATTGGCAAAGTGCCAAAATCAAAGAAAAAGCTGTGTGGATCTATATCATTGCAAAACCACATCCCTAAAGATGGATGGGCTATTCCCACCAAAGGAACTAGATGGATATGCTCAAAAACCGGCCTGACTCCTTGTGTCTCCTTAAGGGTGCTTAATGAGTCCCGAGAATATTGTATACAAGTAGAAGTAGTCCCCAGGATCTTGTACCATCCGGAAAAAGTGATGTACGATCATTGGGACACCCCTCATCCGGTCCGAGTAAAGAGGGAACCAATCACTGCGATTACTATAGCCACCTTACTGGGCCTCGGGGCAGTGGGAGCGGGAACCGGAATTTCCTCCTTAGTGATACAACAGCAGAGCCTTAGCACCCTACGGGCAGCTGTGGACGAGGACTTAGAACGAATAGAAAAATCCATCACCGCCTTAGAAAAGTCGTTAACATCACTATCAGAAGTGGTGTTACAGAACAGAAGAGGGATGGACCTTTTATTTTTACAACAGGGAGGATTGTGTGCAGCCCTAGGAGAAGAATGTTGCTTTTATGCAGATCATACAGGAGTTGTCAGGGATACTATGGCGAAACTGAGAGAAGGCCTTGAAAGACGTAAAAAGGAAAGAGAAGCCCAGCAAGGGTGGTATGAATCATGGTTCAGTCATTCTCCCTGGCTAACAACCCTATTGTCTACAATCGCGGGTCCATTGGCTTTATTAGTACTTGTGTTGACCTTCGGACCGTGTATAGTAAATAGAATAATTAACTTAGCTAAAAGCAGACTCGAAGCTGCCCACCTACTGTTGATAAGAAGTCAATATGAACAACTGAATGAAGATGAGAGTAAGCATAACCCTATGCTCCTCCTGGCACAGGAGGCTGTTGTTCGATTTGATGAACAAATTAAAAAGGACCAAAACAAAAAGGGGGGATTATAATAGGTAATAATTTGTTACATCAACTCGTGAAGTGATTTTACCATGAAACTAGGTGCTAAGTACCGGCTATCACCACAGTGATTGTACTGAGTCAGCAGAGTGATATTGTATTGTGAAATGTATGCGCGTGACCTGAAAGGCACCACGTACAACGCAGAGGAAGACGCCAGCTTTCATCCCGACCCCCCCCAGCAACAGCCGGCGCAACCACAGAAGTTACAGGCATATAAGGGGACTGTGAGCGGGGGATCGCGCGCGCCGTTGGTGGAGCAGGAGACTCCCCGGCCGCCCAGCGCTGTTTTGCTTACTTGTGACTTGCTCAATTATTCTATTAAATTGGAATTTATGCAACCCGGCCCGAGTGGTTGTCAATTTGTCGCGTTTACCCATAACAGGCCTCCTCTTAAATGTAATCAAACAACCAATGTAACCTTTAACTATGCACATATTGTGCTCCCTACAGGAATGTTTTGGCTATGCGGGGTAAAAGCTTACTCCTACATTCCAGCCAATGCTACTGGTGGCCCCTGTACCATAGGTCGCTTGAGCATCTATATGCCAAGCAAACAAGAGATAAAAGAAATAGCTGGGAATCAAACACGAAAGAGGAGGGAGGCCTCATCCCTCAACCCTGAATGTAATTCAGAAGTAATCTTACTCTCAGCATCACAAATCTCAGCTGCAGCATTCCTTACACCTGGGGTGGGAGTTGCTATGAACTATCAAGCTATAAAAAAGATTGCATGTTCTTTAGCTAAAACTATCAACACCACTTCTGCTGCCTTATCAGCAATGCTTAGAGATGTGCAAGCCTTGCGTGCCGGTGTATTAGAAAACAGAGCGGCAGTTGACTATCTTCTTTTACGACACAACCATGGATGCGAAGAATTCAAAGGCATGTGCTGCTTCAACCTGAGTGACCATTCGACCCTGATTGAAGGGGAGATCACAAACCTTAAACACCTAGCTTTGGACATTAAACAGCATAATGATAACGGGTTTAATTGGCTGCAAAAATTGTTCCAAAATTTCGGACTGTCTGTATCAGCTTGGCTCGCGTCGGGCTTACAAACTGTCATAATAATTGTACTCATGATAATCATTATATGTATTGCTTTTGTCTGCTTGAAAGCTTTAATATTACGCACAATCTTTGCTAAGGTAAATGCTTTAAACACAGGCTACTTGCCTTTGCAACAAGATCAAACCCATGATTGTCCTTGAGGGGCAAAAAAGGGGGGGGTGTACGGCTGTGACTCTGGTCACGGGGTGGACTGACGGGCGAGTGAAGAGTTAACAGGACTGAAGTTTGTCAATTGATACGCAGAAGAACTGATAGCACAAGAGCTGCTGAACAGAGGACTTAACAGGACTAAAGTCGTCTACCAACCGATATGCGCAAGGATTGATATGCGCAAGGCTGCGGAATGGCAGCATTAACAAGACTGAAGAGGTCTGCCACCTGGAATCTGCACGGACCCCCAGGGAGGGAAGAAGCAATACGGAGGTGTTGTGGTCTTGCCTCGCTAGCAGGGTCCTCCCAAGCAGACAAACAGACAGTCCTGTGATTGTGAAACTCGCAAAAGTCAGCAAAAGCAGTGTTTGCCCAGAGCCCCAGCCGTATAAAAAGAGACTTGGGAGCCAGGAGAGTTTGAGCAGGGACGGGAACGTGACCTGACCATCCTCTCCGGCTGGACCGTGAGTATCCCCCCCCTCCCCTTTTCCTGGGACGCTGGGTTAAGGTAACTCCTCGAGGTTGAGAGCCCTCTCACTAGGAGAGTGAACAAGAAAGCTTTCAAGTAGGGATAAGCAGTCCTTCCAATTAATAACGCAGTAATCGACGGTTTCAGGTTATCCTTTCTAAATTAGTAACTGATGGTTTTGTGTTATCCTTTCTAAATTAGTAATCGCATTGTTTTAATGGATGTTACTAATCCAAGAACTTGTGTGAGGAAATAAACATCTTTTTTATTATTATTATATTACTGTCTCAGTCGTTGCTATCGAACCTTCATAGCATGACAGCGTGACAGTTTTTTGGCGTAGTCGGCAGGATAGGATAAGGATAGGATAGGACACAGACTTAGTGGATACATAAGCTGGGGTAACCGGATAGAAATATTTTTGAACTATGTCGCTGCGTGAGTTATTGAGAAGGCACGGAAGCGGACCCTCAAGCCCTGGGATTGACTGGGCAAATGATAATTGGGAAAATGAAGCCTCTGTCGTGTGTAGGATAGAGGAAGTCAGAGGTAACCAAAGAGACGGGAAAGGAAAAGGTGGTATATGTGCCATCTTAGGGGCCTGTTTACTGGCGGCCCAACAAGCCAATCGGACCCATCAAAAAACTAAGGAACAGTTACAAGAAAAGGTGCAGGAGTGTGTAGATCTTGAAAGAAAATTGAAATTAGAGAAAGAGCGAAATCAGAAATTACAAAACAAGTTAGAACTCGTCCTTTCAACAGCAAGGAAGCCCCCCACAGCAGCTCAGATTAGAAAAATGTTGGTGGAGGACCCGGACGATTGGGACGGAGATATATGGGGAAACAGCAGTAGTTCAGAGGACGATGGTGATTTGTACCCTCCAGAACCCTCACCTCTGGATGTGCGGCCAGTTGTAAAAACCGAAACCGCAACAGGACCCCATGGGGGTAATGCTAGAACCACAGTTAGAACTACCCCTTACTCGGGAGATGAGATGGGAAAACTGCAAGAGAAATACTGCAGGCAACCTACAGAAACAGAAACTGAGTATTTGTGGCGGGTATCCTTAACAGGAGGTGATCGCATAATACTAAGTGAAGAGGAGGCATCAGGATATTGGGGACCAGGAGTTTTCCTGACGGGTAGAGTTGGGAATCGCTCCCTCACCTCCCGAGTAGCCTACTGGGCAGGGGGACAAGACACGAGGAACAGAGGAGAACCTTTGAGAATAGGTATAAATACCCATAGTGAGCTTACAGAAGCCATACAAAAGGCGGCTTGCGTACAGCAGATATATGAGAGGGGAGCCTATGATGTCCCCATGCAAGCCCCGGTAAGCCCAAACAGCCTAACGCCTTTAATACGGGGATTGCCTACAGTGTTAAAGCTGAAGCTACAAGCAATACGAGATCGCATTGTAGCTGCAGAGGCACACAATCATAATAACCTCAATGCCCCCCCCATGCCAATACCGACATGGGCGGATACCTTGTTAGAAGTGCATCGAACTGCGCAAGAGATGGGGATGGATACCAAACCACGGGAAAAGCGCATTAGACAGGCTACTGCCTCATATGCCCCGAGGAGAGGACATTCCCCCCCCAGGCGGCACAACAAGGAAATGGGAACTAAACAAGAAGACAGGGAGAAACGAAATAGATTGTGGCGACATGCCCTGGCATTAGGTGTTCCACGATCCATGCTACATAATCAGAAAACAGAGGACATAGAACAGATAGTGAGCAAGCTGGAACAAGCGAAAGGGGTGACTCTGCCATCCGCCCCACCTGGCTCACAAGATAGTAAGCAAGAATCTAAACCTAGTAACCCTTTCTCGGAGTTACGAGAAGAGTTGCATGATCTAAAAAACTAGGTAGCGCTGGTCGAAAATCAGGCCAACCGACCCGAGTACTATCAATAGCGCAGCGGCCTGAAAGTTTAGAACCCCGGATTGTGATTCCGGTAGGACCTAGAAAACACAAAGTTTCTTTTTTAATTGATACCGGTGCACAGATAAGTGTTTTGGACAAACAGACAGCCAATAGGTTAAATATCAAACCATCTAGACGATCAATTTTTATAAAGGGAGTTACAGGAATTGCTGAATCTTGTCCTTTGGCAAAACTTTGTGCCTGGCTCCCGGGAGACAAATGTCTTACCAAATTTGAGGTAGTAATAAACCCAAAGGGAAATGACAACATTTTAGGGTTTGATGTTTTACGAGGAAGAAACTGGATACTCCCAAACGGTACCCGGTGGAGCTTTGGAACAGCTAACATCAAGCTTTTGCAAACCTCCCCCGCGCTGCCGCCTAGTAAGATAACTAATGTTAAACAATACCCTTTAGCATCTGCTGCACGATCCGGAATAAGCAAAGTCATTAGAGACCTAGAAGAGCAAGGGATTATAGAACGCACCCACTCCCCCTATAACTCTCCGGTGTGGCCTGTCAAAAAACCAAATGGGGAATGGCGATTAACAGTAGATTATCGCCGATTGAATGCTAATACCGCTCCCCTCACGGCTGCGGTCCCCAATATAGCAGAACTGGTGAGTCAGCTTAGGACTGCAGCCCACCCCTGGATGGCCACACTAGATGTAAAAGATATGTTCTTCATGGTCCCGCTAATAAAAGAAGATAAAGACAAATTTGCTTTCACCTGGGAAGGCATTCAATATACCTTCACTCGGCTGCCCCAGGGATACAAACACTCCCCCACCATCGCTCATAACGCATTAGCAAAAGTCTTAGATTCGCTTGGTACAACCCCTGGAGTAAAAGTCTATCAATATATAGATGATATACTAATAGGGGGACCTGAAAAGGAGGCAGTGCGACAAGAAGCCCACTTAATTTGGGAAAAACTGACTGAGATAGGGCTAAAGATACCACAAGAGAAATGTCAAGGACCTGCCCAAACAGTGACCTTCCTAGGTGCCAAATGGATAGCAGGAGCAGAAGCAATCCCTGAAAGGGTGCTCGAGACTTTAGAAAAATCCAAAAACCCAACTTGTAAAAAGGAGTTGCAACAAATTATGGGTACGTTGGGATATTGGAGAAAGCATGTCCCAGGATTCTCGATAATCGCCAGACCTCTTTATAACCTTATGCGAAAGAATAGCAAATGGGAATGGGACAACACCCATGAACAAGCATTAATGCAAATAATGCAAGCAATGAATCAGTATCAAAGACTAGGTCCCGTGCATCCCAGGAACCCTCTTGATGTAGAGTGGGGGTTTAGCACACATGCAACTTATTGTGCCATCTTCCAATCACCAACAAGTGAACCTAAACGGCCAATTTTATTTGAATCCACTGCTTTCAAGGAGGCAGAACAAAGATATAGTGAATGGGAAAAAGGAATCTTAGCCATGGTAAGGGCTGTGAAGGCCACCGAAAAAATAGCGACCCAACAGAAAGTAATCTTAAGAGGGCCCTTCCACATTTTAGATGCTGTGAAACGAGGAACACCACCCCCTGAAGGTATAGCCCAGAGACAAACAGTTCGTAAATGGTATGCGTATCTATCAGGAATCCAAGATAGCCTGGAAATAGAGGAGGGACCAGTAAAGATAACCAAATACCAATTACCCCTAACTAGCCTTGTACCAGAAACAGTACCAAGCTACCCAAGATCTCCCATTGCAGTAGCTGAACCACTCACTGAAAAGTCTGACCTAAATGGGGTATGGTTCACCGATGCCTCCTCACATAGGATAGCCATGGGGTGGCAATACAAAGCAGTTGCCTTAGAAATAAGCACAGGCCGTACGATAATAGAAGAAGGCGATGGCAGCGCCCAAGTAGGAGAACTCAAGGCTGTCCGACTTGCCATAAGAAATGGAGCAACAACAGTGTATACCGATTCATATGCAGTATTCAAGGGGGCCACAGACTGGATAGGATTCTGGGAATGTAATAAATGGCAAATAAATAGGTGCCCAGTATGGCAGCAAGCAGACTGGGAAGAGTTGTTGGAAGAAGGAAGGAAACGGTCTATTGCAATAGGGTGGGTGAAAGCCCACAGCTCAGACGGAAGTCTGGCAGCTAAATGGAACGGGATAGTTGACAAGTTGTCGAGGGTAAGAGGAGTAACAGTAAGTGAAGTAGAGTGGGACAGAATAGGAGAATGGCTACATATACAGCGAGGACATTCAGGGGAAAAGGATTTAGTAAAAGAAAGTATAGCTCGAGGATGGCCCATAGATATAACAACTGCACGACGAATCATAACAGCCTGTCCTCAGTGCCAACTAAGATTAAAAAGGGATCATCCAGAACAGCAAGCTCCACTACATATCAGTAATAAAAAACAATTATGGCAAACATGGCAGATTGATTATATAGGGCCTCTTAAACCATCAAGTGGGAGAAAATATAAATTAGTGGGAGTCGAGGTGGTCTCCCGTCTCCTCCGAGCGACAGCTGTCAGAACTGCGAATGGAGAAACTACCATTAAGGTATTACAAGAATGGTTCAGTGTATTACCGGTACCAAAGGAAATACAAAGTGATAATGGGACTCACTTTACAGCCCGCGTAGTACAGGACTGGGCGACACAAGAAGGGATTAGTTGGACATTCCACACCCCCTACTATCCCCAAGCAAACGGGATGGTGGAAAGGGCCAATGGCTTACTTAAAAGATATGCTCAAGTAGAAAAAGCGAGTTGGGACCTACGCATTAACCATGCTGTGCATCTACTTAACAATCGATGGGGAACATTTGGTAGTCCCAGAACCCAGGCCTTTTGCCCTATCAATACAGGCATCGTTAAGGATAATCCTGACATTGATCCTGCACGTGGTAAACCAGGACAGCCTGTGATGGTAAAACTACCACAAATTGGAGTAGTCCCGTTAACATTGTCTAAACCCCGAGGACCCCCTTGCATGGGAAGCACTTGATGCCACAGAAAAAACCCATCGAATCAGTTCTCGGTGGATAATTCCTGATTATTAACCACTTATTCCGAGGCACCCTGCCTCGAGGAAAACCTAAATGTGTTCTCTTACAGGATACCATGTGGAGACTTGTGTTCCTACTCCAGACGGCCCTGGTGACAACATTGATCTCAAACCCATGGGGCAGCAATGTCAATATTTGGGAAAAGTTAGCTAGAGAAATACTAAATACCACTCACTTTTGTCTAGAAGGAGGAACTTCGGCGGCCCAAATTTACACCACATGCAATATTGGGTTCCCTATACCCCTAGAGACAGTGCAAAACAAGGCAATACTAGCAAATTTCAAAGTAACTAATACGTTTAATCAGATGTCTCGATGGGGTTCCGCCACAACACAGTATAACAAAGCAATGATAGAAATTAAGGTGAAAGGAATGTTTCCTGCAGTTGAGTGTGCTATGATGGTAAATTGTACCAGCAAAACCCGACCGTGCCACAATTTTACGGAAGATGGGCCTGTGATAGGTAATAATTTGTTACATCAACTCGTGAAGTGATTTTACCATGAAACTAGGTGCTAAGTACCGGCTATCACCACAGTGATTGTACTGAGTCAGCAGAGTGATATTGTATTGTGAAATGTATGCGCGTGACCTGAAGGGCACCACGTACAACGCAGAGGAAGACGCCAGCTTTCATCCCGACCCCCCCCAGCAACAGCCGGCGCAACCACAGAAGTTACAGGCATATAAGGGGACTGTGAGCGGGGGATCGCGCGCGCCGTTGGTGGAGCAGGAGACTCCCCGGCCGCCCAGCGCTGTTTTGCTTACTTGTGACTTGCTCAATTATTCTATTAAATTGGAATTTATGCAACCCGGCCCGAGTGGTTGTCAATTTGTCGCGTTTACCCATAACAATTTGGTGCCGTGACTCGGATGCAGGCTTCCCTGGTTTCGGGACTCTGACTCAGGGGAGGCGCCCCATCCCGTCTTTGGATGGCCCCTGAGTGGGTAGTTCCCCTACCAGAACCTGTATTTCCGAACCCTAAATCAGGACAAGTAAGCAAAAGAACTGCAGTATCCCGTAAACTTTGTGCACGAAGATCCGAACGAAGACTCAGGATTGAGTAAAGTATTGGTAAGTGGTTCCGTTCGGTTGGGGTGGGATCCCCGGAGCACGTCTAAGTGAGACGTCCCCAAGGGACGAAGCGAGAGCGGACCCTACAGTAGTGCGGTTCCCATTGTCCGCGAGGGCGTGGGCCACGACCTAGGGGAGCGATTGAGCGTGTGTGTGTGTGCTCCGGAAGATGGGACAGAAAAAGAGCAAGTCTTCTGATCCCATAGAGGGCTTTACAGTCGATAGCCCTTTAGGATTAATGATTAAGTATTGGAACGATTGGCCCTCCCGAAAAGGCAAAAGTCGAGAGAAAATGGTACATTACTGCATGCAAGTATGGGGTGGGAAGCAGATTAGAAGAGACCCCCTTTATTGGCCAATATACGGGTCTTTTGAAAATTGGATATGTCAGGCCCCAAATATATATGTGAATTCAAAGGAGCCCTTTAGTTTAGAAGAAAGTGAGTATGCTAGTTTATGAATAAGACCAGATACTCGAACCATGATATTTACCCTGAAAGAGAAGGGTTCGAGGAAGAAAAGCAAAATATTGGAGGAACTTCCCGTTTCTCCTCCCCCCTATATTCCCTCAGCTCCAGCTCAAAACCCAATACCAGCCCCTCCTCATAGCCCCCCCCAACAACCCCGGACTGGGATCTAGACCCTCCTAGTTCCCCAGAAGAAACCCGAAGGGTCACGAGGAGTCAAACAAGGGGAGGTGGGCGACCTGATCAGCTGTACCCCTTGCGAGAACTCCCCATGGGAGGACCGCAACCAGGGATGGGTTTTGTGTCCGTGCCCCTGAGTTCAGGGGATGTACGGGATTTTAAGAAGGAAATGGGGAATTTATTAGAAGACCCTTTAGGGGTGGCTGAAAAACTAGATCAGTTTTTGGGTCCTAGCCTTTATACATGGGAGGAATTACAATCCATCTTAAGCATATTATTTACAGTGGAAGAAAGGGAAATGATCCGTAGGGCTGGGATGCGGATTTGGGATCAACAGCACCAACAAGGTCCCACAGCAGATATCAAATGGCCCACCCAACGGCCGGACGGGGACAATCAGAATGCTGAGCATCGGACACATATGTCCGATCTAGGAACCATAATAGTTCAGAGAATCAGGGAATCTGTTCCCAGGGGGCAAAATATTAATAAGGCCTTCATGGAACAACAAAAAAGGGATGAGACACCAACAGAATGGCTTGAGAGACTTAGGAAAAACCTGCAACTTTATTCCAGGGTAGACCCCAGTACCCCTGTGGGACAGGCTCTATTGAAAACACAGTTTGTAGCAAAGGCCTTTCCAGATATCAGAAGGAAGTTAGAGAAGTTAGATGATTGGCAAGATAGAGGACTGGATGAATTGCTGAGGGAAGCTCAGAAAGTGCATGTGCGAAGGGAAGAGGAAACTCATCGGCGGCAGGCAAAGATTCTGGTGGCAGCAGTCTGAGAAGGACAGAGAGGGATCCAGGCGCAACCTCCTAGGTCGTATAACAGACCTAAAAGAAAGCCACCTCACCAAGAAGGACAACCCAGAGAAGTCGTGATGAGGGACTTGAGGCAGGTTGAGTGTTTTTATTGCCAGAAGAAAGGGCATCTGAAGAGGAATTGCAGGAAGCGAATGCAGTATGAGCAAATGTTCCAAGAAGATTAGGGGGGTCAGGGGCTCTATCTGCTGGGGACTCATAAAGGAACCGAGCCCTTGATAAAATTGAAATTGGGTCCCCAGCGACAAGAAGTAGAATTCCTTGTGGATTCTGGGGCAGAAAGATCTACTGTCCAAACGGTACCCTGGGGGTGTAAACCATCCCCAGAGAAACTACAAGTGATAGGAGCTAAAGGAGAACCCTTTAAGGTCCCAGTAATTAAAAATGTGAAAATAGAATCAGACTCTCGATTAAGTGTGGGACCCTTTTTATTAGTTCCCGAAGCTGAATATAATTTACTGGGCCGAGATATGATGGTTAGTTAATAGAATCAGGGCCCCTAGACAAAACTTGGTCGGCCCAGGCTTGTGAATTGTATGCGGTTTTTAGAGCCTTAGAAATTTTAAAAGGCAAAACAGGGACTATATACACCGACTCTAAATACGCTTATGGAGTAGTACATACATTTGGGAAAATATGGGAAGAAAGAGGACTGATTAATTCGCAAGGGAAGAATTTAGTGCACGAAAAATTAATTAGAAAAACTTTAGAAGCTCTGAGGGGACCTCGGAGAATCGCGGTAGTACACGTTAGGGGCCATCAAAAGGGCACATCTTACCACATAAGGGGAAATAATCTAGCAGATGAAGAGGCAAGAAAGGCAGCTTTACACCTATTGTCTGAAGGAAAAGAGGGCCAAGATAAGCTAGATACCAGGATGAGTTTTACTAAACAGGAAACAGATAAATTACGACAGATAGGAGCCCTAGAAAAAGAAGGTAAATGGGTGTTGCCCAATGATAGAGAAATTGTATCCAAAGGTGTGGCTTGGAGAATCATGAAAGAATTCCACCGACAGACTCATTGGGGAGTGCAAGCATTAGTAGACCAGTTTGGAACCAAGTATACGTGCATTGGAATATATGACATAGCAAAAAGACTAGTGGGAGAATGTTTGACCTGTCAGAAGGTTAACAAGCAACACCTCAGAGAAAAAGTCCCAGGGGGACGATCAATAGCCAAGAGGCCATTTGAGAAAATACAGGTTGACTTTACAGAACTCCCGAAAGTGGGCAGGTATAAATACCTATTAGTTATAGTAGATCATTTAACTTACTTTATAGAAGCCTTTCCCGTAGCCCGAGCTACTGCGAAATCGGTAGCCAAGATATTGCTAGAAAACATCATACCCCGGTATGGGAATGTATCGGTCATAGACTCAGACAGGGGGCCACATCCAAAGTCATTAAAGAAACATTAGATCCTTTAGGGATCAAGTGGGAGCATCACACTCCTTGGCATCCTCAAAGTTCGGGAAAGGTAGAAAGGATGAATGGGGAAATAAAAAAAACAGTTAACGAAGCTAATGATGGAAACCCAGATGAATTGGATCAAGTGTTTACCCTTAGCCTTGTTGAATATACGAACTCAGCCCAGAACTGACACAGGAGTCTCCCCTTTTGAAATGTTATATGGGATGCCATATGATTTAGAAATACCAAAAGAACATCCTAAAGTAGAAGAGGGATTATTACAGAAATATATTACAGAGCTTATGAAGAGAAGACAAGAATTGATAAAGAAAGGACTAATAGTACAGAGACCTCCACTAGATGTAGCCATTCACCGAGTTAACCCTGGAGACAAGGTTTTAATTAAAACCTGGAAAGACTCATCCTTGACTCCCCGCTGGGAGGGACCTTTCCTTGTCTTGCTTACCACAGACACTGCTATTCGCACTGCAGAGCGAGGATGGACACATGCCAGCAGAATTAAAGGGCCGATCTCAGAATCATCGTGGGAAGCCTTTGGAAACCCGGACAATTTAAAAGTAACCTTTAAGAAGAAACCTAGAAACCTCGATAAGTAAGACCACATTTTGTAAAACCTCACATTGTATTTGTTATCCCTTTGTGTGTTATAAATATAGGATTTGTAAAGAGAAGTAGTGGACTCATTGGTAGCACGGGTACCTCCCTAGCGGCAGTTGTCGCCTTTGTTATGGCAAATTGACCCATTTGACATTAAAAAGGGATCTCAAGAAAAGATCGGTGGAATGGTGGGAAGCTTTTGCTAAAGGGGTACAACCAGAGAAAGGTTGTACCTACGCCAACCACCCCGATCACATAAGGCCAAAATTGAAAACACCAATTGTAGGTGGACCGTGCCGTATGTTGAGTGTCACTCTGGAGAACTGGGAAGCGTTTAAAAATCCAAAAAGCTCATACAGGAGGTTCCCCTGAAGAATACGGCTGCTGTCGAGAAGACGGTACACCCTGCTGCTCTGAGCAAAAGAGTAGGCAGAGGAGACAGAGACGTATAGAAACTGTGGGGATCGAGGCCGACAAGCCACCTCCTAAGCAGGGATACCCAAAATTGTAAGGCCCAGACTCTTTAAAGTCCCAGAGACACTTGGCATCACGGATCGCCCCTCCAAGGCATTAAGGGTTCGTAAAATATCCGTTAGCCCAGCCACGGGTCCACTACTCCTCTGGAAGATGATTGTGCTAGGCTTATTAGGAAGACGAATCAAAGGGGGAACATAATATACACCAACCCCTTAAGTGGTCATTAATAAGGTGGGAGGATCAAACAGTGATCCAAGTACGAAGTGTACCCGGGAGTCCTACATTCACAGCTACTTTATGTGAGTTGGTGCCTATTGAACCATGTCTAGATCATATGGGGTTTTACTTTTGTCCTAGTTCTAATCCTGGGCAAGGATACTGTAAACTCTTATTATTGTGCTTATTGGGGATGTGAAACTATAGCCTCTGATTGGACTCCAGGAGCAGGATCAGATAAGTTTTTATCAGTAAAATGGGGGCCTTCTGGGTGTATCCCCCCTAAAGAGGATTTCCAGCTGGGGTATCGGGGAAGTCCCCACTATACCCCCCTGGGAACTTGTAAATATTTAATGATAAATATCACCCGTCCGGAAGATCCGGGATGGTTCTTGGGAAAGACCTGGGGAGTCTGGTACTGGGAGACCGGGACCGATAGAGGTGGATTAATTTTCATAAAGAAAGAAAGTGTGCGACCTACTCCTCAAGCAATAGGGCCGACTTTAGTTGTTAAGGGAGTAGAATCAGGAATCCAACCAACGGGTGCGATCATGAATTCGACAAGTATTCCTATGAATCACCCCACCTCGAAAGATACTGTTGTAATCTCAGAAAGTAAAGCCACAGAGAGGATAGACAATCCTCTGTGGAAGGTTGTGCAAGCAACCTACAAAGTATTAAATGCTACAACCCCTAGTATAACTACCCATTGCTGATTATGCTACGACATAAGACCCCCTTTTTATGAAGCAATAGGAGTAAATATAACATATACCTTAAGCAATGATCCAGCTTCACAGTGTCAATGGGAAGATAAGAAGAAGGGATTGACTATGGAGCAAGTTACAGGAATAGGAATGTGTATTGGCAAAGTGCCAGAATCAAAGAAAAAGCTGTGTGGATCTATATCATTGCAAAACCACATCCCTAAAGATGGATGGGCTATTCCCACCAAAGGAACTAGATGGATATGCTCAAAAACCGGCCTGACTCCTTGTGTCTCCTTAAGGGTGCTTAATGAGTCCCGAGAATATTGTATACAAGTAGAAGTAGTCCCCAGGATCTTGTACCATCCGGAAAAAGTGATGTACGATCATTGGGACACCCCTCATCCGGTCCGAGTAAAGAGGGAACCAATCACTGCGATTACTATAGCCACCTTACTGGGCCTCGGGGCAGTGGGAGCGGGAACCGGAATTTCCTCCTTAGTGATACAACAGCAGAGCCTTAGCACCCTACGGGCAGCTGTGGACGAGGACTTAGAACGAATAGAAAAATCCATCACCGCCTTAGAAAAGTCGTTAACATCACTATCAGAAGTGGTGTTACAGAACAGAAGAGGGATGGACCTTTTATTTTTACAACAGGGAGGATTGTGTGCAGCCCTAGGAGAAGAATGTTGCTTTTATGCAGATCATACAGGAGTTGTCAGGGATACTATGGCGAAACTGAGAGAAGGCCTTGAAAGACGTAAAAAGGAAAGAGAAGCCCAGCAAGGGTGGTATGAATCATGGTTCAGTCATTCTCCCTGGCTAACAACCCTATTGTCTACAATCGCGGGTCCATTGGCTTTATTAGTACTTGTGTTGACCTTCGGACCGTGTATAGTAAATAGAATAATTAACTTAGCTAAAAGCAGACTCGAAGCTGCCCACCTACTGTTGATAAGAAGTCAATATGAACAACTGAATGAAGATGAGAGTAAGCATAACCCTATGCTCCTCCTGGCACAGGAGGCTGTTGTTCGATTTGATGAACAAATTAAAAAGGACCAAAACAAAAAGGGGGGATTATAATAGGTAATAATTTGTTACATCAACTCGTGAAGTGATTTTACCATGAAACTAGGTGCTAAGTACCGGCTATCACCACAGTGATTGTACTGAGTCAGCAGAGTGATATTGTATTGTGAAATGTATGCGCGTGACCTGAAAGGCACCACGTACAACGCAGAGGAAGACGCCAGCTTTCATCCCGACCCCCCCCAGCAACAGCCGGCGCAACCACAGAAGTTACAGGCATATAAGGGGACTGTGAGCGGGGGATCGCGCGCGCCGTTGGTGGAGCAGGAGACTCCCCGGCCGCCCAGCGCTGTTTTGCTTACTTGTGACTTGCTCAATTATTCTATTAAATTGGAATTTATGCAACCCGGCCCGAGTGGTTGTCAATTTGTCGCGTTTACCCATAACAGGCCTCCTCTTAAATGTAATCAAACAACCAATGTAACCTTTAACTATGCACATATTGTGCTCCCTACAGGAATGTTTTGGCTATGCGGGGTAAAAGCTTACTCCTACATTCCAGCCAATGCTACTGGTGGCCCCTGTACCATAGGTCGCTTGAGCATCTATATGCCAAGCAAACAAGAGATAAAAGAAATAGCTGGGAATCAAACACGAAAGAGGAGGGAGGCCTCATCCCTCAACCCTGAATGTAATTCAGAAGTAATCTTACTCTCAGCATCACAAATCTCAGCTGCAGCATTCCTTACACCTGGGGTGGGAGTTGCTATGAACTATCAAGCTATAAAAAAGATTGCATGTTCTTTAGCTAAAACTATCAACACCACTTCTGCTGCCTTATCAGCAATGCTTAGAGATGTGCAAGCCTTGCGTGCCGGTGTATTAGAAAACAGAGCGGCAGTTGACTATCTTCTTTTACGACACAACCATGGATGCGAAGAATTCAAAGGCATGTGCTGCTTCAACCTGAGTGACCATTCGACCCTGATTGAAGGGGAGATCACAAACCTTAAACACCTAGCTTTGGACATTAAACAGCATAATGATAACGGGTTTAATTGGCTGCAAAAATTGTTCCAAAATTTCGGACTGTCTGTATCAGCTTGGCTCGCGTCGGGCTTACAAACTGTCATAATAATTGTACTCATGATAATCATTATATGTATTGCTTTTGTCTGCTTGAAAGCTTTAATATTACGCACAATCTTTGCTAAGGTAAATGCTTTAAACACAGGCTACTTGCCTTTGCAACAAGATCAAACCCATGATTGTCCTTGAGGGGCAAAAAAGGGGGGGGTGTACGGCTGTGACTCTGGTCACGGGGTGGACTGACGGGCGAGTGAAGAGTTAACAGGACTGAAGTTTGTCAATTGATACGCAGAAGAACTGATAGCACAAGAGCTGCTGAACAGAGGACTTAACAGGACTAAAGTCGTCTACCAACCGATATGCGCAAGGATTGATATGCGCAAGGCTGCGGAATGGCAGCATTAACAAGACTGAAGAGGTCTGCCACCTGGAATCTGCACGGACCCCCAGGGAGGGAAGAAGCAATACGGAGGTGTTGTGGTCTTGCCTCGCTAGCAGGGTCCTCCCAAGCAGACAAACAGACAGTCCTGTGATTGTGAAACTCGCAAAAGTCAGCAAAAGCAGTGTTTGCCCAGAGCCCCAGCCGTATAAAAAGAGACTTGGGAGCCAGGAGAGTTTGAGCAGGGACGGGAACGTGACCTGACCATCCTCTCCGGCTGGACCGTGAGTATCCCCCCCCTCCCCTTTTCCTGGGACGCTGGGTTAAGGTAACTCCTCGAGGTTGAGAGCCCTCTCACTAGGAGAGTGAACAAGAAAGCTTTCAAGTAGGGATAAGCAGTCCTTCCAATTAATAACGCAGTAATCGACGGTTTCAGGTTATCCTTTCTAAATTAGTAACTGATGGTTTTGTGTTATCCTTTCTAAATTAGTAATCGCATTGTTTTAATGGATGTTACTAATCCAAGAACTTGTGTGAGGAAATAAACATCTTTTTTATTATTATTATATTACTGTCTCAGTCGTTGCTATCGAACCTTCATAGCATGACAGCGTGACAATTACTTTTTAGAAACAGAGCTGTACACTAAAGTCTGGGTTGCAAGCTAGTACTTGTGAAAGTTCAGAAGAAATTGGTTCCAGGTCCTGTTTTTGTGGTAAGGTTGATCCAACCCATAGATCTCCACACAGGGAAAGCCTATGCAGTTTTTGCAGGCAGACGTGAATTTGCCATGCCCGTGCTCCAAGGCAATCAAGAAGCTGTATAGCTACAGCAAGTGTGGCATTTAGCTCGTATCTGCCTAAAAACACTATGTATATAATCACAGAGTTCAAGGGCAGTCAGTTGGCTTAGGGAATCAACAGTGCCTTCACTTCATTTTCTGAAGGGCCTCAGAACACAAAACATATGGGGTCAAGCATTACAGAAGTGTTGGCTAAGAAAGTACTGAAGTAACTGGAAAAAATTGTGATGAGAATGCAGAAATTACATAGCCTGGAAATTCTGCAATTCTGTAAAGAATAAGCTTGCCTTAAGACAAAAAAATAAACACATACTAAGAACCCAGGAAAGTACAACAGAAAACTGAGATGCAGTTGCTCAGCATAATCATTGTTTTCTCTGATTATTTGTGGTTTTAATAGCAAAGTAGCATGATGACATCCAACTGCACAAGAATGGCTGTGGTAAAAAAATGAGTTTGTTACAGAAAAGATAAGTAATAAAAATATTTTAAACAAGAAAAAAATATTTTAGAAATGGAACTGTTACAGTGCAGCACAAGTTATGAGGTGTCAATCAAGCAATCTTAACAGATGGGATTGATCTGCAAACTAGGTTGCTAAATGCTGTATATTAACACCTATGTAAAATGATAAGGAATTCTTTTAAAAACAAAAGCATGCCAGACTAAATTTGTATATAGATAGTATAGCCAAAGTATATACAAATAGACATCAGTATATAGCTAAAGTTTATATAAACCAGATTGTTACTAGAATAGTAGGGTGGGAAGAATATAGCAGGGAGTTTTAAAAAGTCTCACAGCTCTGGCAGAGGAATCATTTTAGAAAAAGAGGAGCAATATATTAAACACTGCACTCTCTTCATGCACCTAACCCATAGGAAAGTCCACTAAATTTTCTTTCTCATTGGCTGTAAGGCTCTGCTGCTTTCACAGCCCCTCTAAACTGGCCATCTCAACTGTAGACCCTTGTAGATCTCATGCTTCTCCGTCATGTGAAGGTTTCACATCTCTGCTGACACCTCCTAAGCCCTGCCCCCAGGTTTTACCCTCCTGTTCCTCTTCTTCCCTTTTTTCTTACACAAATTCTGCTCATCATTCTTTTTTCAATATCCTGCCTTTTATCCTTATTTTGATGAGAAAAAAAAATCTGCATTCAAGAAAAGGAGCAGGCTTTGGATAATACCTTCAGGAGACATTACTAAGGCCACTCAGCTTTTCATTGCCTCTCTTCGTCAGTTCCAGAACGTGGTGCTCTTGTTACTCAAGGAAGTTTTTTGTCAGTTTTACTGTTGCTTTGAAACCGTTGAGCAAAACCACATTTCTCTGGACTTGGTCTACTAATACCGTAAAGAATACAGCTCCTGTATAGCTTCACCTATCTTCATAGGTGAATATGCAACAACACCATTTTCAATAAAAAGCTTCAGACTATCTGTAATTCCTGTAAAGTGTGAAACTCAGTTGAATGTGCTTATTCCTGACAGAATTTTATAAACACAATAGTAAGTAATGTGTACCTGTTTACTGTCAAGAGGGACAAAATTAAGTTTATTAAATCTTTTGAGACACCAGCAGAAGCCTCACAAAAGACTGAAATGTTACTATAAAAATATGTCACTGACAACATCAGCGGTAAGAAACAGGTGTGTGGAGGAAGATCAAGTCACTCTAGCTGAGACTGTAAACATTTTCCATGAAATACATCACCATTCCTACCTCTTGGTAAACTGTGGATTTAAATTGCTCATAAAATGCTTCCTGATTTAAATATAGCACAGAAATTTCCTGTGGGAAAACTGAGTGCAAACCAATTTGCTGTAATCTGTTACCATCACAGATGGGTAGAAACTCAGCTAGAATAGCATGGAGCTTTCAGTGGCTTTTCAGCTGATGCATCTAAGAAGCTGTTCCTACCTTGAGAGGACTAAATCAAAGAAAGGTTTCAAGGTTTCTTAAGGAATGGTGAAATGTCAGATGGAATTTCATGAAGCTTGACTTACTCTACAGGAGTGCCACTTAAAAGCAGCAGCCAGTTTAAGCACCTATGCAGAAGACAATGCAACAGTTAATTATAGAAAGTCTTATCCTGACTTTCAAACTGAATCAAGTATCTTACCTTTTTCCTATAAATACCCCAACTATCTTCACAACAAATGCATTGTGAAAACCTAGACATAGATTTTTTCCATTTAAGGCTGACAATAAGTCCTCTTATTTTACTAATAAAATGCTGAATTGACAGAATGCTTTGGGTCTATCAACTTAAAGTGGCAAAATATTCTGAGGCACATCACCACTAGCTGTATGTTTCTCTATCCAATAATTTGCTGTCTTGATGAAAAGTGGCCTGCCATTTTCCTCAGAACATGTATTTAAAGTCATGATTAGCATACTCGGAAGTTTATAAAGACAGTTTAATTCCATTCACAAGTGAGGTGCCAGTTATCTAATGAAATGAACTGATTTTGAAAAAAAGTTCTTACAAACACGGTGTTCAGTTTGATGGGGTAGGTGAAGGTCAAACATAAAAAATGCAGTGAAGAACCTGCAGCTCTGTAGTTATCTAAATAAACTGATGTGTTTAAAGCAAGGCCTGATTTCAACATGTCGTTTGACTGCCTGACCTCTACTATAGGAACAGGATGATGGCTTTTTGAGAAGTGTGGTATAGATTAACCCCTGCATTTGTACAGGGTAACGCAGTTTGTGATACCTACTCCTGTTAGCATAGATCCATTTAAAGTAGGAAACTGATAGTGCAAAATGTGTGGTCAAATGAAAAAAATAATTGAGAAACAGATACTGAGAACGAAAAATGTCAGCAAAAGCTTGTGTCTTTTTGTTGTTTTTCACCTCTTGCTCGGAGTTTTGTGACTATCTGAATGAGAATAGTTTCTACAGGTAGCCATATCAAAGAAGAATATACGTTTAGCTCAAGTGCTACAAATATTATGCTAGCATCAACCTTTTAATACTTCAGTTTGTAATTTTTGAAGGAGACCGCTGCCTCATTAAATATGACAATTTAAAAATTTTTCTGCTAAATAGTTGATAAAACCAAAAGACATTTCACTTCTCCCTATCTCTCCTACCCACTAAATTAAATACCTAGGATCACTCTTTCCTAGATTAGTGCCTGCAGCATTGACACTGTTTGTTAAATGGCCTAATCATTTTCCCTAGTCATGATGAAACAGCTATGAAAATTGCAAAGTGGAATCAGAAAGTCAGGGGAGATCAGAGAAAGAGGCTGTTCAAAGTGCAAACTGCTAAAACTGTGTTTACAGTAGGAATTAGTCAAGCAAAGCACTCATAGCAATAAACATTCCTCAACTAGTTATAAGAGGCAATGTTTCCATGGTTCATAAACCCAGGTGCAAATCCAAATTTCAAATCCAAACTTGGTGCTCATATTCAAACCTTCATAGTATGCAAATTGCAAATGTTACTAGGGTATTCCCTCCGTTAAATATTAAAATTGCTATACTGATGTGGGTAGTATAGGTTTGCATATGGTTTCTTCACTCTGTCTGGACAATGGATTTTCTAGATTTAAAAGTGATGCTTATAAAACTGAATGGTAGAAAACAAATGCCTAAAATCCAGGTCCTCATGGGTTTATCTAAAATTCAGAGACATGGATCTGTAGAGATAACCACTTCCTGCATTTTACACAATTGAAAGAAATATTTTTAATGAAACTAGAGTGGCTGGCAGCCCCAGCTCAGCAAATGTCACCACTTAGAAGAAAGCACATGCCAAACACATGCAAGTGGAAAGGCTTCTGCTGGCTAATGCTTAGTAAAGGTTTGTGTCAAGAGAGGAGGGGAAGAAAATAGCAGTGAAAAGGAGGCAGAAGGAAAAAAACAGACACTGCCTTACTAAGGACACTTAGTTCTGAAAAAAAGCCTTCAGAGGGCTTTTTTAGACCTATCTGGTTAGCTGGGGGAACAAGGAGCAAAAATACTTGACTCCTACGCTGTTTGGGGATTCAGGAATTGGTACACTCTTTAAAAAAGTACATGGTTGCATTTTAAATTTTTAAACTCAACAACCACATTTTATCCTTAATTCTTTGTTTACCTGAAGACGCTACAGTTTTGTCTAACTCCCCATGTCAAAAGGGTTAACAGTTCCTAGTTATCCTTGATGGATAAAATTAGATATTCCCTCAATACTCCTATGCTCAAACTTCTGATGCTTTCAAATGTCTCCAATTTTAGATAGACAAATAGTATCAAGGAAGCTGAACAGTGCAGTGAGCTACTTTGTTCATTTATGTTCAGCATTGAAAAATTCAGAGAAATGTGTTATATATCTCAGAAGGAAAAATGTTTCAAAATGTCCAAACACACACTCTTAATTTTAATCCATAGAAGTCATCAGCAGTTTCTAGCTTAGGTTTTACTTTTAAATGGATGTGCAGAGTGAGCTCAGAACAGGCTGGCAAACTGATATTATTATTCAATTATATGATTATTAATGATTAGCCTTTGTAATGTGCCTCTATTTAAAAGTATACCTGACCCCTTGGTATATTCAGTTATGGGACTGATTGGCATTAGGTTTACACATATATCTACTCTAGGTAGCATCATCTTACACATTTATTTAGTGACCGTAATGAAAGCGCACACCAGAAAAATAAAAAAAAAATACAAACAATAAGTGAGTCAGTAGTATTTTTAGCTCAGCTGATGTGTCTGGAGTCATTCTCATGTAATCAAGAATAGAGCTACAGTGGCAGCTCACCACAAGTCAGAAAGAGTAAAAGCATTAAGATTTCACCAGTGTTCTTGGCTGCAAAAAAACCTCTCATTGATACATGGTCCCCTCTGGCACTCATGGGCAGACTTATTGAGGCCAAGGAGGCATATATATGACCTCTCTCATGACTTTTGCCTTAGACTTGGCCAGAGGAAGTTAAGGACATGGGATAAAAATAAACACATTGTGGAGCATACTTAATAAACAATGGTCTTCCTCTCTCCTCACCCTGATTCAGAAACCCCAAAAAAGAAAAAGAAATTATTCATTTCAAAGTATGAATAGACTTAAATGCAAGGATAACTAAACTCAATACACATACACATTTTCATGTTTAAAGTAACTATTTCTTAAGGATAGTGCAGTCTAAAACCAGCAAATTATTGTAACTGAGCAAGAAGCAATCAACAGCTAGGTAAGTCTAAAGTTTTAATATTACCCTTTAAAGGGGCTAGAAAAATGTTATCTAGGAAGCGCATAAAAGTCTTAATGTTTATTTCTGTCCACATCTCAGTTCAATGGTACTTCTGAAAAACAAGATACTAAGACAAACAGCTGGCTGGGGTTTCTCCTGGTGTTGGACCTCTGCTTGGCACAGGAAACAGGATGGGGAGGCCGAGTCTGTTACAGTTTCCCGATACTCAGGTCTAGTGGGCTAGAGGGCCCCAGCCTAACAATACTAGGCAGCATTTGTTTTCATTTAAAACATCTCACTCCAGTAGAGGACTGGCATAACGGAGCCATCCTTTCCCATCTCACGCAGGACAGAGGCAAAAAGGAGCAGGTTGCAAAGGGCTCTGAGCAAGCACATGGGTAATAGTGACAAAACATTCTTCTTGTGCACCGTTTTTAAAAAACAGCTTCAGCCCCAAATCTTGATCAGCTCTAATATGTTTTCTTCTAAGTCGTGTTACAAACAAACATGTGCTTTCTTCTAATTTAAAGCACACAGATTAGGTGCTCTGGTCAAAAAACTACCACTAACAACCTCATCCCAAGTGAGGAGTTGTGCCACCTCCACCAGGAAAGAAAGGCTTTCTGCTGCGTAAGAGTGGAACCCCCCCAGAGAACAGATCTTCCCCAGTCACCTCCATACTGACACCAGCAGATGAGACCAGACACTGAAACTGGTCTCTAGCCCCCACCTCTAAAAAAGTTGGCACGTGTTGGCTGATCAAGATGATGGAAAAAGTGAATTCAATAACAACAGCAATTCATAGCACAGAGAGAAAACAAAGCTTCCAATAATTTTAAAGTTTTCTAAAACTAATGTTGTATTCTTTCATATGCTTCTCCTCTTATTTTTATTTCTGGGTATTTGGTATATCTAAGTGTGTTTATGAACAGCTTTTTCTGCCTGCCCTGACTCCAAAGCTTGACAAAAACTAATAAAAACATACTTTAAAACACAGTAAGGTCACTATTAAAACAACTTAAAATCCAAACCAGAAGAGAGCTAAAGGTATACAGGACACAAGGAAGAAAATACAACAATGGAAAAAAGTAATAAGCATGTTCTTCATCACATTGCTGCATCTTACATGGAGCAGGTAGCCAATATTCAGGGCCATTTGTCCGAAAACAAGCAAATTTTTAGACGCCAATAGTAATGTTATTGACAAATAATGTACACAAAGTCCTGCTTCCCCAAACACAATGAAGAAAGCAACCGGAGTTCATGAGGTACATTGCTGGAGCACGTCTTCCAGTTCTGTTTCATCCCAATGGAACACAACTCACACACTTTGAGACTGCTCTGCAATGGGAAGCAGTAAGGGTACACAAACAGGAGATTCACTTAAAAAAATGCATGTACTTTAGATCTGAACTAAAACACTAACACAGATACACCCAGAAGGAACTGAGATGGCACATACTTACTATTCTAGCTGTTTAAGTTAACCCAGTCTAAGGCCATAACTTCTTTAACTGGCACAGGTTCACCCACAAGATGCCTTTCCAAACCCTGTATCTTTCCTTCTTTCAGGTTTAACTCAAAACCTCTTCCATGCACTTTGGTAACCCTAATCTGCAAACCAGTATCTTAGTTCACCTGCATGTTCAATCAACAAACACCTTCATGCCCAACTGAAACAGGATTTTCCACTTTTTGCAGCTGAACTGGCATGCCCATCAGCTTGGAAGTCTAAACACATCCATCAATCAGAGATTCCTTTAATAATAGGCACCATAAATTTCAACAGAATAAATATATTTATGGAGAAAAATTAGTTCAAAACAGCAGGGTTTGCAACAGAAACCCAAACCAAATCAAACTCAGGAAAAAATTAGACACCTGCTATGCTCGGAAAAATAACTTTCTAAGATTAACCCCTAGTCAATGGCAGGCTTTCTGGCTGGCCAGCCAAAGCAGCTTCTGGTGCTTTGGTCAGTCCTCTTTTCTTTTGCCCTCTGTTTTTCCTTCCCTCTGCCAGGGAAAATACTGAAGAGATTTCACATTTCCTACTCTACCTTTAAGCTTAATCCCTAATGTTTAATTTGCTGACTTTTTAGAGGTAATTTAATGTGAATTAACTACTTCCCATTTTTTAATTCTGATTATGTTATTTTCAATAGAAAAAAAATCTTGTGTATATGTTATTGAATAAATCATCCATTTTATTAGCTGTTATAGCTAAGGCTATATATTTTAGTAATTAGTTCAGTGTTGATCAACACATTAAAAGATGATCCCTTAAGTGGGATTTAAGCAAAACATATTTTTGTTCAAATAATGCAAATGTAATTCCTGAAGACTGATACTAGAAGCAAAGTATATGTTTGATAAATCACTTACATTGCAAAGATTAACTTTTTATAGATTTGTATCTATTTTAATGCAATGCTGAAGAATATATTTAAACCAAAAAAGGTCGATATCTTTTTAGATGCATGAACAGCAGAACGCTAAGTACACAAACCATTCCAAATAACTAGTTTTAAAGATACAGAATATCATGTCCCACATTAACTTGCATATTCTTTTTACTGTACTCTTGAAATAGCATTAAGTAGGTACCTACTGATCTAGAGCTATCATTTAAATTTTGCTGTATTACACTTTTATCCAGCCTTTTTTTGGTTTTCTTTAGAGTGCAGATTATATTCTCTATGCTATTATTTTTTCAAGTTGAGGGCAATTTCTTAATCATGTTCATATTTAGGAATATTTTTTTCCCCACAGGCAATGAATAATAAATTGTGTGTGCTGTGGAATCAATCTTTTAATAAATATGTATTCTAAAAATGTAATACAACAATATTGATAGCTTATTAAATGATGTTGTTATGTTCCACTGGTCTTTTTCATAAAAATCCAACATATCTTATAAACAAAAGCAATTTCATAAACTTCTTTGTTTTTAAAAGGCAGTTCCAGTGACATGAAAAAAATAATAATGAAAAATATGGTTCACATTATTTGAAAACACAAACGAATACCATTTAAAGATTACAACAAACTCTATTTGTTTTTGTAGCACAAAGCAGAGTGAAGACTTATGTATAATTTCCTGCTCTTTCATAAAAGTAAATATACTTTAAGTCATGGTCTTCAACATATGAAAGCATAAATACAAAAAAGGGTTATGATTTATATCTATTTTATTCATTCAGGTGAAACTTAACTCTGTACAAATGCATAACAAGACAGCTGTACTTAAAAGTCCAGTAGTCTTTCTCTCTCTGCAATTGCTCCTGAAATTTTTTGTAACCCTGCTGTGAGGTAAATTAGTTGACACTGGAATACACTACAGCACAGTGATTGTTTTTGAGTGCAGGAAGCCCAACAAGATGCTGTAAGATTAATGACATTTGTTGGTTAGCCTTGGGTGGCCATGGACATAGAAAACTGCGTAAACTATTGTCCTGCCACAGCTATAGAAAGGTGCTTTCTAATTCTCCTCACATACAGGAGTTTAAAAAAAAGCAGTAGAATCCACACTACTTAAAGTACTAAAAGATGGTGAACTGTTTAGCCTACAATAGACATGCCAGGTGCTGGCAGGAATTACACTGAATGTCTATTTTCTGAATGTAATGTTCTGTTCAAAATATCCATGCTTTAAAAGAGATATTAATATAGATAAGATGAGCTTTTTTCTTAATGTTTTATGTCTACAAACAATTAAGTTCAAATGACTGCTTCCCTCCATCTTTCACAAAATTCCATTACAGAAGAAGGAATATAGAATAGAATTAAAAATAAAAAATAGAAAATAAAAATAATTGCACCATGTTCAGAGGACGTTAAAGCATTAGTATTCTGAGAACTTGGTACAAAATGGCATTCACATGTGAGATCCAGAAGCTCTAGAACAGAGCCTATATTGTGAAGGTTTAGTAAAACAATTTCTTAGCAATTTTGGAAGGGTGAAATAGAACTGTGGGAGGCTGCAGCTCTTCTTTAGAAGACTTCTTTAGAAGTCTAGCATATTTAAGCTGCTCTCATACTAAGGTACTTCCACCATTTCAGTGGAACAGAAAGACAAATTTAGATCAGTGGGATGATAGTTTAATGTTCCTTAGAAGCTATTCTCAGTTGTTCAAAATTATAGGAGAAACTGTGCTGCAAAGGATCAAAATTTTGAAGGCACATGAACAAAACTTGTAGCAAAACAGCAAAGGAGAACAAAGCACAGGAAACAAAGAAACAAAAGGTGATGGAGCCATCATTAAAAAAAGATAAATATCTGAAAATGAAAGAGCACAAAACACGAGGTTCTTTGACTGGAGAGATAACTGGAGTTGATTAATCAAAGATACAATGGTATAAACATTCATATTTTTTTTAGTAAAGTTCATCTCCCCAGAATAAAATATAATAGGGTAAACAGCTTGAGGAGTACATTATCTTCAGGCAACATTATTTGCAGATGTCCCATTCTCCTTCTTTCAGTCCTAAGAAGCAACTTTTTCCTCAAAAGGCCTCCTGGTATCAGAAATAACTCTGGTGCAAGTCCTACCTAGAGATAACCCTTTTGGCTACAGCCTAATTAGCCCTTCCACTCCTTCCAAGGGTAAATCTGCACCAGCACCTTCCACAGCTTTCAAGTAGGAATTAGCCATGCCAAATGTCATGCCAAAATCAAGTCAAGCTGGAAAATCTCAGTTTTAAGAATACAGATCCTTAACTTTTCTGTACTTTTGCCCAATGGAAATAAAGAAAATACTTTGATTTTTGTAAGGCACTGTGAACCACAGAGGAAAGTGTTAAATAATGTATACTATAAAATAATTTATTTCAGCACAGCTATTACATCCTTACTTAACAGGTCCCCCTATCTGAGTATCTGTAAACTTAATACAAAGTTTACATGTAAGAATAACATACTGCTCTTGTAAGGAAGCTATGCTATGAATCATAAAAAAGCTTCTTCTACAGAATATAGTTCCAGATTTATTAAGTGTCTCCTACAAGTGATTAGACATTGAGGCTTACAAATAAAATGGAAATAAGTGTCAAGGCCTCTTGCCTTGTACAGGAGAAAAGCAAGTGCTGAAAAATAATGAGAATAAAAGTGTTTAATTATTGCATAACATACATAGTCAGTATGTTCTTAAGAAAAACAGCAGAACACTGCACCTAGCTTAGAAACATTATTAGCTTGCAGGGAGATCAGTGCTGAGAAAGGCCTTTCTCATAGGGAAGGAGAAGCACAGGGAAGTCCCAACTGAGACCCCTGGAACTCCTAAATAGGGCTGCAGTGAAGAACACACAAAAGAAATTGCTTTGCCATCCTTTAAATACATACAACATGCACCTTTCCTTTGCCCAAGAAGCTTCACTGGCTAATGAAAGAGCAAAGCCTCTTGTCTGAGCTGAAGCTTGCTAGCAGATTCATGGCACGGAGTAGCAGCCTCATACCCCAGCCAGAGCAAACCTGACTATATACCGTAGTGCAGCAGCATTCAGAGTTGCAACACTAAGTGAATTTATAGCCTGACCCAAGGTCAGCATTAGGAGACCGCTGGAGGATCGTTCAGAGCACCATACTGTGAGTGCCCCTTCAGGAACACAAAAGGAAGAGCAGGGCATCTAAAACAGTATTCACATCACTAAAGAAACAAGAAAAGCCCACATATTTGCATTCAAAGCATTAGAGATTTAAAATACACCAGGCATAGCATTTGCATGTGTTGGATAAAATATCCTTTCCTCCATTCTCACGAGACTCAAGATTGATAAAAAGATGACTTAAGAAAAAATAATATATATAAACAAGTGCAATCTTTTTGGTGTCTATAAATAAGCACCATCCTTCTAGTATCTTTCCCCATGCCTGAAGGCAGTTATAAAAGGATCCAATTGTTACAAGTTAACTGTAGTTGGTTGAAAAGTACCATCTAGTGGTGATTTTATATTACAGAAATAAACTGAGTTCATTTTTGGCCTGTGAATGTCAAAGTGCACAATCCCCAAAACCGAATTTAGCATTATCATACCACCATATAAATCAGTGTCACTCAAAACAAAGAAATACATTATCCTCTGCTCTTGCCTTTGTTCACTTACCAGCTGGTGATTCACTGTAAAGGCATGATATTCCTGAAGAGAAATGAAATACCTATAACAGCTCATTGCTGAATTTACCTGATTTTCAGGGTTGGAATAGTAAAGACTTCTGGGAGAGACATTATAAGAATTGCCAACAGTGTTTTTGGCTCTGTTAGCAGAAGTACTAACACTGGTGGTCTCCATCAAATTAACTAAGGAATCAGCCTAGGAAAAAAGCAGCACCTTGACCTTGTTCATGTTGCCCAATAAATAGAGATCTGTTAATTGCAAATAAAAAGACAAGAGGGGTTATTGGAATTGTTGCTGTTGATTATCCAGATTTGCTATAATTCAGAATCCTCCCACCTCTCTCTAGAAGTCCATTCCACATAGACTCTGATGACAAACTATGCACTAAGCTGTTCAACACATGGTTTATCACAAATACGACTGCAGACCACATCAATAAGCCCCACACTCTCCTGAAAGCAGAAGGACCCAAAGAACAAAACTAAAAGAAGAATTAATGACCATTCATAGTGCTACCATGGCTTCTGAGTGTGTTAGGAAATAGGTTAGCAAAATGGTGGATGATAAACTAAAACCAGGTGTGTTTGTTGTACCCCTGTGTTACTCCAAGCCCATGAACCTTGCAAAAGGACAGAACATCAGGCCTTAGGAGTTGTATTCATCTTCACAGCCCAAGGATTCAGCTTGGATGCTCTCAGTTTCAGGTTGTTGTGTGGCCCTGGACTAACACAGGGTGAATGTTATTAAATAATCCTGTAGGAACATCCAGACACATATCAGCTTAGGGAAGGAATGAAAGTCCAGTCAAACAAAGCTAATTGCTATTATTAAAAAATATCATTGAAATTTGTACTTAAGCCCCTGATGTCAAGGTTAGAAATGGCACATAATGGATATTCAAGCAGATTCAAAAAGCAACAATTCTCACCTAAACAGTTGATTTAGTCTTGGCGAGTGATTCATGAGGAGTAGGAATAAGAACATATGCAACTCTCAAAATAGCTTGTCTTTGCCTATCCTTGTAATTTTCTTTTGCCATGCAGATAATGAACTGTCACATCAGCCTTTGTTTTCTTAGTGTAATTCCTTACATTCTTGGGCCTGCAGATGCAAGTATCATCTGACAATAATTCTTTTTCAAAACTCCCCCCAAAGGACTTGTGGTCTCTCCAATATTCATTTTGTTGCTCCAAATTCCACCCACGTATAGCTGTGAGTATGTAAATACTATGGCAAACATTTCCTTTCTGTGCATACACAATTTTTTCAGTGGTTTTTGACTTTGAAATAGCTTAATCACTAAGTTTAAAAATCTGTTTAGTTGCCATACTGTAAAAAAAGCTACATTATGGAACTGTGTGTTACACAGCCCTCCTGTTACAGATGATCTAAAAACATGTTTTTTTTCCTAAAGAAAAAGATCATTCATTTTTATATCTGCTCGTTCTTCTTCCCCTTAAATTATCCAACTAATTCTTCAAGTCATTCTAATAGTTTCTATTACGATTGAAGCATCAGAATTTATTCTATCAGCTTCAGCTTATCTTTATTCTACCATGTCATAGTTTCATTTAACTGGTTTAACTATTTATTCGCTGAAAACAGCTCTGCAGAAAATCTTGAATATTCCAAATTGGTTTATAAATTCAGTGCAAAGAAAGCTTGCCAGTGTTTTTAAATACAGTGAATATAACAGAATTTTGAGTTTAGTGCATTTTTACAGTAACGTGTTGAAACTATTTACTTCTGCTACATGCTGTGTAGATATTTTTGCAACTTAAAACATACACTTCCTCAAATGCTTCTTCTGGATGGGAGGCTGAGTTATATGGTATCAAATTGGACAGAATTATTTCTTCTTAATTTTACAAGTGAACTAATTCCAAACATTTATTGACAACTGTATTCTTGCTGTTTGCATGAGCTATAAATATGCTGCTTTAAATTTATATATATTCAACCCTTGTAACTGTTAAGAAACAAACAAGATGGTAAAAGCAGAGCATAAATTATTTCTTTAAAGTATTTGTGTCCTTTCAAGTAATTCAGAAGGACAAAGGAGAAGAATGAAAGCCAGAAATATGAAAGATAAAAATACCCCAAAATGAGATTCACATTATAAAGGTAAATAGATATGATTAATTTAATGATTATGATTAATTTCAATAGGACGATCACAAATAATCTAGCTTCCTTACCTTGTTATGGTATAAAGTAAATATGCATTTTCTAGACCAGTACTAAATTTTATATGCTACTTTATTCTGCTACAGATTTGTATTGGTAGTATGTAAACTAATACTGCACACTTCCAAACGATAAAGAATAAAGCGATAAACTTCACAATATCTATAAACAGAAGATTATGTATTTTGCTACAGCCATCATACTTAGGCAGTCCTGCATATTTCTCTCTTGCCTACTTTTTGCTGATACTGCACTGTGGCCCACATTTGGGAAAGATGTTCCTGCTTGGCATGCTCATATGGTTTGAACTCAGTGGATGTTCTGGGATTTAAAAGCCACTGAGCCCTCAAAATGTCAGTCAAGTCCACACAGGGTCCTGTTCAGAAAGGGCACGGAATGGCCTGGAGGTTTTTAATGACAATACTACCACAGATCACTGGTTCCCTCTCTGTTCCTGGCCCATCCACTACAACAAAGAACTCTTCCCAGAGAAGCCTGGATGAGGCTAGAGCTCCCTGACAGGAGGAGGCAGACAGCATTGTGAAGTGTTATGCTTAACCTCAGCCAGAGGATGAGAAAGCAAAAAGAAAGAAGGCAGGGAATACATCTCAGGACCACTTCTTGTTTTGCAGAGTGTAAGCCCCTACTACTTCCAAGCATACATGTGACTGCATTTAAGACATTGCTTTCTTAATTCTTGTTTCCTTGCTCACCTACCACAATCTGAGAAGATTAAGCACATGCTGGTAGTAGTTGGCACCCATTGAACTAGATGTTAGAGTAATATGTTTTTGTATAGAAAAATTTCTAAGCATAAAAACAGTTTCAGGGTCTGGATTCACATAAAGGCAAACTAGGGCTGAAGATGGTAGAATTATGGAGAGAACTCCTCTCTCATTGTACTGCACTGACAGGAGGCTCTGAGCAGGGAGAAATGCAAATTACCTGGGCAATATTCATATAAATGTAGTGTGTGGTTACATAGGCTTTCAGAGGTAAATTCAGACTTGCTTGTACTTCCACTAGCTTTAAGCTGCACAGGAGTGTAGCTAGGTCAGCACAAACTGCAGAAGCCTAGCAAAGACCTTCACACTGGTACCCGACTTCTGTGCCTCAACAGCTATGGCACCGCTGGTACCTAAACCAGGGAGCCTGGTAATGCCCACATGGACTGTAATGGCAACTCTGGATTGCAGGGAGTATATTCTCATGGCAAGACTGTGACTCTTAGTTTGGCAAACTGTACACACATGAGGAAAACAGATGTAAACTAGCTAATGTAATTATTTAAGAATTTGAGATTTCACAGCAGCTTATACCTCAAGTTGGTCTGAAAGCAGAAGACTGAAAGGAAGCATCTCTTAGCGCTTTTACTCCTACAGAAGCTAGAAGCATGACAGGACTGGCACAGCTTTCAACTACTTTCAACTACACACAACAAGCTGCAACTATAAGCCTTTGCTTGGAAATATAAATAGCAGCAAAAATATATTATCTGAAAAAGAAAACAAAAGGATCTTGGAAAAAAGAGAGTGCTAGTTATAAAAGTAGATTTATTTTTCACAGTTCAAGGAGTCTGGTTCTTATTTGCTATAAATTGAAGGGATTTATGATCTACAATAGTGCATGTTTTGTTGTTCAGCTTTATTCAGTGGGTAAAAGAGAGGACTAGGAAGAGAAGTCTCAATTATCTGTAACAGAAGAGTTGTACCTGTAGAAGTTGAGCTAGATTTTTATATTCTTTAAAAGTACTTACATCCCTGATCTAAAGTTCTTAGAAATTTAGTCCAACTGACTAATTTAATTCTTCATCACAGAACTTCTGATCTTCCTTCATAACCCTTCTAAAGGGTTTGCCAAGAAGGAAATATTGAATATCCAGCTCTCAACCTTGAGGAGACTAGTTCTTACAATTCCGGAAAATGACATTTCCATGGGCACCAGGAGTTTTCCTGGCATCTTTTTTTCTTTCTGGAAAGCAACTCTTCCCCAAAGCTGCTGTCTGACAGGAAGTAATTCATGGGCCAAAACAATTCCAAAGGATTATTGGCTATAAACATTTATTTATGACTGAGACTGTCTCTCCAAAGACAAGCTATTCATCTCAGACTAAAGGGATTCATTCAGCCAGAAATTGCCATAGTTCTTAGGACCGTGACCTAAGGAGGTGCAGCAGAAACACTGGTCATTGACTTGCCACTGATAGTCACAGGATTACTACAGGTCTTTAGCTGTGATAGGCTCGATGTTGTGAGTATGCCTACTGAAATGAATAGAGAAAGATGGCTCCTAACCCAAGAGTTCAGGTCCAAACAGTGGTAGTCAAAACTTTTGGAACATGGGGCTATCATATCAGATACTGGTAATTCATCTTCTTATGGACTAGGTTAAGAGATGCTCTCATTTTGAATGTCTCAGAGACAGTGTTGTGTTCCCAAGTTTGTAATTGTTAGTTTTTTTAATATATCCCTGACATGTAAAAACAGAATCTACTGAAAGTGTTTTTAGTTCTCTTTTCCTGTTATTAATCATTTCATTGACTCATGAGGCAAATGTAAACCATTAGCTAACTAGAAAAAAGTCTGTTAGCTGTTTGGTCAGACTACCCTTGCACACTTGCAGCTTGGGATCATCCAATAACTTCTTTAATTCACACTGGCTAGCCAGAGTCAGCAAACTCCGCTCAGCGCTCCCAGAGACAAGCAGACATGCTGGGGTCACATACACCCATATCAGGCTGAGGGAGGTTTTATAGTGAAGCAAGAGGAACCACCTCCAGTAAAAAGCCCCTGTGCAGACCTGAGGGCCACTGCAGTCTGTAGAAGTACAAAAAGAGGCAGGATCTAGAAGCAGTTGTTTTGGCTCAGGGTAAGGTTAAAGATAGGGACCAAAAAACAAACAAACAAAAAGCCCAAAACAAGTGTGTAAGTTTCTTTAAATGCTTCCATACAGGAATTAAGGGGATGGCTCACATAGAAGGGATCCCTACTGAACAGAGATTTCACATCATAGTACAGGTTATTACAAGTCATTCTTGCTTGCAGGGCACCTTTGTCCAAGGTTTACAGAACGTGTGCTTGCCTGTCCTGGGAAAAAGATCTTTCTCTTTTCATCACTCAGTGACGTAAACCTACAGAATGCCTCAGCTCTGAGGGGTCAGCTTTAACAGAAAAAAATCGTAGGGAGTAATGCCATGCTACAAAACCTTTAAAACAACACAAGGAACTTCCCTGCTATCTTCTCTTAAGGTAACAACCTAATTCCAATGTCTTCATAGTAGGACAGCTGGGTAGAGCATCCTCCTGTGAGCTGGCTATGTAGTTTCATGATGCTGTCTACCCTGACAGCTGTTGAGAGCCACAGCTAGCACATAGGCTGCAGAACAGTGGGAAGTTCGGATGACATCAAAGCTCCAGCTGCCAAGACTGACAGGAGAGGTAGGCCTGCTGACTGTGTAATTAAATGACAGTAAGGTTTGAAGTCTATTGTAATTCCTGGCCAGTAAACCGATCATACCAGAGTGAGCATTTCTCTTTGATGGAAGAGACCAAGAACCATTTTTGATTGTGGAGTACCTAAAAACCACTGCTATCCTAAAATATCTGCTATTTACTTTTTCCAGCAGAGGAAAGAGCAACTGAGGGAATAGCTATCTGAGATCAAATACTAAATACCATTCTATTTATTACAACAGGGACATAAGTGGATAGGTCAGCCATGCTGAATTGTCTGTAAAACGTTCCCTAGATCAATCTAAATTTTAGCTGCTTATTCTGATCATTATGAACATGTCCTTACTGATAACAATTTCTAGGCTTGCTTTCTTAAACTGATAGAAGCTTATGGAGAACAGTCTTATTTTGATTTAATTTCACACACTTTAAGCTTTGAATCAAGATTCTGTAACAGATATCAAAAGAAAACTAAAATATCAAATTTTATGGTAAACAGATTTGCAGTACAAATATCTGTCAGGTAGATCATTCTGTAATACAGGTAAAACATCAAACAGGAATTCCCATGAACTTTCACATGACGATGTTGCAAAGCTTCTAATTCACATGGTTCTTATAAAAAACTGTAAACTTTGACTGTTTTCTGAAATTGATCTTGTATTTACAGCTTTTTTCAGAGGACAGTTTGGTATACCAGTAGAAAATTTAGTTTGCTATAATGTCACAGTAATTTTAATATGTGTATGTTCTTAGTTAATAATTACACTGGCTTTATGATTTATAAGAAAAAAAAAACACATCTAATCCTTACCATATAAATTCCATTATATTTCTATTTTTACAACTATTACTGTATGTGACACAGGTCATTTCAAGAGTCTGTGTAAAGTTTGTTTTTCTGGTAAATTAGAAATTAAAACAAACAAATCACTTCCAAGAAATTTTTTTTTGAAAGTTATATTATTTTCCCTTTTGAAAAGAAATTACTGTAATAATTTCTTCAGATAGTTTTAGGGACGATGTGAAAAGGATTTAAGTGACAGCATTTGGCAAAGAAATAGCTCAACTGTGGTGTAATTTTTAACATTTTGGGAAATGTTAAGTGATTATTAGAAGGAGAAAAAACTCCTGCATACATACTGTCAGTTTTCAGCTAAAATACGTAAATATTTCTTAAAGATTTCAATGCAAGAGTCTCAGTTTCTTTCCCTCCAAAGAAAAGAATAGGCCCATAGGTCTTTGTGAAGTCAGATGACAACAGCAGAGACAGGAAAGGTTTCCAATTCCTTCATTTTGAAGCTGTCCACACTAAGCTGTTACTTACCTTTAGGTATATATCTATATATATTTGATATAGATATATCAAATAGAAATTTTACTTTCTGATGAGTATTAACTGATTGAAGTACCAGAATGAAATATCAGTCAGGAATGGGCACCTATTAAAAACTGAATCAGCTCTGGTTAGATCTACTACTAGAAATGCATGCATTAGTACATGAAAATTAAAGGAAAAAACAAAGCAGCCATCCATGCCAATGAGAGGTCTGTGCTGAGGCAGAGGCAAACCCTTCTCTGAGCACAAGCAGACGACATCTTCTCTTGTCTCCTTCCCAGAATACATCACTTGCCTAGCCACCTTTAAGAAGACAAGTTCTTCAGACCACAGTGCCACCCACCTTCTCCAGGCCATTCTCACCACCGGCAGAGGCAATCACGAAGCCCAGAGTCCTTGCACTAGTGGATCCTGACTCTGCAAAGAGATTGAGTGCCCAAAAATTGGAACAGCCATGCACCCATGCATCAGCATGATGGACGCTTATACTCGCGGGCTAACAGGGCTAGACAGAAAAGAGATGAAGCTGCAGATACTCAGCTACAGGAGGCTCATCGTCCTCCAAAAAGCATAGCCATGCAAGTAATATACGTTGATCAGGAACACCAAGACCACCAAATGCCTCTTCTCCACCCACAGGCCTTTTAAGTACAGGCAGTACTTATCATAGCCACAGCAATAACAAGATATTAAGCAACACAAGTAAGTTAAAGATCATGCAGGCAGCTATCCCAGTGCAGCTATAGATCTATGCAGCTATACAGATCATTTTTAGTGCTCCTGTCACCAAGTGATTGTCACGCTGTCATGCTATGAAGGTTCGATAGCAACAACTGAGACAGTAATATAATAATAATAAAAAGATGTTTATTTCCTCACACAAGTTCTTGGATTAGTAACATCCATTAAAATAATGCGATTACTAATTTAGAAAGGATAACACAAAACCATCAGTTACTAATTTAGAAAGGATAACCTGAAACCGTCGATTACTGCGCTATTAATTGGAAGGACTGCTTATCCCTGCTTGAAAGCTTTCTTGTTCACTCTCCTAGTGAGAGGGCTCTCAACCTCGAGGAGTTACCTTAACCCAGCGTCCCAGGAAAAGGGGAGGGGGGGGATACTCACGGTCCAGCCGGAGAGGATGGTCAGGTCACGTTCCCGTCCCTGCTCCAACTCTCCTAGCTGCCAAGCCTCTTTTTATACGGCTGGGGCTCTGGGCAAACACTGCTTTTGCTGACTTTTAGCAAGTTTCGCAATCACAGGACTGTCTGTTTGTCTGCTTGGGAGGACCCTGCTAGCGAGGCAAGACCACAACACCTCCGTATTGTTTCTTCCCTCCCCGGGGGTCCGTGCAGATCCCAGGTGGCAGACTTCACTTCTCCAGTCTTGTTAATGCTGCCATTCCGCAGCCTTGCGCATATCAGTCCTTGCGCATATCGGTCGGTAGACGACTTTAGTCCTGCTAAGTCCTCTGTTCAACAGCTTTGTGCACGTCAGCTCTGGTGCTATCAGTTCTTCTGCATATCAATTGACAAACTTCAGTCCTGTTAACTCTTCACTCGACCGTCAGTGATCAATGCAACCTGAAGGTGGGTGGAAAATCAGTGCCTAATTGTGTTAGACACTGCAACTAGCAGCCAGGTCCTCCCAGGCTGACATTTGGGTGTGATCAGAGGAGGGCATCAAGTTCAATTGCAGCACAGAAGCCAAGCTCTGAGTCTCATTCATCCAATACTCTAGCAATCCAAGGACTGCCAAAAGTACAGAGATGAAGGAACAGCCAGAAGGTGAAGGAACCAACAGGTAGTTGCTGTGTTTTTCACTCTTCAACTCATGAAGGCGCACATGTGGGAGGCAGTCTTATCAGCTGCTGAATGGCAGACATAGCTGGCATTACCCAGATATTGTGTCAAATAGAAGCGTGTAAAGGCCCGAAGGCAAATACTGAGTGCAGACAAAGGCAGGCTCAAGGTAGACGCTTGGGATGGACAGACAAGTTTTATGTAGTTTATGAGGGATAAGCAGTGAAGAGTTTGTCATATTCCTTTAAGGAGCTGTGGATTGGCAGCAGGGAGAGGGCTGCCATTTGCCTTGTTCTGCCAGCTGCACATGGAGCCAGCAGGAACTGGGGAAGGAGAGAGGGAAGGGGGGCTCTTGGAAGTAACCAGGCATTGCAGAAAGATGTTCCAGTGTGCACAGCAGAGCAGGAAGAGAAGGGGGTGTGCAAGTACAGCAAGAGAAAAGTCTGCAGCAGAGCAGAGACTGAGGAACTGCTGAGAGAAGCAAGGACAATACACAGCCAGGTTTTAGAGGCTTAAGATTTTTCCTAGGGATCCAGAAAGAACGATGTAAAGTTTGATGCAAGGTAGAAAGGAACTGAATTGCTGGACTGCCAAATTAGGCAGAAAAGAACCATGTCTAAGGACTCATTTTTTATACATTCTTTTATTTTTTATTCAGCTTTATTCTGGTTTTATTTGAAAAAGTGTGGTTTTCTACTTTATGCCCTCATGAAATATACATTTGGAAGTTCGAAGTCCTTTTGCTATTTTGATGTGCTTACTTCTAAAGAAAAAGTCCAGGCAGTTACACCTCAAAATCCTGGTTGACTTGGGATCCTAGCACTTTAACTCAAAGAGGAGGGGAGTCCTCTGGGTGGCAAAACTCCCATCCACTCTGCTGATATATCCCTGAGGCTGGGGGCCTAAGGCACCTCAGCCAAGCCACTGCAGCTGGAGGTAAGGCAGCAAAATAGCTCTAAGAATGAACACGGGTTTACACCAAAAAACCATCAAAAGCCCCACTGCTTTTCACATCTCAACAATCTGACTCTCTTTTGGGCACTGTTACACAAGCAAGTCTTCAGCTAGCCCCCATAAGAAAGGAGATATTAACAGCAGTTAGCATCTAGTATGTCATTTGGCTTGGGTTATGTCCTCCGGAGGAAAGAAAACATGAACTTGCATCTGCCCCTGCAACATCTGGTGTAATCATTGTCTCCCACCCCAGGGCTCCAACCACAGCAGCAATCACTGAGGACTGAGTGGTGTGAATTAGAGGCACAGACATCTTCAGAGATCACAAAAGAGGAAGTCATTGAGGAAGCCATTGTAGCAAACAAAGTAGCACGCTACCAGGCAGGGCTACAGATGTGTAAGGAGACACTGCATATGTGGGAGAGCAGTTTACAGTTCTTGATCAGGCATGTGTTGTTCAAAAACCAGACTCTTGCAGCATGAAAAGAGTTGTGAGCAAACATAAAAATGTCTAGCCTTAAAAAAGCAAAGTAAAACATCTTTTCAATTCATATTTCTCAGGCAAAAAAAAAAAGACTTCTTTTCTCTAAGAAGGACCGTGAAGTTTGTGTTACCAAAGTGGTTGGTGTAATCTATTGAGCTTTCAATAGCATTTTCAAACCAAACACAAAACATAATTTACTAATAACTAGGACAAACAGAAGCAAGAAGGTTGCACACGAAAAGGTGATCAGTGTTCTGCCACATTTAAGAACAAGCCAAAAAACAAAAGAAGAAACTACAGAAATAAGTTACTAGATTTCGCTGTGCGTTACAACAAAATAGCCCCACATTTACAGATGGGAGGTTTTGGGAAAAACAAACAAACAAACAAAAACTTTCCTCAGAAGTGCTGAGTGTTTGCTTAATGACCATCCAAATGAAGACTTAACATTGTCCTGAACAGAAAAATGCCAGTTTCTGTAAAAACTGATGAATAGTATGCACATGAAATGGAAATTATTAGAGAATAAGAAACAGTGAGAAAAGACAAAGAGGTTTATTAGTGTTATACTTGATGAAAACACCAATTTAAATGATACCTCACGTATAGCTATTCTTTGAAGACCTCATCCTCTGGAGGGAATCCAAGAGGAAATGAGTTGTTTTAAACTGCTTTAAACAAAGGAGGTAGATACAACAGAAGCTCTGGGTAACATTCTAAAGAGAGTAGACACAAAAAGATTTGTAATGTAACTGTTAATGGTATTGCTGTTATAACAAAGAAGCAAAGAGGAAGAACTCAGTGGTTATTCCATTCACAAATAGCACTACCCACCCCACCAGAAAACTATTTTTGTTAAATATTAAATTATCAACATAATGATATGATGCACACAACGAAGAAAATAGAGAATTTTCTCACTTTGAAAGCCAAGTGATGCTCCCAGGCAATTTAAAACTGTGATGGATAAATTAGATACTTTTAGGGCAAATATTTTTTTCACCATTTGAGTTAACCCAGAGCAAAATTTCAGACTGGTATGCAAACTGTCTTGATGCAGTTTGCATAGTTTTTAGGCTTTGCCAAAAAAAAAGACAAAGTTATCCTTAACTGAATCATAAAAAGTGACCAGGCAGACTCACAGTCATTACTGACATGCTCTAGTTACAAATGCTGGGGTAGCTATGACATTTAGAACGCATTTGTTTCAAAACCGATGGATTCACTAGGCTCTGGTTCTTGCTTGTGGCAGTAATAATTTGGTCTTCTGTACTGCTGCTTAATGATGTATCTACACCACTGCTGCACACATCACTTCTGCATTTGCTACCTGCTAAAAGCCATGATGCTGTGTTTGGCACCCTAATAAGCCTTGCCAAGAAACTTCCAGTGCAGAACTATCTGCACCTGGCCTTCTGGGAAGCCAGGCAACAAAACAGGTTAGTGAGGATTATAACAACATCATCATCATGAACTACTGTATGAATCTCAGGAGCTCAAACCAGAAGCTGCTGCTAGCACAGTCCTAGCTGGGCTGGTGAGGCTCCTACTGAGAGACTATACGGAGGCTCTTACACAGAGCACAACAGCAGCTTCCTCGCCATCTGCAATGGAGGTGATTTGGCTCCCACAAAAAGCAAGTCTGTTTTCCACCTTAACCCTGCTGTTATTGCTGTTGTAAGTGGATCTCTCGGGGATTCATGTCAACAACCCAAATCAAAACTAAACACCGGGAGCCCACAAAGCTTCTGAGAAATTTTTAGCAGTCTCCTCTCTACACACTAGGGCATCATGCATGATCCTGCAATTTTTTTGAAGTCTTCTTGCTTTTATTCATTTTTCCCTCAGGATCCCCATGAAGAAAAATAAAGCCTTCCTAATTGCACTCCACTTTTCAAAGTGTTTCACAGATGTTAACCAACAAGTCCTCCCAGATCCCTGTAATTTTCTTCATTCTTCCCTCTTCTTTAGTATTCTGGGTTTATAATCACAAAATAAAAAATTGCATTAGATATTTTTCCTTGCTCCAAGACAGGGGTTCTTGCAGCCTGAATTTTGTGTACTTTCTGTAATAATGCACTCCAAACCTAGAAATGGTGTCATGTATCTGAATTGGATTGGAGCTAAAGACTCAGCACATCTTTGTTGCTATGTACTTCATACAGCAGATAGTGACAGTAAATGAAACCATGAATAATGTAAATAAAAATTAGTGAATGGATACTGAAGTGAGAGCTTTAAAATCTCAATGGGAAACACAATATCTTTTTTGTTTAAGAGGCAGAGCGAGCCAGTCTTGTGTGTTTACAATAACTTGCCACATACAGGGAATACAATTTCAACAGACTTTATGTAATTCACCATTGCTTCAAATTTGCACAGTGTTCTGGTGAATCTCAAAATGCTGACAGAACTGCATTTTAAAAATACACATATCCAGCAGGAAGAAACCATCTTCATAAAGACAGCTAAAGTAAAATCTTCATTTTTATAGCCTCTGTAACATTACAGTGGCCCTAAGGTCTTCTAAGAGAAAGAAAACTACTATGATGGTTATGAGGTGTCATAGAATGACAAGACATGGAAACGAAAAGAGAGTTGCTAGGCATTTTCATATTTCTCTTTCAAAACATGTACAGATAAATTGCAAATATGAACAAACCACATTTCAAGGTAATTTCAGATGCTATAGTAAGAAATTATTTTATCCCTTGCCCTTGATGACAGCACAAATATCACAAATGTTAAAGAACTGCTAATATTCATAAAAGTGATAGCAAAGATTTTGTCATATGAAAGAGAGCTGTTCCACATTGCCAGTTTGTACCCTCAGAAACAACGCCAGTATTTTTGAAATAGTTCATCATTCCATAGGTGCATATGGTGGTTTTGGCATTATATCTAATGTTCTAGAAGAGAAATCAAGTCGCATGATATGTTTTTGGGGGAGCTGTTAAGACATCACCGGAATAAAGCTCAAGCACTACATTACATCTTTTAGCAGAAAGCCTTTCATAGTGAACCCATAAAACTTAACAAATTTTACAAAATGGTCATGAACTCTATCCCTCTTGTCAGAGTAACCCATGATGTTCTCATCACAGCTTTTTTTCCTTTTCTTCCAGGGTTGAATACTGCATCCAGAAAATTGTTATTGCGCACAGAAGACTGACAACTGTGCTGTAAAAAAATGTCTTAAGAGGGCTTCTGACTTAGGAAAGAGTTTATTAGATATCTAAAAGGGATCTAAATTGGCCAATGATCATCTAGGAGAGGAATGGTGGTGTTCGTTTCAAATGTTTCTGCTTATTTCTCATAAATATTACCAAAAATCTCAGTGATCTGAAACTGCAGTAATGTGATCAAAAGTATTTCAACACCTGTTGGTTGTGTTACCTGGTTTTGTAGAAAGCTGAAAAGGATCAAGTCATGATTTTGAAGAATGAATTCAACTTTCTCTCATTTGCAAAGTCTGTCCTGAAGAATATGATGATGTTGACTTACTGAGCTCTTTGTCTACCACTGAAGAACTGATTTCCAACTTCAAGATCCTTTTCTCAGACTTCAAAAACAGGCCCTTAGCTGACTTTTTTGAACAAACCTCCTGATCATGAAATGAACTTCAACAGATCTGTTCCCAGTCAGAACTTGGTGGCTTAGAGCATGAGCCATTACTTAGAGCTCGCAAAGAGCAAAGCCTGGATTTTTTGAAAATTCTCAAAAAGTTTCTGTACTATGGGTTGATGGGTATGATGCCATGTATATTTATCACAATGATGGGTGTAACACTATGCGAGTAATAATGAAACATTTGAAAGCAAAGGCGAGAAATCTCCTAAGAATTGTCATCATCTTGTATCTTGGATGTTGTTACACAATGTTGATGTCTCTGTTTTTACCAAAGACTGAGATCATTCACATGGATCTCTTAAGTGAAAGTTGTATAATACTTTTTATTAATATCGCTTAAATATTTTATTAGCTTTTTGGTACTTGTTCTGAAATTCCTACAGAACTGATACAATAAAATATTTGCATTCCTTTTTTAGCTGTTTATACTCATGTAGGCACCTTTCCACAGATGTATCCTTAGGTATATGCAAAGTATTCTGCAGCTGAGGGAAGACTGATCAGGTGCAAAATGACAGTTGGTAAGCAGCACAGAAATAGCAAAAGATGCAGATCACTTGGGGCAATGGCAAGAACAGCCTTATGCAGATACAAAGTCATTTGTACTGACTCCCCAAATTCTTGAACTGTATTTCGTATGACTCACTCTTCCTTTCTCCATTCCTCCTTGCTCTCATATTTACAGATAAACAGAGGCAATATGGAAAACTGTGTGAGCACAGACTACTTCCATTCGCAGCCGCTGATTCCTCTGCCAGCAGACAGATATTTAGGTTGCTGACAGTAACCATTTAATTTGTTTAAAGAACCTTCTCCTCTCTTAATTTGCATGACACACAATGGAAGCAGACATTTTTTCTAGTGCAACAGTCCAAAACTTGTCTCTAGTACCATTAGAGACATTACTATTAATATTAAATAACCAATTGAACTACTGAACAACTACTAAAATTAAGCAAAAGCTTGCCAACCTGTTCTCTATGGCATGATAATTTGGCACAGCATTAACAATGCTATAGGAAAACTATCTATCCATAGCAGCCTCCCCAAACAAATATATAGTGTGAAAGAAACATTAGTTGATTTTTCCCCCTCATCCATAGCTTATCTGCTCATGACTCTACAGCTGAGGGCATCTAGTGGCCAGGGAAAAATAAGCAAGGCCTGGATTTTGGTCAGGCATCACATCTTGGAATAAGAGGGAATCTGGTTTGGATACAAAAAAAAATCCTGAAGTAGCTATGGTAAATTAATACACTGAAAACCCTACAGAGTAGCTAGCTATTGATGCAAAACTAGACAGACTACTCAGCGTGTTATTCAAATAAGAAACTGCTCATTTATGAAGGCAGCAATGGAAGGCTATTTACTGTAACCAGTTATCATGAAACTGCCAAATAGTAAATAAGTCAACGTGGAGTATTGTATACATAGTCCACACAACAGAAAATCAAGTTGAATCTCAGCATAAGATCACATCATGAAGTTGAATCTGAAGACAGAACAATTCATGAAAAAAGCTATGCAACTTCTTTATTCTGTCACATATCTCCAAGCAGTCTAATTTGATTTTTACTGCTAAGGAAACACATCTTCTTCTGAGTTGCCTTAGTCCCTGAAATGCTTACAGGTGACATTAGGAAACACCACTAAGACCTTGAAAATGTTTTGTTTGATGAACTATCATGAAACATTTCTGATGAAATAAATCTTCTAGGGAGACAAAGAGCAACATAAGACATATTCGCAAGAGCAAAACAGAAAACAAAAAAACAGCTATGCGATATTTGTTCTAGCTACAATTTGTCTAGAAAATCCCAAAGGAATACTTTAGCAAAGTGACCTTTGCTGTTCAACCCTATTTATAGCTAATGGAGGGTATCCTGTTGCTCAGTTATTTTTATAATGGCCCACCACTTCCCCCTGCCGGTCTTCTTCCCCTTCCTTTGAAAGCAGCTTCAGCTGCAGACTTCTCTCATATCATTTGTGTCCAGCAGTCTCATGGTCATCATGCTGGGTTCCTAATCGCAATCACACAAAAGCTGTTGGAAGTCAGGTTTTAACATAAAATGAAATATCCACTAGTGTTATAAATCTTAGCAATCCTGTATTACAATGTGCCAACTGTGAGCAAGCGGAGGTTTTGGCTGGCTCTGGTAGAGGCCAGGGGTTGGACTGTCCCCAAGTGAGTTTCACTTTCCTCCCACCCCATGTTGCCAGCAGAAGGACAATGAAGCAGACCCTCCAGTGTTGCTCTCTTCACTCGAGGTGTGGGACAACCTGGCTGCAGCACTCTGTTATTTGGGTAACAGAATGAAAGAGAAGAACCTATATACATAGACTCACCTGAAAATCAGCCCCTTTACCCCCAGAGCTTCAGGAAACAGTGGAGCATGCCATCTGGGCCAAGCACGGTAATGGCTGGGAACCCTTCTCCTTCAGGAGGTGAGGAGGCTGGGCAACGCCCCCCTTTTTACGAGGCTGGATGGGGGAGTGGGAAAGGAGCCTGTTCAGCACAGTAAAATGGTTGGACCCCTAAACAGGGACTTGTTCTGAAGCCAAAGGAAAAGCAAAATAGGATGAGAAAAGCATCTCCTCCCAGGCTGAGGGACAGAGCAGCAACTTACAGTTTTGCAAAATGCAGGCAGCCGGGTGTCTCATGGGGGAAGGCCTCCAAGGCTGAAGGGGAAGCCAAGGTTACCCTGGCTGTGTCCCTGTGACTCTACACCCAGAGGCATCCAAGGATCCCCGAGGAGCTATGGGACTGAGAGAACAGCACTATGGGTTTGTCAAAGCAGCCATGTTGGGGCTGGCACCTTCATCTTCAGCAACGCAGCTGCCAAGAGGGAGAAAAGGATAGGGCCCAAAGCAGTGCTGGGAATTGGCTTTCCACAGACATCACTTCCCACAGGGAGCCGGAGCAGGGACCCAGGGTATCTATGGACACAATCAGGAGGCCTCAGCTACCCGTGAACTGGAGTGAAAAAAGAAAGCAGCTGGATCCATACTCCACTGCTTCCCCATGGGTCAGGAACAGTCCCTAGGAAGGTGGGGAGGCAGTCTCCTTCCACTGCCAGGGCCTGCAATTATGGCAGGGTCTGTAAACACAGGACTTGACAGATGCTGCAATAGAAGCTTTTCCCTACGGGAGATCCAGCAGGGCACGGAGCCTCTTGCCCACTGTTCCTACCCAACACAGCAACACAAGGTTCCTGTGTTGCTACCTGCTTGGCTGCTCCAGGAGCCTCCTGCATGAATTGGGAGTCCCCTCACAACCATGTCACTGGGGAAGCAATGCCCTCCTTTCCCACTCCACCCAGCCTCTCCCACACTATTGCATCCTGCTTTCCTGGGCTTACATATCCCTCAGTTTTATCTCAGGAGACTAAGCCCAAAAGGTCTCCTTCTGGCATCCTCCTCTTTCCCAGTCTTTGTGTGCACTTCATCTGCAATCTGCCTGCTGCGGGGTTCCGGTGGTGCTCCCTCATTACCAGGCATGAGGGAGAAAGGAAAATCCTTCACAGGCCCTGAGTGTTTCTTGCTTTTTCCTGTTCCTGTGAGATGATCCCATCCCTTCAGCCTGGACCTGACTGGTCTCCTGGCCCTTGACTTTAAGTCATAACTTTGGCTGAAAATTTGACAAACTCCTGTGGCTCCAACTGAAGGAATTTATGTCCAGAAGAGCTTCTCCCTTCCACCTCAGGGGACCCTGGGAGAAAGAGCCCCAATGGCAGGAAAGGAAAAAGAGAGAGTCATGCAGAAGTGTCTTACTTAACACGACAGTCATCGGGAGAATCCAGGCTGCCACAGGTCAAACTGCACAATCTCCAGTCACCCATCAAGGAAGGAAAGGGGACAAAAAAGCAAGAGTCAAGCAATTACTTACCAGGAGGTTTTTTTTAGCTGTGGTTCCTTACAGGGTATTTTCTGAGGGATAGCTAGAACTCTTTCGGGCCTGAAAAAGCTTTGCCATCACAAGGGAGTTGAAGGAAATAAGGGGAAATGTGGGTCAGATAAATTTGGTGGGCTTAGATTTGTGGTGCATTTCAGAGGCAAATTGCATACCCACATGCAACCATAGATAAAGACTTGGTAAGGATGTTACAAGATATTCCAACCTTTTACACTTTTTCCCACCGTAGTAGTCAAAAAGACACGACAGGCGGAGTTCACTAATAGACATGTTTTTGTGTGGTATTTGCACTGGCTCGTTCTGCAAATTACTACTGAGGAAACAGCATGATCCATGAAGTTATGAAGTTGGTAGAAATGTTTGTGGTGCATTGCCTTTGGGGTCAACATTTCCTATGGAGTGGAACACAGAGCAGCATGCATAATGGTGTACCAGCTGCTTTTGTTATCCATACAATGGATTACAAGATAGTGGAGATATTATTCAGATAGTGAAAAACTGATTATAAGGGAAAAGAAATGGCAGTCAAGTTAATGGAAATATTAGACAAGAACACCTCTCCAGGGCAAGAGCTGAGGGATTTCTTACCAACAAGGAGACAGAGCACAGGCTGCTAATTTGTACATGGTACCGGGAGTCCCACTCACTTGGTTTCAATTTGTTGCAGAGAAGGAAAGGGCATTGAACTATGAACAGCCAAATCCATATGAGCTTGGCACAGACTCATTTAAAACAGGACTGCCACATCCATTGCCAGGTTATGGGTTAGTCAAAAGCAGACAGATCAATTATTCAGTAAGTGTCTAATATCCATTAGACCTTTGTTACTCCCAGATTCAAGAAGGGCAACTGCAGCTGACATTACTACATTCCTCTGTGTCAAGGTCAAATAGTTAATAGTTGTTAATAGTGTGGATTTGTGATCAATGGCCTTCACCCAGACCATTCTGCTACTTTTTTCTTCTTCTCCCTTCTCTTTGAGGATGTATGTACATTAATATTTCTCCAGCAGCAAGAACAGTTTGAGGCTCTTGCTGTCTTCTGTTTATAGAAGTTTAATCCCACCGCAATGCCATAGTTACACCCTCCTCATATATGCCAGGTCAACAGATTTGTGAAGCTGCTTGATAAAATGGACCTTTGAAATAATTCCAGTAAAAAATCAAAGCCTTCATTAAAAAAAAAAAAAAAGGAGGGGGGATAAAAGAGTACAGAAGAAGAATATGGAAACAGAGAAATGAGGTTCTCTGGCTTATCCTCCCACCTCAAACTCAGTGTAGGGAAAGCTCTCTAAGACTGGTGATGCATTAGTATGTGTCCAAATGGACTAATGCTCATGCTCTATTTGCTTGTGTTCCTCCAAAAAAACCCCAGTGGTCAGTCACTCAGTTATACCCACTTTATCAGGAGGAAATAACATTTCTAATCATCTCACAGGAAAATACTTTGATCTTCAGAATATTCTGACATCACCTAAACCTGACACTTCATATCATGTGATCATTTGTACTTACAAGTCATGTGTTTTGAGATTGCAGATAATGAGCAACACATGGTCCCACCACGTCTTGGGAAACCAAAGTTCTCAAAGTCTGCTACTCTGTCATAAACATTAGTTATTATGCTCCATGCATGAACCGCAATAATTTGTGCTTTTTTATACCACCTACTAATGACTTGATGACAAACTGATTAGCAACCATTTGCAGTATGGGGTGACCCGCTTCTAGATGAAAAATCTGTTTTAATAAAGCCCTCTGGCATAGAAATGAGTAGCTTACGCTAGCAGTAACTGCAGTTAGGAGAAGTTGTCTCTACGTGTCACTTTAAAGCAGAAAACAGTGCCAACTGATTGCTTGCATTCAGTATGTGGCTTATGAAGACCTTTTTTTAAAAAAAATGCTAAATACTTGTGTGAAATCCTTGCTACAATCCCAGTAAATGGTCAGCATTGAGTACAGCCATATCTATGATGTGGAATACATTGCAGCTACGTGGCTTGACATGAAGAGCAGGAGGTAAGTGAGACACAGCAAGCATTAGAATCCACAGCTGACCTACCATCAGTGCAGTGGCAGTTAAATGCAGTGTTTCTGTTGCAAAGGATATACCAACCACGTGTAAGTGACAGGAGAGACTTTAAATTGCACTTGGCAATGTTTGTACATGCACTGGTTTTTAACAAACACCCTGTCTCTGCAGTTTCATGGGTGTCCAAGACACACAACTCCAGGACGGACAACAGTTACACTGTGCATCCTTTCTCAGTGCATCTGTCAGTAAAACTCTTTAAATTTAGAATTAGTACTGCACTATATATATGTAAACTGGGGCTGAAAGTGGAGCAACTTCATACATTATAATGAAAGAAAAAGCAAATCTTTTTGGATGCAATTTTAATACAAATAACAAGAAAAAATATACTGTCTTTGAGTTTGAAAGACAAGTGCTTGCAAGATTTGCCACTAGCTACATCCACAGATCTACATGCAGTAGAGACTGTGAATTCAGTATAGCGCATAAGTCATCTGCTACATTATTTAAGACAGTCTGAAACATAATTTAAGAAATTTAAGAAAATATTTAAGAAATAATTTGAGAAAGTATTAAACCCTATTTCAGCTATCAGTTCTCAAAGAAGCGATCTTTGAGAAAACTGCCAACAAACTGAAGCCACAAAAACCCATCCTTCAGACTCATGTATATGGAATATAAGGGCTATAAAGAAAAACACTTGTAGATCTCAAAGTATAAAGCTATGTTTGAGGCTGCTAATTCATCTGACATGATTTTAAAATGAAACCAAAACTATTTCTGCCATGAAAGACATTAATTTACCGGGAAACCCCATGATGACTAGAACTGATGTCAAATGATATTTGCCATCTGATAACAAGCGATATAAAAATCATTCATTAACCAGTCTGCAATCTGATGTACTGACTGGTTGTTATTAATATTTCCAAATATATTTTTTTATATGTGAAGTTTTCAAGGATAACAGCATGAAAAATTTATTGCCAGTCATTTGACTGAAAGAGACACCACAAAGGGAGAAGATGATCTTTCAAGATTTCTGTTCAGGAGATGAATGTGCTCCACTAGAAATGTCTACCTTCATCACAGAGAATGACTGAGAGTAAAGTCAGTTTCCTAACACTGTGCCAGAAAGAGTTTATTTTCCAAGGTTCCTGAACTATTGTTCATTCTCTGCCAATGGTCATTATGTTCAAACATTATTGACTTTCAAATCATTATGGAAAGAACATGAGTATAGCAATCTTTTTCTATGCTAAAACACTGCAGCACAAGTTATTTAAGACACTACTGAAAAAAATCATTGCATACATTGCATTTGATTTCTTATTACTGTATGCAGAAAATTGCTGGCTGGAGGGAAAACTATGCATAGATTCAGAAATCTTCAATCAGAAGCATGTCTATTTTGTGATGGGAAGGATAAGCACTCTGAGAACTCCACAGGTGACTTAGTCACCAACAATTTTATAAAATCAGAATGATGTCAGTCTTGAGCAGCAGGGAGAGAGAAATCTTATGCAGAATACTGGCTCAAGAAATACAATTTAGACCAAACCATCATGCTTTACATCCCAAAGACAAAATACATCTTTATCACTTCAACAGCCTACATAAGAATAAGAAGGAAATGTTGATTTTTCATAACTGGAGGTTTGTATTATTTACTGGCTACCTTTATTTCTTCATTCTGTGTGTGGATATTAATGTTAATGAGACTGCAAATGACATAGCAAGTATATATAAACTGAACTTTGCTGATTTTGAAATGGAGATAACCATGCAATTTTCAATAAAAAGCTAGACCATAACAAACACATATTTGAATTATTAGTAACAACAAATGAATTCTCAAATTCCCCTACTTGAAAGAAGCTTTTCAGAAACTAAGTCCTTGTTTGTGGTTTACTTAACTGTTTGAAATTTGATTTCAATTTTAGAATTACTGATCTCAAATAGAAATTTTGTTTTACTACTGCTTATTTCAATGACTGCACAAGGAACTGTGGTAGCTCAGTACACATGAAAATTCCAATCTCTCATTAGGGATTTCAGGTTTAGGAATCCCCAACCATCAGTGTAACTTGGTCACGGCCAAAAATAGTTGGAAACCACTGAAATCATGAAAAGACTTGATAAGGTTTCACATTCAGATTTCAGGAAAAGATCTGAATGTTTACTGATTTGGTGCAGGACTACACAAAATGTTTGTGCTGAAAACAAAGATAGACACTCTATGACACACCAGGAAGGTCTGAATGATACACAGACAATTCAGTCTCATTCTGCTGGTCATTGGCACACATCTGTTTAGCTACTTCATGTGCTATACAGCAGGTTCTAGAAGTTAAATGCAACAGAGCAAGAAGGGGGTATGAATGACTGCCAAAGTGTCTAGCCAGAAAAAAAAAAGAAAAAAAATAGACATGTTAATTTCATGCTGTTTGGACAAGTAAATATGGATTTGTTTCTAAAGTCATGCCATATGTCTTTTCTGCTGAGAAATCGTTCATTGTTATCAAGTGTTCAATGACTTTTTCAAACAAAACAGAAAAAATAATGTATTGATGAACAATACATTAGGCAAGAGGCGACAGTCCATGAAAACTTAATCTCTTTTCTTGCACATTTAAAAAAAAAAGTAAAAATGTATGTTCCAAAAGGAAGTTGTAAGACTTTTATGTTCATGGCAAAAAAGAAGCAAGTCTTCTATATGTTGGAAGCTATCTTCAGAAGTTCTGCTTTTTAATAGCTCCTAGAAAAAATGCAGTATTGTCTTTATAAAAAAACTGCTACTCTCTGCAGAATAGTCCAGAGTGGTATCTAACAAAAAGGGTAAAGGACATAGGGGCTTAGTTTAGCTCTGTGTTAGTACACCAAAATTAAATTTCCCTTGGCTATTGTTGCAAGATACAGCGCTTCAGAATTAGAAGAAGAAACATGTTGCATGGAGCAACAGAGGGGAACAATTTCACAGGAGCTTGTGGTAACATTCTGAGGAACACAGAATTGACAAAAAAAAAATAGAGTAATTACTAATCATGCTGTTGCTGTGTTAAAGAAATAAAGAGGATTTGTACACTGCTAGAAGACCATACTATTTACCCTACTCTCAAATTTCATTACATCTCCTATCAAGAATTTTTAACTTCCAGTCTAAGGATGCCAATGCAACCTAGGTGGAAAATTGAGGATTTGTCTCCAGGCTTCCTCATCTTTGACTCCCAAGCAGTGTAAAACCGGGCTAGGGGTATCTGGGGTATGCAGCAGGAGGAGGATACAGGGTTGGGATTCTGGTGAGGTGGAAGGTGCAGAGGTACCTCAGTGGGGACAGCTCTGGGTTTCAACAGGTAGGGCCACCACAGGGACAACCCAGGGTGATGCTGAGGCAGAAAGAAGGTGGAGATGAGTTTGAAATGAGAAGTATTGAAACAGCTTTAGGAGAGGAGTGGCCTACACACAACAACAGGCTCAAGCTGAGGTACCAGAACAGCCCCTCTGGAAGGATAAGCGAGGAGTTGGTAGAAAAACCTGTAGTAGTCCTTAAACAGGCCTGCAAGAACCTTTCAGAAAGGACATATTGGTAAAAAGGGGACTTAAGGGGTGAAGGAGAAGTGGCTTGGGAGTGGTGGCTGTGAGGTTTAGAATAAGTGCAGGAGGAATGCAAATTTATTTTTAATATAAATGAGAACAACATTTTCAAGCCCAAGCTCCTCTTGCACAATGCCCTGATCTTGAACCAGGACATCCTAAGAGATTAAGTGCAACAACTCTACTGGGAACTTTGCTTCAAGATAAGAAACGTACCCACGAATCAGTTAAAACAAATCACACTGATGCATTGCTGTATTTGGGGGTTATTAAAACAGGGATTTTTCTTAGTACTTAGTGACTAATAGAACCAGAAGTCTATTACTGCAAAAATTTAAAAGCAGATAAATAAACAGCAAAACAACATGCTACGGTTAGGTTTCCAAAGCTGTGGGGTTATGCAATAGTATGCCAGGTTTCTTTGCTGCTGCAATGTCAGCTTGGAATAGGGTGGCTGTACAAATGTTAAAAGACGTACGAGATGCTTGAAGCATTGGGGATCTTACAGTTTCACAGTCTATTGAAGGAATCAGTGGCTTGTTACTGAAGAAAATTAGACTATGTGTAGAACATTCAGGATACTGCTAAACTAGGCTAAGGCAATGTACACAAATTATGAGCAAACTGCAGTCAGTTCAAAAGAACGGATGCACTGGAACCCAAAGCAACAGATGCTGAACTAGGTTAAAATATCAGCACAGACTTGCTAATGCAGATTTGCTTCTCTCACTGCCTAGCCAAGGCATCCCTGGTTTCCTTGATTTCATCCAACTGCTCTGTGTCTCTCCACCCCTCCTTGTTCAAAGGTGCTTCTCAGTGCTATCAAAACAGATTTAGAAGGTAAATACCCTCTTCCACGAACTAATGGGGAAAAAAATGCTACTGTTCTCTTTCTGGGAAGGGAAATGACTGCAGTTGAGTGGGTCCTAGTAAATCTATATTGAATCACAGGGTTTCCCAAGCAAAGATGAAAGCCCAGTTTGCTACCCATAACGATCATTAGTAAATTTCTCCTTGATTTCTGTGGGATTAGAGGACAGTGGTTGTGGAGATTAGTAGCATTATAGGTTCAGATTGTTCCCACAGGTGGAGAGTGAGTTTTGCTGGCTGTGCCCCTTTCCTAATTCTAGATGAAAAGTCTTTTTCAACCTTCGCTTGTGGAAGTTCAGCCTTCTCTCCCTGGTTTGAGGGAAATGTGTTTGATCTCTTGGTTTGTTTGTACAGCTCAGCCTCTTATTCTGTTGGTGATCTGCAAAAGATCAGTGTCCCTCATTTTTAATCTGAGCTGGTAACTTGACGTTAAATGTCAGATTCCTGCTGTCTGCAGAAATGCCACTATGGAACACCTCTTCATCAAAGGTCAGTGTTACTAACAAAAAGCAAAAAGATCCCCAAGGTTTAAAAAGTGTTCAACTAGGGCAAAGCTATTAGAAAAGGAAACAGTTACATTTCAGATGTGTCCTATGCCTAATTTTTTCAAAAGCTGCCCATTCATATGCTGATACTGGAGGAAGCTAAAATTTATTAGCAGCCTGTTCAGTTAAATACTTTATCTACATACTACTAGGTCTGATAAGCCAGGCAGTAATTAAAAAAGCCTTCTAAAAGTGCCAGTTTTGCTGAGGACCTGCACATCATAAATTACTTCTCTTACACCATTGCAGCAGGTATTTTAAATTACCTAAACAGATTGTACTGCTTGTCCTGCAGCCAGACACCCACTTGCCTTGGGGAATAGTCAGGGATTTAAAATAAAGCTAGGAAATATACAGAGAAATATTTCTTGAATGGTATACTTTGAATGTTGAACTCCTACTTTTTTTGTTAGGTATTCTGTTGTCTGACTCACCTGGACCTCTTCAACTGAGGGGGGAGGAGGTGTTTGAAATGGCAGAGAACACCGAAGAATTTCAGGAAATTCTTTGGGCCAAGATCTATGGTTTGGTTTCAGATAAATTTATGGTGCAGAAATACTGGCATAACAAATCGGGTAAGTGACTTTTTAGGAAAGATGGAGAGAATACTGTCCATATACTATACACACACAGGGCTTGGGACAGCCAGAAAGAGGTATGACCAGTATAAAACCAACATATGATCTTGTTTTTGTGATAACCTGAAATCCATCTTTTTGGGCAACCCGAAAGATCGGTGCTGGGCTTTAACTTTGGATCAGAAATCCACATTGACCTTGCAAGCAGGTTAGCACAGTGAAAGGTACTGGGCATACTTGCCTACATTTCAGTGGCTGGTAGAGCTGTGGGTCTTTTCCTAACATCTCCTTTATAGCAGTGCAAGAGCTATTTCACAGGATGGGTCCCCCATGGGTGTATAGGGCTCAGAAGCTCCTTTTCCCTTGACTCCCAATGCAGCAATCTCTCAGTTGGAAAACCTGTGCCATTCAGTGTAAGTAACATAACAGTTTTTGCTGGGAAGCCTTTCAATGTAATCTGCATCAGGCCATGTAAAGCTGTCAAGCTAGTCTGGGCTTAAATCTCTTGAATAATCTTCCCTGATGAAGAACTGGGCTCTTTACAGGGCACTAGTGGGAAAGACTGTGCTTTTACAGGTCAGCCAAAAGCCAGATGCAAGATATTTTCTTTCGACCAGTGGGGTAGTGTTTCCCCAAGATAACTGCCCAGAGGACAACAGTTTTCCCCTCAGACCAGAACCTGTTCCTGATACCAGTCCTGTCTGCTTCCTGCTCTCACCTGCTCCAGCAAGTTCTCTGCTCTCTGCTGGGTCTGATGCACAAACCAAACCAAAAACACCCTGCGAAGATATGGAAAAATTCCTGACCCATACTCTCGCCTCAAGCTCTAACAATGGTGCCTATGTTCCCAATGCCAGGGCCAGTGCAGCAACTGCTCTTTGCAGTGTTCCCAGCAGTGGGAATAGGCACAATCCGCACTTCATCTCCAAGTGCCAGGTCGCTCACGCCAACTCGCTCTCTGACACCGACATCTTGTGGCCAACTGTGCATACGACAACTCCCCCTGCTCCGATGGAAATGGGCCTCGTTTCAAGGGAGTGCTCATTCCATTTAAAATCCCCTTTTTTCCCCAATAGGATCATTGCAGTGAATCTCTCCACAGGCCAGATGGACAAGAGCCAGAGCTAAATGGAGACCAGACACAAAATCCACAGAGGGGCTGAGGCATAAATGGACAATGCTGTTTTAACAATGATGGCACAGGACAACTGTGGTACAATGTAACAACTTGTAACAACATATAACAATTTTCCAGAGATATAAATATATATTTTTAACTAGTATTTAAATTCCTTGCTGAATTCTCACACATTTGTGTACCTGCACAGTAACTCTTAGTCAAGATTCCTCTGGCTATCCCCAGTCTCACACAGACAGACCCATGTCAACTTAGCCACTGTCTGAGCACAAAATGGGGAACACAGGAGAAAGTTACATCATCATCCACAAGGAAAACATCATTTTTTCCTCATTTCCAACACAAAACAACTAACTATTCTCATCGTGTTAAGTCATTCATTACCAAGATACTACTATAGAGTCCTTTATTTTCTCCTCTTAAACCTCCATTGCGCTATATGCACACAAATCTGCTACAAATTTTTCTGATGAAATGCCTGTAAGCTAAACGCCGTTAGAGACAGCAATACACTGCACTTCGTCAAGCTTAAGTTTCACTTACAGGAGCCAGGACAAACATTTAGTCATCTATATATAAGGTGAAAAACAATTTGTGAAAAAGTGAGTATTTCTATTTCACCTTCAAGGTTCTGCTACATCCATTACTTGAAGAGGGTGTCAACACACTGTTGTATTAATGCTGATGAGACTGCTTTTGCACATTGAAAGCACTAGAATCTGGCTTTGCTAAAAGGATCCAACATTTAGTCCATATATATTCACCATTAAACTCCATGGAAATGATCTACATGCAAATACTTTAACTGAAGAATTTATAAACTATAGTTTAGTTATTAGCTATACTTAGAGATTTGTATTGGATTTTTGGTCGTCCAAATTTAGAAGCCTTCTAACTTCACAAAGACACCCAAAGTAATCTCTTCTGATTCATTAGCCATCGCTTCTTATGATATATAACTATTTGAAGAAAAAAAAAACTGTAAGGGACAGCATTTAGGGTTGTATACCTCAGTGAGTACATATTTACACAGATATTCTCTGCTATTCTTGGCACCAGTTAACAAATCACTTAAATGCCACATCTATACTGGCAAATTAAACATGTCTGGCAATGTTGCTAGACACTCAGGCCAACTGACATGGAATGGCTTGCATCTCTGCTAATAAACTCTCTCATCCCCCAAAGCAGGCTGGCTGCACAAACTGGTGCCTGGAACATGCCAACTCCAGAAGAATGTCCGGAAAGTCCTTGGAAGTGCACTGCTTGGCACAGGTCAAAATTGTGCCAATGAGCGTCTAACAGCTTACTAAAACAGATAATCACATTCCCCTGCCTGGGAACATTCCTGGGCACTGTTTAACTTACTAGTATAAATGTAGCCAAAACCTACAAGTAGAGTGTCCAAATACATGTCAGACACTGCAATCCTTATTGGGTTAAATCAGCTACAAGAATTTTATTTACAGTGGTCATTTTGAGTTCCCAAATGTTTTTCAAAGCTCCAGTCCCAAATTTTTAAATGACAGGAGTATTCATAATTGAAAGTAGACAGTTTATGTATGCCAATTTTTGCAGTGTTTGTATCACTTGCTTCTGAAATGATATCTGAATACTATCTACCAGTATACTCAACTTCTAATTCAGGGAAGATGGTACACCATCCTTAAAAGTTACCACTTCTACATGAAATGACCCAGAATTTTGCCCCACAGATTACATGTGCTTGATTTTGTGATTAGATTTTTCAGGTCCCAGGAGTGGCTGGGAACTATCCCTTAACCTCTAGTGAGAAAACAATAAATCATTTTGAATAGGTCTTGGAGCGCTTGCTGGAAGACAGCTTCCAAACAGTCCATTCCCAAATGCTTCAGAAAAAGCTGCATATGTAGTGCTATAGATAGTCTGAGATATGATGAGGAAGTGTGGACCATTACCTTACATGGTGTTAATGATGAAGATAGACAACGACAGAAAGCAATGGTCAGTATGTTAGCTTGTGTCATGCCTGATAAGAACACAATTTAAATCCATATAAAAGCATGCCACACTTCAGGCAAAGAAAAGTACTAGCAGAAACCTAGCCCTACTCAGAAGTAAAATTTGTCTTAGTGCAAGAAATCCTCTCCACAGGAATTTCCAAAACTCAGAAAGATCTGGAAATCACTCCTATGCTGGGAAGATTTGACTGGCTGTACCTCAGCTCTCAATGAGGCAACGGGTCCCAGCTCCCACTTCAATCCTACAAAGCATCAAAAAACTGGCTGCCATCAGATTCTTCCACTCAGTCATTGTTCTGAAGGAGGCAAGACGCTGCTCAGCAGCTGGCCATACTGCATATGCTGCCTGTACACACATACAGGCTGCAAATATTTTCAGCATTTTAAAACTCTTTGTCAATACTCATCGGTCCAAGTTGTACATGGAAGTGATTTACAAAGAAACCAAAAATGAAGACAGTGCTACAGGCTTTATGTTCAGCATCAAGTGTTCGTTCAGTCAAGTGATCACAATGATGAACCTAAAGGGAATACAGCTTCCTGTCTTTTCCTAAGTCGGAAAATCAGCGTAAGTGCAAATCGTAATGCTGAAATTATAGAAAACTTCCTTTTGTGGAGTTTCTGTGCAGTACATGAAGACAAGTAGTTTGTCATAACAGATGTCAGACTTAGGCTAAAGTGTTTGTAAAAGTTTCTTTGCACTGAACACATCAGAAAATATAAGATACGAACTCACCTAAAATGGTATAGAGATTCAAGAAATAAGCAGCAAGTCCCTAAAAAAAAAGAGAAAGTTTTTGTAAGAATCACATTTGTGAAATAGCTGGAAGAAGAAGTCACCCATACAGAAACTCAAAATCACTGCAGGAAAACAAGAGTGTAATGTAGGAATCGGTAATATTTATATTACTGTGACTTAGCATATTTAATTAACTTGAAATAATTTAGTAGTATTGAAGTGGAGCATATCTTACAATCTGAACATTTTCACACCAAACTTGTATTGTGTTTCCACAATGACAACTGAGAAATTAGTAAAAGGTATTTTAAAATAACAATACATGAGTCGACCACTAATCAAAAAACTACACTGAACTATACAACAATTTTCTCTCTTTCTCTAGATTGTTTCTAGATTTAGATGAAATGCAAAACAGGATGGATATTTTAAGCATTGTTCTGAGAGTCACTGAAGTGATTTTAGTGAAGATAACATGCAATGAAACTCAGCATCATTTGCTGTGAAAGTTTGGTTAATTTGCAAAATAGAAAGATGAGGATCACAAGGAAACTACTAGAAAAATCATTCCAATTCAAATTCAGGTAGTTTCCTTGTGATCCTCACACTCATTTGCTGCAACATCAAGTGTATATTTGCAGCATTTCAGCCATATTTTAAATTGCCAATGGGTGACATCAACAGCACCATCAGTTCATGCCATATGGAACAAATTCCTGACTCTATTCAAAAAGATGATAGTAAGAGAAAGCGGTCTGTCACACACTCCTACTGAAAATGTGGTGCATCATGGTCCAACAAATTAGTTCACTGGCATTGTGCTGTGGCCACACACATTTTATTACAATTAATTTCTAATTCTTTCAGCACCATCAGCACATGGAACATAGCAACCAGACAAAAATTCCTATTTAAAAATAACAAACTAATTTGTTGTGCCTCTATTCAGACCAGTATCAGTCAGACGGAGTTAGTACCATTCCATGATATTAAGGATGGCAATAAATTAAAGCAGCTTCTCATAAGTGAGACCATTTCAATTGCTTGGCATCCTAATAAGTAGTCACTCTATCATCAGGCTGTGAAAGGTCAAGTAAGTTCAAATTCACTTTTGACACTGTAATGTAATAGTGGAAGTTAGTCTGATGTAATTAGTCTAGCATACCTTGCAAATTTTGTGATTTTTATAAAAGAACGCTGGGTTTTTCTTCTTTACCATTTACTGTTGAATATCCCTCTTCTAAGATCAACTGTGCCTCAAACAACTTGCAGAACGATATAAGATGACTAGGGTCTAGGCCACCTTTTGAAAGGGAAAATTACAGTATGCTATAAATGATATTTCCACAGTTCACCACTTACTGGCACTGGAGAACATAAATGCCATCTACGAAGAATGTAAGGTAGCCATGACAACTTAAACCAACAGGAAAGACACTTAGTGAATACTCCTGAGAAAAAGTGTATTTAAGAAGTATCATCATCTGCTTGTTTCTGAGGATGCAAGTTTGTGATGACTGATTTATTCCAACAAGCAACAGAGATAAGGGACTAAACAGTCAGAAATTATTTTTCTTATATTCTTGTGGACCATGATAATACATACAAAAGTGATCCTGCACAGTTTTCAATATTGCTTTGCAATGAGTTTGCAGGATACTTAAGTATTTTGCTGTTTTATGCTTACTAAACATCTAGCTTAGCTCTGTTCTCTCCCCCTCCCAACAAAACTTTCTAACATTTCCCCTTACCATATACCATACACACATTCTTTTGAAACTAAAGTGGGAAATGTGAATTGCTTGAAGCATATCAGAGCTGCAATACCTCATCATGTGCAGTGTGCTTTTCAGAACCCATAATGATGTTTAAGATTTAGATGGGAACAGGTAGAATATGTGACATGAAGTAGAGTGACGTGCCAGAAAAAGCAATGAAAAAGCTAGTTATACATATAATCAGTCACGTTTAAGGACTGACATCCTGACATTTTTCTGTTAATGTTATGAATGTGTTTTATACTGTCACCGTATTCTAAACCATCATTTCTAAGAAGGGGACTATAAAAGATTTTTCCACAGAGAATTTACATCTTCTGTAAAGGAGATAAGCCAACAGAAAGGAACGGGCTTTCCACCAGTTTTAGATTTATTTTTTTAATATATACTGTAACAAGAACTTTTGAACAGGCAGCAACAATGCAGGCAATACTACTACCCTTACATGTAGCATGAGGGTACCCTTTGCTACCAGGGGCAAAGATGACTACATACTCACTTCTGTAAAATTCTAAGTACTCCGGAGTCCCAGGGCACCTGGCCTTTTCTTTAGCAGAATCTACACTGATTTTCTTGCCACTGCATACTTCTTGAACCACATATTTAATGCTGGATATAGAATCCACTCTTAGCATTGCTTTTAGGATGACTTTTCTGATTTGCACCAAATGAAACCTTTCTGTTTACTTCAATGCACTAAATAAAAGTGTTTATTAAAAAATACATCAGTTATGAAACTGAGTGCACAAAAGCCCTACCCATCATTTCTATTAAGAAGGTAGCATTGCCAGTGAAGTCTTCTCCTTCTGCCAAGCAGTTTGATGGACTTTAACCATCAGATGTTTGTTGTCATTCTGATGACAGGCTGTCAACTCCACCAGCTATCCCCTTGACAAAATTTCTTGCAAGTTTTGCATACCACATGCAATATAAAGCAGGGATGTTTGACTTACTAAGGTCCAGCCTAGTTATGATATTTTACGGCCTTTCAAACAGCCAAAAAAACCCCAACTATTTCACTGGGATTATTTGGGTGGTAACTGAATCTCTCACAGATACTCTTGAGCTACTTAGGTTTCCAGGATCTAGTTCCCTGAGCCACAGCCACCAAAGGTTAGGCCAGACTTTCAAAAGTGAGTAATCATCAGCAGTTTTCCATGTAGGTTTTATGGTTTATTTTATATTTAACTGATTTTCCTCCCTGCTTAACATTTCATAGCTGACATATATGCATATGAAATAAAGGAAATTGAGAACAAAAGTATTTTAAAAATAGGATATGTCCTTTGTGTAAACACTAGCTAGAATGTTAATTATTGGAGGCACAGCAGACATACAAATGATTTTGACCATAAATGACTGAAAGATAGCTTATACAATATTTAGTATAATCTGTTATTGATTAGAAATATGCCATCTCATTCTGAATCACCTTGGGTTATCACTGCTGAAGCTAATGGCTTATAAGGATATGAAAACAGAATATGTCCAAAACATAATCCATTATCAAATAACCAAAGTGTTCCAACAGCTGGATACTTTCAAAGTGTAGCAGATGTGTCAAACAGAAATGTTTTATATTCAGAAGTTGCTGCACAGATGATGTGAGGCTTCATACTTTCAGCCAGTTTATGTTTGCTCTCTAGTGATATATGGAGCAGAAATTACTTATAAGCAGGTGTGGCCAATGAGTCGCATCAGACATGCTGTAAGGGACCTGTGCCATTCACTTTTCCATGCACCTAACCTGCAGATGACCCTATGCTTAATTATCTGTTCCAGGCTCTGTTCCACCTACCTTCTGCCTAGAGACCCTCCTGGTGCAGAATATCTCAATAAATTTCTTCTTCTATTACTAACTAATGTAAAGAATGAGTACTTGGCAAAGGCTGCAGCGCTGATAGCAGTAGTACCTGATTCAGAGGATTTTCAGCTTCATTTGGTCATCCCTACATGTAAGCAAGCCTTCAGAGAACAGGACTACCTAACAGCAAGGAATTGCTTGGAAAAGCTACACCGCTTGCACACTCTTGCCAGTGCCCAGTGTATTTCACATTTGCACAAAGCTTACAGTTTCACTGAGCTACACTCCAGTTGGTCTCTGATGAATTATACTTCTGTTTGGCGTGTTATTTACAACCCGTTGTGCTATCCTGTGCTACCCCTACCTTGAAGGACAGGCATAGTCCCTTTGGCTTGAAGACAGACCAGACTAAGGTCCTGTTTGTCTAACAGGACATCCCTAAGATCTGGGCTACCAATACTGTAACTACCCACACCAGCAGCCCACAGCTCAATGAATCTCTTAGATTATCAGGCTATTCTCAGGTGAACAGAGATTACAGGGCTTCTGTCTTGCAGGCTTTCCTCCCGCAGTTCAAACAAATCCAAAGCCTGTACTTGCACCTCCTTTTTTACTGCATCGCTAGATGTCGGTACTTGATAGTTTTAACTGCCTAGCAAATCTACTGATCTGTTTTTTCAATGTTTAACATGACTAGACATAAAATTCAATAATCATAAAACCAAGTAACCACAACAAAAGAAAAACTAATTATTTAATCCCTTATTTCACAGTCTCACACACAAAAAGCAATATCCACACCACTTCTACATGTTATATGCCTAATTTTTTTGCAAGCTTTTTCAACCTGTTTTCAGTGGCTTAGACAATGTCAGTGATGAAGTAACTAGGTCTGACAGAACTCCTCTCTCTTGATTGGTCAGTTATCAAGGTGGATGATCTCCAAATCAAAACTGGATTAAAAATATATATATATATATATATAGTAACTATTATTTCTCTTACAAACTTATGTGAAGAAGTTAATAAATATTTCTCACGCTAACACAACCTTCAGATTGAGGGTAGTGTTAACCAAACAGTAAACAGCCTCTGTGTAAGAACCTTCTATATTCTTAATTTTCTTCATTCAGAACACTGGGTGTCCAATCTGCTTGTGTACTGTCATCATATTATTGGATATCTATATTAATCAAACTGATCACCAAAACAAGTTCATTTTTATACTGATGCCAAAAATGGATAGCCTCAAAACAGCTTTTACCTGGTTCAGATCAGGTCTCATAGAAGATCCCACTTGACTGTAATGGTACACAGACTAATTTGAAAAATTACAGAAAGCTTTCTGCAGGTAACTAAACTTGAGACTGAATACAGTCAACAGGTAAGAGTGGTATCTTGCCCATAGGTAAAAAAGCTCAAGACCAATGAAATAAAATTGTAAGAAAAGCATCACTATATTAGCTACTATATCTTCAAAATACCTTGTCAGGCAGCTGAGTTGAGGGAAGGCACTGCCTCCTGTTCTATCATTTAGCAGTGTAAAACTAGGCAGTTTTTTTCACTGCCTTTTCCCAACCTATTTGCTACAGACCACTGATAAGTGCAGAATTTCACAGTAGCACATCATCTTCTCAATCCCCTAAAATCTGACAGTTTTCATACTTTAAACTTGAACTCCAGTGTCTTGAAGGTATTTATCACAAGCAATTAAATCCCATACTACTACCACCACTTTAGAGTGTGAGCACTATGCACTGAATTTAACAGTGCTTTATGCTTGTAAACTATCTACTCAAGGATCAGTTTTCTCTGTTGAAAACAAGCTAATTGTTGCAGGAACCTACAAACAGCTGTGATTTGGACAAATCACAGCTTTGGCCAAACTGGCATTTCAAGCATTAAAATCCCACTTTTTAGCACTTCTGTCTTGCTAGATTTCAGATGTTCACAGGATAAGCATTTGAACAATCATTGCTTTAAATTATGTTTGAGTTGCATAATTAAAAATACAGTTGCATTATTCAACACTTGGCTTACTACCTCACATCAGGCTTTGGGTAAAGGCTGGTTACTGCACTGTAACTGTTACTACTAGATGTTGCCACATTTCTGAGGCCAGGCTACGGAAATTGCCTTTCCATAGCCACCAACAGTAAGTAGAAGGGAAAAATACACTTGTTGATAAAAAAAATGGAGCCATAATTACGTAAAAAGAAAGGGGAAGAATCAGTCATCTGAAGACCTGCTTATGTTTGTGATTTTGTTGACTAATAAAAACTGGTACTCTTGGAAAAAACAGACTTAGCAAAGTATTGTTCTCTCATAACCAACCTAAACCATTCCAATTTCACTACAGCTTTCTGAAAATATGAAAAAAATGAATTAAGCATAACACAGAGAGGCTGCAACATGCACCCTTACTCTTACATGTATGTTAGCAGTCCAAGATTTGCAATATCTTTTCTTTCAGTAGTCAATTTACCACATTACAGATGGATTTTATGTCCACAACCACTCCTGAGACCCAGGAGATCCCTCAATTGCAAAGGCATTGTCAAAAGTAAACACTTAAAATTATTTGAATAACTTATTTGAGCAGCTCTCCTAATCAAGACCTGAGTCACAGTAATTTTCTGCATGACCTTCCGGCTCCGGGAGCTCTAACGACACCGGGAGGCGGTTACGGCGCCAACGGTCACGGCCATGCGCCGACCCCCCCCCCCCCACTACCAGGCCGCCCGCCCCACCCCTCCGGCGACGCGGCGCATCCCCACTGGCTCTCACCGCCCCCTGCAACCCTAAGCCACGCCCCCTACCCTACGCCCCTACCCTACGCCCCGCCCTGGACACGCCCCCTCGCCGCGTCCCGCCAATCCCGAAAGGCAATGTGGCCTCTCGCCCACGCGGGGAGGGTCGACTGCCCCGCCTCCTCGCTCGCCTCCTCCCCCCCGGCTGCAGGACGGCTGCGGCTTAAACTAGTGGCAGCCGGCGATTGGTGGCCCACGGGCAGCCAATGGGGGAGAGGCACCTCAGAGCAAGCATCTAATTTTATGCACAGAGGCGCGCCCACCCCCGCCGCTCTGTCTACTGCGCCGCCGCGGAGCTGCTCGGGGTGCTGGGGCTCGGCGGGCGCGCGCGGGGCGGCGGGGTGGGAAGCGCCGCGTTCGAGCCCTTTGTTGGCGCGCGCCTGCGGCGTTCGTGCGGCTGTAAGCGACGCCGGAGGGGTGCACGCGCGCGCGGGGATTGGCCGCCGCGCCGGGTCTCGTTGCGGCGTGCCGGCCAATCAAGGAGCGCGGCGGGCGGGGCGGGAGGCGCGCCGGAGCGGGCCGGACCGAGGCGTGACGAGACGAGGCGGCCGGAGCGGGCCGGGGGCAGCAGCGGGATGAGGCTGAGCAGGGTCTGGCTGCTGGTGCTGCTCCTGGGGCTGGCGCAGCTGGCCATCCTGGAGCGCTGCGAGGCGGCGGCCGAGGAGGACGGCGGAGGTGAGTGCGTGCGGGGCTGCCCTAGGGGAGGGGGACTGCCGGTGAGGGAGGGGTGAGGCCGTTGGGGGCAGCGGGTGTGGGGGGGGAGGGGCGCTGTTGACGGCTCTGGCAGTTCAAAGCGGGAGAGCGCACCTGGAAATGAGGGTGAAGCTCCCCGGCGCCTTGCTCACTCTGCTGCGGCGGAGCAGCGGTGCGCTGCCCCTGGCTCTTATTCACAACTTGCTTAAACGTGCTGGTTGCGCCAGGCCTGACGCAGCTGGTAAACGGCCTGGGAAAGGTGGTGCGTGTAGGGCTGGCTGAGGCCTGCTCGTGGGCTGGGAGCCTCTTCCCAGCGTGTTGGGGTTGCTGGGGTCGGTGTTGGAGACCGCGCCGCGCTCCGGTGCGCCGGGATGCAGGCAAATCAGCTTTTAGTGGGGACTCAGTTCCTCGGCTGCTAATGCTCAGACTATCTTGTTCTGAAAAGTCCCTTAACTCCCAGTAACGTCTGTCGGAGTTAGGTGCTCAAATGAGCTGGAGTCGTGTCAGAAAGTTGCAGGAGACAAGCTTTGCGGGTCCTGGCTCTTCTCTCCTTTTTCAGACCTTTTTGGCTGAAACTTAGAGACTGGGCTCAGCTCCTAATCTGGGCTCACAGAATCCGTGTTTTTTGAGGGTTTTAACTCCTCGGAGTGTTTTCTTGTCACAAGATTATTCGTTATTACCTTGCAACTAGCTCTACCTGATCTCTTCTTCTAAATATGAAGTTAGAAGCTAGAAATTAGCAATGTTAGTAATTACTGGCTTTTTTCTATTACCGATAAATATTTTCCTTTTCTTAAGGAGCACATTTTCCCCCCTAATCAGGGGTTCTGCACATTTTTTGTATTTCAAAATATTGAATACTTTTTTTCAGAAGGAAGGTTCTGTGTTGTGCTAAGTTTTTTGGTGGCTTTTTTCCCCTTATTTTTGAGTTTCACTGATGCATGTTTCCTCCCTTCCAAAATTAGTTCAAAGAAACCTGCTCTGACTTAAACTTAAGTTCAGAGTCTGTTCGTGGATATTTTTAAGTGATTCAATTTTTTTTCAAAGTCACAAATTTTGAAAAATCTTACATCTTTCGTATTTCCTAAATTAACATTGCTGTATGTTAAGTATTAGAGGGTGTTTGGAGAGAATGGATTCTGGATGACCTATTGAACTTCTCTCCTGCAAATTCTGGCTCATTGAACAGGTATTGAAACTTAAAGAAATGTGTTTATGTCAGGTTTCTTATCTCCCTGAGCAACTGTGGACTCTAGACTCTTGTGTGAGGGCTGAAAGACTTTTACAGGATGCAGCAGTAAGGGAGTGCACTTAATTTCAGCTCACGTTGAGAAAGACTATCCTGTTTTTTCAGGAAGCCTTTACATTATATTTGTGCCTTTTCTCTGTTCACCAGAACACTCACCTATCAATTTTAGAGCATGTCTCCCATTATCTTAAAATTATTTAATTTTGATATTATAGTAAGGTCCCATAGCTGACAGCAGGAACTCAGCCTTAGGCTTCAGGGGGGCTGGGTTTTCATCAGTATTTCTCAAATGTGCTATTCCTCTGTGTATAGGAGTTATTTCAAGATCAAAGACAACCAGTGAGGGGGGGAAAGTATTTCCTCCTATATGCAAGTAAAATGTTAGTCCTTGCACAACTTGAATAACTTTCTCTCGTGTATCTCAAAATTGTATACAAACCATGAACTAGGCTTTATAAAGGTTTTGCTTTACAAATAAATGTAGCTGATAACTTCCATTTTTTGCCATTGAAATGCAGACCTATATGAATTGGAACAACACATTTGTTTTACAACAAACAGTAACCTTATGTACATCGGTTGTTCAGGAAATGAAGAGTTCAGGTGAAACAGTAGGGGCATATTGTGTTGTATGATTTTTGAAAATGAACTTCCACTATAACATTAAGGCAGATATGCCCACAGCAAGGTTAGCCTAGAAATTATGATGGGTGGATTATGACCGTTATGCTCTTTGCATATTGATGAAGGAAAAGGAGGGATTGCACAGCTATTACACTACAAAAAAAACACTGAGACTGCTTTATAAAAGGGCTTTTGAATGACCTCGCAACAGATTGGCTAGTCTTGATGTTTTGGGTTTTTTTTTTTTTTTTGCATTTCTCAAGACCAAAAATCATCTCAGACTCTGACTGGAAGACAGACCTTAGAATCAGCTTTTCAAAAGGAGGCTTTCACACAGAATCCAGAAGTCTTTGATGATCGGATGCTGCTTTTTGATACTGAATTCATCCTATTTAAAGAGAAAGGCCAGATTTCCAATAAATTCTGAAAGTTCAGCAAAATTGTTATATAAACTAATTTCAATTAGATTAGCCATTATCCTGAAACAGTTCTGCCAACTAAACTTGTGCACGTGAAGTTTAAGATGAATGTCATCTTTGCAAGTATTTTTGTCTTGTGGGTAATAGTCATGTGTTGAAACTTGTGGAAACTTTTCATTGAAATAAATAGGAGTGGTCCGTACTTCACAGGAGGACTAGTTTTAGCCCAAAGCTATCACTTAATATCTTCTTCACCTCTTTTGCAAGTAGCTTTAAGAAACAAAGGCATATTGTTTTGATTGCAGCTACTTTATTTTCAAGAATTGTCTTATACAAATATTTATTAGCTACTTTTGCAAATTCAGGTGTCACAATTAAAAGCTCATTTGGTATCTGATCACTCCAAAATGTAATCAGTAATGCAAAAGAACTTGTCTCTGTTTAAAAAATAAAATAAAACCTTCCTACTTCTCTCTCCCATGCTTTGTCAGGTGCTTAAAGCAGATCATCAATGCTGACACTGAGAGGGAGGTTTTAAGTAGCCAAGATAACCCTAAACCTCAGCAAAGCTAGAGATTACACAAGATGAGTTTGGAGTGTTAAGCAGAAATTATAGGTATGCTTTTTGGACAGGGTGGGGGAAATGCGGGTCCTCCTTAAGCACATCTGCAAGAACCAGTGTCCTGTTGTTACATGCTACTATTCTGTGTTTCTGTCTCTGAGGTGGAGGAAGTGAACAGGTATAGTTCCCATGACAATGTATCACTATCAAAGGTGGTTTAGTGTGGCAGGGCATGCAAGTACTTCCAGTGAAAGATAGGACATGTTTTCAAGATGAAAAAATAGTAACAGAGGTTTCAGTAGTGATAGGCCTAGTATACTAACATCTTCACTTGTGCAAAACTGCAGTGGTCTTTTTTCAGGGGGAGGGGGGGCAGGGAGGAATGATACATAATAAGCAGAAATAAGGACTGCGGTCTGATGGTTAGTTTCAGACAGATGAGCAGAACTGACTGATTAGTTTTGGTGGAAAAAAATCTCTGTGCCTCTGAAAATAAAGTCTGAAGGGATTTGCTTGGAAAATCAATGAACTTTGCACAACTTGCTGAGATATCAGGCACAGTCCAGCTGTGAAGGCCCTGCAGTGAAATGTGGTTCCCAAAACTGCTGAGCACTGAGATCAATGGAATTTTGACTGCTAAACACCTTTGAAAACTAGCTTTTCACCACTGCTCTATGTAAATGAATATGGTAATAATTCTCTTTAAGTGTGTTTTGAGGGTTATTTCATTTGTAAGTGCTCTAAAGTAGCAACATAGAATGCATTGTCCACTTGTAAATCAAGACTTGGAGTTACTTCTTAGATCAGATGAAACAGTAGTAGTTGTTAAAGAAACTTAATCTGTGTCCAGGTGACTTTTGTGTAATAAATGATCTGTTGTAACCTCACTACATTGGAAGCTAATGTTTTGGTGTTATGTAAATTTGGAACCTAATCAAAAACAACACATTTTCCGCAGGGATGCATATTGTTTTTTTGAGGGGGGTATACTTTTTTTTTAAATATCTTCTTTTAACAGAAAATGGGTGTTCTCGTTGAATGGCATCATTCTGTTCACAGTAAGCTTGTTCCTGTGGTCTGCTGTTCATCTGAGAATAGCTCTTTTTCTGTCCCCTCCCTTTCCCCCATTTTGTTGTACCAGCTCACTGGGTATTGCATATTTCTAATTCTCAAATCTCAAACCCCAGGTGAAGTCAGAGTATTTTCAGAATTCTTGTCCAGAATAAGTTAATTACGTGTACATGGTTTGTTGTCTTACAGCAGTCACGCCTATTAGCTTAGTCGCAAGCTTACTAGACTTAAGTTAGAGAGTAGTTTTGAACAAGGAACTCTTTAGTTTCATCTCTGTATTTATCTCTTTTAAATACTGGGGCTCCCAGTGGTTGGCTAAAAGGACCTTAACTTCATTGATGTAGGGTTTACACTTGGGATGGGAGACATTTCATGGCCTGTTCTGTGCCTTAAATTCACAGAATCACAGAATCGCTGAGGTTGGAAGGGACCTCTGGAGATCATCTAGTCCAACCCCCCTGCTCAAGCAGGGTCACCTAGAGCACATTGCACAGGATTGCATCCAGGCGGGTTTTGAATATCTCCAGAGAAGGAGACTCCACAACCTCTCTGGGCAACCTGTGCCAGTGCTCTGTCACCCTCTCAGTGAAAAAGTATTTCCTCATGTTCAGATGGAAGTGTCTGTGTTTCAGTTTGTGCCCGTTGACTCGCGTCCTGTCACTCGGCACCACTGAAAAGAGTCTGGTCCCATCCTCTCGACACCCTCCCTTCAGATACTTGTACATGTTGATAAGATCTCCTCTCAGCCTTCTCTTCTCCAATTCCAATTCTCTTCTCCAAATTCCTTTAAAATCATTCAGTAAGGCCTGTTTGCCTTGAATGATAACAGTTTTAACAGATAAAAATGTATGTTTAATCCCTTGCGTGTTCTCTTATTAAACAAACCATCTCAATTCCAAGCCAAGAATGAATGAACTGGTTGAAGTGTCTTAGATTCAGATTTAATGTGCTAACCTTGCTTTTGTAATGTAGGAAATCTGTTTTCCCCTTGAAGAGTCTATTCTTGACCAATGTTTTTCAGTCTGGTTAAATCAAAAGCTTCCCATAACATCTCTGGAGAACTTTTTTACTCCATGTCTTCCAGAAGGGTACACCCTGTATCTGCCAGATGCATGAAAGTAGGCTTACACAGGACTTCCTGTGACAGGTTTTTTGTTCATTTTTCACACTCATTCCATGGACTAGTGCTGCTTCAGAGCCAGTAAGTGGAGTGACACTTCTGTGGGAGGAAAGCTTCCTTAGTAAATTGCAGACCTGAAACATCTCTAACCAAGACCAAAATATACTGAGGAGGCAGGGGTGGGATTGAGGGATCAGGAACAGGGGCATACTTTTAATGTGCCACCTCTTATCCACCTTGCTACTATGCAAAATGATAGCATTTGAGATTATAGCAAGCGTGTCTGTTGTTTATCAGACCTTGCAGAGCATAAAAGTTTTATCCTTACTCACTACATCTGTAGCACCACAAGGGAAGCATGGGGACAGATAATATCTGCTGTTTTGTTAAAAGACACCTAGTTTTTCCAGCCACATGCTGCTGTCTTTGAAGGGACAGCTGTTTAGCTCCATAATAGTGGGCTTCTATCTGAATTCAGGTATCACTTGTGTGCCCTTGCCCTGCTTCTCACATTTCAGCAAGGTGCCCAGTGTGCCTTGGTAGAGACTGTCACAGGTCTGTATGTATTAATACTCGCTATATTCATGTTGCGTTTTGCTCTGAAGAGCAAATTAACACGTTGACATTTTACTGAAATATTGGTATTGTCAGCTGGCATAGCATGCACTGAAGTAAAATAGGACCATTAGAGTCTTGGTTCTTTGCAACCTCAGGCAGCCATTGTATGTGGACTACTAACTAGGTTTAGATACCTTTTTTAACCACAGTATATACTTGAATTTATCTTTAACCTGGTAATGCTATTTTAACATTAAATTTGAAACAATTTGTATTGCGTTTTTAATTTTACTTTTCCAGAATCTGTTACAAAAGAAGAAACTGATGATGATGACAACAACGATGAAGATGATGACGATGATGATGATTCTGAAGTTAAAGAAGAAAACGGTGTATTAGTCTTAAATGATGCAAACTTTGACACCTTTACTGCAGATAAGGACACTGTGTTGCTGGAGTTCTATGCACCATGGTGGGTTTGGGCTTGTGGTATCCCTGTGTGTTCAACCCTGCCTTAGGTTTGGGGGGGGGGGGGGGAATGTGAAGGGTTTTCTTGACAGTACACCCTCCTGAAAAGTGAGCTTTGGTTGGAGTGGTTCTTAGGGGAGAGATATGGTAGCTTGGTATTTTTTGTTTGTTTTCCCCAGATGTCTTTAGATAAACAATTTTAGGGAATGAGAAGTTGTCAGTAGCTTACTACCATGAGGAAAAGCTGCAATAGCAAAAGCAGAGGTCTGGATCATGGCTGGTTTAAAAATACAGGCTGTTTTAAAGGTGATGCAGGAATAACTGGCTTCCAGGAGAAGCATGGGACTCTACTGTAGTCTGGGGCAGGGGATGTGATTCTTCTCCAGCAGGGTGTGGAGGTGCTCCTTTCTCTGCCCGTGTGCCAGGTGATAGAGCAGCTTACTCTCTCCCCACAGATGTGGGTCATACTGAAGGATCCCATGCCAAGAGAAGCACAACCGTGCTTTTGTCCCTGCTCAGTGCTTGTCAGGGAGTAAAGACAGAGCTGCTGTACTCATAGGGTAGATGTGGCTGGCTTTTTGATGGGCTGTGTAGGAGTTTATAGAAGAGGGGACTCTTGATTCTCTTACTGCATCCCTGGTGTGGGGCTTTGCGTAACCCCATGCAGCTGTGCAGGCTGACAGTTGACTGGCTGAAAAGTGCTTTGCAGAAAAGGCCCTGGGAGGCCTGGTGGATGACAAGATGAGTGTGAGCCAACAGTGCAGCTTTAGAGCTGACAAGGCCAACTGCATCTTGGCTGTATTAGTGAAAGTGTAGTCAGCAAGTTGAGGGCAGTGCTTTTTCACCTATATTCTACACTTATAAGACTGCATCTGGAGTACTATATCCAGTTTGGAGTTCCTAGTAGAAGAAATACAGTGACATAGCCCAATGGAGGGTTACCAAGATGGATGGGGGGCTAGGTCACATGACATAGAAGAGAAGCTGAGGGAATTGGGTTTACTCAGCCTTGAGGAGAGTAGGCTGAAGGGAGATCTTACTGCTGTTTGCTATTTGGGAGGATAGAGGTAGGACAGAGCCACTCTTCCCCAAAGTGCAAGCGGAAGGATGAGAGGCAACAGGCACAAGTGGCGCACTAGGAAATTCCCAATCATAAGGCACAACTTTCCACATGAGGGTGATCAGATGCTATAGCAGGTTGTCCAGAGAGCCTGTGGATTCTCAATCCTTTGAGGTACTCAAACTGGGCTGAACAGGGCTCTGAGCAACCTGATCAAACAAGAACTGCTTTGAGAAGGAGGTTGGACTCGGTGACTTCTTGCGGTCTCTTCTAACCTACCTGTTTCTATAGCTGGTTGATTATTCATCCCAAAAGGTTCACACAATCCAATCATGAGGCAAAAATGGCTTTAAGCTATAGTAGCAGAGTTGCTTTATTTTTTAGGAGTTGCTCTGGGGATTTTCCTGCTCTCAACAGGAGCAGCTTGATTTTTCTTGTATTGGTACTCTTGGGTCCCAGTGAGTTCCAGAAAACTCATAATGCAGTATGGTCTGGTGGCTTGTTACTGTGTCCTGTTGTCTCACTGAGAACCTCTGCACTCATCTCAATGGAGGAGACTTCCATAGCAGGGGAATTGCCAGAAGGTTTTCCTTCTCCTCAAATTCAAATCACTGGTCTTGCCAGAAGGATATGGTGGGAGTAAGGACATAGCTTATCCATATTGTCAGTTTAAACAGTGCTTTGTTATGCACCTACATGATGATAAAAATTCTGCTGATGCACCAGGGTACACTGAGTAACTCCAGAGCACTCCAGGGAGCTACAGTGGATTCGCCTGTGTATAATTGAGACAAAGAATCTAAGTCAGAATGTATCTTCTCTTCCATTTTTACAGACAAAAGTAAGATTTGTGGAGGGGAAAAATAAGAGAAGAATACATTTGCAATGAAGTTGCTGAGTTAGTGTTGCAGACAACCTCTCTTCCTTCATGGCTTAGTGATATAAAGGGACTTTTGTGTTTTTTCTGGTCCTTTTCTAGTCTTTGAATGGGAGAGGGGGAAATATGATCTTGCTTGAGGTGGTTTTGTATTTTAACTAACTTACTTTGAGAGTCTCATCACATAGAAACCCATCCCTGCTTGGTCCTAGATACTATCTTTGCAGGTGTAGCTTACCTGCATGAAAGCTTAACACAAAGTTTAATTTAACTGAGCAAAAGGACTCATGGTCATCACAGACTAAATAGCTTTTTTCTTTCTACTCTCCCTCTTGCCAGTGGTGAGACCAGGGAGTACAGCCTGTCTACTGCGCACTGATTTATCTTTTTCCATCATTACTGGTTTTGTCTTTGGCTTGTCAAGCCATATTCAGGTTTTCCTGTACTGGTGTCCTCTGTCCCGCCAACTTTTGTAGCAGGAGCGTCTATTCTTCCTGAAACTCTGGGGCCAGAGAAAGCAAGATCTGTTATGATTGATGTGAGATGTCATTAGGCTTAATGAATTTCTAGTTCATTTTTCTTTTTAGCTTAGTTTAGGCTCACAGGTAGAGAAGATGGACCCGGATTAGGGAGAAGTTGAAGTCCAAGAGACAATATTTGGGGGAGGGGGAGCGGGCAGGGAGGAGGTTTGCAATTTTGTTGTAAAAGCAGTTGTTAGAAGCTTTTTTGCAATGGTGTTAGGCACTGCCTATGGAAATGCTCCCTTTTGATGAAAAAGCAGTGGAAAGGTGGTGCTTTGATCCCTTTCACATAATGCCATGGGCATGGGAAACTTCTGATTAACACATTAAAGTTTCTTGAAAGTATAATCACTTGAAAACAAGAGCTATAGTGAAAACTGAATGGTCCAAATCCAAAATGCAGGTACCAAATGGTATGAAGACGGCACTTCTCAATGCCTTTATTCTGGTGTACTTTACAGAACAACACATTAGCTACAATTACTGTCTGTATCTGTCCATGATCTGAAAACATAATAAGGAAAAATATTCTTGTGTTGATGCTGTGAACATCTTGCAGACGACCTGGAAGTGCAGAGTAGCAAAATACCCTTTAGGTCTGTTATGCATTTATTTGTTTACTTGTGTCTCCCTCTCCCTCTGACAGGTGTGGACATTGCAAGCAGTTTGCTCCCGAATATGAAAAGATAGCCAAAACTCTGAAGGAAAATGACCCTCCTATTCCAGTTGCCAAAATTGATGCTACTGCAGCCACTTCACTAGCAAGTCGTTTTGATGTTAGTGGCTACCCAACCATCAAAATTCTGAAAAAAGGCCAACCGGTTGACTATGATGGCTCTCGGACAGAAGATGGTAAGCATCAGTCCTTTGCAGTTCTCTATAACAAAGCAAGAAAGTATATGATTGTGCTTGTTATCATGGGAGCTGTTCATTGTGTCTCCTATAAAGGGCTTTGATCTTGAGTTCCATTATCTTAAGCAAAATAATTATTATGGCTGAAATTTTACCTAATCTTCTAAATTGGCTGCAGGCTAGAAGACAGTTTCCACAGGTAGTATGGTTACTGTTGGAAGGTTTCTAGAAATGTTCCTCTAGAAGAGGAGGTAATATCATGCGTTCAGAAGGATTAGCCAATTAGAAACACTGGGTCTGTATATTAACAGTGGATTTAGAACTACTGCTTACTGCTCAATAAATGTGTCCAATTTCAGGCTAGTCAAAAGGGGAAAACGCTCTCTTTTCTGACTGTTTTGAGAGGGATTTATGAAATAACTTGTTGGAAAGTACAGACCTATGCTCTGCTTTGGAGTGGAGGATGTGTTAAAGGGCTTCTTGGCAATACTGACTGTGTGCTTGGTCCATGTTTGCCACTCTGATTTCAAAATGTTCATATCAGCTCTCTCACTTGGTATGCTACAGATATGATGATGCAGACTTGCTAACTGGGCGATTGAACTGTCTTTCAGCTATTGTGGCTAAAGTCAAGGAAGTTTCTGACCCCAACTGGACCCCTCCACCAGAAGCTACCTTAGTATTGACCCAGGATAATTTTGATGAAGTTGTGAATGGTGCTGACATAATTCTGGTGGAGTTCTATGCCCCATGGTAAGCAAGAAGGCAGCGGTCGCTGCTTTTCTAGTACAGCTGTCCTGAAAACAGTTGGTGAAACTAACAGATGGGCTGATAACTGCTAGATGCAATGGTTTTCTGTCATTAGGCCTCTTCTAAAGTGGCTTGCCTCAACACTGTGCAGATGTGTCTAGCACTGATGTATATCAGTTCTAATCTGGACCTAAAATCACATTACAAGTCTCTTGAAGACTAGACTGAATCTACGTCGCAGCAAGGAATGGGTTCTAGAACTTTATTGCCTATGTAGTTTGTTTCTTGGAGATTTTTCATATTTACTAAGTTGGGAACATGTTGGGAGGTATTGCAAACTCTTGGAGAGGATTTGTCCTTAGTTTAAAAATTACATCTCTGAAAATGAAGCTGCCATAGTAATGCAGGAGCAAGTATAGAGGCTAACTTCAGGTTGGAGAGACAAGTCTCCCTGGTCTGAGACTTTCCTCCATAGGTTGAAGTGAATGATCCTATTTGTACTTTCTACATTCAGGAAGACTTAGAACACTTCCACTTCAGGTGCAGAAGGTACCTAGTAGACTTGTGGCTTGTAAAATTGCCGCCTCTTTCCCCCTCACCTTTCCTTAGGTGTGGACACTGCAAAAGACTTGCTCCAGAATATGAGAAGGCTGCCCAGGAGCTCAGCAAACGCACACCTCCTATTTCCCTGGCTAAAGTCGATGCCACTGCTGAAACCGAGCTTGCTAAGAAATTTGATGTTACTGGCTATCCAACTCTGAAAATCTTTCGCAAGGGCAAACCTTATGACTACAATGGTCCACGAGAAAAATATGGTATTACAACTTCTCTTATTTTCTAACGGCTTGACCACAAACATATTGACATAACTATAGAGCTTACAAACTTGTTCACATCATAGGAATGGTATTTCACTCGAAGAAATCTGGTTCTGTGGTAGCTGGGGGAACCTGAAAAAACATGCTCTAATATCTAAATAGGCCAACAGGATAAAGTTGTATATCTGATAATTTCTACAGCCTCTCTTCATCAGGTAGTACCATAAGCTCCTTTAACATAAAATAAGTTAAATACACATGGTAAAGCAGTGGCAGTATGAGAATATAGTGGCTGTTAATTGCACTGTGAGGAATGCTCTGTAAGGGCTGACAGTGTTCAGTATTGGTTTTTAATATGAGGAAAAACTTAGGAATTTTCAAGCAGAATTTTGTCTAGTGGCAGGGTCAGGAGACAGTGAATGGTCCTGAATTTCAGAAAGGCTCATTACTTGCAAGGCCAGTAACCTGAAAGAGTATCTAGAACTACAGCCTTTTTAAAAAAAAGTTGGAAGTTATTGATTTGGTGTCTTTTGCTTATGGTGTGCACAGAATGCTGTTCATGGGGAAATGTGATATTAAACAATGCCAGAGAAGGGAACCTCTGAACCTTTCAGATGAGTAAATGTTCTAAGCAATTTCTTGGGGGGGGGGGCTCTTGTCTTTCAGGTATTGTTGATTACATGATTGAGCAGGCTGGTCCTCCATCCAAACAGATTCAGGCTACCAAACAGGTACAGGAATTTCTGAAAGATGGGGATGATGTCATCATCATTGGTGTTTTTAGTGGAGAGACTGACAAAAAGTATCAGCTGTACCAGGAAGCAGGTAAAGGATGTTTTAAAATATTAAGCAAAAGTTTGTGTTGGGATTCTGCCCAGGACCTTGTGAGCATAAGCAGGAGAGTTCCTTTATTTTTGCTCTTAGGTTGAGGGAGAGGTTGGAGTGGAAAGAGGGGAGAGGGATTAAAGGATGGTCTTTCACTTGCATTCAAGGAAAAAAAAAAAAAACAGACTTTGAGGATATAATTAATGTATCAGTTTGCCAGTAACAGGAGATCTTAGCATTATGCGTTTCTAAAACATGAGAACTAGAGAGGAAGGAAAATTCCTAGCTGAGGAAAAAATTCCATGTTTTTGGCTTAAAGCCTGTCTAGTTTTATCATCTCATGTTGTGGTTTCCCATCTGACAGTTCCAGATGCTGTGCTCTGATGAACATCTTTGGGGTGGGGAGCCTGAAAAAAGGAGAAAGCTCATCTGCTGCAGAAAGGTGCTGGGTCAGGAGTGGGGAAGAAGAGAGGAGAAAGAGCAGCTTTATAATTGCGCAGACCAGGACAGGCAGAGAGAGGCAAGTTAAGAAGCCCTGCAGAGGAGTATGTGGGCATGGGTGCTGAGAGAGGTGAAAGGCAGGATATGAAGCAGGGACTCACTTTGGTCAACTGAAGCAGCAGGCTCCTTCTAGGTGGTTGCTAGAGTTGGGGAAGTCTCTCTCTAAGAACATGAAAATGGACTAGAAGGGGCCTCACTGTCCATCTCTGGACTGGTATAGCTCAGCCATCCCTGGCAGCATCTGTTCCTAAAACCCCCTCTTACATGATAGATTGATGGTCCTGTTAATAGTATTTTCTACCATGCAGAAGAGGCCAAGCACTGCTGCCTCAGTCCCTCTCATCAGTCCTTTTGTGTTTTGCATGCTCAAACTGCTCGGAGCCACTCTTGGTTTCTGCCAGCCTAGTGATGTACAGAACTGTTCCACAGACTGCCCCATAGCACATGGATTGACTAGATGACTGAGTTTCCTTCTGGCTCTACTTTGTTTGGGGGAAAGCCAAGAGTTAGGAGACTGATAGACATAGGGGCTTCATTGTGTATGTTTTGGAAGCTCTTCAAGGTTTTGGAGCATTTAGAGTAAACCCTCAAGCAGATGGGTTGTTCAAAATCATTCAAGTAGGACTATTCAAATTGTATGCTCTGTATACTTTTTTTATATGCTTCTCACCTTCTTTGGGTGGAAACAATTGAAAGATGGCAAAGCTTGTCTCTAAGACTTTGCTGCAATCCAAATCTCTGAGAATGGGAAGAGAATTGCCTTGCAGTGCAGCTCCAAGGTTTCAGTCAGAGGCTCTTCATTCCTTACCTGATGGTTTTTCCTCTTCCCTCTCCCTAATCTTAATTTTTCAGCTAACGGTTTAAGAGAAGACTACAAATTCCATCACACCTTCAGCAACGAGATTGCAAACTTATTGAAGGCATCTCCTGGAAAACTGGTTGTCATGCAACCAGAAAAATTTCAGTCAAAGCATGAGCCGAAGATGCATGTTTGGGATCTTAAAGTGAGTAGCTGGTCCAAAGCTACAAAACTTGCTCACAAATTTTAAGTCTCTTTACTCTGTGTATATATAAGCAGTTGACATCTTTCTGTTGGAAATACTTTATTAAATATTTGAGGCAACCTGTTCCCCCCCCCGAAATTATGCTTCTTTGTTCTAATAAGCTTTATAAAGTGAACCCAGAGGTTACATATTCAAATAATAAATTACTGTACTATTAATCAATCTAAAGGTGGAATACTAAATTATCTTTAGTGCTCAAGGATTTGAAGGCTATGGTAAAGGCACTGTGCATAACTTGCCCCTTCTTTCTCATTTGTGCATACACAACATTATTTTGCAGTAATGTGTAATAGGAATGTCACTTAAATCCATTTTTCTGGACTTTTTTTCCCTAAACAGGACTCCACAGATGGATCAGAGATTAAAGAGCATGTGCTAAAACACGCCTTGCCTCTAGTTGGTCATCGCAAGCCTTCTAATGAGGCTAAGAGATATGCTAAGCGTCCTCTAGTGGTTGTCTATTATACTGTAGACTTTGGTTTTGATTATCGTGTTGGTAAGTTAACTAGGATTACCTTTGATCCACTTCATGAGGAAGAAAGCAGTAACTAGAAATCACTAATCTTGTTGTGTTCTGGTGATTTCAGCTACTCAGTACTGGAGAGGCAAAGTCCTGGAAGTGGCCAAAGACTTCCCTGAATATGTTTTTGCTGTTTCTGATGAGGAAGACTATTCTTCTGAAATAAAAGATTTGGGCCTGATTGAGAGTGGAGAGGATGTCAACGTGGCAATCCTGGATGAAGGTGGCAAGAAGTATGCTATGGAGCCAGAAGAGTTTGATTCTGATGTACTCAGGCAGTTTGTGCTGGCATTCAAAAAAGGTACGATTTCTAAAATAGGGTTCTCTTTTATATTTACCATTTATTTTTCCTTCCAAGAATTTTTTTTCCTGAGGTGATGGGTACAATCAATTAAAAAATATATATATATCATATGCAACCTTATAGTGTTTTTGTGGCTTACCGCTTTTGGATGTCTCTTTTGCCCCTTCTGTTAAACTCAGTTCACTAACTTTGCCTGGACTACACTATGGCATCTGGCCAGATCTAATATTGAATATATGTTTGGCAAACCTAATACATTCTTGTGGCTTTGAAGTGTCAGTAGTTGATCATTTATATTCATGATTAGTATATTAAATCACTGTGTGTCTAATGCATTGTTGACAGACACCCTCTAAAAAGAGGGAGAGAGCTTTCAGGGAAATGGGCAGCAGAATTTGTTTTGCATGTTTCACAAGCTTATTGTATTAAAATGTCACCAGCAGCTAACCCATGTTTCATGCAGGGATAAGTTCACTTACTGGTGCAACACTCCCTGGCAGGAAGATATATTCTTGCTCTTTTTTTCTTAGCAGAGACCATAAGGATTGCTCTTACTATATGCTTACTGTATTCTAATAAGGGTGTGTGTTTTGCTTCCTTTTAGGAAAACTGAAGCCTATTGTGAAGTCCCAGCCAGTGCCAAAAAATAACAAAGGGCCTGTAAAAGTGGTAGTGGGTAAAACATTTGATACCATAGTAATGGATCCAAAGAATGATGTTCTCATAGAGTTCTATGCCCCGTGGTGTGGACACTGCAAGAAACTAGAACCTGTGTATACTGAGCTAGGCAAAAAATACAGGAATGAGAAAAATCTAGTCATAGCCAAGATGGATGCTACTGCCAATGATGTGACAAGTGACCGCTACAAAGTGGAGGGATTCCCCACTATCTACTTTGCTCCGTGGGATAAGAAGAACAACCCTATTAAATTTGAAGGTGGGGACAGAGATTTAGAGCATTTGAGCAAATTTATAGAGGAACATGCAACAAAACTCTCCAGAACAAAAGAAGAGCTTTAAATAAGTTGAGGGTGGTGAAGAATTGTTTGTACATTGTAGCTAAAGCAAGTTACTGACAAAACTTGTTGAGAGAAGAATTCGGCAGTTTGAGCAAGGAAATTCTTGAGCAGTAAAGCAATCGCAGTATCTTCTTTTTTTGTATTGCAGAAAAGTGTTTTTTTTTTTTTTTTTTTTCTGGACACTGAACTTCTCTCTGACATGAATGTCTTACATTAGTTATGATTTCAATCTTTGGAGAAAAATACATCCTTTATTTTTTGTGAATATCTTGAGCTTGATTCTTTGACTCCAGGGCAGCTCTTCTTTAACTTAAAAGATTTTACCAAAAAGGGGGAGGGGGGGGGGATAAAAAATTCCTCTGCCAAACAGGTTTCTTTTTGTCTCTTATTTGTTGGTGTGGTTATTGTTGGGTTTCATGTTTGGTTTGAACCAAGCTCTCTTCTGTTGCATTTTTGTATACACATTCATTTGACTATATCATTGTATTTATTGCTGAGGGTAAGAAGGGGATTTCTGAACTGTAGACAAATTAGTCTTACTGAAATCAGACACAGCAATGTGCTAACTAAATATGCCTGAGGCCTGGCTGCTTTTGTGCTGTGTATCTCTGTAGAGAGGGTGATGTTAAAATACCAGGTCTTCCCAAGTATGTTTGGAATAGTAGGAGCTTCAAAGAAAGCATCTATTGAAAGGTAACCCATGGGATTCTGCTGTCAAATTTGTATATTATGGGTCTTTTATTTTGCAGGGAGAAAGACTAAGGTGGAAAAACTGTGTTTTGGTAGTGATTCTTTTTTTAAGGAAGCAGACTGAGACCTTCTGGTGTGCTTTATTCCTGTGAGAGTTATTGCATGTACAAGAGATGATCACAACTGCTCTGTGCTCTACTTGGCGTGTATGTATGCTTAAAAGTGGATTTTGATGTGGAATGAGCTATTTTAGATGCATCCATAAACTCATAGGCCATGTCAGGCTCGCCAGACATCAAGGACTGTCTTCTAAAACACTTGTGAGCTGTTTTGGCCAAGTTACTTAGAGTTTTTTCTTCTAAAAGTGCCAAATTTCCTTTAGTCAATGAGAAGGTAAAATAAGGAACTTGGGACGTTGGCAGCCTTTAGATGATTGGGTTACCGGTGCCTAAAATGAAAAATTCTAAACCAAAATGTGTTTGAAAGCATTGTTCTCGGCACATCTGGACTATGACTGTCTTGAGTTGTGAGAAAGTCCTTCCTGCAAAGGGAAGTGGGACAGAATTGTTGTAATCTGTGTAATAAGCTGCTTCCTTTTTGGTGGTTCAGAAATCATGGCCCTGTATTGTTGACTTTCTCTTTCTGAGAAATGGAGCAGACTTCAGTTGTTGGGATCATGTTTGTTTTAGATTTGGGGGTCGCTAACCCCAAAGTGGATGGAAAGAAGAGGTGGGAAGAGAAAGCTGTACATATAAAGATGGGCAGAAACCTTTTGGACCCTATCCCTCAGCATAGGTCCTATCTCTCTCCTGCAGTTGGTGGTGTTAGGCTAAGGAGTTAGCTGCAGCCTGAAATGCAGGTTGAAACAACTCTTGTCATGGGATCAGTCTGTATGCTCTTGTCAGGTACCAGATAGTATGTTTAACTCTTCCTCCTTGTCATCTTTTTTTCTGATATGTTAGAGAAAAGATGAAGTCACTTCAAGCATCTCCAAACCATCACTTTTGATAGGTAGCACATTTCAAAAACAAAAAACAACAACAAATATAACTCCTGAAGTACCATCTGCCTCTTATCAGAGCTCTGATGCTGCAGTGTGTGCCACTTGAGTGTCATTGGAGCAATTTTGTTACAACTTAATTTTACAGATAAAGCTCCTGTTCTAGCAGAACTGTGCGTTCTAGCCTATCTTATAGAAGACCAGCATAATCAGTCTTCCCTGGATGTTTCTTTATTGCATTAGTTTTCAACTTTTTGGAGGGCACGTAAATACAAAAAAGTCTTGTGTGGAGACACAGGTTTTTGCATAGCAAGGGTAAACCCCCATCCAGAAGGTGGCTGGACCCAAAGCAGCAAGGGGGTGCATAATCCTTAACCTTTGGTGCATCTTTGTATCCCTGTTGAAGGGACATGTCTCCCTGTTGCCTGAACATGGAGCTGTTCCCCACTGACTGTGTTATCAGTACCCAGGAAAAAGTGACTATTGAATCATTCTTGCAGAGGCTGCATGAAGGCTTTTTCTTTGTTCAAAATTAAATTGAAGCTAGTGAACAAAGCACACCAGCAGCCTCTGAATGAAGAGAACAGTATCAAATCTCCATGAGTGCAGGGGTGTGCTTGAATGCCATTCAGCTCCTGTTGTTTATCAGCAAAAGCTGAAAAGTGCTAAGCAAGTATTCAGATCAGGTCTCAATTGCCACTTTGTGTTTAAGCGGTGTAATCATTCACTTGAGGCCCTGGCATTGCCATTCCCCTCCTCTTTCCACAGTGGAGGGGGGCTTCCTCCTCCTCTGTCCTTAAGTGTGTGGATATATTTTGAGCTTATGCAATACTTAAACTACAAGGCTCTTACTGAGTGCTTTGTGTTGACATCACTTTGCCATTTCTTTTTGCAGCTTTCCCTTCCCTATAGGAAGGGAGTAAAATGCACTTCACTTTCTGCAGATTCTTAAAGACCATGACTCGTGATAGATATCCGTGCATAGGAAACAGACTGAGATCAGTCTTAGCTGAGCATCAGCTTATATTAGAACTGATTTTTTTTGAGCTTTGGAAAGTGTATCTAAGTCTAAATTTGCCACTCTGTCCTGTCTCCCAACTTGAGATGAACTCAGTTCTTCACATAGCGGTAGTACTTGCTTAGTACTGCAGAAAACTAAATTGTTCCTGTTTATCATTTGTTCTTACAGTGGGTTAGTTGCAGGCTCATAGGGGTTTATTTAAAAACAGAGGACACAGATAAATATGGAACATCCCTAGGTACGTGTAGAGGGGAGGAAAAAAGAAAAACCCTTACCAGTGTCAATGATTACTTTCAGGGCTAAAGCTCCATTGTTGCTCAGGACAAGAACTGTCTTCTTGCAGCTACTAACTTACTGTCACTGAATATTAACACTGTCATTGCCAATGTTGTACTATTTCTAAGACTTTTCCTTTTCAGCAGAAAGTGGTGTGGGCTGAAACCAGTCTTCTGCATTTAAAACATAATCCTTCTGGCCTGCCGAGAGCTGTTGCACCAGTAAAAAGCACTGGGCCCAGAGGAGTATCTGAGTTGTGCTTGCTCAGCATTCCTGCCTGCTTTCCTATCCCTGCCTGTGCACACGAAGGTAGACTGGAGCGCAGTTTCTTCAGAGCTGTGCACAAGGACCAGAATTTTATTCTAGAGTGGCAGTGCTTAAGATGGAGCTAAATCAGGAAGACTAATAGCTGTAGTGTTGCTAACTCAACTTCTTGACATCTGTCAGCTGTAAAAGTAGGCGTTATTAACCCAAGTCAGTTATGAGTTTGTTATGAGCAGTAGAGTGAATCAAGTATTAATCCATTTTTATGTTGGTGTCAGCCATATTTCATGTGCATCCTTGGTCATGCCACCATGACATCTGCACCTCATAATTAATGTATTTGTCTTCACCATTTTCCAGCAAGAGAAGAGGATACTGTCATCTCTCGGCATTGGGCAAAGTCATACTGGAAAGCAAACTGATTTTTTTTTTTTTTCCTCTAGCTCCACTCTCCTATCCCTACTGAGTGCACTGTCAGTATCACATAGACTTTCTGTGAAACTTAATCCTGTGTCAGAAGTCTCAATGGGATGGCTGCATCATTAGGCCTCTGTTGAATAACGCTTTCTACCTGAACAGCAACTTTAACACAATTGATGCCTTTAAGGGGGGAAGATGTCATATGATCTTTTGTAATCTCTTATGAATACATTTTGCATTTCTGTTTTTACTTTTCTGGTGCGTTAGAAAGGTGTATTTGTTAAAGTATCACCAAAGTGCCACTGATCTGTTTTGGTGGCCTCTGCTCTCGCCTTACAGAAGAAGAAAAAAATGTGTGCAGTGCAAAAAAACCCAAAGGGGGTTATTTTCTCTTACCCACAGCTGTATAAGTATATGACATCATCTCTGATTATAGTTCCAAAGGGAAGAAAACCTGCAGTTTACACTTTCGTGTAGGATGGATTTGTGCAGTAGCAACAGTTCCCAGGTAGGTTCCAAGAAAATCTGTCCCATGGTGCTCACACATACATCCTATGGTAAACAAATTATTCTGTAAACTGTAAGACATCTTTTAAAATATTTGGACTTAGGAAGATTTCTTAAGGAAAGATTTCTTAGGAAGATTTCTTAAGATCCTTCTTGTCCTGAAGGATCAAGGATTAAGGTAGGTAGCAATTCTAACACAGCTATTCCCTGAGGAGTGAGCTCAGATATTCTGCACGTGTAAGACATTTAAGGCTATAGTGAATACTGGCCTGGAATCTCTTTTTATACTTCTTAATTGTTAGTTATGGAGATGTTTAGGGATGGTCCAAGATTTAGCTGGTAGCAAGTAAGGCAGTGTAAAGAGGAGGAGACTGTACCCCACAAAGTTACCTCCCCTCCTGCTATATGCTGGTGTAATGGGTTTCTGAAAAGTGGGATGTAAATAAGACTATATGAAATTGGGTCAAAAGCTTTTCAAAAAGGAGCATTAACTGTACTTGCCAGACTTCTGTCTTTCCTCTGTAGTAGGCAGGAGAATTTGCTGCAAGCTGCTTATGCTCCAAAATGCTTTTTGGTCACAGTTGGAATTGGAATTGGACAAGGATCAGTGAATTAAGTATTGTAGTGTGTATGCTCAGCCCTTGATGTGGAGTGACAAAGACTAGTAAATCAAGAGATGTGTAAACAAGCATGTACCTGCTTAAAGTGGTACATAGCCTGTGTTTGTTTAACAATTTGGTTCAGGTTTGCTGTGCTTAAGCTGCGAAACTCCCTCTTCAGTGCACAGCAGAGTAGGATCCTTGAGCAACCCTAGCACAAAGCAGTGAAATGCTCTAGTGTCTGGTCCCAGCTGATCACAGCTATCATGTTTCTGGGGTTTCAGCTAGTAGTGCTGCACAGCTTGAAGTATGGTGGTGTGACAGGGATCACCACAAATCACTGCACTGCATTGATCAGGGGAGATCACCTTCTTTGACATGTGAAGGACTCCTACTCTCTTCCCACCTGGATCCGTATTAGCTTACATAAAGATATTCTGTGAGCAAGAGAATGTCTTCTGGGATGCCTGACCTGTCTTTGTACCTGTGTCCAGAATCCTACTGAGCTTGCAAGTCAGCTGGTTTTCTTTCAACTTTGAAAGTTGCTCTACCATAAAGCCAGCTCCTGTAGCCACTGTCCAGTGTACTTTCAAATGTCAGTGGCTACAGGCTATCATAATGTTAGTCCTGGAGCTTGTGCCATGAACACATTTGATGCAAAGTCCCTGTGCTCCTGTCTGACCCTTGGCGGCGTTGCTTTCTTCACCATTCCTCAATGTCTGTCTGGGCAAGCCATACAAACCATGAAATCTAAATCATAGTGTCTTTGCACAGGCTGGCTGGGACTGCTTGAGCCTTAAAGTCTGGAAGGACATGGCCATTCTTCAGTTTCATTTCTGCATATGGAGAGGAAGAGATTTGCTCTTTGAATTATCATGAATCCATACTTTAGAAAGGTGGAAATTTCCCTCTCAGGAATGCTGCTTGTTCAAATCCCAAGCTGTGTACAGTTTGTCTAAAGAAAGAATGGAGGAAATGAAAATATTTTTAACCCAGTCATGCAAAGCAAGCCCTTATTATGCTGTCAGTTACCCAGTCCTCTGAAAATAAGTTGCATAATACATTTCCATGCGCTGGGGTTTTGAATAACCAGTTGCTTCTTCATAGCTGATGCTTGTTACCATCTCTTCAGCCTGCACTTGATTAAAGCTCTCCTATTTGCTTTGTCTAAACTACAGTGACCTTCCTGAAATTCAGTATATTTTGCCTCGCAGTGAAGGAGAGTTATTCTGGAAAACAGCCTAGCAAATTGCTGCTCAAAATGATGGAGGTAAAGTAACAGAAAATACAGAAGGTAGGCTCAGAAAAAGCAAATGATAACCCAAATTTCCATAAAGTCAGAGAAATTGAGACTAGACCAGACCATTCATTCACCTATTTATTTTCTTTATGTATCAGGCCTCAGTTTTTCAACTGTTTATTTTCCATATTGAGCTGAATAACTCTAGTTTAACTGATGTACCTCCACAACTCTCTTAAGTGCTAATCTTGATTTCTGAACCACAAAATGCATTCAGGAAATGGAACGTGCCTCTTGAAAGTCAAACTTTTTTAAGCAAAAGAAACATATGAAATATTTCACTTAGCCAGTGAATGCAAAATTGCCTTCCTTGCTCATGCCTTTGAACAGTAGTGTCTGGCAGTACTGTATTTGGTTGTAGGTTTTGGCCTTTTTTTTTTTTCTTTTGTGTGCTTTGAGTTATTTTTGGTCTCTGCAATCTCAATGTGATAGAACAACTAATGGACGGCCACTAAAACTCCACTGGTTGTAATTAAACTGCAGTTTATCCTAAACAAAAGAGAACTTCACGGAGGTCCTGGTGGCAGGTGTGTTAAGCTTTGTTCAAGATCCTTCCAGCTAAGCCAGAGGGGAAAGCAATAGAGCACATAAATACTGCAGATGCAAATCCAAAGATGCATTAGTTGGTGTACTAAACAGTCTATTGAAATATAAGTGGCATTATTAATCTGCACACCTTTTTATTTATTCTGATAGATTATCCTTAATGTTCAGTTCAGACACAAACAGCTGCTAAATCTTGAAATAGAAAAATCACTCTATAAATGAAAAAAGCTCATGGTGGGCTTTTATTTTGTTTGTTCTCTTCCAAGATGGACCACAACAAAGTGTTAATGAGACCTTTGAGTCCAGCTGTTTTCTATAACAGCACAACAGCAGGGGTAACTGCAGCACTTCCTCATGCTGGCAGCAATCGAAAAGAACTGGTAAGGATCAAAAAGTCCTCCTTTGATCACAGTGATGTGACAACAAACTCCAGTAGCATAACCATTCAATGTTTGTTTTATTTCTAACAATGCAGCCTTATTTTGCTGAGAATTAGGGTGTCACATAATGTAGGAATGGTCAACCTTAATCAGACATACGGTGCTTAAACACTTCAGCCTGAGGAGGTGCTATTGAACTATGCATGTATAAGTAACAAGTCATCCTCTTGACTGTGAAAACACTGCAGTCTGAAAGCTTGGAAAGGAAAGAAGGAAACAGGATAATAAGAATGTGTTACAAATAATTATGAATATGTAACCATGAATAGCAGACAGCACAGCCATTATCAAATACAGATCAATAACTATGTGACTCAGGCAAATCTGTAGTCTAAGAAAACACATTAGTTTAGACAGAATAAGCAAAAGTGTAAAGATGTTCTATTTGGAATTACGAATATCTCTTTATGGTGTTGACAAATTGAAAAAATACATAGTTTTAAAAATGCTGTTTTCAGCTTATCACTAGCTGAAATCAGTAACCGATTTAAACTAAACATTTTTAACAATGATGAAAAGAATGAATGTGCATTGTCAGACTCAAGAGGTGCCTCTGTAATAGACAAAGAAACTAACAGTTAAATTGAAAATTGTTTCGTAGACTTTGACCTCAAAGAGTCAATCAGACGTATTCAGCAATATAGTGCTGGGCTCATGTGTTTCCCACCAAAAAGAAATGATTATTATGTGGTTCTCTGCTAATCGAAGACACTTCCTTTCTCCTAGATCAAGCTTTTCCTGTTGTCTTCTAAAATTGAATCCAGTGTCAGAAGCCTTTCAGAATAAGATACACCCAATATTATGGTGACAACAAAGCTTTCCTCATCCGAAGTGATAATGATTTAAATCCAGTAAAAGACTCAGTACCTAAAAACTAGGTGACTGGTCCCTGCAGTGGAGGGTGAAGTCTGAGGTTTGATACCTAAAAAGTACAGGTGATTAGAGCACTCATTCAAGATCGAGGAGAGATCTTTCCTTCCTCTTCCTAAAATTGCTCTGATGTGCATCTCAAGAGCGTGCTCTAGCCATCTACCCCTACAAGACAAGGCGTACCTTCCCGTTGTGTCTGTTTAGAGAACCGAAAATCACTTGGGACATAGAAAGGAAAGGAGGCTTCATTGCTGAGCTGGTGGAGAGAACTGACTTGCTCATCTCATTCACAAGACATTCAGGCTGTCAGGTATTTCTCTACCCAGTGCTCAAATCCGACCTGCATTATGCTGGAACGGGGCTCTAACGGACATACAGATGCCCAGACATGGGCAGTGAGCAGTGATTCAATTGCCTGTGACAAGGAGGGAGGGAGGGAGGCACCCTGTTGCTCTCATTTTCCCCAGCAAATGTCAGTATGGACTGGCTAAATCTGGAGGACATATCTCTTCCTCTTCCCTGCAATGGAGATAGGAGGTGGTTTGAGCATTACAGCTCTTAGTGTTACTCGCTTTGGGGGAAAGACTTAGAAAGTTTGTGTTGAAGGGTTGTAAAGGAAAGAGTGCCGGGGACAGGGGGGTGAGACAAAGAAATATGAAGCTGAGGATGAGAGAAAGAAAAGAAAGGAGAAGAAGGGGAACATCAGGAGAGATGAAGAAACAAAGAGATAGGAAGACACAAAGCAAAAGTGTTGTGGAGAAATACTCAATCGGCTGTTACTTCTTGCTTTAACTTCCAAATCTTAGAATTTTTCCCAAAAGAGTTAAGTGCTATTTTGTAAGGTTCCCCTTCCCCTGGAAATCTTTCTTTCTTCTTTTGCATTGAAACATTAATTCACTTTTCAGGTAGTGATTCAGAACCCTGTTAGTACGCACCTCTTTTTTGCTTATATTGTCAAAACTAATGATATCTTTAATTTCCAACCTTCCCCCCCCAAAGATCTGAAAGAGATCAACAGACCAAATGTACCCTCAGAAGTGCTCCAATGTGCTGTGAAGCTTTATCTTTCTGACCAGGTATACTTTCAAAAGTGAGGTTGTTATTCTTATAAAAATACTTAGCAATACTTTTATTTGCACTAACTAGATTATATGAAGCAGGAGTTACTTTTCATAAGTAAGTAACTACTGCAAATATTTCCATTTTCTTCAGAAATCTCTTATTTTTTTTCTGGGGAAGAAACAGAAAGATCTTTTCCCATGACTTCAAAGTTCTCAAAAATATTACATCTCTAAGGCTGGTGCTCAAGGACTGCGGGGCCTTTGTGCCTGGGCTGCTCTCTGTGCTCTCTGCCACCCCTACCCCAGGTGACAGACAGCAGCATGGGTGGCCCCCGCTCATTTCATAGTACCAACATGCTGCCAGGAGCTGGGAGGTACCAAATTAATTACATTTTATATAGTTCTATCTCAGCTGGTCATCTCCATCCGGAGCACTCTGTTCTCTACAGGTCACTGTGTAGCCCTGATTTTGGCATGCCATGGTACTAGTCAGGATTGCTTAGCACCCGCTCTTTGGAGGCTGCTGGCAGCACTGGGTGAAATGAACCGACAAATGTTTGGCTGAAAGTGTGGTTTGTGCGCTTAACAAGAGATTATGTAAATATAAGGCTGTGAAAACTGAGGTAACAGTAGCATTTTAAGATTCTTGCAAAGTTAAAAGCTTATTTTTTTTACATTATTGAGAGTATTTTTGCTTGCACTAAATCAAACAGCGGAAACAGCAGAGGAAAAATGGATGTTGAGGTGCAAAAGACTAGTCAAGTGCAGTAGTGGGAAGGGGGGAAAGAGAGAACAAGGAGATCAATCTGTAACTGACTGTGAACAATCAATTGAGATAACCCACTACCTTCGGACCAGCCGAAAACTTACTGCTTGCCTTAAGTATTTATATCACTCCTTTTCAGTTCCTGCAACGGTTATGGTAGTCTTTAAAGTGTCACGTTGATTTTTTTCATTTGACAATGCTCCTCACTATTTTCAGCCTTTTTAAAGGGTGAGAGACGTGATTGCAAAGAAACATCCCTAAATACGGGAGTAAACCTGCCCCTACAAGGGGGTACCGCTGCCCCGGTGCATTCTGGGAAGCCAGTATGCAAAACAGGCATCCAATGCCTCGCCCGAAAGCGACGGGGCCGGGCCCACGGCGGGCCGGGGGGGATAGTGGGAGGAAAATCTGGTTTTTCGCGTAAAAGGCAGCGGTACGGGATTAATGACCTGCGCGTGAATTCTGAGGGGTTTCGGTGGGAAAGTCTACAGTATCGGGCGCTCGTGGAAGTTGAGGTTTGCACTAGATCTGCAGTTTTGGCAGGTTTCTGACGCTTCCCGTTTCACCAGCTGACTTATCCTTTTTGCAACGTCAGCTACGTGGAAAACAATAGTATCCTTTTCCGCCAGGAAAGCTATTTCTATATTTCATATTCTTCCTTCCCGATCTACTTTCTCGGAGTATAATACTTCTCGCTGCTTTCTGCGGGATACTGCAGTTTTCCTAATCTCCGTATTTTCTCCCCTTTTCTCTCCTGCAGCTACCAAACCTGTTTGCAGCGGTGCTCTTGTTTCTTTTTTCGTTGTTGGGTTTGCCAAATTTTATCACAAGCCTCATAAGAGCTGGCATTTTTTCTGCGAGCCTCAGCTTTTGGGTCACATGAATCCAATGTAGTTTATGCTTTTTTTTATTTCATTTTTTTTAAAAAATGCTGGTCCCCAAGCTTCAAGGGAAAATAACTGAAAAATGTGATGTGAGTTTATACTAAAAATCAGAGAAGTAGATTTATAGATAGCAGCCACATATTTTTATTCTGCTTTCTTAAGAACATTAAGCTTCTAGAATCATACTAGTGTATCTCCTTCCATTAGCTGATTTTAATCATATTTGATAGACGGAATCTCAAAAATAACTCAATTTCTACCAGCTTAGTGAAGAGTGGAAGAAAGGAACTTGTAGGCACCTTGAAGGAGGGAAACTCTACAGTTTTCCAAAAATATATATATATATATAATATATATAATATTTATTTCCAAAATTTCCTATAGGGAAAAAGTCTACGTACATGCCTCAGTTATGGGAAGAGCTTCATGCAACACTTCAGTCAGCCACCAGACAAAAATCCCTAGAACAAAAAGTTTTTCTATAGTGCCAGTGCTCTTGAACACTTTGTCAAAAATGAAAAAAAATAAAATAAAGCCTCATGCTTTGTCAGCTGATCTTATGACTTTTAGGGCCCTGATCTGCAATTACTTGGACAGGATAATGCTGTGACTGTAAATACATGCCCACGCTTACAGCATATTGCATGTATTTGCAACAAAGAAGAAACTTAAGCCTGTGATTCACTTCTTACATAACTGGACAACAGGCCAGTAGAGCAAACTTAGGCATATGTTAGCAGTAGAAGAATTGTGGGTGCATTTGGTAACACTATCAACAAAGCATTAATGGGAACTAGAAGGGACACAAGCAATAGCAATTTTGTTTTAGTATGCAGTTAAAGTAACTGCAGCATAGAGCTAGAAGAAAACACAAAAGATGAAAATGATGTCAACAGGAGAAGAAAAAACCATCTCCATAAAAGAGAAAATATATGGTCCTGCAAAATGTAATGATGTGACATCTTATACTACCTTTCAAGCATACCATACAATTAGTTAACAGTATTTTAGAGGTATCTCTACAATGTATATTTACATTTTTCATGTGACTGGTATGCATATAGTTATTTGCCACTTCCTCATTTCCCTGTTATTTAATAAACTACTTGGGTTGATTAGTGGAGAATGTCATTTGCAGTAATCTGTCCAGTACTGAAAATTTGTAAAGTGCATTCTAAGTGATTGGTGTGCAATTTTAGATTTGTTTTAAAGCTATGGTTATTCAAAATATCCATTACATCAGCCACAGCCTTTAAGTCAATATTTTGGTGCAGCAAGACATCCCATAGTTATCAAGAACCACTTGCCAGTCAAGGCTAACACCTCCTGGTCGCCAGGATTCGTGGTGCCAGCCCAGCTGTTTGCACATACAATGGAAATCCTGTTCTGAAACCAGTCTTACTTTTATGTAATGTAGGTAGAAATCAGGCCATGCAGAACTAGGCGCAAGCTTGGGCTCTGGCTGAGAACCTCACCAGTCTCTTGGGTTTCAAAGAGAATGTTCTTCCTAGAACGTTTTGTATATTTATTTATATTATTTACTTTGTTTTACAATTACATGAATAAAAAGAAATCTCTGGGATGAATTTACAGTTGAGCCAGCCTAATACCTTATTGACACCAAAAAAGGCTTTGGTTCTCCTCTGTTCCACCAATTGCTCCGTTGTTCTTCCCTTGCTGGCCACTTGTTCTTTGGTAAGTTAGTTTTCTGCTAGGTTAGTGAGTCGAATCAGCTTGCAAAGGAACTTGGTGAGCACCAGAGATAGCCAAAGGCAAGCAGCAGGAGCATGTGGTTAGGAGGGGGGAGAAAAAATGGGGTATGGGACTCCTCCTGCTTGACAGAAACAAGTTGTTAGATCTGCTCAGTTGCAAAAAGGAACTTCATGTTTGAGAAGTTTAATGTGTTCTTCAGCTTCTACATGTAGCAAAGACAGACAAGCACTGATTCACATAAATCATTTTCTCCTAGGCTTCTCTCCCTTTTCTTAAGAAGGCTTCTTTTGCTATGGGAATACCATACCTGTTCTGCCTGAGGGAAGCTTGGGTCAGCCACAGCTGCTTTCTCTCTTCCCATAATCAGAGCAGTGAAGTGGAAGTAACTGGTAGTTAATCTTCTCTAATTGCTACCTTTTCCCTTCCCCCCCATAGGCCTATGATTATTGAAGGAAGCTGGGGTTTCCTACACTTGGAGGGCCTCTCTTGGATTTTTTTCTAAAGGCCTGTGGGTACTTGTCTCCATTAGGCATTAGGTCTCTGTTAGGTCTGGTACTATTTTTAATTGAGAGTGTTCCATAACTGACTTCACTGAATGCTTCCCAGCTGGATTGCTCTTCAAACACTTAGGAGTTTCCTGAGGTGCCAGCATATACCCTGGGGATAATCTGTCATGGTTAAAGGCTGGGCAGGAGAATGTAGAGTTTAACCCAATGGCCTTGCTCTACCAGATGTATAGTGAGACACCATGTGCCCAAGCTGGATGGCATTTTTGGTGCTCTCTGCAGAAAAGATACAAAAATTTGGTCCTTTAAGCTACCATGCCAGATGCAGGAGGAGACTGACTACCTGACCCATTGCTATGTTTTCATAATCTCAGCTCCTCATCTCTTCCCAGAGCCATGAGGGTGGGTGCGCTTCTCCTACTGTGACCTTGCAAACTACTGTTACCTGCAAATTACCTCACCGCTGAGAGAAATCCCTATGAAAAAGCATGAAGGACTTGTTAAACAAACTAGTGGCTCCCTTCGATCTGGAGTGACCCATGATAATGGACAGAAATATGAGATAGTTAAAAGTGATTATAACAGGAAGGGAAACTCTCCTCATCACTCAACTAAAGAGGAAGCTGAGCAGTAAATGTAACATACTTTAATTTCTTTATTTTTTGGGGGGGGAGCGGGGGTATAAAGAAGTCTGATGATAACCTGATTCTACCTGGTTTACAAGGATGGAACTTCAGTCTTCTCCAGGGCTGCTAACTCTGTGTCTTTCAGAAGGATTCTGTGTTACGTAAAAAAATTAACTAGATAAGTCTCTTAGCTGCAATAACAGCTAAAACACAGAGAGGAGATGGTGAAGCAGAGATATACCCTTCAAGGGCTGCATCTGCTGTATTTGGCTTGGAGTGGTACGGTAAATGTTCCCTGCATTTTCCACTAAATGTTATTTTTTATAATGCTGAAAATACCCATATGTTACATGTAGTAAAAGGATAAGGCTTAGCATGGGATGAGTTTTTAATTGTTTGGGTGCATTATTGGTAGCAATGTTTTGACTTTTCCTTTTGGAGGAGGAACTGCAGTGTTATTAAATATCCAAAACTAAAAGCTTCATAATTGATTTTTATCTTGAATTTTCAGAGCACAGACTGCAATTAAATAGGCAGTCACAGATAATCACTGAGATGCTGATCTCCTGTACTGCCTTTGATATCAGTTTATTCTTTTTCCTTTTCTCCTATGAAAGGTTTTATTTGTGTCTCATTACTACAAACTCAGTAAGTTCTGGTTTCTTTGATTTAGTTTGGGTTTCTTTTTTACTTGCTTATTAGAAGATTGTGGACTCAGATCCTTATCTCATCAATCTTCTCTTCTGGAACCAATTATGGGAAGACAGATCAGACCCAGCTTGTTGCCTAGTCTTCATGTTTACAATGAGAATTCTCTACAATGGTAGAAAGTAAGGATTCTCTGGAGTCCATTGTTTCATTCAGTGTGGCTAGAGAAATTTTCATAACAAAGGAATTGTATGCAAATTAATGTATTTTATCCATACTGTTTGATTTCTGTGAAACTGATTTTTTTCACAAGAATGCCTCTCTGTATAGTAGCTGTTTTAGTCTATCTAGCATGCATAATAGTTTTCTATTTTATTTTATTTTTATACTGGCAGATAGTTGTGTCCATATCTTCAGTAAGTGTGAAACAATATTGCTTTATTAACCTCAACTACTGTTAGCTATTATTTACATTGAAAAAGTACCTGCAGGTCTCTACAAGAATTGTACCCCCCTATCCCAGACAATAGTACAAGTAAATGAAAAGAGATACTGCCTGCAAGCTCCTTAAGGCAGAGATTTACTGCATTCTGATTTACATTAGTTAAGGCCCTTGGAATATGCATGTTAGGAAAGTGATATGGAATGATACATGCTTACCAATGTGCATTGCTAAAGTGTGTCTTCTTTAAGTGTATAACACTTCATTGTTTTAAATTGGTGGGAAATGACTTCTTAAATTATAGAGCTGGATTTTCTAGACAACAGAGAAAATTATTTCATGTGACCCCATTAGCAACACATCCTTCTGAGATCAAGTAAGATTTTGTTTTGCCCTACTCAGGGTTTCAGTCCTAAGATAAGTAATCTGTAGCACTATGAAAACATTTTGTGTTTTCTGGAGGAAAAAAAATGTGAAGTATCTGGAATTACAAATATGTCTTTTTTGCATAACTTCCTTGCAGTTTAGAGTTTGGGAAGTCTTTCCTCCCCTTGTGAATTAATTAAAATGACTTTATTTACTCTCTGTGGACTGCAAGTATTTGTATATTCAGATCCTTCTAATACTTTTCCCTAGGGAACGCTTCCTGAAGAAATAGCTCAGCTTTTTCAATAGAGGTAAAAATGTTGCATATTTCCAATTACTATTTCCAACACTAAGCATCTAAGTTAATATTTCCAAAATTTAGTTTAAACAACAAAGCAAACATCTAGTGAAAGGATAACTTTGCTTAGAGAAAAGATACTACGTCTAACTAAACTTTGAGGTATGTTCTGTTCAAAATGTTTGGTTTGCCTTAATGAGGGAATTTTGTAATCTGTTAGCCTTCCACTACTTCTGCATCATTGAGCTAAAAGAGAATGAATAAATTTCACAGCAAGTTATTGGTCATGTCATGAGGAAGAATATTTTTATATATTTTTGTCACCACATTTGACTCTAATAGGTTTACAATGAAAATGTTGTGACATTGGTAATCAGTGTTTAAAAACTGATGCGAAGGCTAGAAAGGCAAAAGTTCTCCTTTTGTGGGTTATTTTGGGGGTAATCCTGTCCTCTCCTACAGGGTGCGTATGACCCTTTGGCAGAAAAATATCAATGTTTCTGTGGCACAAGGACAGATTGTCATATAGAAGGTAAAGATGTCGTGCCTGGTGGCGCAGGCACCTCCCTCACCTGTGCAGAGGGGCAGAGAGGCACTGAAAGCACCAGCTTTAGGTTGATGTGTGCACCGTTACACAGCTGCTTGCCCAGCTGAGTTACTGTCCCGGTGACTAGGTTGGGCTCTGCAGCAATCTGATACAGCCCGGTGGTTCTGCAGGAGGGAGAAGATTTCCTTGGCTCTTGGTGGATGGAGTTCTGCAGCATCCACCTCCGGTACTGAGACTAAAAGCCAATGACTGGATTTTGTCTCCCTGATGGCAATTTTAGTGGTCTCAATTAATTTATCTTAACCTTTTTCTCTTGGTCCATTGGTGATGGAGAAAATCAGCGGCTCCATAAGCAAGCTACACCAATCCTGGAAAGACCTATCTCTCTGGGAGAGGCAATTAAAATTCCTAGTGAAATTTCTGCTTGGGTGATCAAACTAAGAACACATGCTTGCATGTGCCAATGCCTCTTTCATCACCATGTGACCTTTACATAGCATCTATTTTGAGAGCCTCAGATGCTATGGTTTATATTAGTAATAAAAGTTCACTAGCTTTTGCTTTAGAATATTGCAGTAATTAATATTCTTAAGTGCCTTCCAGTTAATACTTTGAGTGATTAATACAATCAATCTTTACAAAACTTCATTTGAAACCGAGCAGCTGGATACAAATATCACAGGTTCAAAATGTGATAAAGAGAGCTTTCTAGAGAAATAATCATCAAGCAAATATTAAAGACAGTCTGGCACTCTTACCTTCAAACATAGGGTACAGCATAAAAACTTATTGTCTAAAGTATATATTGAGCTGACAGTTGTATTTAATAGGAATTTATCTATTGGTCTAGTGAATGTGAGCCAGCCATGAGATGTGATCCACACTGCTGGCTGATACATTTTTAGTGGATTCCCAACTATTTAAAAGTCAATTTCCAACCCTGCAAATTCACAGAATCTTATTCTTTGAAGCAAACGCTTTGAGACTGACTTTTTCATACATATCTTATAATCAGCATAAGTGCAGCCTTTTCTATTTACAGTGATTGTTTCTTCTTCCTATCAAAATTTGTGACCATAATATATTTGGAAAACAGCGAAGTGAGCTATATATTTAGCATGTATGTACCTGGAGTCTGTGTCTGGAGTTTTGTACAGGCTTCCTTTGCTGGGATGAAATTCAGTGTTTGCTTCTGTTTCAGAGAAAGGTATGTTCTTAAGGCTTTTTAAAATGTTTAAATCCTTTTAGCTTCAGAGGTTTGCTAAACTCAGTCACAGTGGGGAAGGGTGATGTGTTAACAGGATTAGCAGAATAATTAACATTCATCCCTGAAGGGGTCTGAGTTTTAAAATGGCCTCCATGACTGTAAAAGAGGCAAAAGATAGAATTAGAAAATGCACATCAGGCAGATGGTTTTAAAGCTGCTTGAATCCAAGAGCAAAAGCCATCAGAAACTTGCATTCACCTAGTAATAAGCCTTGAGAAAGGAGACAGGGTAATGTTACCTTCACAGCAGAATCCATGTGAACCTGGCAGGGTATCAGCAGTTGAGGTGGACACAAGAGAAAGAGCTACCGAGGATTACAAAAAGAAAATAATCAATATCCTACTTATGCCTAGAGATCCCTACTCTACAACAGTAGCCAGTGCAGAGCTATAAAGATCACTCTACTCAACATGAGCATGTACGACTGGCTGTAAGGCGCACAGAAATAAAAGAGCAGATAGCCTCTGAATAGATATTCTACCAGGGTCCTAAAGAGGATTCTGCAGGGTCTTTCTTATTTAAGGCTTATTTTAAAAATGAGGGTGCAATGGATTACTTGGCAAAGGCAGCAAGTAGGAGGGGAAAGTGGTTAGAAAACAGAATAAAGCTTACGTTCCCCTGTGAAAGAAGAAAGAAATAGAATCATATACTATAAAATAAGGGAAATAATTTATTCCTCTGAATGCAGTGATGAATAATGCAGAAATCTTTCTCATGCACTGGATGCTGCCGAGGCTTTATTAAGTATCTCTGCAGTGATATAAATTTTCTGCAGCGCTTTGCGGAAGAAGGTGACAGACAAGGTGCAGCCTCTTTCCCCCTGAGAAGTTGCTGCGCGTGTTGCGATAACTAAAACACGCCGGGCCACGCACGGAGCGGAGGCCCAGGGTCCTTTGTGTGCCCCTCGGCCGCGGGGCCGGGCCTGAGGGGAAGGGTCAGCCACCCGGGGAAGGGGAGGCCGAGCAGGGGTCAGCGAAAGTTTGGGGGTGGGGAGGGGAACGGGAGTGGCAGGAGGAGGGGAGGGGAAAATTGCAGCACGGCCTGTCTGCCTGGCCCGGCCCTTCCACGCGCTCCCCATGACATGGTGAAGGCGCAAGCTTTGAGCGAGCCTCTGTGCTGCACCTGCCCGGCAGCACGTCTCATCAGTCGCCTGCCGCGCGTGTGGGTGCGTGTGTGGCAACGCGGAGCAGAAGCACGGCCTTTCCACCGAGGCAGGGCAACCGGGCCAGCGGCAGGTGTCTTGTCACCATCATTGCACCTTGCATGCTGCCTCCGATAGCTGACACCAGGCTCTTGGTACCAGCCCCAAAGAGCAGTGCTTATGAAGGTCCTTAGGGTCTTGCCTGCTCCTCCAGTTCTCTCTCTGCTTATCACAGGCGGTTCCTGCTTCCGTAATTGGCATTACTGAGCTGTTCCCTGTGGGAATTATCTCATGGTAAAACCTGCAGAACTGCTGGCTCGTAGGTACTAAAAAAAAAAAAAGTTGAGGAGTATTTAATGTGCTGAGATTGAAATAACCTTTCCTGGCTTATCCTATATCAATTTTGTTTTGAAGTGACAACGACTGTACGCCTCCAAGGAAAATATTTTTAATCCAAACACATTATAGCTCGTGATGGTACAGAAACAGTTTACTTGAAACCCCAGTAGGCCTATAGAAGCACAGTGGAAATATTCTTCACAGTAGTGTTACACGTCCACTTGACTCAGGGCTCAAGTTTTCAATATTTTTGCTTTCTTGACTGTGATAGTTTTGCAACATTGAAGTATAATACTATAATACTGGTAGTAACACTTTAAAATATTTAGTTTTGTTTTCTTACAAAAATACAAATGCACTGATTAGTTTCGTAAATCCCACACTTATTTGAAAGCAAAGATTTTTTTTTTTTACTGTAAAATGTATATTTCTATTATTAAAATCATTCCACTGCCCAGCAAGTGTGCATGTCCCCCATGTGCGTTCAGACTCCCCTTCTCCCGCTCCCCGCTTGGTGAGTCCATCTTTGCTGCAAAGAAAATCATTGAAGGCTTTTGTCTGAAAAATTCTGCTAGGAAATGCAAACTCCTCTGGGCTCTACTAATTGCCATGTAAAATGTGAAGCTGGATAGGGGACATCTTAACTAACTGTTTACTGCTGACTGCTACTTGACTTAGATCTTTTTGGCTAGGTTGGAGGTTAGGATTTGAATGCTGTGGTCCTATTGCCCCACCTCTACCCCAACAGGAGAGCTGGGTTTCCGAGGTTGGAGGGCTCCCCATCTCAGCGGTGGGAGAAGGGCTGCTTAGTGTTAGGTGTCTGGGGTTTCCCTGCCCAGCTTGAAGAAAGATTTTAAGGGCTTGTGCCCTAGGGGTAGGGAGAGGAGGAGAGCGCTCAGGGGTGGGGAGGTTTTCCAGACCCTGTGATACAGACAGAGCTGAGGGTTTCCGTCCACCACACCCACTGTAGTGCAGGAAAAGGGAGCCCAATTATTTTCACACTGATGATTAATGTTAGGTTAAATATTAATATGTGGCATAAGAAAGTTACTTGAAGGCTATCTTTGGTCCTCATTAAGTTTTCACACCCCTGGAGAACTGATGGTAATGAAATACCTGTTAGGAGGAAATCAGGAAATGGTAAAGAAAATGTTGAAGGAGAAAAAGGAGTGGATTTAAATCTCTGGTGGCATGGAGGTTTCTACTGGTGTAGTCATGCCATTTGGGGTTATGGAAAGGTATGTGGTTCTTGATTTGCAGAGCTGTGCGTGCAGAGCTCTTAGTGCAGCTCCATTGTATGAGGAAAAGTGAACTTCAGCCAGTTTCACTTGTTTTGCCTGCAGATACATTTATGCATGAGAGGGAGGTTGTGGAGGTGGTTATATGAGTATATAGTGCAACTTTGCCTGTGCACCTTCATCCACAAAAGGAACCTTTTGTTGGTGTGCTATATGTTTGTGTGTCTGTACTCTTGTAAGACATTCATGATATAGACATAGCTGAAAGCAGGGTAGTGGAGAAAAACAGGAGAATGAAGAAAGGCAAAACAGAAACAATAGCATTTTATCTAACAGACTACAATAATTTAGCAATAAATGCATATTTCAAATAGATGAAATGCTGATAAAAAGAATCTACAGAAAAAAGGAATCTCTAGCCCGGCCAGCACGCCGCGACGGCAGGCAGCCTGCGCCCCCGACAGCAGCCCCCGCTGAGCACACGTCCCGGGCCCACGCCCAGCTGCGGACTGCCTGAGGAGGGCAGCGGACGGGCTGCCCTGCGCCTCGGCCCTCGCCGCCGGGGCCGGGGCCGGGGCCGGGGCCGCGACACCCCCCCGCGCCAGCCACCACCAGGCAACATGGCGGGGGGCGGGGCTTGCGCGCCTCCCCCGCCCGCCTCCCCGCCGCGGCTCCGGGGCGTGCTGGCCGCAGGCCACGCCCCCTGAGTGCAGGGAGGGGCGGGGCGGGGCGGCGACCGGCCCCGAGCCGCCGCCGCCGTCGCCATGGGGACGGCGGGCGGTTGGGGCGGCTTCGCGCGGGGCCGGTCGGTTCCGCCGGCGCGCGGAGGGGTCGCGAGGGAGCTGGGCGGCCGCGGCGGCGAGGAGCGCGCAGCCCTCGGGCGTCGCTGCCTGGCGCGGAGCCGCGCGGCGGTGGGGCGGGCGCAGCCCGGGCCGGCTTTCGCTCTCGTCTCTCCCCGAGGCAGGTCCCCGGGATGAGGAGCGCCGTCAAGGAGCCGCCCGCACCCCGCAGCCGCCGCTACGCTGCTCGCGGCAAGCACCGCGCCTCTGCCGGCCCCGGCCCCGGCCCCGGCCCCGGCCCCGGCCCCGGCCGCGCTCGCTTGTGCCCCCGAGCGGGAGGGCTGCGGCCGCAGCGCGCCGCGGTCTGAGGTGTATCCCGCGTTGCTCGCCCTGCGGCTTGCCTGGGCCATAAGTGAGAAGGCTGTTGGATGGTTGTTGTCGTTGTTTTCCCTAGCTCGTATACCGAAGGTATTCGCGGGCATTTTCTGATGGCACTTTCCAGCGGTTGCAGTGCACGAAGCGATGTTAGATTGACACGGTACATGTCAAAGAATGACACGGCACATGTCAAAAGGACAACAGTTTGCCAGTGTCAGGGAAGGCAAAGTACTCTGTGAAACTTGGCAAGTAGATGATACAGTACAGTACAATATTGTCCTATCGCCCTACCCTACTGTCACCGAAATGGGGAGTAAAACTCCTTAACACCAATGTAGTATTAAGAAGCAGGCATTCTCTTCATTACGGCGCCGGGTGCACGGGGGATCGCTCCGCCCAACGTGCGCGCCCTGTGTTGCATTAGCCAAAGTTTATATTGCTTTGTTACATATGTTACCAAAAGGCAATTTCGGTGACACACACATATGCCTTAAATTTCCCGGAATGATTATACATATTCATTCTATTTCCTGGAACTAATTATCATATTTACATAGTCATTACGCATGCGGGCTGAGTCTCCAGGGGGCTTCTACGGGGGTCTCTGGGGGTCCCTAGTGGTTGCTGAAGAGGTGCCTTTTCCATGAACTCTGAGCTCCTTTTCCATATATGGTCTCGGCTTGGCTCATTCCTTTGCTTGAGAAAGGTGTCTTGTTCCTAACCTTGGCTTCAGCTGGTTTCTGCTGGTTTATCTGTACTCCTTTAGGATGTATCAGTTACAGTTGCGAGAATTGTGTCTTTGGGTGCATTCTTGTCTGAAGCTCCTGGTAGTAGGCAATAGTGTTGCACCGACCCTCAGATCTAAAGTTAATCTAAATGGAACTATTTGTAGCAACACAGCATGGGAAGCTGCACATGGATTTGACAGTAGACTGAAACGGGTTCCTACAGTGCCAGGAGATCGTTTGCATTGTAATACTAATGACACTTTTGAGATTCGTAAACTTCACACCTACTGGCTATCCAGTCGAGGACGGACCTGCCCTACCATGCCTAGAGCTTCAGAGTTACGCAGTATGAAACAGTCATCTGGTACCTGCATCTAGCAACGTAGCCATGGTAAGGAGACACGAGGCTATGACAACGGTTTGGGATGTGCGTGTGTACGCACCCTCAAAGCTAGTCACTTCGAAGACGATGTAAATTTTGGACCTGGCAACGTTTGCCGTTGTAAGGTGACGTATGTTTCCGACCAAATCACCAAGCAGACTTACGGGTTAGCTTCTCATTTGACTGAACAAAAGATGTCTTACTTTGCAGCGTTTAGTACTTCGGTAACACTTGCAGAAACCTTCCATCAGCTAGACAACTTTGTCACACAAAACACCAAGGTTACTCAACATCTGTCTGAAACTGGAAAACGCTTCGAAGAGAGAGAACTGGAAGTGATGTATGATAATAATGAACTGGTTCGATTAGCAAAAGTAGAAACCAGTACTGTGACTAATGTTACATCCTATGCTCATGCTGTTAATCGTCACTGTAGTGTTCCTTGCTGTAACCTTGATATGGATCTGTTATCTTAAAAATCCAGTAGTATGCATGAATGAAATACCACCTCAAGTTAAATCACATACTCAACTATTGTAAATTACCAGTTTCACATACATATATATATATACATATGTGTGTGTGTGTGTGTGTATATCTCAATGTTCTGACCCTCACCGTGCACAGGCAAGAGGGCTGGTCACTCATACGGTGAGTGTATTAAGCTCGCCGTGCAACAGCAGGAATCGTTAACTGTTGGTCTGAGCCGAGGACTGGAAGGTGACCGACCAATAAAGCCCTACAATGGAGGAAGGCTCAGAGGAGATGGGCAAGGGTGATGGGCCCATGAAGTTCAGGGGATCATGGAGGGTGTGACTGTCCACAGCTGTTGCACAGAAAGCTGACTTTATCTCAACACCGAGGGCACCGGGGGTGGCCTTTCTTTTAGATAAACAGCTATGTGGCGATAGTGAGCATATTATGGAGAGCAGTAACGGGAATCACATCGGTATTGTGACTGAACTGTACATTGCAATTGCTGCATTAGGCTCAGTGTACCTGAGACCCCTATTACCTGTATTGTGATTGCAGTACATTGCTGTATCACTCTGCCAAATCAAGAATCCAGTGTAACATCAAATACCTTCAAAGAAGTAAATTTGGATATGAAGCATTACACCCTCCATAGTCCATGTGTGGAATATTTAAAAGACCTTGGTCAGGGAGTGCCTCTGACCTCTGAAACCACCTCCTGCAGCCCATACGTGTCACGTCACGCACGGCATAAGGAACCAGGGAGAGCAGTGGCTCGCTAAAATGGCCTGGCAAACTGCTGCTTTGCTCTCCCACTGTCCTCCGAGTCTAGGAGGATTTCTGCATTTACACTTTAAGGAAAGCTCTCTTGGTTTCCCCGCTTTCCTCCCCGCTTTCCTCATTCTCCAGCAACAGCCCTTCGCTGTGTGCGAAAAATGCTGGCGAAAAAGGACTGGCGAAGGCCTAGCCAGTTCTGCGGGTGACATCTTAATTACGGGAACGAGTCGATCAGAGTGCCAAGAAGGATTTAAAGAGGCGCTGTCAAGGACAGAGCAGTCTGCCTCAAAAGGAGGCAGGAAAGGCACACTAAGTAGCCCATCACCACCGCTGCTCAAATCTTGCAGGCTTTATTCAGTGAACTCTCTTGTCTCCAGCAGAGTGCCACGCAGAGTCCTCTTCGGTGGGTACCGCATCACCGTGGACCCTCAGTCGATACACGCATGTGTATTCCGGGTGGCCCCAGTTGCTCAGCACCTCCAGCTTCACGTATTGTATGGAGTCAGAGCGCTCGTTCTGAAATGAGAAGAAAGGAGCTGTCTTTTCCTCTCTGTCCTTTGACTACTTAGAGCTTCTCCCCTGCCAGCTACACTTCTCCTCCTCTTCCTCCTCTCCTACGCTTCTCCTGCCTCTTCCTCACCGTACCTTCAGCTGGAAAGTCTGAAAGGGATGTTCTGCAGCCATGTACGTGAACTCTCCTAGGAACAGCCCCTGCTCCTCCTTTTCTGCCTTCATCCCCTACACAAAGACGGGGGGGAGAAAACAAGAGAGTGAGGTACACAGCGGGAAGACGCAGCTTCCCTAGGGGAACTAACGAAGCGGCCAGAACGAGGCCTAGGTGGCAGTGTTGGGAAGAGCAACTTTGGGTGTGCAGGAAAGAGAATTGGCACCAAGGAGGAAAGAGCAAGTAGGGGCAAGCTTCGTTATTTGGGAGGAGTCGTGGCAGAGCCAGTGTGCCAGCTCCCGTAACTCAGGGCTCATTTAGTACCGCGTGGCCCCCGAAATGGGAAGCTTTGCTTCAAGTGCACACCACAAAGGAAAGGAGTGTAAAGGAAATGGAGTAACTCAAAGCAATTTGTTTCTTCTCCAGGCTCGGAGGAAGTCACAGGCCTGGGAGAAGCCTCCCGGCATTGCGGGACCTGTATTCACCCGCCCGCCGCTGCCCTTGCTGCAAGGCTTAGAAATGCTCCTCACAACCCCCCGACTCTAGAAACCACTTACATAGACAGCAAAGTCCTTTGGAGCACTGGAGATGTTTTCTCCAGGGGACACTCTCACTGAAATATGTTCCAGAGTAACAGCTCGTGGAAAGATTGCTTTAGGCAGCTTGATGAAGACATGACCCTGACTCCCGGGGAAAGACCAGCAGTTTCCCGGCTGATTTGCAGGCTGAAAGAAGAACAATGCACACTGTTCATGTGGCAAAGGGAAACTCTCAACAGTGGATTTGGTCCCCCCCGCCAGCTTGCTTGCTCTCTGTTTCTTGGTGTCCCTACCTCAAGGAGAACCTCAGGAGACTTCATGGAGTGCAGCAATGGCAGCCCAGCCCAGTAGAGTATTCCTCTGGTATTGCGGAAGGAGGCAGAAGTCTTGGAATGCACGATGGTAGCCCCTGAAACACGAATGCACCGATCAAGTCCTGCCTTCCCTCGAGGACTGCATCTGTTTCTAGGGCTGTGATCTATCCGGAGGATCTCGGGAACCACGCAGGCTGCGGACCTGTCCTCAGACAAGCAACAGAGACGCTCCCCTACGACAGTTATTTCAGTTCCTGACATGCTTGAACGCCAGGCAGACTCGGAGAGAAAAGGACTTATTGAACAACCGTCTTGTATGTGAACAGTCGCAGCCCTGCTACCTGCCTCCTTTCCCTCCACTGTTACTTCCATGGACTCCACGTAGGGCTCCCCAAGGAGGAACCAAGGGATGCCGACATAGCTGTGTCCTAATGAACACTGCCACCGTGATGCCTGTTTGCACTGCACTGTCAACTTGAAAAATGCTACTACGTGTTCCTAGATCTCCAGCAGTGATAGTCACCTCTGTCTTCCTTGCGTGAGCCCCCTGGAACACACACAGCAGTGACTCGTTCAGCTGTGCTAATGGGCCGTGGAAAATGAAAGCTAACGTAGGCCTAAGCATAGACAGGAGGTGCCCTGGCTTGCTTGTTCCTGCGCCTTTAGAGCCGCACCTGATGCTTTGCGGGCAAAATCCGGCATCTGGACTTGGTTATATTCCAGCTTCTCCAGTGCTTCATCGATTAACTTCTGAGCATCCTGGGAAGGAACACAAAAGAGAGCAGGTATTAGCGGCAAGGAGGCACATCCCAGCTCCCCTACTGGGCCAGCTAAGGTGAACTTGGCTGTTGCACTCTGCCCTAAGGAGCTTGGGAATTCCCTGAAAAGCTCCCAGGTTTGCTCGGCTCTGATTGGCCAGTATCAGAATAGCGGGGCTGCTCACTCCAGCGCTCCGAAAGCTGAAGTTGCGGGAACGTGTTTCTTCCTCTTACAAGGCACAGGGGCAGGCCATTGGCAGCGGCCTCTCTCTGGCTCGCCACCAGCTCCCTCCTTGCTTTGCAGGAGCTACTCCTGGAGCTGAAGGACACATTTTCTAGGGCAGAACACTTGTGCTGACAGTGCCTGCACAGGGCTCGTAGGAGGCCGAGCAAACGGCCGAGGAGAGAGCCTTCATGGCCCACAGCGCTTATGACCCAGCCCCTTTTCCAACTGGATTCCCCAGAGCAGGAGAGCAGGAACCCTGGCTGTAACAGCAGGTTGCCCCTGCGTCGGCAAAGCCAACGTGAACCCAAGGCTGCCAGGCGCGACTCAGGGAGCTGGGTTACAAGTTCTCCCGGAGAATCCGGCTGCCACATCAGCAGCAGGCGTAAATATGGGCTGCAGAGACTGTCCTTCCAGTCGCTACCAGAGATGATATCTAGACCGAGAGGAAGATGAGCTGAAGACAAGTGAAATTCCCTTCGTGGCCCTCTCTGTTGCCCTGCAAGGAGCGTGGAGCCACAGAAGAAGGAACTGCAGAGACCCATCATACTTGTTGCAGCAGCACAAGCCTTTCTGCTGGCTCTGGCAGGGAACCCTACTAGCATACGTGCCGGGCTGAGGAAAAAAATCTCTGACGAGAGCCTCCTGCAATGGCCCCTTACCCGTCCTGTCATGCCCGGGAGCTCAGTCTGCTTCAGGGCTTCGCCGAGAGCGCGCCGGGCAATGTCCTTTGTGCTCCAGCGCAGAGCGTGAAGGACTTCCTGGAGCTCACGCAGCTGTCCTTGGAGGGTCTCGATTTCACCGAGTACTGCTCCTAACACCTCATCCGCTTGCCTGGAAGAAGTGCGCCACAGAGACAGAGACCACTGTTCTGGCGGGCTGGTGCTATGCCACGGGAATGGGAGAGAGGCAACAAACCTCCCTGAGGTGACTGGGAGCATCAGGTGGCTGGACTCCCATCAGTGGCTGAGAGCTGCAGAAGCAGCTGCAGCATGGGGACTACCCCTCTGCCCCTTGTCAAGCAGCAGAAAGGTGGAGCTTCCAACAGCCCAGCCCTAGCTAAGGGGCTCACGCAGGGGTTGCTCCAGGCCTCGAAGGGACCTCGACATAGAGCTGACCACCGGGGAGAAAGGCAAGGCGGAAAGGCAGACAGGGCAGTGGGGGAAGAGCTGTGGGAATTGTGTCGCGTGAAGTTTGCGTGAGACGGGACTGGAGCTCCTCTAGAGCATCATCTAGTCAAGAGGAAATCATTTTTACCTCTGCGTCTTCACGTGCACGCCAGAGAGAGGAAACTCCTCCTATAGGGACAAGGAAGGGAACATTCAGTCCAAACACTAACAGGCCTGCTGCAGAAATGAAGCTGTACGGCCTTTACAGCAACGGGAAGCAAACAGGCACAGGCACCGTGTCTCCGGGGACTCGGCTACTCCGCTATCGTGCCCTGGGAAACGATCACGAGAGACTGCCAGGCAAGAGAACACAATTCACACTGGCTATTGTGTTATTCGAGAAGCATCGAGTCTTTGAAATTTCCTGGAATTCAACGGATCGATTCTTAAAAAGCCTTCTACCATTTGTCGGCCACTGACTTGACAGGGCAAGAGATGCCTACGCCACATTTGTGCATAGTCCTTGAATTTCCTCTCTTCCTAGGGAGCTGGGCCACTACCACACTGGTTATTGCTACATTTCAAAGCGTGCTTTCATTACAGTTCCTTTCCTAAGACCACCACGAAAGGCTACAATACTATGAAGTTGCTTGCTTAATTAGCTGCACACTCACACTCACACATTTTTTAGTGGTTGCTCTGTTGAACGCCTGGGCAAAGAATGAGCCACACCAAAAGACCCAAGATTTCAGAAACAACCCAGTGCTTTGCGGAAACCACACGTGCATAACAGCGGCCCGTGTTCAGCTGTCTGCTATACCAGGAGCTTCATGTTAAGGCACTGGTGTTCAGTCCAAATTTACCTTCACCTGACAGACCTGGCAATGGTGGCTCGTGGACCTTGCCCTAGCCCCCGAAAGAAAGGGACTTTTAACAAAGCCGCACTTGATGCCCTTGAGCTAAGGCTGGCAGAAGCAGCCTTGATTTGAGGCACTCAGAAGGTCACCTGCTGACAGACAGGTTTAAAATAGGAGAAGATGTAGGCCCTCGATGCTGCTGTGGTCGTCCAGACACTTTCTTCATCAAGCAGCCCCACGTGGTAAACACCTGTCAGTCACAAGAAAAGCTCTCGTTACACTTTGAACTTGCTCATGCCGGAAGAGTTGTGTGCAAGCAGGGCTCCAGTCCTTCAGGCATGCCGACACCCAGCTGATGTTACGAAGCTTCGAGTGAGTCGGTGTGCCACCAAAAGACAGGCTGCAAGCGCTTTGGAGTCTGGAGACTACTTGGGAAGGGTGACAAGCCAACCCTGGGGATCTCCCGGGCTTTTTTAGCGCTTCATGAAACCTTAACCAGCTGCCTCCCTCCACAGGGCTGCCTGCTCCACTCTGAGGGTCGGGCACACATGCCATCACTGTCTCTCCTCCCTTCTTCTCGGGAAGAGATAATGATGGAAGAGGGGCCTCCGAACAGATGAAGAGTCCTTCCCCGGGACATGCTCCTTTCTCCTGAAGGAAGCTTCTCCACTTCCTGGGGCGAACAGGGCAGGCTAGCCACTGCCTCTCCCCAGGCTTAGGAGACCTGGCTTCAGCTCTGGGGAAAAGCAAGGCACCCTGTTCCCGTCCCCACCCCCCTTGCTCGGAGGCACGTGGAAGCGGGGCACCCCTCTCTCAGGGACCTCCTGCTCCTACTTGGGCTCCTCTGGCCACAGCCGTCTACGTGGACCCAGGCAGAAGGAAGCACTGCCTCTCTCGTAAAGAACCACCGTTACTTGCAGCCTCTACAGACACTCACCAAAAAGGCAGGAAAACAGAGCAAGCAGCACCAGGAGAACCGTCTTCCGAGCCTTCATTTGCCTGTGGAGGAGCACAGAGGAAAAGAAGGCTGAAGCTGGCTGGAGCTCTGCAGGTCCTAAGCACACTCCAGAGCAGCGGTAGCGACTGCAGCTCTTGCAGCTGGCATTCCTGACTTGGGAAGCGGCCTGCTCCCGCACGAGCTCCAGCCAGTGGTCGAGTTTTCACCCGCGGTGGCAATGGGGCATTTGGGAGGGCGAGGATTGGAACTGAGGAGCTAGGGATGGAGGATTAACTCCAGAACAGGAGAAGCAGTGCCAAGGAAAGCTAGGGCCATAATTCCTGCCTATGGCAGTAGAGGCAATTCTTTGGAGACGGAAGGGACATCATTCACACCTGTTTCTCCTGCCCACCATCCAATCGGTACTTGTGCCAATACAGTTCTCCCCCCACTCTCAAGAAAAGATTCTCCCTCAGCTTTACCTTGCAGTAGCGCCCACAACTTGCAGCACAAAGCGCTGAGGAAACATCACGCTCAGCAGGAGGAAATGCAAGATGAGCCCGAAAGCTCCTGAAAAACAGTCAAGATGCAAAAAGTCCAGTGAGCTCATGCAGAATTCTAGGTTAAGGTTCTACTCGTCCTCTTGGTGTCGGCAGAGGGCAGGAGGCATTCTCCTCTTTCGGGCACTTGCTCCTGCTTCTGTCAGTTGCTCTGCAGCTGCAAGCAGGACAGGGCAAGGGAAATGAATTCCCTTCAGTCCAAAAATCACTAATTAATAAGGTCATTTTTCCCTGTTAGGGCTACAGAGGGTCAGCCTCTTAGTTCACGAGCAGAGCTGCCTTTCATGGTCCCTAGGACCTTGCGGCACAGCCTAAGGCCAGGGCTTCTGGCAGCTCCTGCTCTGCCTCTGACCGCCTCGTTCACCTTCCATGAAACAATCCGCATTGCAAATGTAAATAAGCAGAGGGAGCTGTACTTAAGAATCGTGTCAGCTTCCTTTTACCTGGACGCTGAAGCTGGCGTTGGTCCTGCCCGTAGACTCCAGGGCTCTGGAGAACAGGCCCTTGGCTCGCAGGTTGCCTACGAGAAAGAAAAGGGTCTGAGGCACACAGGGCACGCGGTATCTGCTGTTGCCTTCAGCCAGCTTTACACTGAGCTCGGAGGCTGTCCTTCTGCTCTTCCCCCGTCCATCCCCCACACACACCCCCACCCCAGGCTGATTAGGTGCAAAAGGCACTTGAGGAAAAGAGAGGAGGCTTCCTAAAACTCTCCAAAGCAGCACATCCGTACCAGCGTACGTCTTGGCCTCGGTTTCTGAACATAGGTGCAGAGACGCAGCTGCCAAACACCCTGTTCGCTCAGGCGTGGCCCAAAAGCGCTCTGATCTCCTTGCCGTCACGACGGAGAGTGAGCAAGCGGCAGGGGCAGCCCGGAGCTGCCGCCCTGCTCTTGCTACCTCACACAGCGGTGATGGCTTGTGACGTCAACGGCGGTCGGTGACGTCACAGCAGAAAAGGCAGCGCCACGTTTCCAGGCCAAGCTCAACCTGACAGGAAACAGGAGTTGCTCTCCTCTTCAGCAGAGAGGCAATCCTCGGAAATCACAATGTCTCCTACCAAGTATTAAACTCTCTGAAGTCCCAGCCAGGAGGGAGCGATTTGGGAGCCACCAGCAGCCTTGTCTAGTGCCTGCTTTGACACTTTTTGACCCCCGGGGCCTTCAGAGCTAACTGAAGTGAGCAGCCACGTACACTCAGCAGTTCTCTGCCAGGGGCTCAGCTTCACGGTGGCGGCTCTTTTCTTGCAGCCTGAGGAAGGCACGGTGCCATAAGAGAAGGGCTGGGCCTGCAGCTTGGCCTCTGCTTGCTGCTCTGGGCACCGGGCTCTCGACTGCAGAGGACAGGAGACATGCTTAGAGGAGGGGAAGGGAGCATATCTGACTCTAGCTTTGTTTGCTACCTCATGGGATCTCCAGGGACTGGAATCAGCCCCCAATTTCCCTAGAGAAAACGAAGGCTTTATTTTTTTCCCGTTCTCCCCCCAAAGTAACGATTCACGGAGTCAGCAAAGAGTTTTGGTGCCACGCCAGCACAGTCTGGCAAATTAAGTTTGAGGCAAGTCAACAGTGCTGGCTGCCAGTGCCCACCTGTGCTCACTAAGTAGTGCCAACGAAAGCTAGGGCCATACTTCCTGCCTACGGCAGTAGAGGCGATTCTTCGGAGACGGAAGGGACACCATTCACACCTGTTTCTCCTGCCCACCATCCAGTCAGTACTTGTGCCAATACAGTTCTCCCCCCTCTCTCAAGAAAAAGATGCCTGTCGTGCGTCTGTCAACCTGAGAAGTGCTACTACGTGTTCCTAGATCTCCAGCAGTGATAGTCACCTCTGTCTTCCTTGCGTGAGCCCCCTGGAACACACAGCAGTGACTCATTAAACTAGCCCAGAAGGCTGTGGAAAAGGAAAGCTAACACAGCCACCCCCTACATTACACACTCTGTCAGTCACTGCGCCTTTCGAGCATGCGGCACCCCTCGACTTTTTACCCTGTCTCTCCTGCCACTGGGGACCTTCAAATGCAGATCTCGTCCAGCTAGACAGCAGGCGCTCTGCAAGGCGCCCTGCCTTCGCTGCTCGGGTGCTCTAGCCGCACCTGACGATTTGTGGGCATAATCGGGCATCTGGACTTGCTTACCTTCCAGCTTCTCCAGCGCTTCGTTGGTTACCTTCTGCACGTCCTGGGAAGGAACACACAGGAGAGCGGCTCTTAGCGGGAAAACGAACGGGCAGCCAGGCGCATCCCAGCGCCCCCAACAAGGCCAGCCAAGGTGAACTTGGCTGCTCAGCTCCTCCCTCCTCACCTGCTTGCCTAGCAAGAGCGCACCACACAGAGCAAAAACGCCCTTCGCGACGCCTTCTGCTACGCCCTGGGAAGGGCAGAGGCACCAAACCTCACACGGCTCGACGGGGAGCATAAATCCCTCCGTGGCCGGGAGTATTCTTGCTGCGCTTCGGTGGGCCTGCACAGCCGACCCCAGCCCGGCCAGCACGCCGCGACGGCAGGCAGCCTGCGCCCCCGACAGCAGCCCCCGCTGAGCACACGTCCCGGGCCCACGCCCAGCTGCGGACTGCCTGAGGAGGGCAGCGGACGGGCTGCCCTGCGCCTCGGCCCTCGCCGCCGGGGCCGGGGCCGGGGCCGGGGCCGCGACACCCCCCCGCGCCAGCCACCACCAGGCAACATGGCGGGGGGCGGGGCTTGCGCGCCTCCCCCGCCCGCCTCCCCGCCGCGGCTCCGGGGCGTGCTGGCCGCAGGCCACGCCCCCTGAGTGCAGGGAGGGGCGGGGCGGGGCGGCGACCGGCCCCGAGCCGCCGCCGCCGTCGCCATGGGGACGGCGGGCGGTTGGGGCGGCTTCGCGCGGGGCCGGTCGGTTCCGCCGGCGCGCGGAGGGGTCGCGAGGGAGCTGGGCGGCCGCGGCGGCGAGGAGCGCGCAGCCCTCGGGCGTCGCTGCCTGGCGCGGAGCCGCGCGGCGGTGGGGCGGGCGCAGCCCGGGCCGGCTTTCGCTCTCGTCTCTCCCCGAGGCAGGTCCCCGGGATGAGGAGCGCCGTCAAGGAGCCGCCCGCACCCCGCAGCCGCCGCTACGCTGCTCGCGGCAAGCACCGCGCCTCTGCCGGCCCAGGCCCCGGCCCCGGCCCCGGCCCCGGCCGCGCTCGCTTGTGCCCCCGAGCGGGAGGGCTGCGGCCGCAGCGCGCCGCGGTCTGAGGTGTATCCCGCGTTGCTCGCCCTGCGGCTTGCCTGGGCCATAAGTGAGAAGGCTGTTGGATGGTTGTTGTCGTTGTTTTCCCTAGCTCGTATACCGAAGGTATTCGCGGGCATTTTCTGATGGCACTTTCCAGCGGTTGCAGTGCACGAAGCGATGTTAGATTGACACGGTACATGTCAAAGAATGACACGGCACATGTCAAAAGGACAACAGTTTGCCAGTGTCAGGGAAGGCAAAGTACTCTGTGAAACTTGGCAAGTAGATGATACAGTACAGTACAATATTGTCCTATCGCCCTACCCTACTGTCACCGAAATGGGGAGTAAAACTCCTTAACACCAATGTAGTATTAAGAAGCAGGCATTCTCTTCATTACGGCGCCGGGTGCACGGGGGATCGCTCCGCCCAACGTGCGCGCCCTGTGTTGCATTAGCCAAAGTTTATATTGCTTTGTTACATATGTTACCAAAAGGCGATTTCGGTGACACACACATATGCCTTAAATTTCCCGGAATGATTATACATATTCATTCTATTTCCTGGAACTAATTATCATATTTACATAGTCATTACGCATGCGGGCTGAGTCTCCAGGGGGCTTCTACGGGGGTCTCTGGGGGTCCCTAGTGGTTGCTGAAGAGGTGCCTTTTCCATGAACTCTGAGCTCCTTTTCCATATATGGTCTCGGCTTGGCTCATTCCTTTGCTTGAGAAAGGTGTCTTGTTCCTAACCTTGGCTTCAGCTGGTTTCTGCTGGTTTATCTGTACTCCTTTAGGATGTATCAGTTACAGTTGCGAGAATTGTGTCTTTGGGTGCATTCTTGTCTGAAGCTCCTGGTAGTAGGCAATAGTGTTGCACCGACCCTCAGATCTAAAGTTAATCTAAATGGAACTATTTGTAGCAACACAGCATGGGAAGCTGCACATGGATTTGACAGTAGACTGAAACGGGTTCCTACAGTGCCAGGAGATCGTTTGCATTGTAATACTAATGACACTTTTGAGATTCGTAAACTTCACACCTACTGGCTATCCAGTCGAGGACGGACCTGCCCTACCACGCCTAGAGCTTCAGAGTTACGCAGTATGAAACAGTCATCTGGTACCTGCATCTAGCAACGTAGCCATGGTAAGGAGACACGAGGCTATGACAACGGTTTGGGATGTGCGTGTGTACGCACCCTCAAAGCTAGTCACTTCGAAGACGATGTAAATTTTGGACCTGGCAACGTTTGCCGTTGTAAGGTGACGTATGTTTCCGACCAAATCACCAAGCAGACTTACGGGTTAGCTTCTCATTTGACTGAACAAAAGATGTCTTACTTTGCAGCGTTTAGTACTTTGGTAACACTTGCAGAAACCTTCCATCAGCTAGACAACTTTGTCACACAAAACACCAAGGTTACTCAACATCTGTCTGAAACTGGAAAACGCTTCGAAGAGAGAGAACTGGAAGTGATGTATGATAATAATGAACTGGTTCGATTAGCAGAAGTAGAAACCAGTACTGTGACTAATGTTACATCCTATGCTCATGCTGTTAATCGTCACTGTAGTGTTCCTTGCTGTAACCTTGATATGGATCTGTTATCTTAAAAATCCAGTAGTACGCATGAATGAAATACCACCTCAAGTTAAATCACATACTCAACTATTGTAAATTACCAGTTTCACATACATATATATATATATACACGTGTGTGTGTGTGTGTGTGTGTGTATCTCAATGTTCTGACCCTCACCGTGCACAGGCAAGAGGGCTGGTCACTCATACGGTGAGTGTATTAAGCTCACCGTGCAACAGCAGGAATCGTTAACTGTTGGTCTGAGCCGAGGACTGGAAGGTGACCGACCAGTAAAGCCCTGCAATGGAGGAAGGCTCAGAGGAGATGGGCAAGGGTGATGGGCCCATGAAGTTCAGGGGATCATGGAGGGTGTGACTGTCCACAGCTGTTGCACAGAAAGCTGACTTTATCTCAACACCGAGGGCACCGGGGGTGGCCTTTCTTTTAGATAAACAGCTATGTGGCGATAGTGAGCATATTATGGAGAGCAGTAACGGGAATCACATCGGTATTGTGACTGAACTGTACATTGCAATTGCTGCATTAGGCTCAGTGTACCTGAGACCCCTATTACCTGTATTGTGATTGCAGTACATTGCTGTATCACTCTGCCAAATCAAGAATCCAGTGTAACATCAAATACCTTCAAAGAAGTAAATTTGGATATGAAGCATTACACCCTCCATAGTCCATGTGTGGAATATTTAAAAGACCTTGGTCAGGGAGTGCCTCTGACCTCTGAAACCACCTCCTGCAGCCCATACGTGTCACGTCACGCACGGCATAAGGAACCAGGGAGAGCAGTGGCTCGCTAAAATGGCCTGGCAAACTGCTGCTTTGCTCTCCCACTGTCCTCCGAGTCTAGGAGGATTTCTGCATTTACACTTTAAGGAAAGCTCTCTTGGTTTCCCCGCTTTCCTCCCCGCTTTCCTCATTCTCCAGCAACAGCCCTTCGCTGTGTGCGAAAAATGCTGGCGAAAAAGGACTGGCGAAGGCCTAGCCAGTTCTGCGGGTGACATCTTAATTACGGGAACGAGTCGATCAGAGTGCCAAGAAGGATTTAAAGAGGCGCTGTCAAGGACAGAGCAGTCTGCCTCAAAAGGAGGCAGGAAAGGCACACTAAGTAGCCCATCACCACCGCTGCTCAAATCTTGCAGGCTTTATTCAGTGAACTCTCTTGTCTCCAGCAGAGTGCCACGCAGAGTCCTCTTCGGTGGGTACCGCATCACCGTGGACCCTCAGTCGATACACGCATGTGTATTCCGGGTGGCCCCAGTTGCTCAGCACCTCCAGCTTCACGTATTGTATGGAGTCAGAGCGCTCGTTCTGAAATGAGAAGAAAGGAGCTGTCTTTTCCTCTCTGTCCTTTGACTACTTAGAGCTTCTCCCCTGCCAGCTACACTTCTCCTCCTCTTCCTCCTCTCCTACGCTTCTCCTGCCTCTTCCTCACCGTACCTTCAGCTGGAAAGTCTGAAAGGGATGTTCTGCAGCCATGTACGTGAACTCTCCTAGGAACAGCCCCTGCTCCTCCTTTTCTGCCTTCATCCCCTACACAAAGACGGGGGGGAGAAAACAAGAGAGTGAGGTACACAGCGGGAAGACGCAGCTTCCCTAGGGGAACTAACGAAGCGGCCAGAACGAGGCCTAGGTGGCAGTGTTGGGAAGAGCAACTTTGGGTGTGCAGGAAAGAGAATTGGCACCAAGGAGGAAAGAGCAAGTAGGGGCAAGCTTCGTTATTTGGGAGGAGTCGTGGCAGAGCCAGTGTGCCAGCTCCCGTAACTCAGGGCTCATTTAGTACCGCGTGGCCCCCGAAATGGGAAGCTTTGCTTCAAGTGCACACCACAAAGGAAAGGAGTGTAAAGGAAATGGAGTAACTCAAAGCAATTTGTTTCTTCTCCAGGCTCGGAGGAAGTCACAGGCCTGGGAGAAGCCTCCCGGCATTGCGGGACCTGTATTCACCCGCCCGCCGCTGCCCTTGCTGCAAGGCTTAGAAATGCTCCTCACAACCCCCCGACTCTAGAAACCACTTACATAGACAGCAAAGTCCTTTGGAGCACTGGAGATGTTTTCTCCAGGGGACACTCTCACTGAAATATGTTCCAGAGTAACAGCTCGTGGAAAGATTGCTTTAGGCAGCTTGATGAAGACATGACCCTGACTCCCGGGGAAAGACCAGCAGTTTCCCGGCTGATTTGCAGGCTGAAAGAAGAACAATGCACACTGTTCATGTGGCAAAGGGAAACTCTCAACAGTGGATTTGGTCCCCCCCGCCAGCTTGGTTGCTCTCTGTTTCTTGGTGTCCCTACCTCAAGGAGAACCTCAGGAGACTTCATGGAGTGCAGCAATGGCAGCCCAGCCCAGTAGAGTATTCCTCTGGTATTGCGGAAGGAGGCAGAAGTCTTGGAATGCACGATGGTAGCCCCTGAAACACGAATGCACCGATCAAGTCCTGCCTTCCCTCGAGGACTGCATCTGTTTCTAGGGCTGTGATCTATCCGGAGGATCTCGGGAACCACGCAGGCTGCGGACCTGTCCTCAGACAAGCAACAGAGACGCTCCCCTACGACAGTTATTTCAGTTCCTGACATGCTTGAACGCCAGGCAGACTCGGAGAGAAAAGGACTTATTGAACAACCGTCTTGTATGTGAACAGTCGCAGCCCTGCTACCTGCCTCCTTTCCCTCCACTGTTACTTCCATGGACTCCACGTAGGGCTCCCCAAGGAGGAACCAAGGGATGCCGACATAGCTGTGTCCTAATGAACACTGCCACCGTGATGCCTGTTTGCACTGCACTGTCAACTTGAAAAATGCTACTACGTGTTCCTAGATCTCCAGCAGTGATAGTCACCTCTGTCTTCCTTGCGTGAGCCCCCTGGAACACACACAGCAGTGACTCGTTCAGCTGTGCTAATGGGCCGTGGAAAATGAAAGCTAACATAGGCCTAAGCATAGACAGGAGGTGCCCTGGCTTGCTCGTTCCTGCGCCTTTAGAGCCGCACCTGATGCTTTGCGGGCAAAATCCGGCATCTGGACTTGGTTATATTCCAGCTTCTCCAGTGCTTCATCGATTAACTTCTGAGCATCCTGGGAAGGAACACAAAAGAGAGCAGGTATTAGCGGCAAGGAGGCACATCCCAGCTCCCCTACTGGGCCAGCTAAGGTGAACTTGGCTGTTGCACTCTGCCCTAAGGAGCTTGGGAATTCCCTGAAAAGCTCCCAGGTTTGCTCGGCTCTGATTGGCCAGTATCAGAATAGCGGGGCTGCTCACTCCAGCGCTCCGAAAGCTGAAGTTGCGGGAACGTGTTTCTTCCTCTTACAATGCACAGGGGCAGGCCATTGGCAGCGGCCTCTCTCTGGCTCGCCACCAGCTCCCTCCTTGCTTTGCAGGAGCTACTCCTGGAGCTGAAGGACACATTTTCTAGGGCAGAACACTTGTGCTGACAGTGCCTGCACAGGGCTCGTAGGAGGCCGAGCAAACGGCCGAGGAGAGAGCCTTCATGGCCCACAGCGCTTATGACCCAGCCCCTTTTCCAACTGGATTCCCCAGAGCAGGAGAGCAGGAACCCTGGCTGTAACAGCAGGTTGCCCCTGCGTCGGCAAAGCCAACGTGAACCCAAGGCTGCCAGGCGCGACTCAGGGAGCTGGGTTACAAGTTCTCCCGGAGAATCCGGCTGCCACATCAGCAGCAGGCGTAAATATGGGCTGCAGAGACTGTCCTTCCAGTCGCTACCAGAGATGATATCTAGACCGAGAGGAAGATGAGCTGAAGACAAGTGAAATTCCCTTCGTGGCCCTCTCTGTTGCCCTGCAAGGAGCGTGGAGCCACAGAAGAAGGAACTGCAGAGACCCATCATACTTGTTGCAGCAGCACAAGCCTTTCTGCTGGCTCTGGCAGGGAACCCTACTAGCATACGTGCCGGGCTGAGGAAAAAAATCTCTGACGAGAGCCTCCTGCAATGGCCCCTTACCCGTCCTGTCATGCCCGGGAGCTCAGTCTGCTTCAGGGCTTCGCCGAGAGCGCGCCGGGCAATGTCCTTTGTGCTCCAGCGCAGAGCGTGAAGGACTTCCTGGAGCTCACGCAGCTGTCCTTGGAGGGTCTCGATTTCACCGAGTACTGCTCCTAACACCTCATCCGCTTGCCTGGAAGAAGTGCGCCACAGAGACAGAGACCACTGTTCTGGCGGGCTGGTGCTATGCCACGGGAATGGGAGAGAGGCAACAAACCTCCCTGAGGTGACTGGGAGCATCAGGTGGCTGGACTCCCATCAGTGGCTGAGAGCTGCAGAAGCAGCTGCAGCATGGGGACTACCCCTCTGCCCCTTGTCAAGCAGCAGAAAGGTGGAGCTTCCAACAGCCCAGCCCTAGCTAAGGGGCTCACGCAGGGGTTGCTCCAGGCCTCGAAGGGACCTCGACATAGAGCTGACCACCGGGGAGAAAGGCAAGGCGGAAAGGCAGACAGGGCAGTGGGGGAAGAGCTGTGGGAATTGTGTCGCGTGAAGTTTGCGTGAGACGGGACTGGAGCTCCTCTAGAGCATCATCTAGTCAAGAGGAAATCATTTTTACCTCTGCGTCTTCACGTGCACGCCAGAGAGAGGAAACTCCTCCTATAGGGACAAGGAAGGGAACATTCAGTCCAAACACTAACAGGCCTGCTGCAGAAATGAAGCTGTACGGCCTTTACAGCAACGGGAAGCAAACAGGCACAGGCACCGTGTCTCCGGGGACTCGGCTACTCCGCTATCGTGCCCTGGGAAACGATCACGAGAGACTGCCAGGCAAGAGAACACAATTCACACTGGCTATTGTGTTATTCGAGAAGCATCGAGTCTTTGAAATTTCCTGGAATTCAACGGATCGATTCTTAAAAAGCCTTCTACCATTTGTCGGCCACTGACTTGACAGGGCAAGAGATGCCTACGCCACATTTGTGCATAGTCCTTGAATTTCCTCTCTTCCTAGGGAGCTGGGCCACTACCACACTGGTTATTGCTACATTTCAAAGCGTGCTTTCATTACAGTTCCTTTCCTAAGACCACCACGAAAGGCTACAATACTATGAAGTTGCTTGCTTAATTAGCTGCACACTCACACTCACACATTTTTTAGTGGTTGCTCTGTTGAACGCCTGGGCAAAGAATGAGCCACACCAAAAGACCCAAGATTTCAGAAACAACCCAGTGCTTTGCGGAAACCACACGTGCATAACAGCGGCCCGTGTTCAGCTGTCTGCTATACCAGGAGCTTCATGTTAAGGCACTGGTGTTCAGTCCAAATTTACCTTCACCTGACAGACCTGGCAATGGTGGCTCGTGGACCTTGCCCTAGCCCCCGAAAGAAAGGGACTTTTAACAAAGCCGCACTTGATGCCCTTGAGCTAAGGCTGGCAGAAGCAGCCTTGATTTGAGGCACTCAGAAGGTCACCTGCTGACAGACAGGTTTAAAATAGGAGAAGATGTAGGCCCTCGATGCTGCTGTGGTCGTCCAGACACTTTCTTCATCAAGCAGCCCCACGTGGTAAACACCTGTCAGTCACAAGAAAAGCTCTCGTTACACTTTGAACTTGCTCATGCCGGAAGAGTTGTGTGCAAGCAGGGCTCCAGTCCTTCAGGCATGCCGACACCCAGCTGATGTTACGAAGCTTCGAGTGAGTCGGTGTGCCACCAAAAGACAGGCTGCAAGCGCTTTGGAGTCTGGAGACTACTTGGGAAGGGTGACAAGCCAACCCTGGGGATCTCCCGGGCTTTTTTAGCGCTTCATGAAACCTTAACCAGCTGCCTCCCTCCACAGGGCTGCCTGCTCCACTCTGAGGGTCGGGCACACATGCCATCACTGTCTCTCCTCCCTTCTTCTCGGGAAGAGATAATGATGGAAGAGGGGCCTCCGAACAGATGAAGAGTCCTTCCCCGGGACATGCTCCTTTCTCCTGAAGGAAGCTTCTCCGCTTCCTGGGGCGAACAGGGCAGGCTAGCCACTGCCTCTCCCCAGGCTTAGGAGACCTGGCTTCAGCTCTGGGGAAAAGCAAGGCACCCTGTTCCCGTCCCCACCCCCCTTGCTCGGAGGCACGTGGAAGCGGGGCACCCCTCTCTCAGGGACCTCCTGCTCCTACTTGGGCTCCTCTGGCCACAGCCGTCTACGTGGACCCAGGCAGAAGGAAGCACTGCCTCTCTCGTAAAGAACCACCGTTACTTGCAGCCTCTACAGACACTCACCAAAAAGGCAGGAAAACAGAGCAAGCAGCACCAGGAGAACCGTCTTCCGAGCCTTCATTTGCCTGTGGAGGAGCACAGAGGAAAAGAAGGCTGAAGCTGGCTGGAGCTCTGCAGGTCCTAAGCACACTCCAGAGCAGCAGTAGCGACTGCAGCTCTTGCAGCTGGCATTCCTGACTTGGGAAGCGGCCTGCTCCCGCACGAGCTCCAGCCAGTGGTCGAGTTTTCACCCGCGTTGGCAATGGGGCATTTGGGAGGGCGAGGATTGGAACTGAGGAGCTAGGGATGGAGGATTAACTCCAGAACAGGAGAAGCAGTGCCAAGGAAAGCTAGGGCCATAATTCCTGCCTATGGCAGTAGAGGCAATTCTTTGGAGACGGAAGGGACATCATTCACACCTGTTTCTCCTGCCCACCATCCAATCGGTACTTGTGCCAATACAGTTCTCCCCCCACTCTCAAGAAAAGATTCTCCCTCAGCTTTACCTTGCAGTAGCGCCCACAACTTGGAGCACAAAGCGCTGAGGAAACATCACGCTCAGCAGGAGGAAATGCAAGATGAGCCCGAAAGCTCCTGAAAAACAGTCAAGATGCAAAAAGTCCAGTGAGCTCATGCAGAATTCTAGGTTAAGGTTCTACTCGTCCTCTTGGTGTCGGCAGAGGGCAGGAGGCATTCTCCTCTTTCGGGCACTTGCTCCTGCTTCTGTCAGTTGCTCTGCAGCTGCAAGCAGGACAGGGCAAGGGAAATGAATTCCCTTCAGTCCAAAAATCACTAATTAATAAGGTCATTTTTCCCTGTTAGGGCTACAGAGGGTCAGCCTCTTAGTTCACGAGCAGAGCTGCCTTTCATGGTCCCTAGGACCTTGCGGCACAGCCTAAGGCCAGGGCTTCCGGCAGCTCCTGCTCTGCCTCTGACCGCCTCGTTCACCTTCCATGAAACAATCCGCATTGCAAATGTAAATAAGCAGAGGGAGCTGTACTTAAGAATCGTGTCAGCTTCCTTTTACCTGGACGCTGAAGCTGGCGTTGGTCCTGCCCGTAGACTCCAGGGCTCTGGAGAACAGGCCCTTGGCTCGCAGGTTGCCTACGAGAAAGAAAAGGGTCTGAGGCACACAGGGCACGCGGTATCTGCTGTTGCCTTCAGCCAGCTTTACACTGAGCTCGGAGGCTGTCCTTCTGCTCTTCCCCCGTCCATCCCCCACACACACCCCCACCCCAGGCTGATTAGGTGCAAAAGGCACTTGAGGAAAAGAGAGGAGGCTTCCTAAAACTCTCCAAAGCAGCACATCCGTACCAGCGTACGTCTTGGCCTCGGTTTCTGAACATAGGTGCAGAGACGCAGCTGCCAAACACCCTGTTCGCTCAGGCGTGGCCCAAAAGCGCTCTGATCTCCTTGCCGTCACGACGGAGAGTGAGCAAGCGGCAGGGGCAGCCCGGAGCTGCCGCCCTGCTCTTGCTACCTCACACAGCGGTGATGGCTTGTGACGTCAACGGCGGTCGGTGACGTCACAGCAGAAAAGGCAGCGCCACGTTTCCAGGCCAAGCTCAACCTGACAGGAAACAGGAGTTGCTCTCCTCTTCAGCAGAGAGGCAATCCTCGGAAATCACAATGTCTCCTACCAAGTATTAAACTCTCTGAAGTCCCAGCCAGGAGGGAGCGATTTGGGAGCCACCAGCAGCCTTGTCTAGTGCCTGCTTTGACACTTTTTGACCCCCGGGGCCTTCAGAGCTAACTGAAGTGAGCAGCCACGTACACTCAGCAGTTCTCTGCCAGGGGCTCAGCTTCACGGTGGCGGCTCTTTTCTTGCAGCCTGAGGAAGGCACGGTGCCATAAGAGAAGGGCTGGGCCTGCAGCTTGGCCTCTGCTTGCTGCTCTGGGCACCGGGCTCTCGACTGCAGAGGACAGGAGACATGCTTAGAGGAGGGGAAGGGAGCATATCTGACTCTAGCTTTGTTTGCTACCTCATGGGATCTCCAGGGACTGGAATCAGCCCCCAATTTCCCTAGGGAAAACGAAGGCTTTATTTTTTTCCCGTTCTCCCCCCAAAGTAACGATTCACGGAGTCAGCAAAGAGTTTTGGTGCCACGCCAGCACAGTCTGGCAAATTAAGTTTGAGGCAAGTCAACAGTGCTGGCTGCCAGTGCCCACCTGTGCTCACTAAGTAGTGCCAACGAAAGCTAGGGCCATACTTCCTGCCTACGGCAGTAGAGGCGATTCTTCGGAGACGGAAGGGACACCATTCACACCTGTTTCTCCTGCCCACCATCCAGTCAGTACTTGTGCCAATACAGTTCTCCCCCCTCTCTCAAGAAAAAGATGCCTGTCGTGCGTCTGTCAACCTGAGAAGTGCTACTACGTGTTCCTAGATCTCCAGCAGTGATAGTCACCTCTGTCTTCCTTGCGTGAGCCCCCTGGAACACACAGCAGTGACTCATTAAACTAGCCCAGAAGGCTGTGGAAAAGGAAAGCTAACACAGCCACCCCCTACATTACACACTCTGTCAGTCACTGCGCCTTTCGAGCATGCGGCACCCCTCGACTTTTTACCCTGTCTCTCCTGCCACTGGGGACCTTCAAATGCAGATCTCGTCCAGCTAGACAGCAGGCGCTCTGCAAGGCGCCCTGCCTTCGCTGCTCGGGTGCTCTAGCCGCACCTGACGATTTGTGGGCGTAATCGGGCATCTGGACTTGCTTACCTTCCAGCTTCTCCAGCGCTTCGTTGGTTACCTTCTGCACGTCCTGGGAAGGAACACACAGGAGAGCGGCTCTTAGCGGGAAAACGAACGGGCAGCCAGGCGCATCCCAGCGCCCCCAACAAGGCCAGCCAAGGTGAACTTGGCTGCTCAGCTCCTCCCTCCTCACCTGCTTGCCTAGCAAGAGCGCACCACACAGAGCAAAAACGCCCTTCGCGACGCCTTCTGCTACGCCCTGGGAAGGGCAGAGGCACCAAACCTCACACGGCTCGACGGGGAGCATAAATCCCTCCGTGGCCGGGAGTATTCTTGCTGCGCTTCGGTGGGCCTGCACAGCCGACCCCAGCCCGGCCAGCACGCCGCGACGGCAGGCAGCCTGCGCCCCCGACAGCAGCCCCCGCTGAGCACACGTCCCGGGCCCACGCCCAGCTGCGGACTGCCTGAGGAGGGCAGCGGACGGGCTGCCCTGCGCCTCGGCCCTCGCCGCCGGGGCCGGGGCCGGGGCCGGGGCCGCGACACCCCCCCGCGCCAGCCACCACCAGGCAACATGGCGGGGGGCGGGGCTTGCGCGCCTCCCCCGCCCGCCTCCCCGCCGCGGCTCCGGGGCGTGCTGGCCGCAGGCCACGCCCCCTGAGTGCAGGGAGGGGCGGGGCGGGGCGGCGACCGGCCCCGAGCCGCCGCCGCCGTCGCCATGGGGACGGCGGGCGGTTGGGGCGGCTTCGCGCGGGGCCGGTCGGTTCCGCCGGCGCGCGGAGGGGTCGCGAGGGAGCTGGGCGGCCGCGGCGGCGAGGAGCGCGCAGCCCTCGGGCGTCGCTGCCTGGCGCGGAGCCGCGCGGCGGTGGGGCGGGCGCAGCCCGGGCCGGCTTTCGCTCTCGTCTCTCCCCGAGGCAGGTCCCCGGGATGAGGAGCGCCGTCAAGGAGCCGCCCGCACCCCGCAGCCGCCGCTACGCTGCTCGCGGCAAGCACCGCGCCTCTGCCGGCCCCGGCCCCGGCCCCGGCCCCGGCCCCGGCCGCGCTCGCTTGTGCCCCCGAGCGGGAGGGCTGCGGCCGCAGCGCGCCGCGGTCTGAGGTGTATCCCGCGTTGCTCGCCCTGCGGCTTGCCTGGGCCATAAGTGAGAAGGCTGTTGGATGGTTGTTGTCGTTGTTTTCCCTAGCTCGTATACCGAAGGTATTCGCGGGCATTTTCTGATGGCACTTTCCAGCGGTTGCAGTGCACGAAGCGATGTTAGATTGACACGGTACATGTCAAAGAATGACACGGCACATGTCAAAAGGACAACAGTTTGCCAGTGTCAGGGAAGGCAAAGTACTCTGTGAAACTTGGCAAGTAGATGATACAGTACAGTACAATATTGTCCTATCGCCCTACCCTACTGTCACCGAAATGGGGAGTAAAACTCCTTAACACCAATGTAGTATTAAGAAGCAGGCATTCTCTTCATTACGGCGCCGGGTGCACGGGGGATCGCTCCGCCCAACGTGCGCGCCCTGTGTTGCATTAGCCAAAGTTTATATTGCTTTGTTACATATGTTACCAAAAGGCGATTTCGGTGACACACACATATGCCTTAAATTTCCCGGAATGATTATACATATTCATTCTATTTCCTGGAACTAATTATCATATTTACATAGTCATTACGCATGCGGGCTGAGTCTCCAGGGGGCTTCTACGGGGGTCTCTGGGGGTCCCTAGTGGTTGCTGAAGAGGTGCCTTTTCCATGAACTCTGAGCTCCTTTTCCATATATGGTCTCGGCTTGGCTCATTCCTTTGCTTGAGAAAGGTGTCTTGTTCCTAACCTTGGCTTCAGCTGGTTTCTGCTGGTTTATCTGTACTCCTTTAGGATGTATCAGTTACAGTTGCGAGAATTGTGTCTTTGGGTGCATTCTTGTCTGAAGCTCCTGGTAGTAGGCAATAGTGTTGCACCGACCCTCAGATCTAAAGTTAATCTAAATGGAACTATTTGTAGCAACACAGCATGGGAAGCTGCACATGGATTTGACAGTAGACTGAAACGGGTTCCTACAGTGCCAGGAGATCGTTTGCATTGTAATACTAATGACACTTTTGAGATTCGTAAACTTCACACCTACTGGCTATCCAGTCGAGGACGGACCTGCCCTACCACGCCTAGAGCTTCAGAGTTACGCAGTATGAAACAGTCATCTGGTACCTGCATCTAGCAACGTAGCCATGGTAAGGAGACACGAGGCTATGACAACGGTTTGGGATGTGCGTGTGTACGCACCCTCAAAGCTAGTCACTTCGAAGACGACGTAAATTTTGGACCTGGCAACGTTTGCCGTTGTAAGGTGACGTATGTTTCCAACCAAATCACCAAGCAGACTTACGGGTTAGCTTCTCATTTGACTGAACAAAAGATGTCTTACTTTGCAGCGTTTAGTACTTTGGTAACACTTGCAGAAACCTTCCATCAGCTAGACAACTTTGTCACACAAAACACCAAGGTTACTCAACATCTGTCTGAAACTGGAAAACGCTTCGAAGAGAGAGAACTGGAAGTGATGTATGATAATAATGAACTGGTTCGATTAGCAGAAGTAGAAACCAGTACTGTGACTAATGTTACATCCTATGCTCATGCTGTTAATCGTCACTGTAGTGTTCCTTGCTGTAACCTTGATATGGATCTGTTATCTTAAAAATCCAGTAGTACGCATGAATGAAATACCACCTCAAGTTAAATCACATACTCAACTATTGTAAATTACCAGTTTCACATACATATATATATATATACACGTGTGTGTGTGTGTGTGTGTGTGTATCTCAATGTTCTGACCCTCACCGTGCACAGGCAAGAGGGCTGGTCACTCATACGGTGAGTGTATTAAGCTCACCGTGCAACAGCAGGAATCGTTAACTGTTGGTCTGAGCCGAGGACTGGAAGGTGACCGACCAGTAAAGCCCTGCAATGGAGGAAGGCTCAGAGGAGATGGGCAAGGGTGATGGGCCCATGAAGTTCAGGGGATCATGGAGGGTGTGACTGTCCACAGCTGTTGCACAGAAAGCTGACTTTATCTCAACACCGAGGGCACCGGGGGTGGCCTTTCTTTTAGATAAACAGCTATGTGGCGATAGTGAGCATATTATGGAGAGCAGTAACGGGAATCACATCGGTATTGTGACTGAACTGTACATTGCAATTGCTGCATTAGGCTCAGTGTACCTGAGACCCCTATTACCTGTATTGTGATTGCAGTACATTGCTGTATCACTCTGCCAAATCAAGAATCCAGTGTAACATCAAATACCTTCAAAGAAGTAAATTTGGATATGAAGCATTACACCCTCCATAGTCCATGTGTGGAATATTTAAAAGACCTTGGTCAGGGAGTGCCTCTGACCTCTGAAACCACCTCCTGCAGCCCATACGTGTCACGTCACGCACGGCATAAGGAACCAGGGAGAGCAGTGGCTCGCTAAAATGGCCTGGCAAACTGCTGCTTTGCTCTCCCACTGTCCTCCGAGTCTAGGAGGATTTCTGCATTTACACTTTAAGGAAAGCTCTCTTGGTTTCCCCGCTTTCCTCCCCGCTTTCCTCATTCTCCAGCAACAGCCCTTCGCTGTGTGCGAAAAATGCTGGCGAAAAAGGACTGGCGAAGGCCTAGCCAGTTCTGCGGGTGACATCTTAATTACGGGAACGAGTCGATCAGAGTGCCAAGAAGGATTTAAAGAGGCGCTGTCAAGGACAGAGCAGTCTGCCTCAAAAGGAGGCAGGAAAGGCACACTAAGTAGCCCATCACCACCGCTGCTCAAATCTTGCAGGCTTTATTCAGTGAACTCTCTTGTCTCCAGCAGAGTGCCATGCAGAGTCCTCTTCGGTGGGTACCGCATCACCGTGGACCCTCAGTCGATACACGCATGTGTATTCCGGGTGGCCCCAGTTGCTCAGCACCTCCAGCTTCACGTATTGTATGGAGTCAGAGCGCTCGTTCTGAAATGAGAAGAAAGGAGCTGTCTTTTCCTCTCTGTCCTTTGACTACTTAGAGCTTCTCCCCTGCCAGCTACACTTCTCCTCCTCTTCCTCCTCTCCTACGCTTCTCCTGCCTCTTCCTCACCGTACCTTCAGCTGGAAAGTCTGAAAGGGATGTTCTGCAGCCATGTACGTGAACTCTCCTAGGAACAGCCCCTGCTCCTCCTTTTCTGCCTTCATCCCCTACACAAAGACGGGGGGGAGAAAACAAGAGAGTGAGGTACACAGCGGGAAGACGCAGCTTCCCTAGGGGAACTAACGAAGCGGCCAGAACGAGGCCTAGGTGGCAGTGTTGGGAAGAGCAACTTTGGGTGTGCAGGAAAGAGAATTGGCACCAAGGAGGAAAGAGCAAGTAGGGGCAAGCTTCGTTATTTGGGAGGAGTCGTGGCAGAGCCAGTGTGCCAGCTCCCGTAACTCAGGGCTCATTTAGTACCGCGTGGCCCCCGAAATGGGAAGCTTTGCTTCAAGTGCACACCACAAAGGAAAGGAGTGTAAAGGAAATGGAGTAACTCAAAGCAATTTGTTTCTTCTCCAGGCTCGGAGGAAGTCACAGGCCTGGGAGAAGCCTCCCGGCATTGCGGGACCTGTATTCACCCGCCCGCCGCTGCCCTTGCTGCAAGGCTTAGAAATGCTCCTCACAACCCCCCGACTCTAGAAACCACTTACATAGACAGCAAAGTCCTTTGGAGCACTGGAGATGTTTTCTCCAGGGGACACTCTCACTGAAATATGTTCCAGAGTAACAGCTCGTGGAAAGATTGCTTTAGGCAGCTTGATGAAGACATGACCCTGACTCCCGGGGAAAGACCAGCAGTTTCCCGGCTGATTTGCAGGCTGAAAGAAGAACAATGCACACTGTTCATGTGGCAAAGGGAAACTCTCAACAGTGGATTTGGTCCCCCCCGCCAGCTTGCTTGCTCTCTGTTTCTTGGTGTCCCTACCTCAAGGAGAACCTCAGGAGACTTCATGGAGTGCAGCAATGGCAGCCCAGCCCAGTAGAGTATTCCTCTGGTATTGCGGAAGGAGGCAGAAGTCTTGGAATGCACGATGGTAGCCCCTGAAACACGAATGCACCGATCAAGTCCTGCCTTCCCTCGAGGACTGCATCTGTTTCTAGGGCTGTGATCTATCCGGAGGATCTCGGGAACCACGCAGGCTGCGGACCTGTCCTCAGACAAGCAACAGAGACGCTCCCCTACGACAGTTATTTCAGTTCCTGACATGCTTGAACGCCAGGCAGACTCGGAGAGAAAAGGACTTATTGAACAACCGTCTTGTATGTGAACAGTCGCAGCCCTGCTACCTGCCTCCTTTCCCTCCACTGTTACTTCCATGGACTCCACGTAGGGCTCCCCAAGGAGGAACCAAGGGATGCCGACATAGCTGTGTCCTAATGAACACTGCCACCGTGATGCCTGTTTGCACTGCACTGTCAACTTGAAAAATGCTACTACGTGTTCCTAGATCTCCAGCAGTGATAGTCACCTCTGTCTTCCTTGCGTGAGCCCCCTGGAACACACACAGCAGTGACTCGTTCAGCTGTGCTAATGGGCCGTGGAAAATGAAAGCTAACGTAGGCCTAAGCATAGACAGGAGGTGCCCTGGCTTGCTTGTTCCTGCGCCTTTAGAGCCGCACCTGATGCTTTGCGGGCAAAATCCGGCATCTGGACTTGGTTATATTCCAGCTTCTCCAGTGCTTCATCGATTAACTTCTGAGCATCCTGGGAAGGAACACAAAAGAGAGCAGGTATTAGCGGCAAGGAGGCACATCCCAGCTCCCCTACTGGGCCAGCTAAGGTGAACTTGGCTGTTGCACTCTGCCCTAAGGAGCTTGGGAATTCCCTGAAAAGCTCCCAGGTTTGCTCGGCTCTGATTGGCCAGTATCAGAATAGCGGGGCTGCTCACTCCAGCGCTCCGAAAGCTGAAGTTGCGGGAACGTGTTTCTTCCTCTTACAAGGCACAGGGGCAGGCCATTGGCAGCGGCCTCTCTCTGGCTCGCCACCAGCTCCCTCCTTGCTTTGCAGGAGCTACTCCTGGAGCTGAAGGACACATTTTCTAGGGCAGAACACTTGTGCTGACAGTGCCTGCACAGGGCTCGTAGGAGGCCGAGCAAACGGCCGAGGAGAGAGCCTTCATGGCCCACAGCGCTTATGACCCAGCCCCTTTTCCAACTGGATTCCCCAGAGCAGGAGAGCAGGAACCCTGGCTGTAACAGCAGGTTGCCCCTGCGTCGGCAAAGCCAACGTGAACCCAAGGCTGCCAGGCGCGACTCAGGGAGCTGGGTTACAAGTTCTCCCGGAGAATCCGGCTGCCACATCAGCAGCAGGCGTAAATATGGGCTGCAGAGACTGTCCTTCCAGTCGCTACCAGAGATGATATCTAGACCGAGAGGAAGATGAGCTGAAGACAAGTGAAATTCCCTTCGTGGCCCTCTCTGTTGCCCTGCAAGGAGCGTGGAGCCACAGAAGAAGGAACTGCAGAGACCCATCATACTTGTTGCAGCAGCACAAGCCTTTCTGCTGGCTCTGGCAGGGAACCCTACTAGCATACGTGCCGGGCTGAGGAAAAAAATCTCTGACGAGAGCCTCCTGCAATGGCCCCTTACCCGTCCTGTCATGCCCGGGAGCTCAGTCTGCTTCAGGGCTTCGCCGAGAGCGCGCCGGGCAATGTCCTTTGTGCTCCAGCGCAGAGCGTGAAGGACTTCCTGGAGCTCACGCAGCTGTCCTTGGAGGGTCTCGATTTCACCGAGTACTGCTCCTAACACCTCATCCGCTTGCCTGGAAGAAGTGCGCCACAGAGACAGAGACCACTGTTCTGGCGGGCTGGTGCTATGCCACGGGAATGGGAGAGAGGCAACAAACCTCCCTGAGGTGACTGGGAGCATCAGGTGGCTGGACTCCCATCAGTGGCTGAGAGCTGCAGAAGCAGCTGCAGCATGGGGACTACCCCTCTGCCCCTTGTCAAGCAGCAGAAAGGTGGAGCTTCCAACAGCCCAGCCCTAGCTAAGGGGCTCACGCAGGGGTTGCTCCAGGCCTCGAAGGGACCTCGACATAGAGCTGACCACCGGGGAGAAAGGCAAGGCGGAAAGGCAGACAGGGCAGTGGGGGAAGAGCTGTGGGAATTGTGTCGCGTGAAGTTTGCGTGAGACGGGACTGGAGCTCCTCTAGAGCATCATCTAGTCAAGAGGAAATCATTTTTACCTCTGCGTCTTCACGTGCACGCCAGAGAGAGGAAACTCCTCCTATAGGGACAAGGAAGGGAACATTCAGTCCAAACACTAACAGGCCTGCTGCAGAAATGAAGCTGTACGGCCTTTACAGCAACGGGAAGCAAACAGGCACAGGCACCGTGTCTCCGGGGACTCGGCTACTCCGCTATCGTGCCCTGGGAAACGATCACGAGAGACTGCCAGGCAAGAGAACACAATTCACACTGGCTATTGTGTTATTCGAGAAGCATCGAGTCTTTGAAATTTCCTGGAATTCAACGGATCGATTCTTAAAAAGCCTTCTACCATTTGTCGGCCACTGACTTGACAGGGCAAGAGATGCCTACGCCACATTTGTGCATAGTCCTTGAATTTCCTCTCTTCCTAGGGAGCTGGGCCACTACCACACTGGTTATTGCTACATTTCAAAGCGTGCTTTCATTACAGTTCCTTTCCTAAGACCACCACGAAAGGCTACAATACTATGAAGTTGCTTGCTTAATTAGCTGCACACTCACACTCACACATTTTTTAGTGGTTGCTCTGTTGAACGCCTGGGCAAAGAATGAGCCACACCAAAAGACCCAAGATTTCAGAAACAACCCAGTGCTTTGCGGAAACCACACGTGCATAACAGCGGCCCATGTTCAGCTGTCTGCTATACCAGGAGCTTCATGTTAAGGCACTGGTGTTCAGTCCAAATTTACCTTCACCTGACAGACCTGGCAATGGTGGCTCGTGGACCTTGCCCTAGCCCCCGAAAGAAAGGGACTTTTAACAAAGCCGCACTTGATGCCCTTGAGCTAAGGCTGGCAGAAGCAGCCTTGATTTGAGGCACTCAGAAGGTCACCTGCTGACAGACAGGTTTAAAATAGGAGAAGATGTAGGCCCTCGATGCTGCTGTGGTCGTCCAGACACTTTCTTCATCAAGCAGCCCCATGTGGTAAACACCTGTCAGTCACAAGAAAAGCTCTCGTTACACTTTGAACTTGCTCATGCCGGAAGAGTTGTGTGCAAGCAGGGCTCCAGTCCTTCAGGCATGCCGACACCCAGCTGATGTTACGAAGCTTCGAGTGAGTCGGTGTGCCACCAAAAGATAGGCTGCAAGCGCTTTGGAGTCTGGAGACTACTTGGGAAGGGTGACAAGCCAACCCTGGGGATCTCCCGGGCTTTTTTAGCGCTTCATGAAACCTTAACCAGCTGCCTCCCTCCACAGGGCTGCCTGCTCCACTCTGAGGGTCGGGCACACATGCCATCACTGTCTCTCCTCCCTTCTTCTCGGGAAGAGATAATGATGGAAGAGGGGCCTCCGAACAGATGAAGAGTCCTTCCCCGGGACATGCTCCTTTCTCCTGAAGGAAGCTTCTCCGCTTCCTGGGGCGAACAGGGCAGGCTAGCCACTGCCTCTCCCCAGGCTTAGGAGACCTGGCTTCAGCTCTGGGGAAAAGCAAGGCACCCTGTTCCCGTCCCCACCCCCCTTGCTCGGAGGCACGTGGAAGCGGGGCACCCCTCTCTCAGGGACCTCCTGCTCCTACTTGGGCTCCTCTGGCCACAGCCGTCTACGTGGACCCAGGCAGAAGGAAGCACTGCCTCTCTCGTAAAGAACCACCGTTACTTGCAGCCTCTACAGACACTCACCAAAAAGGCAGGAAAACAGAGCAAGCAGCACCAGGAGAACCGTCTTCCGAGCCTTCATTTGCCTGTGGAGGAGCACAGAGGAAAAGAAGGCTGAAGCTGGCTGGAGCTCTGCAGGTCCTAAGCACACTCCAGAGCAGCGGTAGCGACTGCAGCTCTTGCAGCTGGCATTCCTGACTTGGGAAGCGGCCTGCTCCCGCACGAGCTCCAGCCAGTGGTTGAGTTTTCACCCGCGGTGGCAATGGGGCATTTGGGAGGGCGAGGATTGGAACTGAGGAGCTAGGGATGGAGGATTAACTCCAGAACAGGAGAAGCAGTGCCAAGGAAAGCTAGGGCCATAATTCCTGCCTATGGCAGTAGAGGCAATTCTTTGGAGACGGAAGGGACATCATTCACACCTGTTTCTCCTGCCCACCATCCAATCGGTACTTGTGCCAATACAGTTCTCCCCCCACTCTCAAGAAAAGATTCTCCCTCAGCTTTACCTTGCAGTAGCGCCCACAACTTGCAGCACAAAGCGCTGAGGAAACATCACGCTCAGCAGGAGGAAATGCAAGATGAGCCCGAAAGCTCCTGAAAAACAGTCAAGATGCAAAAAGTCCAGTGAGCTCATGCAGAATTCTAGGTTAAGGTTCTACTCGTCCTCTTGGTGTCGGCAGAGGGCAGGAGGCATTCTCCTCTTTCGGGCACTTGCTCCTGCTTCTGTCAGTTGCTCTGCAGCTGCAAGCAGGACAGGGCAAGGGAAATGAATTCCCTTCAGTCCAAAAATCACTAATTAATAAGGTCATTTTTCCCTGTTAGGGCTACAGAGGGTCAGCCTCTTAGTTCACGAGCAGAGCTGCCTTTCATGGTCCCTAGGACCTTGCGGCACAGCCTAAGGCCAGGGCTTCTGGCAGCTCCTGCTCTGCCTCTGACCGCCTCGTTCACCTTCCATGAAACAATCCGCATTGCAAATGTAAATAAGCAGAGGGAGCTGTACTTAAGAATCGTGTCAGCTTCCTTTTACCTGGACGCTGAAGCTGGCGTTGGTCCTGCCCGTAGACTCCAGGGCTCTGGAGAACAGGCCCTTGGCTCGCAGGTTGCCTACGAGAAAGAAAAGGGTCTGAGGCACACAGGGCACGCGGTATCTGCTGTTGCCTTCAGCCAGCTTTACACTGAGCTCGGAGGCTGTCCTTCTGCTCTTCCCCCGTCCATCCCCCACACACACCCCCACCCCAGGCTGATTAGGTGCAAAAGGCACTTGAGGAAAAGAGAGGAGGCTTCCTAAAACTCTCCAAAGCAGCACATCCGTACCAGCGTACGTCTTGGCCTCGGTTTCTGAACATAGGTGCAGAGACGCAGCTGCCAAACACCCTGTTCGCTCAGGCGTGGCCCAAAAGCGCTCTGATCTCCTTGCCGTCACGACGGAGAGTGAGCAAGCGGCAGGGGCAGCCCGGAGCTGCCGCCCTGCTCTTGCTACCTCACACAGCGGTGATGGCTTGTGACGTCAACGGCGGTCGGTGACGTCACAGCAGAAAAGGCAGCGCCACGTTTCCAGGCCAAGCTCAACCTGACAGGAAACAGGAGTTGCTCTCCTCTTCAGCAGAGAGGCAATCCTCGGAAATCACAATGTCTCCTACCAAGTATTAAACTCTCTGAAGTCCCAGCCAGGAGGGAGCGATTTGGGAGCCACCAGCAGCCTTGTCTAGTGCCTGCTTTGACACTTTTTGACCCCCGGGGCCTTCAGAGCTAACTGAAGTGAGCAGCCACGTACACTCAGCAGTTCTCTGCCAGGGGCTCAGCTTCACGGTGGCGGCTCTTTTCTTGCAGCCTGAGGAAGGCACGGTGCCATAAGAGAAGGGCTGGGCCTGCAGCTTGGCCTCTGCTTGCTGCTCTGGGCACCGGGCTCTCGACTGCAGAGGACAGGAGACATGCTTAGAGGAGGGGAAGGGAGCATATCTGACTCTAGCTTTGTTTGCTACCTCATGGGATCTCCAGGGACTGGAATCAGCCCCCAATTTCCCTAGGGAAAACGAAGGCTTTATTTTTTTCCCGTTCTCCCCCCAAAGTAACGATTCACGGAGTCAGCAAAGAGTTTTGGTGCCACGCCAGCACAGTCTGGCAAATTAAGTTTGAGGCAAGTCAACAGTGCTGGCTGCCAGTGCCCACCTGTGCTCACTAAGTAGTGCCAACGAAAGCTAGGGCCATACTTCCTGCCTACGGCAGTAGAGGCGATTCTTCGGAGACGGAAGGGACACCATTCACACCTGTTTCTCCTGCCCACCATCCAGTCAGTACTTGTGCCAATACAGTTCTCCCCCCTCTCTCAAGAAAAAGATGCCTGTCGTGCGTCTGTCAACCTGAGAAGTGCTACTACGTGTTCCTAGATCTCCAGCAGTGATAGTCACCTCTGTCTTCCTTGCGTGAGCCCCCTGGAACACACAGCAGTGACTCATTAAACTAGCCCAGAAGGCTGTGGAAAAGGAAAGCTAACACAGCCACCCCCTACATTACACACTCTGTCAGTCACTGCGCCTTTCGAGCATGCGGCACCCCTCGACTTTTTACCCTGTCTCTCCTGCCACTGGGGACCTTCAAATGCAGATCTCGTCCAGCTAGACAGCAGGCGCTCTGCAAGGCGCCCTGCCTTCGCTGCTCGGGTGCTCTAGCCGCACCTGACGATTTGTGGGCATAATCGGGCATCTGGACTTGCTTACCTTCCAGCTTCTCCAGCGCTTCGTTGGTTACCTTCTGCACGTCCTGGGAAGGAACACACAGGAGAGCGGCTCTTAGCGGGAAAACGAACGGGCAGCCAGGCGCATCCCAGCGCCCCCAACAAGGCCAGCCAAGGTGAACTTGGCTGCTCAGCTCCTCCCTCCTCACCTGCTTGCCTAGCAAGAGCGCACCACACAGAGCAAAAACGCCCTTCGCGACGCCTTCTGCTACGCCCTGGGAAGGGCAGAGGCACCAAACCTCACACGGCTCGACGGGGAGCATAAATCCCTCCGTGGCCGGGAGTATTCTTGCTGCGCTTCGGTGGGCCTGCACAGCCGACCCCAGCCCGGCCAGCACGCCGCGACGGCAGGCAGCCTGCGCCCCCGACAGCAGCCCCCGCTGAGCACACGTCCCGGGCCCACGCCCAGCTGCGGACTGCCTGAGGAGGGCAGCGGACGGGCTGCCCTGCGCCTCGGCCCTCGCCGCCGGGGCCGGGGCCGGGGCCGGGGCCGCGACACCCCCCCGCGCCAGCCACCACCAGGCAACATGGCGGGGGGCGGGGCTTGCGCGCCTCCCCCGCCCGCCTCCCCGCCGCGGCTCCGGGGCGTGCTGGCCGCAGGCCACGCCCCCTGAGTGCAGGGAGGGGCGGGGCGGGGCGGCGACCGGCCCCGAGCCGCCGCCGCCGTCGCCATGGGGACGGCGGGCGGTTGGGGCGGCTTCGCGCGGGGCCGGTCGGTTCCGCCGGCGCGCGGAGGGGTCGCGAGGGAGCTGGGCGGCCGCGGCGGCGAGGAGCGCGCAGCCCTCGGGCGTCGCTGCCTGGCGCGGAGCCGCGCGGCGGTGGGGCGGGCGCAGCCCGGGCCGGCTTTCGCTCTCGTCTCTCCCCGAGGCAGGTCCCCGGGATGAGGAGCGCCGTCAAGGAGCCGCCCGCACCCCGCAGCCGCCGCTACGCTGCTCGCGGCAAGCACCGCGCCTCTGCCGGCCCCGGCCCCGGCCCCGGCCCCGGCCCCGGCCCCGGCCCCGGCCGCGCTCGCTTGTGCCCCCGAGCGGGAGGGCTGCGGCCGCAGCGCGCCGCGGTCTGAGGTGTATCCCGCGTTGCTCGCCCTGCGGCTTGCCTGGGCCATAAGTGAGAAGGCTGTTGGATGGTTGTTGTCGTTGTTTTCCCTAGCTCGTATACCGAAGGTATTCGCGGGCATTTTCTGATGGCACTTTCCAGCGGTTGCAGTGCACGAAGCGATGTTAGATTGACACGGTACATGTCAAAGAATGACACGGCACATGTCAAAAGGACAACAGTTTGCCAGTGTCAGGGAAGGCAAAGTACTCTGTGAAACTTGGCAAGTAGATGATACAGTACAGTACAATATTGTCCTATCGCCCTACCCTACTGTCACCGAAATGGGGAGTAAAACTCCTTAACACCAATGTAGTATTAAGAAGCAGGCATTCTCTTCATTACGGCGCCGGGTGCACGGGGGATCGCTCCGCCCAACGTGCGCGCCCTGTGTTGCATTAGCCAAAGTTTATATTGCTTTGTTACATATGTTACCAAAAGGCGATTTCGGTGACACACGCATATGCCTTAAATTTCCCGGAATGATTATACATATTCATTCTATTTCCTGGAACTAATTATCATATTTACATAGTCATTACGCATGCGGGCTGAGTCTCCAGGGGGCTTCTACGGGGGTCTCTGGGGGTCCCTAGTGGTTGCTGAAGAGGTGCCTTTTCCATGAACTCTGAGCTCCTTTTCCATATATGGTCTCGGCTTGGCTCATTCCTTTGCTTGAGAAAGGTGTCTTGTTCCTAACCTTGGCTTCAGCTGGTTTCTGCTGGTTTATCTGTACTCCTTTAGGATGTATCAGTTACAGTTGCGAGAATTGTGTCTTTGGGTGCATTCTTGTCTGAAGCTCCTGGTAGTAGGCAATAGTGTTGCACCGACCCTCAGATCTAAAGTTAATCTAAATGGAACTATTTGTAGCAACACAGCATGGGAAGCTGCACATGGATTTGACAGTAGACTGAAACGGGTTCCTACAGTGCCAGGAGATCGTTTGCATTGTAATACTAATGACACTTTTGAGATTCGTAAACTTCACACCTACTGGCTATCCAGTCGAGGACGGACCTGCCCTACCACGCCTAGAGCTTCAGAGTTACGCAGTATGAAACAGTCATCTGGTACCTGCATCTAGCAACGTAGCCATGGTAAGGAGACACGAGGCTATGACAACGGTTTGGGATGTGCGTGTGTACGCACCCTCAAAGCTAGTCACTTCGAAGACGATGTAAATTTTGGACCTGGCAACGTTTGCCGTTGTAAGGTGACGTATGTTTCCGACCAAATCACCAAGCAGACTTACGGGTTAGCTTCTCATTTGACTGAACAAAAGATGTCTTACTTTGCAGCGTTTAGTACTTTGGTAACACTTGCAGAAACCTTCCATCAGCTAGACAACTTTGTCACACAAAACACCAAGGTTACTCAACATCTGTCTGAAACTGGAAAACGCTTCGAAGAGAGAGAACTGGAAGTGATGTATGATAATAATGAACTGGTTCGATTAGCAGAAGTAGAAACCAGTACTGTGACTAATGTTACATCCTATGCTCATGCTGTTAATCGTCACTGTAGTGTTCCTTGCTGTAACCTTGATATGGATCTGTTATCTTAAAAATCCAGTAGTACGCATGAATGAAATACCACCTCAAGTTAAATCACATACTCAACTATTGTAAATTACCAGTTTCACATACATATATATATATATACACGTGTGTGTGTGTGTGTGTGTGTGTATCTCAATGTTCTGACCCTCACCGTGCACAGGCAAGAGGGCTGGTCACTCATACGGTGAGTGTATTAAGCTCACCGTGCAACAGCAGGAATCGTTAACTGTTGGTCTGAGCCGAGGACTGGAAGGTGACCGACCAATAAAGCCCTGCAATGGAGGAAGGCTCAGAGGAGATGGGCAAGGGTGATGGGCCCATGAAGTTCAGGGGATCATGGAGGGTGTGACTGTCCACAGCTGTTGCACAGAAAGCTGACTTTATCTCAACACCGAGGGCACCGGGGGTGGCCTTTCTTTTAGATAAACAGCTATGTGGCGATAGTGAGCATATTATGGAGAGCAGTAACGGGAATCACATCGGTATTGTGACTGAACTGTACATTGCAATTGCTGCATTAGGCTCAGTGTACCTGAGACCCCTATTACCTGTATTGTGATTGCAGTACATTGCTGTATCACTCTGCCAAATCAAGAATCCAGTGTAACATCAAATACCTTCAAAGAAGTAAATTTGGATATGAAGCATTACACCCTCCATAGTCCATGTGTGGAATATTTAAAAGACCTTGGTCAGGGAGTGCCTCTGACCTCTGAAACCACCTCCTGCAGCCCATACGTGTCACGTCACGCACGGCATAAGGAACCAGGGAGAGCAGTGGCTCGCTAAAATGGCCTGGCAAACTGCTGCTTTGCTCTCCCACTGTCCTCCGAGTCTAGGAGGATTTCTGCATTTACACTTTAAGGAAAGCTCTCTTGGTTTCCCCGCTTTCCTCCCCGCTTTCCTCATTCTCCAGCAACAGCCCTTCGCTGTGTGCGAAAAATGCTGGCGAAAAAGGACTGGCGAAGGCCTAGCCAGTTCTGCGGGTGACATCTTAATTACGGGAACGAGTCGATCAGAGTGCCAAGAAGGATTTAAAGAGGCGCTGTCAAGGACAGAGCAGTCTGCCTCAAAAGGAGGCAGGAAAGGCACACTAAGTAGCCCATCACCACCGCTGCTCAAATCTTGCAGGCTTTATTCAGTGAACTCTCTTGTCTCCAGCAGAGTGCCACGCAGAGTCCTCTTCGGTGGGTACCGCATCACCGTGGACCCTCAGTCGATACACGCATGTGTATTCCGGGTGGCCCCAGTTGCTCAGCACCTCCAGCTTCACGTATTGTATGGAGTCAGAGCGCTCGTTCTGAAATGAGAAGAAAGGAGCTGTCTTTTCCTCTCTGTCCTTTGACTACTTAGAGCTTCTCCCCTGCCAGCTACACTTCTCCTCCTCTTCCTCCTCTCCTACGCTTCTCCTGCCTCTTCCTCACCGTACCTTCAGCTGGAAAGTCTGAAAGGGATGTTCTGCAGCCATGTACGTGAACTCTCCTAGGAACAGCCCCTGCTCCTCCTTTTCTGCCTTCATCCCCTACACAAAGACGGGGGGGAGAAAACAAGAGAGTGAGGTACACAGCGGGAAGACGCAGCTTCCCTAGGGGAACTAACGAAGCGGCCAGAACGAGGCCTAGGTGGCAGTGTTGGGAAGAGCAACTTTGGGTGTGCAGGAAAGAGAATTGGCACCAAGGAGGAAAGAGCAGGTAGGGGCAAGCTTCGTTATTTGGGAGGAGTCGTGGCAGAGCCAGTGTGCCAGCTCCCGTAACTCAGGGCTCATTTAGTACCGCGTGGCCCCCGAAATGGGAAGCTTTGCTTCAAGTGCACACCACAAAGGAAAGGAGTGTAAAGGAAATGGAGTAACTCAAAGCAATTTGTTTCTTCTCCAGGCTCGGAGGAAGTCACAGGCCTGGGAGAAGCCTCCCGGCATTGCGGGACCTGTATTCACCCGCCCGCCGCTGCCCTTGCTGCAAGGCTTAGAAATGCTCCTCACAACCCCCCGACTCTAGAAACCACTTACATAGACAGCAAAGTCCTTTGGAGCACTGGAGATGTTTTCTCCAGGGGACACTCTCACTGAAATATGTTCCAGAGTAACAGCTCGTGGAAAGATTGCTTTAGGCAGCTTGATGAAGACATGACCCTGACTCCCGGGGAAAGACCAGCAGTTTCCCGGCTGATTTGCAGGCTGAAAGAAGAACAATGCACACTGTTCATGTGGCAAAGGGAAACTCTCAACAGTGGATTTGGTCCCCCCCGCCAGCTTGCTTGCTCTCTGTTTCTTGGTGTCCCTACCTCAAGGAGAACCTCAGGAGACTTCATGGAGTGCAGCAATGGCAGCCCAGCCCAGTAGAGTATTCCTCTGGTATTGCGGAAGGAGGCAGAAGTCTTGGAATGCACGATGGTAGCCCCTGAAACACGAATGCACCGATCAAGTCCTGCCTTCCCTCGAGGACTGCATCTGTTTCTAGGGCTGTGATCTATCCGGAGGATCTCGGGAACCACGCAGGCTGCGGACCTGTCCTCAGACAAGCAACAGAGACGCTCCCCTACGACAGTTATTTCAGTTCCTGACATGCTTGAACGCCAGGCAGACTCGGAGAGAAAAGGACTTATTGAACAACCGTCTTGTATGTGAACAGTCGCAGCCCTGCTACCTGCCTCCTTTCCCTCCACTGTTACTTCCATGGACTCCACGTAGGGCTCCCCGAGGAGGAACCAAGGGATGCCGACATAGCTGTGTCCTAATGAACACTGCCACCGTGATGCCTGTTTGCACTGCACTGTCAACTTGAAAAATGCTACTACGTGTTCCTAGATCTCCAGCAGTGATAGTCACCTCTGTCTTCCTTGCGTGAGCCCCCTGGAACACACACAGCAGTGACTCGTTCAGCTGTGCTAATGGGCCGTGGAAAATGAAAGCTAACGTAGGCCTAAGCATAGACAGGAGGTGCCCTGGCTTGCTTGTTCCTGCGCCTTTAGAGCCGCACCTGATGCTTTGCGGGCAAAATCCGGCATCTGGACTTGGTTATATTCCAGCTTCTCCAGTGCTTCATCGATTAACTTCTGAGCATCCTGGGAAGGAACACAAAAGAGAGCAGGTATTAGCGGCAAGGAGGCACATCCCAGCTCCCCTACTGGGCCAGCTAAGGTGAACTTGGCTGTTGCACTCTGCCCTAAGGAGCTTGGGAATTCCCTGAAAAGCTCCCAGGTTTGCTCGGCTCTGATTGGCCAGTATCAGAATAGCGGGGCTGCTCACTCCAGCGCTCCGAAAGCTGAAGTTGCGGGAACGTGTTTCTTCCTCTTACAATGCACAGGGGCAGGCCATTGGCAGCGGCCTCTCTCTGGCTCGCCACCAGCTCCCTCCTTGCTTTGCAGGAGCTACTCCTGGAGCTGAAGGACACATTTTCTAGGGCAGAACACTTGTGCTGACAGTGCCTGCACAGGGCTCGTAGGAGGCCGAGCAAACGGCCGAGGAGAGAGCCTTCATGGCCCACAGCGCTTATGACCCAGCCCCTTTTCCAACTGGATTCCCCAGAGCAGGAGAGCAGGAACCCTGGCTGTAACAGCAGGTTGCCCCTGCGTCGGCAAAGCCAACGTGAACCCAAGGCTGCCAGGCGCGACTCAGGGAGCTGGGTTACAAGTTCTCCCGGAGAATCCGGCTGCCACATCAGCAGCAGGCGTAAATATGGGCTGCAGAGACTGTCCTTCCAGTCGCTACCAGAGATGATATCTAGACCGAGAGGAAGATGAGCTGAAGACAAGTGAAATTCCCTTCGTGGCCCTCTCTGTTGCCCTGCAAGGAGCGTGGAGCCACAGAAGAAGGAACTGCAGAGACCCATCATACTTGTTGCAGCAGCACAAGCCTTTCTGCTGGCTCTGGCAGGGAACCCTACTAGCATACGTGCCGGGCTGAGGAAAAAAATCTCTGACGAGAGCCTCCTGCAATGGCCCCTTACCCGTCCTGTCATGCCCGGGAGCTCAGTCTGCTTCAGGGCTTCGCCGAGAGCGCGCCGGGCAATGTCCTTTGTGCTCCAGCGCAGAGCGTGAAGGACTTCCTGGAGCTCACGCAGCTGTCCTTGGAGGGTCTCGATTTCACCGAGTACTGCTCCTAACACCTCATCCGCTTGCCTGGAAGAAGTGCGCCACAGAGACAGAGACCACTGTTCTGGCGGGCTGGTGCTATGCCACGGGAATGGGAGAGAGGCAACAAACCTCCCTGAGGTGACTGGGAGCATCAGGTGGCTGGACTCCCATCAGTGGCTGAGAGCTGCAGAAGCAGCTGCAGCATGGGGACTACCCCTCTGCCCCTTGTCAAGCAGCAGAAAGGTGGAGCTTCCAACAGCCCAGCCCTAGCTAAGGGGCTCACGCAGGGGTTGCTCCAGGCCTCGAAGGGACCTCGACATAGAGCTGACCACCGGGGAGAAAGGCAAGGCGGAAAGGCAGACAGGGCAGTGGGGGAAGAGCTGTGGGAATTGTGTCGCGTGAAGTTTGCGTGAGACGGGACTGGAGCTCCTCTAGAGCATCATCTAGTCAAGAGGAAATCATTTTTACCTCTGCGTCTTCACGTGCACGCCAGAGAGAGGAAACTCCTCCTATAGGGACAAGGAAGGGAACATTCAGTCCAAACACTAACAGGCCTGCTGCAGAAATGAAGCTGTACGGCCTTTACAGCAACGGGAAGCAAACAGGCACAGGCACCGTGTCTCCGGGGACTCGGCTACTCCGCTATCGTGCCCTGGGAAACGATCACGAGAGACTGCCAGGCAAGAGAACACAATTCACACTGGCTATTGTGTTATTCGAGAAGCATCGAGTCTTTGAAATTTCCTGGAATTCAACGGATCGATTCTTAAAAAGCCTTCTACCATTTGTCGGCCACTGACTTGACAGGGCAAGAGATGCCTACGCCACATTTGTGCATAGTCCTTGAATTTCCTCTCTTCCTAGGGAGCTGGGCCACTACCACACTGGTTATTGCTACATTTCAAAGCGTGCTTTCATTACAGTTCCTTTCCTAAGACCACCACGAAAGGCTACAATACTATGAAGTTGCTTGCTTAATTAGCTGCACACTCACACTCACACATTTTTTAGTGGTTGCTCTGTTGAACGCCTGGGCAAAGAATGAGCCACACCAAAAGACCCAAGATTTCAGAAACAACCCAGTGCTTTGCGGAAACCACACGTGCATAACAGCGGCCCGTGTTCAGCTGTCTGCTATACCAGGAGCTTCATGTTAAGGCACTGGTGTTCAGTCCAAATTTACCTTCACCTGACAGACCTGGCAATGGTGGCTCGTGGACCTTGCCCTAGCCCCCGAAAGAAAGGGACTTTTAACAAAGCCGCACTTGATGCCCTTGAGCTAAGGCTGGCAGAAGCAGCCTTGATTTGAGGCACTCAGAAGGTCACCTGCTGACAGACAGGTTTAAAATAGGAGAAGATGTAGGCCCTCGATGCTGCTGTGGTCGTCCAGACACTTTCTTCATCAAGCAGCCCCACGTGGTAAACACCTGTCAGTCACAAGAAAAGCTCTCGTTACACTTTGAACTTGCTCATGCCGGAAGAGTTGTGTGCAAGCAGGGCTCCAGTCCTTCAGGCATGCCGACACCCAGCTGATGTTACGAAGCTTCGAGTGAGTCGGTGTGCCACCAAAAGACAGGCTGCAAGCGCTTTGGAGTCTGGAGACTACTTGGGAAGGGTGACAAGCCAACCCTGGGGATCTCCCGGGCTTTTTTAGCGCTTCATGAAACCTTAACCAGCTGCCTCCCTCCACAGGGCTGCCTGCTCCACTCTGAGGGTCGGGCACACATGCCATCACTGTCTCTCCTCCCTTCTTCTCAGGAAGAGATAATGATGGAAGAGGGGCCTCCGAACAGATGAAGAGTCCTTCCCCGGGACATGCTCCTTTCTCCTGAAGGAAGCTTCTCCGCTTCCTGGGGCGAACAGGGCAGGCTAGCCACTGCCTCTCCCCAGGCTTAGGAGACCTGGCTTCAGCTCTGGGGAAAAGCAAGGCACCCTGTTCCCGTCCCCACCCCCCTTGCTCGGAGGCACGTGGAAGCGGGGCACCCCTCTCTCAGGGACCTCCTGCTCCTACTTGGGCTCCTCTGGCCACAGCCGTCTACGTGGACCCAGGCAGAAGGAAGCACTGCCTCTCTCGTAAAGAACCACCGTTACTTGCAGCCTCTACAGACACTCACCAAAAAGGCAGGAAAACAGAGCAAGCAGCACCAGGAGAACCGTCTTCCGAGCCTTCATTTGCCTGTGGAGGAGCACAGAGGAAAAGAAGGCTGAAGCTGGCTGGAGCTCTGCAGGTCCTAAGCACACTCCAGAGCAGCAGTAGCGACTGCAGCTCTTGCAGCTGGCATTCCTGACTTGGGAAGCGGCCTGCTCCCGCACGAGCTCCAGCCAGTGGTCGAGTTTTCACCCGCGGTGGCAATGGGGCATTTGGGAGGGCGAGGATTGGAACTGAGGAGCTAGGGATGGAGGATTAACTCCAGAACAGGAGAAGCAGTGCCAAGGAAAGCTAGGGCCATAATTCCTGCCTATGGCAGTAGAGGCAATTCTTTGGAGACGGAAGGGACATCATTCACACCTGTTTCTCCTGCCCACCATCCAATCGGTACTTGTGCCAATACAGTTCTCCCCCCACTCTCAAGAAAAGATTCTCCCTCAGCTTTACCTTGCAGTAGCGCCCACAACTTGCAGCACAAAGCGCTGAGGAAACATCACGCTCAGCAGGAGGAAATGCAAGATGAGCCCGAAAGCTCCTGAAAAACAGTCAAGATGCAAAAAGTCCAGTGAGCTCATGCAGAATTCTAGGTTAAGGTTCTACTCGTCCTCTTGGTGTCGGCAGAGGGCAGGAGGCATTCTCCTCTTTCGGGCACTTGCTCCTGCTTCTGTCAGTTGCTCTGCAGCTGCAAGCAGGACAGGGCAAGGGAAATGAATTCCCTTCAGTCCAAAAATCACTAATTAATAAGGTCATTTTTCCCTGTTAGGGCTACAGAGGGTCAGCCTCTTAGTTCACGAGCAGAGCTGCCTTTCATGGTCCCTAGGACCTTGCGGCACAGCCTAAGGCCAGGGCTTCTGGCAGCTCCTGCTCTGCCTCTGACCGCCTCGTTCACCTTCCATGAAACAATCCGCATTGCAAATGTAAATAAGCAGAGGGAGCTGTACTTAAGAATCGTGTCAGCTTCCTTTTACCTGGACGCTGAAGCTGGCGTTGGTCCTGCCCGTAGACTCCAGGGCTCTGGAGAACAGGCCCTTGGCTCGCAGGTTGCCTACGAGAAAGAAAAGGGTCTGAGGCACACAGGGCACGCGGTATCTGCTGTTGCCTTCAGCCAGCTTTACACTGAGCTCGGAGGCTGTCCTTCTGCTCTTCCCCCGTCCATCCCCCACACACACCCCCACCCCAGGCTGATTAGGTGCAAAAGGCACTTGAGGAAAAGAGAGGAGGCTTCCTAAAACTCTCCAAAGCAGCACATCCGTACCAGCGTACGTCTTGGCCTCGGTTTCTGAACATAGGTGCAGAGACGCAGCTGCCAAACACCCTGTTCGCTCAGGCGTGGCCCAAAAGCGCTCTGATCTCCTTGCCGTCACGACGGAGAGTGAGCAAGCGGCAGGGGCAGCCCGGAGCTGCCGCCCTGCTCTTGCTACCTCACACAGCGGTGATGGCTTGTGACGTCAACGGCGGTCGGTGACGTCACAGCAGAAAAGGCAGCGCCACGTTTCCAGGCCAAGCTCAACCTGACAGGAAACAGGAGTTGCTCTCCTCTTCAGCAGAGAGGCAATCCTCGGAAATCACAATGTCTCCTACCAAGTATTAAACTCTCTGAAGTCCCAGCCAGGAGGGAGCGATTTGGGAGCCACCAGCAGCCTTGTCTAGTGCCTGCTTTGACACTTTTTGACCCCCGGGGCCTTCAGAGCTAACTGAAGTGAGCAGCCACGTACACTCAGCAGTTCTCTGCCAGGGGCTCAGCTTCACGGTGGCGGCTCTTTTCTTGCAGCCTGAGGAAGGCACGGTGCCATAAGAGAAGGGCTGGGCCTGCAGCTTGGCCTCTGCTTGCTGCTCTGGGCACCGGGCTCTCGACTGCAGAGGACAGGAGACATGCTTAGAGGAGGGGAAGGGAGCATATCTGACTCTAGCTTTGTTTGCTACCTCATGGGATCTCCAGGGACTGGAATCAGCCCCCAATTTCCCTAGGGAAAACGAAGGCTTTATTTTTTTCCCGTTCTCCCCCCAAAGTAACGATTCACGGAGTCAGCAAAGAGTTTTGGTGCCACGCCAGCACAGTCTGGCAAATTAAGTTTGAGGCAAGTCAACAGTGCTGGCTGCCAGTGCCCACCTGTGCTCACTAAGTAGTGCCAACGAAAGCTAGGGCCATACTTCCTGCCTACGGCAGTAGAGGCGATTCTTCGGAGACGGAAGGGACACCATTCACACCTGTTTCTCCTGCCCACCATCCAGTCAGTACTTGTGCCAATACAGTTCTCCCCCCTCTCTCAAGAAAAAGATGCCTGTCGTGCGTCTGTCAACCTGAGAAGTGCTACTACGTGTTCCTAGATCTCCAGCAGTGATAGTCACCTCTGTCTTCCTTGCGTGAGCCCCCTGGAACACACAGCAGTGACTCATTAAACTAGCCCAGAAGGCTGTGGAAAAGGAAAGCTAACACAGCCACCCCCTACATTACACACTCTGTCAGTCACTGCGCCTTTCGAGCATGCGGCACCCCTCGACTTTTTACCCTGTCTCTCCTGCCACTGGGGACCTTCAAATGCAGATCTCGTCCAGCTAGACAGCAGGCGCTCTGCAAGGCGCCCTGCCTTCGCTGCTCGGGTGCTCTAGCCGCACCTGACGATTTGTGGGCGTAATCGGGCATCTGGACTTGCTTACCTTCCAGCTTCTCCAGCGCTTCGTTGGTTACCTTCTGCACGTCCTGGGAAGGAACACACAGGAGAGCGGCTCTTAGCGGGAAAACGAACGGGCAGCCAGGCGCATCCCAGCGCCCCCAACAAGGCCAGCCAAGGTGAACTTGGCTGCTCAGCTCCTCCCTCCTCACCTGCTTGCCTAGCAAGAGCGCACCACACAGAGCAAAAACGCCCTTCGCGACGCCTTCTGCTACGCCCTGGGAAGGGCAGAGGCACCAAACCTCACACGGCTCGACGGGGAGCATAAATCCCTCCGTGGCCGGGAGTATTCTTGCTGCGCTTCGGTGGGCCTGCACAGCCGACCCCAGCCCGGCCAGCACGCCGCGACGGCAGGCAGCCTGCGCCCCCGACAGCAGCCCCCGCTGAGCACACGTCCCGGGCCCACGCCCAGCTGCGGACTGCCTGAGGAGGGCAGCGGACGGGCTGCCCTGCGCCTCGGCCCTCGCCGCCGGGGCCGGGGCCGGGGCCGGGGCCGCGACACCCCCCCGCGCCAGCCACCACCAGGCAACATGGCGGGGGGCGGGGCTTGCGCGCCTCCCCCGCCCGCCTCCCCGCCGCGGCTCCGGGGCGTGCTGGCCGCAGGCCACGCCCCCTGAGTGCAGGGAGGGGCGGGGCGGGGCGGCGACCGGCCCCGAGCCGCCGCCGCCGTCGCCATGGGGACGGCGGGCGGTTGGGGCGGCTTCGCGCGGGGCCGGTCGGTTCCGCCGGCGCGCGGAGGGGTCGCGAGGGAGCTGGGCGGCCGCGGCGGCGAGGAGCGCGCAGCCCTCGGGCGTCGCTGCCTGGCGCGGAGCCGCGCGGCGGTGGGGCGGGCGCAGCCCGGGCCGGCTTTCGCTCTCGTCTCTCCCCGAGGCAGGTCCCCGGGATGAGGAGCGCCGTCAAGGAGCCGCCCGCACCCCGCAGCCGCCGCTACGCTGCTCGCGGCAAGCACCGCGCCTCTGCCGGCCCCGGCCCCGGCCCCGGCCCCGGCCCCGGCCGCGCTCGCTTGTGCCCCCGAGCGGGAGGGCTGCGGCCGCAGCGCGCCGCGGTCTGAGGTGTATCCCGCGTTGCTCGCCCTGCGGCTTGCCTGGGCCATAAGTGAGAAGGCTGTTGGATGGTTGTTGTCGTTGTTTTCCCTAGCTCGTATACCGAAGGTATTCGCGGGCATTTTCTGATGGCACTTTCCAGCGGTTGCAGTGCACGAAGCGATGTTAGATTGACACGGTACATGTCAAAGAATGACACGGCACATGTCAAAAGGACAACAGTTTGCCAGTGTCAGGGAAGGCAAAGTACTCTGTGAAACTTGGCAAGTAGATGATACAGTACAGTACAATATTGTCCTATCGCCCTACCCTACTGTCACCGAAATGGGGAGTAAAACTCCTTAACACCAATGTAGTATTAAGAAGCAGGCATTCTCTTCATTACGGCGCCGGGTGCACGGGGGATCGCTCCGCCCAACGTGCGCGCCCTGTGTTGCATTAGCCAAAGTTTATATTGCTTTGTTACATATGTTACCAAAAGGCGATTTCGGTGACACACACATATGCCTTAAATTTCCCGGAATGATTATACATATTCATTCTATTTCCTGGAACTAATTATCATATTTACATAGTCATTACGCATGCGGGCTGAGTCTCCAGGGGGCTTCTACGGGGGTCTCTGGGGGTCCCTAGTGGTTGCTGAAGAGGTGCCTTTTCCATGAACTCTGAGCTCCTTTTCCATATATGGTCTCGGCTTGGCTCATTCCTTTGCTTGAGAAAGGTGTCTTGTTCCTAACCTTGGCTTCAGCTGGTTTCTGCTGGTTTATCTGTACTCCTTTAGGATGTATCAGTTACAGTTGCGAGAATTGTGTCTTTGGGTGCATTCTTGTCTGAAGCTCCTGGTAGTAGGCAATAGTGTTGCACCGACCCTCAGATCTAAAGTTAATCTAAATGGAACTATTTGTAGCAACACAGCATGGGAAGCTGCACATGGATTTGACAGTAGACTGAAACGGGTTCCTACAGTGCCAGGAGATCGTTTGCATTGTAATACTAATGACACTTTTGAGATTCGTAAACTTCACACCTACTGGCTATCCAGTCGAGGACGGACCTGCCCTACCACGCCTAGAGCTTCAGAGTTACGCAGTATGAAACAGTCATCTGGTACCTGCATCTAGCAACGTAGCCATGGTAAGGAGACACGAGGCTATGACAACGGTTTGGGATGTGCGTGTGTACGCACCCTCAAAGCTAGTCACTTCGAAGACGATGTAAATTTTGGACCTGGCAACGTTTGCCGTTGTAAGGTGACGTATGTTTCCAACCAAATCACCAAGCAGACTTACGGGTTAGCTTCTCATTTGACTGAACAAAAGATGTCTTACTTTGCAGCGTTTAGTACTTTGGTAACACTTGCAGAAACCTTCCATCAGCTAGACAACTTTGTCACACAAAACACCAAGGTTACTCAACATCTGTCTGAAACTGGAAAACGCTTCGAAGAGAGAGAACTGGAAGTGATGTATGATAATAATGAACTGGTTCGATTAGCAGAAGTAGAAACCAGTACTGTGACTAATGTTACATCCTATGCTCATGCTGTTAATCGTCACTGTAGTGTTCCTTGCTGTAACCTTGATATGGATCTGTTATCTTAAAAATCCAGTAGTACGCATGAATGAAATACCACCTCAAGTTAAATCACATACTCAACTATTGTAAATTACCAGTTTCACATACATATATATATATATACACGTGTGTGTGTGTGTGTGTGTGTGTGTGTATCTCAATGTTCTGACCCTCACCGTGCACAGGCAAGAGGGCTGGTCACTCATACGGTGAGTGTATTAAGCTCACCGTGCAACAGCAGGAATCGTTAACTGTTGGTCTGAGCCGAGGACTGGAAGGTGACCGACCAATAAAGCCCTACAATGGAGGAAGGCTCAGAGGAGATGGGCAAGGGTGATGGGCCCATGAAGTTCAGGGGATCATGGAGGGTGTGACTGTCCACAGCTGTTGCACAGAAAGCTGACTTTATCTCAACACCGAGGGCACCGGGGGTGGCCTTTCTTTTAGATAAACAGCTATGTGGCGATAGTGAGCATATTATGGAGAGCAGTAACGGGAATCACATCGGTATTGTGACTGAACTGTACATTGCAATTGCTGCATTAGGCTCAGTGTACCTGAGACCCCTATTACCTGTATTGTGATTGCAGTACATTGCTGTATCACTCTGCCAAATCAAGAATCCAGTGTAACATCAAATACCTTCAAAGAAGTAAATTTGGATATGAAGCATTACACCCTCCATAGTCCATGTGTGGAATATTTAAAAGACCTTGGTCAGGGAGTGCCTCTGACCTCTGAAACCACCTCCTGCAGCCCATACGTGTCACGTCACGCACGGCATAAGGAACCAGGGAGAGCAGTGGCTCGCTAAAATGGCCTGGCAAACTGCTGCTTTGCTCTCCCACTGTCCTCCGAGTCTAGGAGGATTTCTGCATTTACACTTTAAGGAAAGCTCTCTTGGTTTCCCCGCTTTCCTCCCCGCTTTCCTCATTCTCCAGCAACAGCCCTTCGCTGTGTGCGAAAAATGCTGGCGAAAAAGGACTGGCGAAGGCCTAGCCAGTTCTGCGGGTGACATCTTAATTACGGGAACGAGTCGATCAGAGTGCCAAGAAGGATTTAAAGAGGCGCTGTCAAGGACAGAGCAGTCTGCCTCAAAAGGAGGCAGGAAAGGCACACTAAGTAGCCCATCACCACCGCTGCTCAAATCTTGCAGGCTTTATTCAGTGAACTCTCTTGTCTCCAGCAGAGTGCCATGCAGAGTCCTCTTCGGTGGGTACCGCATCACCGTGGACCCTCAGTCGATACACGCATGTGTATTCCGGGTGGCCCCAGTTGCTCAGCACCTCCAGCTTCACGTATTGTATGGAGTCAGAGCGCTCGTTCTGAAATGAGAAGAAAGGAGCTGTCTTTTCCTCTCTGTCCTTTGACTACTTAGAGCTTCTCCCCTGCCAGCTACACTTCTCCTCCTCTTCCTCCTCTCCTACGCTTCTCCTGCCTCTTCCTCACCGTACCTTCAGCTGGAAAGTCTGAAAGGGATGTTCTGCAGCCATGTACGTGAACTCTCCTAGGAACAGCCCCTGCTCCTCCTTTTCTGCCTTCATCCCCTACACAAAGACGGGGGGGAGAAAACAAGAGAGTGAGGTACACAGCGGGAAGACGCAGCTTCCCTAGGGGAACTAACGAAGCGGCCAGAACGAGGCCTAGGTGGCAGTGTTGGGAAGAGCAACTTTGGGTGTGCAGGAAAGAGAATTGGCACCAAGGAGGAAAGAGCAGGTAGGGGCAAGCTTCGTTATTTGGGAGGAGTCGTGGCAGAGCCAGTGTGCCAGCTCCCGTAACTCAGGGCTCATTTAGTACCGCGTGGCCCCCGAAATGGGAAGCTTTGCTTCAAGTGCACACCACAAAGGAAAGGAGTGTAAAGGAAATGGAGTAACTCAAAGCAATTTGTTTCTTCTCCAGGCTCGGAGGAAGTCACAGGCCTGGGAGAAGCCTCCCGGCATTGCGGGACCTGTATTCACCCGCCCGCCGCTGCCCTTGCTGCAAGGCTTAGAAATGCTCCTCACAACCCCCCGACTCTAGAAACCACTTACATAGACAGCAAAGTCCTTTGGAGCACTGGAGATGTTTTCTCCAGGGGACACTCTCACTGAAATATGTTCCAGAGTAACAGCTCGTGGAAAGATTGCTTTAGGCAGCTTGATGAAGACATGACCCTGACTCCCGGGGAAAGACCAGCAGTTTCCCGGCTGATTTGCAGGCTGAAAGAAGAACAATGCACACTGTTCATGTGGCAAAGGGAAACTCTCAACAGTGGATTTGGTCCCCCCCGCCAGCTTGCTTGCTCTCTGTTTCTTGGTGTCCCTACCTCAAGGAGAACCTCAGGAGACTTCATGGAGTGCAGCAATGGCAGCCCAGCCCAGTAGAGTATTCCTCTGGTATTGCGGAAGGAGGCAGAAGTCTTGGAATGCACGATGGTAGCCCCTGAAACACGAATGCACCGATCAAGTCCTGCCTTCCCTCGAGGACTGCATCTGTTTCTAGGGCTGTGATCTATCCGGAGGATCTCGGGAACCACGCAGGCTGCGGACCTGTGCTCAGACAAGCAACAGAGATGCTCCCCTACGACAGTTATTTCAGTTCCTGACATGCTTGAACGCCAGGCAGACTCGGAGAGAAAAGGACTTATTGAACAACCGTCTTGTATGTGAACAGTCGCAGCCCTGCTACCTGCCTCCTTTCCCTCCACTGTTACTTCCATGGACTCCACGTAGGGCTCCCCGAGGAGGAACCAAGGGATGCCGACATAGCTGTGTCCTAATGAACACTGCCACCGTGATGCCTGTTTGCACTGCACTGTCAACTTGAAAAATGCTACTACGTGTTCCTAGATCTCCAGCAGTGATAGTCACCTCTGTCTTCCTTGCGTGAGCCCCCTGGAACACACACAGCAGTGACTCGTTCAGCTGTGCTAATGGGCCGTGGAAAATGAAAGCTAACATAGGCCTAAGCATAGACAGGAGGTGCCCTGGCTTGCTCGTTCCTGCGCCTTTAGAGCCGCACCTGATGCTTTGCGGGCAAAATCCGGCATCTGGACTTGGTTATATTCCAGCTTCTCCAGTGCTTCATCGATTAACTTCTGAGCATCCTGGGAAGGAACACAAAAGAGAGCAGGTATTAGCGGCAAGGAGGCACATCCCAGCTCCCCTACTGGGCCAGCTAAGGTGAACTTGGCTGTTGCACTCTGCCCTAAGGAGCTTGGGAATTCCCTGAAAAGCTCCCAGGTTTGCTCGGCTCTGATTGGCCAGTATCAGAATAGCGGGGCTGCTCACTCCAGCGCTCCGAAAGCTGAAGTTGCGGGAACGTGTTTCTTCCTCTTACAATGCACAGGGGCAGGCCATTGGCAGCGGCCTCTCTCTGGCTCGCCACCAGCTCCCTCCTTGCTTTGCAGGAGCTACTCCTGGAGCTGAAGGACACATTTTCTAGGGCAGAACACTTGTGCTGACAGTGCCTGCACAGGGCTCGTAGGAGGCCGAGCAAATGGCCGAGGAGAGAGCCTTCATGGCCCACAGCGCTTATGACCCAGCCCCTTTTCCAACTGGATTCCCCAGAGCAGGAGAGCAGGAACCCTGGCTGTAACAGCAGGTTGCCCCTGCGTCGGCAAAGCCAACGTGAACCCAAGGCTGCCAGGCGCGACTCAGGGAGCTGGGTTACAAGTTCTCCCGGAGAATCCGGCTGCCACTTCAGCAGCAGGCGTAAATATGGGCTGCAGAGACTGTCCTTCCAGTCGCTACCAGAGATGATATCTAGACCGAGAGGAAGATGAGCTGAAGACAAGTGAAATTCCCTTCGTGGCCCTCTCTGTTGCCCTGCAAGGAGCGTGGAGCCACAGAAGAAGGAACTGCAGAGACCCATCATACTTGTTGCAGCAGCACAAGCCTTTCTGCTGGCTCTGGCAGGGAACCCTACTAGCATACGTGCCGGGCTGAGGAAAAAAATCTCTGACGAGAGCCTCCTGCAATGGCCCCTTACCCGTCCTGTCATGCCCGGGAGCTCAGTCTGCTTCAGGGCTTCGCCGAGAGCGCGCCGGGCAATGTCCTTTGTGCTCCAGCGCAGAGCGTGAAGGACTTCCTGGAGCTCACGCAGCTGTCCTTGGAGGGTCTCGATTTCACCGAGTACTGCTCCTAACACCTCATCCGCTTGCCTGGAAGAAGTGCGCCACAGAGACAGAGACCACTGTTCTGGCGGGCTGGTGCTATGCCACGGGAATGGGAGAGAGGCAACAAACCTCCCTGAGGTGACTGGGAGCATCAGGTGGCTGGACTCCCATCAGTGGCTGAGAGCTGCAGAAGCAGCTGCAGCATGGGGACTACCCCTATGCCCCTTGTCAAGCAGCAGAAAGGTGGAGCTTCCAACAGCCCAGCCCTAGCTAAGGGGCTCACGCAGGGGTTGCTCCAGGCCTCGAAGGGACCTCGACATAGAGCTGACCACCGGGGAGAAAGGCAAGGCGGAAAGGCAGACAGGGCAGTGGGGGAAGAGCTGTGGGAATTGTGTCGCGTGAAGTTTGCGTGAGACGGGACTGGAGCTCCTCTAGAGCATCATCTAGTCAAGAGGAAATCATTTTTACCTCTGCGTCTTCACGTGCACGCCAGAGAGAGGAAACTCCTCCTATAGGGACAAGGAAGGGAACATTCAGTCCAAACACTAACAGGCCTGCTGCAGAAATGAAGCTGTACGGCCTTTACAGCAACGGGAAGCAAACAGGCACAGGCACCGTGTCTCCGGGGACTCGGCTACTCCGCTATCGTGCCCTGGGAAACGATCACGAGAGACTGCCAGGCAAGAGAACACAATTCACACTGGCTATTGTGTTATTCGAGAAGCATCGAGTCTTTGAAATTTCCTGGAATTCAACGGATCGATTCTTAAAAAGCCTTCTACCATTTGTCGGCCACTGACTTGACAGGGCAAGAGATGCCTACGCCACATTTGTGCATAGTCCTTGAATTTCCTCTCTTCCTAGGGAGCTGGGCCACTACCACACTGGTTATTGCTACATTTCAAAGCGTGCTTTCATTACAGTTCCTTTCCTAAGACCACCACGAAAGGCTACAATACTATGAAGTTGCTTGCTTAATTAGCTGCACACTCACACTCACACATTTTTTAGTGGTTGCTCTGTTGAACGCCTGGGCAAAGAATGAGCCACACCAAAAGACCCAAGATTTCAGAAACAACCCAGTGCTTTGCGGAAACCACACGTGCATAACAGCGGCCCGTGTTCAGCTGTCTGCTATACCAGGAGCTTCATGTTAAGGCACTGGTGTTCAGTCCAAATTTACCTTCACCTGACAGACCTGGCAATGGTGGCTCGTGGACCTTGCCCTAGCCCCCGAAAGAAAGGGACTTTTAACAAAGCCGCACTTGATGCCCTTGAGCTAAGGCTGGCAGAAGCAGCCTTGATTTGAGGCACTCAGAAGGTCACCTGCTGACAGACAGGTTTAAAATAGGAGAAGATGTAGGCCCTCGATGCTGCTGTGGTCGTCCAGACACTTTCTTCATCAAGCAGCCCCACGTGGTAAACACCTGTCAGTCACAAGAAAAGCTCTCGTTACACTTTGAACTTGCTCATGCCGGAAGAGTTGTGTGCAAGCAGGGCTCCAGTCCTTCAGGCATGCCGACACCCAGCTGATGTTACGAAGCTTCGAGTGAGTCGGTGTGCCACCAAAAGACAGGCTGCAAGCGCTTTGGAGTCTGGAGACTACTTGGGAAGGGTGACAAGCCAACCCTGGGGATCTCCCGGGCTTTTTTAGCGCTTCATGAAACCTTAACCAGCTGCCTCCCTCCACAGGGCTGCCTGCTCCACTCTGAGGGTCGGGCACACATGCCATCACTGTCTCTCCTCCCTTCTTCTCGGGAAGAGATAATGATGGAAGAGGGGCCTCCGAACAGATGAAGAGTCCTTCCCCGGGACATGCTCCTTTCTCCTGAAGGAAGCTTCTCCGCTTCCTGGGGCGAACAGGGCAGGCTAGCCACTGCCTCTCCCCAGGCTTAGGAGACCTGGCTTCAGCTCTGGGGAAAAGCAAGGCACCCTGTTCCCGTCCCCACCCCCCTTGCTCGGAGGCACGTGGAAGCGGGGCACCCCTCTCTCAGGGACCTCCTGCTCCTACTTGGGCTCCTCTGGCCACAGCCGTCTACGTGGACCCAGGCAGAAGGAAGCACTGCCTCTCTCGTAAAGAACCACCGTTACTTGCAGCCTCTACAGACACTCACCAAAAAGGCAGGAAAACAGAGCAAGCAGCACCAGGAGAACCGTCTTCCGAGCCTTCATTTGCCTGTGGAGGAGCACAGAGGAAAAGAAGGCTGAAGCTGGCTGGAGCTCTGCAGGTCCTAAGCACACTCCAGAGCAGCGGTAGCGACTGCAGCTCTTGCAGCTGGCATTCCTGACTTGGGAAGCGGCCTGCTCCCGCACGAGCTCCAGCCAGTGGTCGAGTTTTCACCCGCGGTGGCAATGGGGCATTTGGGAGGGCGAGGATTGGAACTGAGGAGCTAGGGATGGAGGATTAACTCCAGAACAGGAGAAGCAGTGCCAAGGAAAGCTAGGGCCATAATTCCTGCCTATGGCAGTAGAGGCAATTCTTTGGAGACGGAAGGGACATCATTCACACCTGTTTCTCCTGCCCACCATCCAATCGGTACTTGTGCCAATACAGTTCTCCCCCCACTCTCAAGAAAAGATTCTCCCTCAGCTTTACCTTGCAGTAGCGCCCACAACTTGGAGCACAAAGCGCTGAGGAAACATCACGCTCAGCAGGAGGAAATGCAAGATGAGCCCGAAAGCTCCTGAAAAACAGTCAAGATGCAAAAAGTCCAGTGAGCTCATGCAGAATTCTAGGTTAAGGTTCTACTCGTCCTCTTGGTGTCGGCAGAGGGCAGGAGGCATTCTCCTCTTTCGGGCACTTGCTCCTGCTTCTGTCAGTTGCTCTGCAGCTGCAAGCAGGACAGGGCAAGGGAAATGAATTCCCTTCAGTCCAAAAATCACTAATTAATAAGGTCATTTTTCCCTGTTAGGGCTACAGAGGGTCAGCCTCTTAGTTCACGAGCAGAGCTGCCTTTCATGGTCCCTAGGACCTTGCGGCACAGCCTAAGGCCAGGGCTTCTGGCAGCTCCTGCTCTGCCTCTGACCGCCTCGTTCACCTTCCATGAAACAATCCGCATTGCAAATGTAAATAAGCAGAGGGAGCTGTACTTAAGAATCGTGTCAGCTTCCTTTTACCTGGACGCTGAAGCTGGCGTTGGTCCTGCCCGTAGACTCCAGGGCTCTGGAGAACAGGCCCTTGGCTCGCAGGTTGCCTACGAGAAAGAAAAGGGTCTGAGGCACACAGGGCACGCGGTATCTGCTGTTGCCTTCAGCCAGCTTTACACTGAGCTCGGAGGCTGTCCTTCTGCTCTTCCCCCGTCCATCCCCCACACACACCCCCACCCCAGGCTGATTAGGTGCAAAAGGCACTTGAGGAAAAGAGAGGAGGCTTCCTAAAACTCTCCAAAGCAGCACATCCGTACCAGCGTACGTCTTGGCCTCGGTTTCTGAACATAGGTGCAGAGACGCAGCTGCCAAACACCCTGTTCGCTCAGGCGTGGCCCAAAAGCGCTCTGATCTCCTTGCCGTCACGACGGAGAGTGAGCAAGCGGCAGGGGCAGCCCGGAGCTGCCGCCCTGCTCTTGCTACCTCACACAGCGGTGATGGCTTGTGACGTCAACGGCGGTCGGTGACGTCACAGCAGAAAAGGCAGCGCCACGTTTCCAGGCCAAGCTCAACCTGACAGGAAACAGGAGTTGCTCTCCTCTTCAGCAGAGAGGCAATCCTCGGAAATCACAATGTCTCCTACCAAGTATTAAACTCTCTGAAGTCCCAGCCAGGAGGGAGCGATTTGGGAGCCACCAGCAGCCTTGTCTAGTGCCTGCTTTGACACTTTTTGACCCCCGGGGCCTTCAGAGCTAACTGAAGTGAGCAGCCACGTACACTCAGCAGTTCTCTGCCAGGGGCTCAGCTTCACGGTGGCGGCTCTTTTCTTGCAGCCTGAGGAAGGCACGGTGCCATAAGAGAAGGGCTGGGCCTGCAGCTTGGCCTCTGCTTGCTGCTCTGGGCACCGGGCTCTCGACTGCAGAGGACAGGAGACATGCTTAGAGGAGGGGAAGGGAGCATATCTGACTCTAGCTTTGTTTGCTACCTCATGGGATCTCCAGGGACTGGAATCAGCCCCCAATTTCCCTAGGGAAAACGAAGGCTTTATTTTTTTCCCGTTCTCCCCCCAAAGTAACGATTCACGGAGTCAGCAAAGAGTTTTGGTGCCACGCCAGCACAGTCTGGCAAATTAAGTTTGAGGCAAGTCAACAGTGCTGGCTGCCAGTGCCCACCTGTGCTCACTAAGTAGTGCCAACGAAAGCTAGGGCCATACTTCCTGCCTACGGCAGTAGAGGCGATTCTTCGGAGACGGAAGGGACACCATTCACACCTGTTTCTCCTGCCCACCATCCAGTCAGTACTTGTGCCAATACAGTTCTCCCCCCTCTCTCAAGAAAAAGATGCCTGTCGTGCGTCTGTCAACCTGAGAAGTGCTACTACGTGTTCCTAGATCTCCAGCAGTGATAGTCACCTCTGTCTTCCTTGCGTGAGCCCCCTGGAACACACAGCAGTGACTCATTAAACTAGCCCAGAAGGCTGTGGAAAAGGAAAGCTAACACAGCCACCCCCTACATTACACACTCTGTCAGTCACTGCGCCTTTCGAGCATGCGGCACCCCTCGACTTTTTACCCTGTCTCTCCTGCCACTGGGGACCTTCAAATGCAGATCTCGTCCAGCTAGACAGCAGGCGCTCTGCAAGGCGCCCTGCCTTCGCTGCTCGGGTGCTCTAGCCGCACCTGACGATTTGTGGGCGTAATCGGGCATCTGGACTTGCTTACCTTCCAGCTTCTCCAGCGCTTCGTTGGTTACCTTCTGCACGTCCTGGGAAGGAACACACAGGAGAGCGGCTCTTAGCGGGAAAACGAACGGGCAGCCAGGCGCATCCCAGCGCCCCCAACAAGGCCAGCCAAGGTGAACTTGGCTGCTCAGCTCCTCCCTCCTCACCTGCTTGCCTAGCAAGAGCGCACCACACAGAGCAAAAACGCCCTTCGCGACGCCTTCTGCTACGCCCTGGGAAGGGCAGAGGCACCAAACCTCACACGGCTCGACGGGGAGCATAAATCCCTCCGTGGCCGGGAGTATTCTTGCTGCGCTTCGGTGGGCCTGCACAGCCGACCCCAGCCCGGCCAGCACGCCGCGACGGCAGGCAGCCTGCGCCCCCGACAGCAGCCCCCGCTGAGCACACGTCCCGGGCCCACGCCCAGCTGCGGACTGCCTGAGGAGGGCAGCGGACGGGCTGCCCTGCGCCTCGGCCCTCGCCGCCGGGGCCGGGGCCGGGGCCGGGGCCGCGACACCCCCCCGCGCCAGCCACCACCAGGCAACATGGCGGGGGGCGGGGCTTGCGCGCCTCCCCCGCCCGCCTCCCCGCCGCGGCTCCGGGGCGTGCTGGCCGCAGGCCACGCCCCCTGAGTGCAGGGAGGGGCGGGGCGGGGCGGCGACCGGCCCCGAGCCGCCGCCGCCGTCGCCATGGGGACGGCGGGCGGTTGGGGCGGCTTCGCGCGGGGCCGGTCGGTTCCGCCGGCGCGCGGAGGGGTCGCGAGGGAGCTGGGCGGCCGCGGCGGCGAGGAGCGCGCAGCCCTCGGGCGTCGCTGCCTGGCGCGGAGCCGCGCGGCGGTGGGGCGGGCGCAGCCCGGGCCGGCTTTCGCTCTCGTCTCTCCCCGAGGCAGGTCCCCGGGATGAGGAGCGCCGTCAAGGAGCCGCCCGCACCCCGCAGCCGCCGCTACGCTGCTCGCGGCAAGCACCGCGCCTCTGCCGGCCCCGGCCCCGGCCCCGGCCCCGGCCCCGGCCCCGGCCCCGGCCGCGCTCGCTTGTGCCCCCGAGCGGGAGGGCTGCGGCCGCAGCGCGCCGCGGTCTGAGGTGTATCCCGCGTTGCTCGCCCTGCGGCTTGCCTGGGCCATAAGTGAGAAGGCTGTTGGATGGTTGTTGTCGTTGTTTTCCCTAGCTCGTATACCGAAGGTATTCGCGGGCATTTTCTGATGGCACTTTCCAGCGGTTGCAGTGCACGAAGCGATGTTAGATTGACACGGTACATGTCAAAGAATGACACGGCACATGTCAAAAGGACAACAGTTTGCCAGTGTCAGGGAAGGCAAAGTACTCTGTGAAACTTGGCAAGTAGATGATACAGTACAGTACAATATTGTCCTATCGCCCTACCCTACTGTCACCGAAATGGGGAGTAAAACTCCTTAACACCAATGTAGTATTAAGAAGCAGGCATTCTCTTCATTACGGCGCCGGGTGCACGGGGGATCGCTCCGCCCAACGTGCGCGCCCTGTGTTGCATTAGCCAAAGTTTATATTGCTTTGTTACATATGTTACCAAAAGGCGATTTCGGTGACACACACATATGCCTTAAATTTCCCGGAATGATTATACATATTCATTCTATTTCCTGGAACTAATTATCATATTTACATAGTCATTACGCATGCGGGCTGAGTCTCCAGGGGGCTTCTACGGGGGTCTCTGGGGGTCCCTAGTGGTTGCTGAAGAGGTGCCTTTTCCATGAACTCTGAGCTCCTTTTCCATATATGGTCTCGGCTTGGCTCATTCCTTTGCTTGAGAAAGGTGTCTTGTTCCTAACCTTGGCTTCAGCTGGTTTCTGCTGGTTTATCTGTACTCCTTTAGGATGTATCAGTTACAGTTGCGAGAATTGTGTCTTTGGGTGCATTCTTGTCTGAAGCTCCTGGTAGTAGGCAATAGTGTTGCACCGACCCTCAGATCTAAAGTTAATCTAAATGGAACTATTTGTAGCAACACAGCATGGGAAGCTGCACATGGATTTGACAGTAGACTGAAACGGGTTCCTACAGTGCCAGGAGATCGTTTGCATTGTAATACTAATGACACTTTTGAGATTCGTAAACTTCACACCTACTGGCTATCCAGTCGAGGACGGACCTGCCCTACCACGCCTAGAGCTTCAGAGTTACGCAGTATGAAACAGTCATCTGGTACCTGCATCTAGCAACGTAGCCATGGTAAGGAGACACGAGGCTATGACAACGGTTTGGGATGTGCGTGTGTACGCACCCTCAAAGCTAGTCACTTCGAAGACGATGTAAATTTTGGACCTGGCAACGTTTGCCGTTGTAAGGTGACGTATGTTTCCGACCAAATCACCAAGCAGACTTACGGGTTAGCTTCTCATTTGACTGAACAAAAGATGTCTTACTTTGCAGCGTTTAGTACTTCGGTAACACTTGCAGAAACCTTCCATCAGCTAGACAACTTTGTCACACAAAACACCAAGGTTACTCAACATCTGTCTGAAACTGGAAAACGCTTCGAAGAGAGAGAAGTGGAAGTGATGTATGATAATAATGAACTGGTTCGATTAGCAGAAGTAGAAACCAGTACTGTGACTAATGTTACATCCTATGCTCATGCTGTTAATCGTCACTGTAGTGTTCCTTGCTGTAACCTTGATATGGATCTGTTATCTTAAAAATCCAGTAGTACGCATGAATGAAATACCACCTCAAGTTAAATCACATACTCAACTATTGTAAATTACCAGTTTCACATACATATATATATATATACACGTGTGTGTGTGTGTGTGTGTGTGTGTGTGTATCTCAATGTTCTGACCCTCACCGTGCACAGGCAAGAGGGCTGGTCACTCATACGGTGAGTGTATTAAGCTCACCGTGCAACAGCAGGAATCGTTAACTGTTGGTCTGAGCCGAGGACTGGAAGGTGACCGACCAATAAAGCCCTACAATGGAGGAAGGCTCAGAGGAGATGGGCAAGGGTGATGGGCCCATGAAGTTCAGGGGATCATGGAGGGTGTGACTGTCCACAGCTGTTGCACAGAAAGCTGACTTTATCTCAACACCGAGGGCACCGGGGGTGGCCTTTCTTTTAGATAAACAGCTATGTGGCGATAGTGAGCATATTATGGAGAGCAGTAACGGGAATCACATCGGTATTGTGACTGAACTGTACATTGCAATTGCTGCATTAGGCTCAGTGTACCTGAGACCCCTATTACCTGTATTGTGATTGCAGTACATTGCTGTATCACTCTGCCAAATCAAGAATCCAGTGTAACATCAAATACCTTCAAAGAAGTAAATTTGGATATGAAGCATTACACCCTCCATAGTCCATGTGTGGAATATTTAAAAGACCTTGGTCAGGGAGTGCCTCTGACCTCTGAAACCACCTCCTGCAGCCCATACGTGTCACGTCACGCACGGCATAAGGAACCAGGGAGAGCAGTGGCTCGCTAAAATGGCCTGGCAAACTGCTGCTTTGCTCTCCCACTGTCCTCCGAGTCTAGGAGGATTTCTGCATTTACACTTTAAGGAAAGCTCTCTTGGTTTCCCCGCTTTCCTCCCCGCTTTCCTCATTCTCCAGCAACAGCCCTTCGCTGTGTGCGAAAAATGCTGGCGAAAAAGGACTGGCGAAGGCCTAGCCAGTTCTGCGGGTGACATCTTAATTACGGGAACGAGTCGATCAGAGTGCCAAGAAGGATTTAAAGAGGCGCTGTCAAGGACAGAGCAGTCTGCCTCAAAAGGAGGCAGGAAAGGCACACTAAGTAGCCCATCACCACCGCTGCTCAAATCTTGCAGGCTTTATTCAGTGAACTCTCTTGTCTCCAGCAGAGTGCCATGCAGAGTCCTCTTCGGTGGGTACCGCATCACCGTGGACCCTCAGTCGATACACGCATGTGTATTCCGGGTGGCCCCAGTTGCTCAGCACCTCCAGCTTCACGTATTGTATGGAGTCAGAGCGCTCGTTCTGAAATGAGAAGAAAGGAGCTGTCTTTTCCTCTCTGTCCTTTGACTACTTAGAGCTTCTCCCCTGCCAGCTACACTTCTCCTCCTCTTCCTCCTCTCCTACGCTTCTCCTGCCTCTTCCTCACCGTACCTTCAGCTGGAAAGTCTGAAAGGGATGTTCTGCAGCCATGTACGTGAACTCTCCTAGGAACAGCCCCTGCTCCTCCTTTTCTGCCTTCATCCCCTACACAAAGACGGGGGGGAGAAAACAAGAGAGTGAGGTACACAGCGGGAAGACGCAGCTTCCCTAGGGGAACTAATGAAGCGGCCAGAACGAGGCCTAGGTGGCAGTGTTGGGAAGAGCAACTTTGGGTGTGCAGGAAAGAGAATTGGCACCAAGGAGGAAAGAGCAGGTAGGGGCAAGCTTCGTTATTTGGGAGGAGTCGTGGCAGAGCCAGTGTGCCAGCTCCCGTAACTCAGGGCTCATTTAGTACCGCGTGGCCCCCGAAATGGGAAGCTTTGCTTCAAGTGCACACCACAAAGGAAAGGAGTGTAAAGGAAATGGAGTAACTCAAAGCAATTTGTTTCTTCTCCAGGCTCGGAGGAAGTCACAGGCCTGGGAGAAGCCTCCCGGCATTGCGGGACCTGTATTCACCCGCCCGCCGCTGCCCTTGCTGCAAGGCTTAGAAATGCTCCTCACAACCCCCCGACTCTAGAAACCACTTACATAGACAGCAAAGTCCTTTGGAGCACTGGAGATGTTTTCTCCAGGGAACACTCTCACTGAAATATGTTCCAGAGTAACAGCTCGTGGAAAGATTGCTTTAGGCAGCTTGATGAAGACATGACCCTGACTCCCGGGGAAAGACCAGCAGTTTCCCGGCTGATTTGCAGGCTGAAAGAAGAACAATGCACACTGTTCATGTGGCAAAGGGAAACTCTCAACAGTGGATTTGGTCCCCCCCGCCAGCTTGCTTGCTCTCTGTTTCTTGGTGTCCCTACCTCAAGGAGAACCTCAGGAGACTTCATGGAGTGCAGCAATGGCAGCCCAGCCCAGTAGAGTATTCCTCTGGTATTGCGGAAGGAGGCAGAAGTCTTGGAATGCACGATGGTAGCCCCTGAAACACGAATGCACCGATCAAGTCCTGCCTTCCCTCGAGGACTGCATCTGTTTCTAGGGCTGTGATCTATCCGGAGGATCTCGGGAACCACGCAGGCTGCGGACCTGTCCTCAGACAAGCAACAGAGACGCTCCCCTACGACAGTTATTTCAGTTCCTGACATGCTTGAACGCCAGGCAGACTCGGAGAGAAAAGGACTTATTGAACAACCGTCTTGTATGTGAACAGTCGCAGCCCTGCTACCTGCCTCCGTTCCCTCCACTGTTACTTCCATGGACTCCACGTAGGGCTCCCCGAGGAGGAACCAAGGGATGCCGACATAGCTGTGTCCTAATGAACACTGCCACCGTGATGCCTGTTTGCACTGCACTGTCAACTTGAAAAATGCTACTACGTGTTCCTAGATCTCCAGCAGTGATAGTCACCTCTGTCTTCCTTGCGTGAGCCCCCTGGAACACACACAGCAGTGACTCGTTCAGCTGTGCTAATGGGCCGTGGAAAATGAAAGCTAACGTAGGCCTAAGCATAGACAGGAGGTGCCCTGGCTTGCTTGTTCCTGCGCCTTTAGAGCCGCACCTGATGCTTTGCGGGCAAAATCCGGCATCTGGACTTGGTTATATTCCAGCTTCTCCAGTGCTTCATCGATTAACTTCTGAGCATCCTGGGAAGGAACACAAAAGAGAGCAGGTATTAGCGGCAAGGAGGCACATCCCAGCTCCCCTACTGGGCCAGCTAAGGTGAACTTGGCTGTTGCACTCTGCCCTAAGGAGCTTGGGAATTCCCTGAAAAGCTCCCAGGTTTGCTCGGCTCTGATTGGCCAGTATCAGAATAGCGGGGCTGCTCACTCCAGCGCTCCGAAAGCTGAAGTTGCGGGAACGTGTTTCTTCCTCTTACAAGGCACAGGGGCAGGCCATTGGCAGCGGCCTCTCTCTGGCTCGCCACCAGCTCCCTCCTTGCTTTGCAGGAGCTACTCCTGGAGCTGAAGGACACATTTTCTAGGGCAGAACACTTGTGCTGACAGTGCCTGCACAGGGCTCATAGGAGGCCGAGCAAACGGCCGAGGAGAGAGCCTTCATGGCCCACAGCGCTTATGACCCAGCCCCTTTTCCAACTGGATTCCCCAGAGCAGGAGAGCAGGAACCCTGGCTGTAACAGCAGGTTGCCCCTGCGTCGGCAAAGCCAACGTGAACCCAAGGCTGCCAGGCGCGACTCAGGGAGCTGGGTTACAAGTTCTCCCGGAGAATCCGGCTGCCACTTCAGCAGCAGGCGTAAATATGGGCTGCAGAGACTGTCCTTCCAGTCGCTACCAGAGATGATATCTAGACCGAGAGGAAGATGAGCTGAAGACAAGTGAAATTCCCTTCGTGGCCCTCTCTGTTGCCCTGCAAGGAGCGTGGAGCCACAGAAGAAGGAACTGCAGAGACCCATCATACTTGTTGCAGCAGCACAAGCCTTTCTGCTGGCTCTGGCAGGGAACCCTACTAGCATACGTGCCGGGCTGAGGAAAAAAATCTCTGACGAGAGCCTCCTGCAATGGCCCCTTACCCGTCCTGTCATGCCCGGGAGCTCAGTCTGCTTCAGGGCTTCACCGAGAGCGCGCCGGGCAATGTCCTTTGTGCTCCAGCGCAGAGCGTGAAGGACTTCCTGGAGCTCACGCAGCTGTCCTTGGAGGGTCTCGATTTCACCGAGTACTGCTCCTAACACCTCATCCGCTTGCCTGGAAGAAGTGCGCCACAGAGACAGAGACCACTGTTCTGGCGGGCTGGTGCTATGCCACGGGAATGGGAGAGAGGCAACAAACCTCCCTGAGGTGACTGGGAGCATCAGGTGGCTGGACTCCCATCAGTGGCTGAGAGCTGCAGAAGCAGCTGCAGCATGGGGACTACCCCTATGCCCCTTGTCAAGCAGCAGAAAGGTGGAGCTTCCAACAGCCCAGCCCTAGCTAAGGGCCTCACGCAGGGGTTGCTCCAGGCCTCGAAGGGACCTCGACATAGAGCTGACCACCGGGGAGAAAGGCAAGGCGGAAAGGCAGACAGGGCAGTGGGGGAAGAGCTGTGGGAATTGTGTCGCGTGAAGTTTGCGTGAGACGGGACTGGAGCTCCTCTAGAGCATCATCTAGTCAAGAGGAAATCATTTTTACCTCTGCGTCTTCACGTGCACGCCAGAGAGAGGAAACTCCTCCTATAGGGACAAGGAAGGGAACATTCAGTCCAAACACTAACAGGCCTGCTGCAGAAATGAAGCTGTACGGCCTTTACAGCAACGGGAAGCAAACAGGCACAGGCACCGTGTCTCCGGGGACTCGGCTACTCCGCTATCGTGCCCTGGGAAACGATCACGAGAGACTGCCAGGCAAGAGAACACAATTCACACTGGCTATTGTGTTATTCGAGAAGCATCGAGTCTTTGAAATTTCCTGGAATTCAACGGATCGATTCTTAAAAAGCCTTCTACCATTTGTCGGCCACTGACTTGACAGGGCAAGAGATGCCTACGCCACATTTGTGCATAGTCCTTGAATTTCCTCTCTTCCTAGGGAGCTGGGCCACTACCACACTGGTTATTGCTACATTTCAAAGCGTGCTTTCATTACAGTTCCTTTCCTAAGACCACCACGAAAGGCTACAATACTATGAAGTTGCTTGCTTAATTAGCTGCACACTCACACTCACACATTTTTTAGTGGTTGCTCTGTTGAACGCCTGGGCAAAGAATGAGCCACACCAAAAGACCCAAGATTTCAGAAACAACCCAGTGCTTTGCGGAAACCACACGTGCATAACAGCGGCCCGTGTTCAGCTGTCTGCTATACCAGGAGCTTCATGTTAAGGCACTGGTGTTCAGTCCAAATTTACCTTCACCTGACAGACCTGGCAATGGTGGCTCGTGGACCTTGCCCTAGCCCCCGAAAGAAAGGGACTTTTAACAAAGCCGCACTTGATGCCCTTGAGCTAAGGCTGGCAGAAGCAGCCTTGATTTGAGGCACTCAGAAGGTCACCTGCTGACAGACAGGTTTAAAATAGGAGAAGATGTAGGCCCTCGATGCTGCTGTGGTCGTCCAGACACTTTCTTCATCAAGCAGCCCCACGTGGTAAACACCTGTCAGTCACAAGAAAAGCTCTCGTTACACTTTGAACTTGCTCATGCCGGAAGAGTTGTGTGCAAGCAGGGCTCCAGTCCTTCAGGCATGCCGACACCCAGCTGATGTTACGAAGCTTCGAGTGAGTCGGTGTGCCACCAAAAGACAGGCTGCAAGCGCTTTGGAGTCTGGAGACTACTTGGGAAGGGTGACAAGCCAACCCTGGGGATCTCCCGGGCTTTTTTAGCGCTTCATGAAACCTTAACCAGCTGCCTCCCTCCACAGGGCTGCCTGCTCCACTCTGAGGGTCGGGCACACATGCCATCACTGTCTCTCCTCCCTTCTTCTCGGGAAGAGATAATGATGGAAGAGGGGCCTCCGAACAGATGAAGAGTCCTTCCCCGGGACATGCTCCTTTCTCCTGAAGGAAGCTTCTCCGCTTCCTGGGGCGAACAGGGCAGGCTAGCCACTGCCTCTCCCCAGGCTTAGGAGACCTGGCTTCAGCTCTGGGGAAAAGCAAGGCACCCTGTTCCCGTCCCCACCCCCCTTGCTCGGAGGCACGTGGAAGCGGGGCACCCCTCTCTCAGGGACCTCCTGCTCCTACTTGGGCTCCTCTGGCCACAGCCGTCTACGTGGACCCAGGCAGAAGGAAGCACTGCCTCTCTCGTAAAGAACCACCGTTACTTGCAGCCTCTACAGACACTCACCAAAAAGGCAGGAAAACAGAGCAAGCAGCACCAGGAGAACCGTCTTCCGAGCCTTCATTTGCCTGTGGAGGAGCACAGAGGAAAAGAAGGCTGAAGCTGGCTGGAGCTCTGCAGGTCCTAAGCACACTCCAGAGCAGCGGTAGCGACTGCAGCTCTTGCAGCTGGCATTCCTGACTTGGGAAGCGGCCTGCTCCCGCACGAGCTCCAGCCAGTGGTCGAGTTTTCACCCGCGGTGGCAATGGGGCATTTGGGAGGGCGAGGATTGGAACTGAGGAGCTAGGGATGGAGGATTAACTCCAGAACAGGAGAAGCAGTGCCAAGGAAAGCTAGGGCCATAATTCCTGCCTATGGCAGTAGAGGCAATTCTTTGGAGACGGAAGGGACATCATTCACACCTGTTTCTCCTGCCCACCATCCAATCGGTACTTGTGCCAATACAGTTCTCCCCCCACTCTCAAGAAAAGATTCTCCCTCAGCTTTACCTTGCAGTAGCGCCCACAACTTGGAGCACAAAGCGCTGAGGAAACATCACGCTCAGCAGGAGGAAATGCAAGATGAGCCCGAAAGCTCCTGAAAAACAGTCAAGATGCAAAAAGTCCAGTGAGCTCATGCAGAATTCTAGGTTAAGGTTCTACTCGTCCTCTTGGTGTCGGCAGAGGGCAGGAGGCATTCTCCTCTTTCGGGCACTTGCTCCTGCTTCTGTCAGTTGCTCTGCAGCTGCAAGCAGGACAGGGCAAGGGAAATGAATTCCCTTCAGTCCAAAAATCACTAATTAATAAGGTCATTTTTCCCTGTTAGGGCTACAGAGGGTCAGCCTCTTAGTTCACGAGCAGAGCTGCCTTTCATGGTCCCTAGGACCTTGCGGCACAGCCTAAGGCCAGGGCTTCTGGCAGCTCCTGCTCTGCCTCTGACCGCCTCGTTCACCTTCCATGAAACAATCCGCATTGCAAATGTAAATAAGCAGAGGGAGCTGTACTTAAGAATCGTGTCAGCTTCCTTTTACCTGGACGCTGAAGCTGGCGTTGGTCCTGCCCGTAGACTCCAGGGCTCTGGAGAACAGGCCCTTGGCTCGCAGGTTGCCTACGAGAAAGAAAAGGGTCTGAGGCACACAGGGCACGCGGTATCTGCTGTTGCCTTCAGCCAGCTTTACACTGAGCTCGGAGGCTGTCCTTCTGCTCTTCCCCCGTCCATCCCCCACACACACCCCCACCCCAGGCTGATTAGGTGCAAAAGGCACTTGAGGAAAAGAGAGGAGGCTTCCTAAAACTCTCCAAAGCAGCACATCCGTACCAGCGTACGTCTTGGCCTCGGTTTCTGAACATAGGTGCAGAGACGCAGCTGCCAAACACCCTGTTCGCTCAGGCGTGGCCCAAAAGCGCTCTGATCTCCTTGCCGTCACGACGGAGAGTGAGCAAGCGGCAGGGGCAGCCCGGAGCTGCCGCCCTGCTCTTGCTACCTCACACAGCGGTGATGGCTTGTGACGTCAACGGCGGTCGGTGACGTCACAGCAGAAAAGGCAGCGCCACGTTTCCAGGCCAAGCTCAACCTGACAGGAAACAGGAGTTGCTCTCCTCTTCAGCAGAGAGGCAATCCTCGGAAATCACAATGTCTCCTACCAAGTATTAAACTCTCTGAAGTCCCAGCCAGGAGGGAGCGATTTGGGAGCCACCAGCAGCCTTGTCTAGTGCCTGCTTTGACACTTTTTGACCCCCGGGGCCTTCAGAGCTAACTGAAGTGAGCAGCCACGTACACTCAGCAGTTCTCTGCCAGGGGCTCAGCTTCACGGTGGCGGCTCTTTTCTTGCAGCCTGAGGAAGGCACGGTGCCATAAGAGAAGGGCTGGGCCTGCAGCTTGGCCTCTGCTTGCTGCTCTGGGCACCGGGCTCTCGACTGCAGAGGACAGGAGACATGCTTAGAGGAGGGGAAGGGAGCATATCTGACTCTAGCTTTGTTTGCTACCTCATGGGATCTCCAGGGACTGGAATCAGCCCCCAATTTCCCTAGGGAAAACGAAGGCTTTATTTTTTTCCCGTTCTCCCCCCAAAGTAACGATTCACGGAGTCAGCAAAGAGTTTTGGTGCCACGCCAGCACAGTCTGGCAAATTAAGTTTGAGGCAAGTCAACAGTGCTGGCTGCCAGTGCCCACCTGTGCTCACTAAGTAGTGCCAACGAAAGCTAGGGCCATACTTCCTGCCTACGGCAGTAGAGGCGATTCTTCGGAGACGGAAGGGACACCATTCACACCTGTTTCTCCTGCCCACCATCCAGTCAGTACTTGTGCCAATACAGTTCTCCCCCCTCTCTCAAGAAAAAGATGCCTGTCGTGCGTCTGTCAACCTGAGAAGTGCTACTACGTGTTCCTAGATCTCCAGCAGTGATAGTCACCTCTGTCTTCCTTGCGTGAGCCCCCTGGAACACACAGCAGTGACTCATTAAACTAGCCCAGAAGGCTGTGGAAAAGGAAAGCTAACACAGCCACCCCCTACATTACACACTCTGTCAGTCACTGCGCCTTTCGAGCATGCGGCACCCCTCGACTTTTTACCCTGTCTCTCCTGCCACTGGGGACCTTCAAATGCAGATCTCGTCCAGCTAGACAGCAGGCGCTCTGCAAGGCGCCCTGCCTTCGCTGCTCGGGTGCTCTAGCCGCACCTGACGATTTGTGGGCATAATCGGGCATCTGGACTTGCTTACCTTCCAGCTTCTCCAGCGCTTCGTTGGTTACCTTCTGCACGTCCTGGGAAGGAACACACAGGAGAGCGGCTCTTAGCGGGAAAACGAACGGGCAGCCAGGCGCATCCCAGCGCCCCCAACAAGGCCAGCCAAGGTGAACTTGGCTGCTCAGCTCCTCCCTCCTCACCTGCTTGCCTAGCAAGAGCGCACCACACAGAGCAAAAACGCCCTTCGCGACGCCTTCTGCTACGCCCTGGGAAGGGCAGAGGCACCAAACCTCACACGGCTCGACGGGGAGCATAAATCCCTCCGTGGCCGGGAGTATTCTTGCTGCGCTTCGGTGGGCCTGCACAGCCGACCCCAGCCCGGCCAGCACGCCGCGACGGCAGGCAGCCTGCGCCCCCGACAGCAGCCCCCGCTGAGCACACGTCCCGGGCCCACGCCCAGCTGCGGACTGCCTGAGGAGGGCAGCGGACGGGCTGCCCTGCGCCTCGGCCCTCGCCGCCGGGGCCGGGGCCGGGGCCGGGGCCGCGACACCCCCCCGCGCCAGCCACCACCAGGCAACATGGCGGGGGGCGGGGCTTGCGCGCCTCCCCCGCCCGCCTCCCCGCCGCGGCTCCGGGGCGTGCTGGCCGCAGGCCACGCCCCCTGAGTGCAGGGAGGGGCGGGGCGGGGCGGCGACCGGCCCCGAGCCGCCGCCGCCGTCGCCATGGGGACGGCGGGCGGTTGGGGCGGCTTCGCGCGGGGCCGGTCGGTTCCGCCGGCGCGCGGAGGGGTCGCGAGGGAGCTGGGCGGCCGCGGCGGCGAGGAGCGCGCAGCCCTCGGGCGTCGCTGCCTGGCGCGGAGCCGCGCGGCGGTGGGGCGGGCGCAGCCCGGGCCGGCTTTCGCTCTCGTCTCTCCCCGAGGCAGGTCCCCGGGATGAGGAGCGCCGTCAAGGAGCCGCCCGCACCCCGCAGCCGCCGCTACGCTGCTCGCGGCAAGCACCGCGCCTCTGCCGGCCCCGGCCCCGGCCCCGGCCCCGGCCCCGGCCGCGCTCGCTTGTGCCCCCGAGCGGGAGGGCTGCGGCCGCAGCGCGCCGCGGTCTGAGGTGTATCCCGCGTTGCTCGCCCTGCGGCTTGCCTGGGCCATAAGTGAGAAGGCTGTTGGATGGTTGTTGTCGTTGTTTTCCCTAGCTCGTATACCGAAGGTATTCGCGGGCATTTTCTGATGGCACTTTCCAGCGGTTGCAGTGCACGAAGCGATGTTAGATTGACACGGTACATGTCAAAGAATGACACGGCACATGTCAAAAGGACAACAGTTTGCCAGTGTCAGGGAAGGCAAAGTACTCTGTGAAACTTGGCAAGTAGATGATACAGTACAGTACAATATTGTCCTATCGCCCTACCCTACTGTCACCGAAATGGGGAGTAAAACTCCTTAACACCAATGTAGTATTAAGAAGCAGGCATTCTCTTCATTACGGCGCCGGGTGCACGGGGGATCGCTCCGCCCAACGTGCGCGCCCTGTGTTGCATTAGCCAAAGTTTATATTGCTTTGTTACATATGTTACCAAAAGGCGATTTCGGTGACACACACATATGCCTTAAATTTCCCGGAATGATTATACATATTCATTCTATTTCCTGGAACTAATTATCATATTTACATAGTCATTACGCATGCGGGCTGAGTCTCCAGGGGGCTTCTACGGGGGTCTCTGGGGGTCCCTAGTGGTTGCTGAAGAGGTGCCTTTTCCATGAACTCTGAGCTCCTTTTCCATATATGGTCTCGGCTTGGCTCATTCCTTTGCTTGAGAAAGGTGTCTTGTTCCTAACCTTGGCTTCAGCTGGTTTCTGCTGGTTTATCTGTACTCCTTTAGGATGTATCAGTTACAGTTGCGAGAATTGTGTCTTTGGGTGCATTCTTGTCTGAAGCTCCTGGTAGTAGGCAATAGTGTTGCACCGACCCTCAGATCTAAAGTTAATCTAAATGGAACTATTTGTAGCAACACAGCATGGGAAGCTGCACATGGATTTGACAGTAGACTGAAACGGGTTCCTACAGTGCCAGGAGATCGTTTGCATTGTAATACTAATGACACTTTTGAGATTCGTAAACTTCACACCTACTGGCTATCCAGTCGAGGACGGACCTGCCCTACCACGCCTAGAGCTTCAGAGTTACGCAGTATGAAACAGTCATCTGGTACCTGCATCTAGCAACGTAGCCATGGTAAGGAGACACGAGGCTATGACAACGGTTTGGGATGTGCGTGTGTACGCACCCTCAAAGCTAGTCACTTCGAAGACGATGTAAATTTTGGACCTGGCAACGTTTGCCGTTGTAAGGTGACGTATGTTTCCGACCAAATCACCAAGCAGACTTACGGGTTAGCTTCTCATTTGACTGAACAAAAGATGTCTTACTTTGCAGCGTTTAGTACTTCGGTAACACTTGCAGAAACCTTCCATCAGCTAGACAACTTTGTCACACAAAACACCAAGGTTACTCAACATCTGTCTGAAACTGGAAAACGCTTCGAAGAGAGAGAAGTGGAAGTGATGTATGATAATAATGAACTGGTTCGATTAGCAGAAGTAGAAACCAGTACTGTGACTAATGTTACATCCTATGCTCATGCTGTTAATCGTCACTGTAGTGTTCCTTGCTGTAACCTTGATATGGATCTGTTATCTTAAAAATCCAGTAGTACGCATGAATGAAATACCACCTCAAGTTAAATCACATACTCAACTATTGTAAATTACCAGTTTCACATACATATATATATATATACACGTGTGTGTGTGTGTGTGTGTGTGTGTGTATCTCAATGTTCTGACCCTCACCGTGCACAGGCAAGAGGGCTGGTCACTCATACGGTGAGTGTATTAAGCTCACCGTGCAACAGCAGGAATCGTTAACTGTTGGTCTGAGCCGAGGACTGGAAGGTGACCGACCAATAAAGCCCTACAATGGAGGAAGGCTCAGAGGAGATGGGCAAGGGTGATGGGCCCATGAAGTTCAGGGGATCATGGAGGGTGTGACTGTCCACAGCTGTTGCACAGAAAGCTGACTTTATCTCAACACCGAGGGCACCGGGGGTGGCCTTTCTTTTAGATAAACAGCTATGTGGCGATAGTGAGCATATTATGGAGAGCAGTAACGGGAATCACATCGGTATTGTGACTGAACTGTACATTGCAATTGCTGCATTAGGCTCAGTGTACCTGAGACCCCTATTACCTGTATTGTGATTGCAGTACATTGCTGTATCACTCTGCCAAATCAAGAATCCAGTGTAACATCAAATACCTTCAAAGAAGTAAATTTGGATATGAAGCATTACACCCTCCATAGTCCATGTGTGGAATATTTAAAAGACCTTGGTCAGGGAGTGCCTCTGACCTCTGAAACCACCTCCTGCAGCCCATACGTGTCACGTCACGCACGGCATAAGGAACCAGGGAGAGCAGTGGCTCGCTAAAATGGCCTGGCAAACTGCTGCTTTGCTCTCCCACTGTCCTCCGAGTCTAGGAGGATTTCTGCATTTACACTTTAAGGAAAGCTCTCTTGGTTTCCCCGCTTTCCTCCCCGCTTTCCTCATTCTCCAGCAACAGCCCTTCGCTGTGTGCGAAAAATGCTGGCGAAAAAGGACTGGCGAAGGCCTAGCCAGTTCTGCGGGTGACATCTTAATTACGGGAACGAGTCGATCAGAGTGCCAAGAAGGATTTAAAGAGGCGCTGTCAAGGACAGAGCAGTCTGCCTCAAAAGGAGGCAGGAAAGGCACACTAAGTAGCCCATCACCACCGCTGCTCAAATCTTGCAGGCTTTATTCAGTGAACTCTCTTGTCTCCAGCAGAGTGCCACGCAGAGTCCTCTTCGGTGGGTACCGCATCACCGTGGACCCTCAGTCGATACACGCATGTGTATTCCGGGTGGCCCCAGTTGCTCAGCACCTCCAGCTTCACGTATTGTATGGAGTCAGAGCGCTCGTTCTGAAATGAGAAGAAAGGAGCTGTCTTTTCCTCTCTGTCCTTTGACTACTTAGAGCTTCTCCCCTGCCAGCTACACTTCTCCTCCTCTTCCTCCTCTCCTACGCTTCTCCTGCCTCTTCCTCACCGTACCTTCAGCTGGAAAGTCTGAAAGGGATGTTCTGCAGCCATGTACGTGAACTCTCCTAGGAACAGCCCCTGCTCCTCCTTTTCTGCCTTCATCCCCTACACAAAGACGGGGGGGAGAAAACAAGAGAGTGAGGTACACAGCGGGAAGACGCAGCTTCCCTAGGGGAACTAACGAAGCGGCCAGAACGAGGCCTAGGTGGCAGTGTTGGGAAGAGCAACTTTGGGTGTGCAGGAAAGAGAATTGGCACCAAGGAGGAAAGAGCAGGTAGGGGCAAGCTTCGTTATTTGGGAGGAGTCGTGGCAGAGCCAGTGTGCCAGCTCCCGTAACTCAGAGCTCATTTAGTACCGCGTGGCCCCCGAAATGGGAAGCTTTGCTTCAAGTGCACACCACAAAGGAAAGGAGTGTAAAGGAAATGGAGTAACTCAAAGCAATTTGTTTCTTCTCCAGGCTCGGAGGAAGTCACAGGCCTGGGAGAAGCCTCCCGGCATTGCGGGACCTGTATTCACCCGCCCGCCGCTGCCCTTGCTGCAAGGCTTAGAAATGCTCCTCACAACCCCCCGACTCTAGAAACCACTTACATAGACAGCAAAGTCCTTTGGAGCACTGGAGATGTTTTCTCCAGGGGACACTCTCACTGAAATATGTTCCAGAGTAACAGCTCGTGGAAAGATTGCTTTAGGCAGCTTGATGAAGACATGACCCTGACTCCCGGGGAAAGACCAGCAGTTTCCCGGCTGATTTGCAGGCTGAAAGAAGAACAATGCACACTGTTCATGTGGCAAAGGGAAACTCTCAACAGTGGATTTGGTCCCCCCCGCCAGCTTGCTTGCTCTCTGTTTCTTGGTGTCCCTACCTCAAGGAGAACCTCAGGAGACTTCATGGAGTGCAGCAATGGCAGCCCAGCCCAGTAGAGTATTCCTCTGGTATTGCGGAAGGAGGCAGAAGTCTTGGAATGCACGATGGTAGCCCCTGAAACACGAATGCACCGATCAAGTCCTGCCTTCCCTCGAGGACTGCATCTGTTTCTAGGGCTGTGATCTATCCGGAGGATCTCGGGAACCACGCAGGCTGCGGACCTGTCCTCAGACAAGCAACAGAGACGCTCCCCTACGACAGTTATTTCAGTTCCTGACATGCTTGAACGCCAGGCAGACTCGGAGAGAAAAGGACTTATTGAACAACCGTCTTGTATGTGAACAGTCGCAGCCCTGCTACCTGCCTCCTTTCCCTCCACTGTTACTTCCATGGACTCCACGTAGGGCTCCCCGAGGAGGAACCAAGGGATGCCGACATAGCTGTGTCCTAATGAACACTGCCACCGTGATGCCTGTTTGCACTGCACTGTCAACTTGAAAAATGCTACTACGTGTTCCTAGATCTCCAGCAGTGATAGTCACCTCTGTCTTCCTTGCGTGAGCCCCCTGGAACACACACAGCAGTGACTCGTTCAGCTGTGCTAATGGGCCGTGGAAAATGAAAGCTAACGTAGGCCTAAGCATAGACAGGAGGTGCCCTGGCTTGCTCGTTCCTGCGCCTTTAGAGCCGCACCTGATGCTTTGCGGGCAAAATCCGGCATCTGGACTTGGTTATATTCCAGCTTCTCCAGTGCTTCATCGATTAACTTCTGAGCATCCTGGGAAGGAACACAAAAGAGAGCAGGTATTAGCGGCAAGGAGGCACATCCCAGCTCCCCTACTGGGCCAGCTAAGGTGAACTTGGCTGTTGCACTCTGCCCTAAGGAGCTTGGGAATTCCCTGAAAAGCTCCCAGGTTTGCTCGGCTCTGATTGGCCAGTATCAGAATAGCGGGGCTGCTCACTCCAGCGCTCCGAAAGCTGAAGTTGCGGGAACGTGTTTCTTCCTCTTACAATGCACAGGGGCAGGCCATTGGCAGCGGCCTCTCTCTGGCTCGCCACCAGCTCCCTCCTTGCTTTGCAGGAGCTACTCCTGGAGCTGAAGGACACATTTTCTAGGGCAGAACACTTGTGCTGACAGTGCCTGCACAGGGCTCGTAGGAGGCCGAGCAAACGGCCGAGGAGAGAGCCTTCATGGCCCACAGCGCTTATGACCCAGCCCCTTTTCCAACTGGATTCCCCAGAGCAGGAGAGCAGGAACCCTGGCTGTAACAGCAGGTTGCCCCTGCGTCGGCAAAGCCAACGTGAACCCAAGGCTGCCAGGCGCGACTCAGGGAGCTGGGTTACAAGTTCTCCCGGAGAATCCGGCTGCCACATCAGCAGCAGGCGTAAATATGGGCTGCAGAGACTGTCCTTCCAGTCGCTACCAGAGATGATATCTAGACCGAGAGGAAGATGAGCTGAAGACAAGTGAAATTCCCTTCGTGGCCCTCTCTGTTGCCCTGCAAGGAGCGTGGAGCCACAGAAGAAGGAACTGCAGAGACCCATCATACTTGTTGCAGCAGCACAAGCCTTTCTGCTGGCTCTGGCAGGGAACCCTACTAGCATACGTGCCGGGCTGAGGAAAAAAATCTCTGACGAGAGCCTCCTGCAATGGCCCCTTACCCGTCCTGTCATGCCCGGGAGCTCAGTCTGCTTCAGGGCTTCGCCGAGAGCGCGCCGGGCAATGTCCTTTGTGCTCCAGCGCAGAGCGTGAAGGACTTCCTGGAGCTCACGCAGCTGTCCTTGGAGGGTCTCGATTTCACCGAGTACTGCTCCTAACACCTCATCCGCTTGCCTGGAAGAAGTGCGCCACAGAGACAGAGACCACTGTTCTGGTGGGATGGTGCTATGCCACGGGAATGGGAGAGAGGCAACAAACCTCCCTGAGGTGACTGGGAGCATCAGGTGGCTGGACTCCCATCAGTGGCTGAGAGCTGCAGAAGCAGCTGCAGCATGGGGACTACCCCTCTGCCCCTTGTCAAGCAGCAGAAAGGTGGAGCTTCCAACAGCCCAGCCCTAGCTAAGGGCCTCACGCAGGGGTTGCTCCAGGCCTCGAAGGGACCTCGACATAGAGCTGACCACCGGGGAGAAAGGCAAGGCGGAAAGGCAGACAGGGCAGTGGGGGAAGAGCTGTGGGAATTGTGTCGCGTGAAGTTTGCGTGAGACGGGACTGGAGCTCCTCTAGAGCATCATCTAGTCAAGAGGAAATCATTTTTACCTCTGCGTCTTCACGTGCACGCCAGAGAGAGGAAACTCCTCCTATAGGGACAAGGAAGGGAACATTCAGTCCAAACACTAACAGGCCTGCTGCAGAAATGAAGCTGTACGGCCTTTACAGCAACGGGAAGCAAACAGGCACAGGCACCGTGTCTCCGGGGACTCGGCTACTCCGCTATCGTGCCCTGGGAAACGATCACGAGAGACTGCCAGGCAAGAGAACACAATTCACACTGGCTATTGTGTTATTCGAGAAGCATCGAGTCTTTGAAATTTCCTGGAATTCAACGGATCGATTCTTAAAAAGCCTTCTACCATTTGTCGGCCACTGACTTGACAGGGCAAGAGATGCCTACGCCACATTTGTGCATAGTCCTTGAATTTCCTCTCTTCCTAGGGAGCTGGGCCACTACCACACTGGTTATTGCTACATTTCAAAGCGTGCTTTCATTACAGTTCCTTTCCTAAGACCACCACGAAAGGCTACAATACTATGAAGTTGCTTGCTTAATTAGCTGCACACTCACACTCACACATTTTTTAGTGGTTGCTCTGTTGAACGCCTGGGCAAAGAATGAGCCACACCAAAAGACCCAAGATTTCAGAAACAACCCAGTGCTTTGCGGAAACCACACGTGCATAACAGCGGCCCGTGTTCAGCTGTCTGCTATACCAGGAGCTTCATGTTAAGGCACTGGTGTTCAGTCCAAATTTACCTTCACCTGACAGACCTGGCAATGGTGGCTCGTGGACCTTGCCCTAGCCCCCGAAAGAAAGGGACTTTTAACAAAGCCGCACTTGATGCCCTTGAGCTAAGGCTGGCAGAAGCAGCCTTGATTTGAGGCACTCAGAAGGTCACCTGCTGACAGACAGGTTTAAAATAGGAGAAGATGTAGGCCCTCGATGCTGCTGTGGTCGTCCAGACACTTTCTTCATCAAGCAGCCCCACGTGGTAAACACCTGTCAGTCACAAGAAAAGCTCTCGTTACACTTTGAACTTGCTCATGCCGGAAGAGTTGTGTGCAAGCAGGGCTCCAGTCCTTCAGGCATGCCGACACCCAGCTGATGTTACGAAGCTTCGAGTGAGTCGGTGTGCCACCAAAAGACAGGCTGCAAGCGCTTTGGAGTCTGGAGACTACTTGGGAAGGGTGACAAGCCAACCCTGGGGATCTCCCGGGCTTTTTTAGCGCTTCATGAAACCTTAACCAGCTGCCTCCCTCCACAGGGCTGCCTGCTCCACTCTGAGGGTCGGGCACACATGCCATCACTGTCTCTCCTCCCTTCTTCTCGGGAAGAGATAATGATGGAAGAGGGGCCTCCGAACAGATGAAGAGTCCTTCCCCGGGACGTGCTCCTTTCTCCTGAAGGAAACTTCTCCGCTTCCTGGGGCGAACAGGGCAGGCTAGCCACTGCCTCTCCCCAGGCTTAGGAGACCTGGCTTCAGCTCTGGGGAAAAGCAAGGCACCCTGTTCCCGTCCCCACCCCCCTTGCTCGGAGGCACGTGGAAGCGGGGCACCCCTCTCTCAGGGACCTCCTGCTCCTACTTGGGCTCCTCTGGCCACAGCCGTCTACGTGGACCCAGGCAGAAGGAAGCACTGCCTCTCTCGTAAAGAACCACCGTTACTTGCAGCCTCTACAGACACTCACCAAAAAGGCAGGAAAACAGAGCAAGCAGCACCAGGAGAACCGTCTTCCGAGCCTTCATTTGCCTGTGGAGGAGCACAGAGGAAAAGAAGGCTGAAGCTGGCTGGAGCTCTGCAGGTCCTAAGCACACTCCAGAGCAGCGGTAGTGACTGCAGCTCTTGCAGCTGGCATTCCTGACTTGGGAAGCGGCCTGCTCCCGCACGAGCTCCAGCCAGTGGTCGAGTTTTCACCCGCGGTGGCAATGGGGCATTTGGGAGGGCGAGGATTGGAACTGAGGAGCTAGGGATGGAGGATTAACTCCAGAACAGGAGAAGCAGTGCCAAGGAAAGCTAGGGCCATAATTCCTGCCTATGGCAGTAGAGGCAATTCTTTGGAGACGGAAGGGACATCATTCACACCTGTTTCTCCTGCCCACCATCCAATCGGTACTTGTGCCAATACAGTTCTCCCCCCACTCTCAAGAAAAGATTCTCCCTCAGCTTTACCTTGCAGTAGCGCCCACAACTTGGAGCACAAAGCGCTGAGGAAACATCACGCTCAGCAGGAGGAAATGCAAGATGAGCCCGAAAGCTCCTGAAAAACAGTCAAGATGCAAAAAGTCCAGTGAGCTCATGCAGAATTCTAGGTTAAGGTTCTACTCGTCCTCTTGGTGTCGGCAGAGGGCAGGAGGCATTCTCCTCTTTCGGGCACTTGCTCCTGCTTCTGTCAGTTGCTCTGCAGCTGCAAGCAGGACAGGGCAAGGGAAATGAATTCCCTTCAGTCCAAAAATCACTAATTAATAAGGTCATTTTTCCCTGTTAGGGCTACAGAGGGTCAGCCTCTTAGTTCACGAGCAGAGCTGCCTTTCATGGTCCCTAGGACCTTGCGGCACAGCCTAAGGCCAGGGCTTCCGGCAGCTCCTGCTCTGCCTCTGACCGCCTCGTTCACCTTCCATGAAACAATCCGCATTGCAAATGTAAATAAGCAGAGGGAGCTGTACTTAAGAATCGTGTCAGCTTCCTTTTACCTGGACGCTGAAGCTGGCGTTGGTCCTGCCCGTAGACTCCAGGGCTCTGGAGAACAGGCCCTTGGCTCGCAGGTTGCCTACGAGAAAGAAAAGGGTCTGAGGCACACAGGGCACGCGGTATCTGCTGTTGCCTTCAGCCAGCTTTACACTGAGCTCGGAGGCTGTCCTTCTGCTCTTCCCCCGTCCATCCCCCACACACACCCCCACCCCAGGCTGATTAGGTGCAAAAGGCACTTGAGGAAAAGAGAGGAGGCTTCCTAAAACTCTCCAAAGCAGCACATCCGTACCAGCGTACGTCTTGGCCTCGGTTTCTGAACATAGGTGCAGAGACGCAGCTGCCAAACACCCTGTTCGCTCAGGCGTGGCCCAAAAGCGCTCTGATCTCCTTGCCGTCACGACGGAGAGTGAGCAAGCGGCAGGGGCAGCCCGGAGCTGCCGCCCTGCTCTTGCTACCTCACACAGCGGTGATGGCTTGTGACGTCAACGGCGGTCGGTGACGTCACAGCAGAAAAGGCAGCGCCACGTTTCCAGGCCAAGCTCAACCTGACAGGAAACAGGAGTTGCTCTCCTCTTCAGCAGAGAGGCAATCCTCGGAAATCACAATGTCTCCTACCAAGTATTAAACTCTCTGAAGTCCCAGCCAGGAGGGAGCGATTTGGGAGCCACCAGCAGCCTTGTCTAGTGCCTGCTTTGACACTTTTTGACCCCCGGGGCCTTCAGAGCTAACTGAAGTGAGCAGCCACGTACACTCAGCAGTTCTCTGCCAGGGGCTCAGCTTCACGGTGGCGGCTCTTTTCTTGCAGCCTGAGGAAGGCACGGTGCCATAAGAGAAGGGCTGGGCCTGCAGCTTGGCCTCTGCTTGCTGCTCTGGGCACCGGGCTCTCGACTGCAGAGGACAGGAGACATGCTTAGAGGAGGGGAAGGGAGCATATCTGACTCTAGCTTTGTTTGCTACCTCATGGGATCTCCAGGGACTGGAATCAGCCCCCAATTTCCCTAGGGAAAACGAAGGCTTTATTTTTTTCCCGTTCTCCCCCCAAAGTAACGATTCATGGAGTCAGCAAAGAGTTTTGGTGCCGCGCCAGCACAGTCTGGCAAATTAAGTTTGAGGCAAGTCAACAGTGCTGGCTGCCAGTGCCCACCTGTGCTCACTAAGTAGTGCCAACGAAAGCTAGGGCCATACTTCCTGCCTACGGCAGTAGAGGCGATTCTTCGGAGACGGAAGGGACACCATTCACACCTGTTTCTCCTGCCCACCATCCAGTCAGTACTTGTGCCAATACAGTTCTCCCCCCTCTCTCAAGAAAAAGATGCCTGTCGTGCGTCTGTCAACCTGAGAAGTGCTACTACGTGTTCCTAGATCTCCAGCAGTGATAGTCACCTCTGTCTTCCTTGCGTGAGCCCCCTGGAACACACAGCAGTGACTCATTAAACTAGCCCAGAAGGCTGTGGAAAAGGAAAGCTAACACAGCCACCCCCTACATTACACACTCTGTCAGTCACTGCGCCTTTCGAGCATGCGGCACCCCTCGACTTTTTACCCTGTCTCTCCTGCCACTGGGGACCTTCAAATGCAGATCTCGTCCAGCTAGACAGCAGGCGCTCTGCAAGGCGCCCTGCCTTCGCTGCTCGGGTGCTCTAGCCGCACCTGACGATTTGTGGGCATAATCGGGCATCTGGACTTGCTTACCTTCCAGCTTCTCCAGCGCTTCGTTGGTTACCTTCTGCACGTCCTGGGAAGGAACACACAGGAGAGCGGCTCTTAGCGGGAAAACGAACGGGCAGCCAGGCGCATCCCAGCGCCCCCAACAAGGCCAGCCAAGGTGAACTTGGCTGCTCAGCTCCTCCCTCCTCACCTGCTTGCCTAGCAAGAGCGCACCACACAGAGCAAAAACGCCCTTCGCGACGCCTTCTGCTACGCCCTGGGAAGGGCAGAGGCACCAAACCTCACACGGCTCGACGGGGAGCATAAATCCCTCCGTGGCCGGGAGTATTCTTGCTGCGCTTCGGTGGGCCTGCACAGCCGACCCCAGCCCGGCCAGCACGCCGCGACGGCAGGCAGCCTGCGCCCCCGACAGCAGCCCCCGCTGAGCACACGTCCCGGGCCCACGCCCAGCTGCGGACTGCCTGAGGAGGGCAGCGGACGGGCTGCCCTGCGCCTCGGCCCTCGCCGCCGGGGCCGGGGCCGGGGCCGGGGCCGCGACACCCCCCCGCGCCAGCCACCACCAGGCAACATGGCGGGGGGCGGGGCTTGCGCGCCTCCCCCGCCCGCCTCCCCGCCGCGGCTCCGGGGCGTGCTGGCCGCAGGCCACGCCCCCTGAGTGCAGGGAGGGGCGGGGCGGGGCGGCGACCGGCCCCGAGCCGCCGCCGCCGTCGCCATGGGGACGGCGGGCGGTTGGGGCGGCTTCGCGCGGGGCCGGTCGGTTCCGCCGGCGCGCGGAGGGGTCGCGAGGGAGCTGGGCGGCCGCGGCGGCGAGGAGCGCGCAGCCCTCGGGCGTCGCTGCCTGGCGCGGAGCCGCGCGGCGGTGGGGCGGGCGCAGCCCGGGCCGGCTTTCGCTCTCGTCTCTCCCCGAGGCAGGTCCCCGGGATGAGGAGCGCCGTCAAGGAGCCGCCCGCACCCCGCAGCCGCCGCTACGCTGCTCGCGGCAAGCACCGCGCCTCTGCCGGCCCCGGCCCCGGCCCCGGCCCCGGCCCCGGCCCCGGCCGCGCTCGCTTGTGCCCCCGAGCGGGAGGGCTGCGGCCGCAGCGCGCCGCGGTCTGAGGTGTATCCCGCGTTGCTCGCCCTGCGGCTTGCCTGGGCCATAAGTGAGAAGGCTGTTGGATGGTTGTTGTCGTTGTTTTCCCTAGCTCGTATACCGAAGGTATTCGCGGGCATTTTCTGATGGCACTTTCCAGCGGTTGCAGTGCACGAAGCGATGTTAGATTGACACGGTACATGTCAAAGAATGACACGGCACATGTCAAAAGGACAACAGTTTGCCAGTGTCAGGGAAGGCAAAGTACTCTGTGAAACTTGGCAAGTAGATGATACAGTACAGTACAATATTGTCCTATCGCCCTACCCTACTGTCACCGAAATGGGGAGTAAAACTCCTTAACACCAATGTAGTATTAAGAAGCAGGCATTCTCTTCATTACGGCGCCGGGTGCACGGGGGATCGCTCCGCCCAACGTGCGCGCCCTGTGTTGCATTAGCCAAAGTTTATATTGCTTTGTTACATATGTTACCAAAAGGCGATTTCGGTGACACACGCATATGCCTTAAATTTCCCGGAATGATTATACATATTCATTCTATTTCCTGGAACTAATTATCATATTTACATAGTCATTACGCATGCGGGCTGAGTCTCCAGGGGGCTTCTACGGGGGTCTCTGGGGGTCCCTAGTGGTTGCTGAAGAGGTGCCTTTTCCATGAACTCTGAGCTCCTTTTCCATATATGGTCTCGGCTTGGCTCATTCCTTTGCTTGAGAAAGGTGTCTTGTTCCTAACCTTGGCTTCAGCTGGTTTCTGCTGGTTTATCTGTACTCCTTTAGGATGTATCAGTTACAGTTGCGAGAATTGTGTCTTTGGGTGCATTCTTGTCTGAAGCTCCTGGTAGTAGGCAATAGTGTTGCACCGACCCTCAGATCTAAAGTTAATCTAAATGGAACTATTTGTAGCAACACAGCATGGGAAGCTGCACATGGATTTGACAGTAGACTGAAACGGGTTCCTACAGTGCCAGGAGATCGTTTGCATTGTAATACTAATGACACTTTTGAGATTCGTAAACTTCACACCTACTGGCTATCCAGTCGAGGACGGACCTGCCCTACCACGCCTAGAGCTTCAGAGTTACGCAGTATGAAACAGTCATCTGGTACCTGCATCTAGCAACGTAGCCATGGTAAGGAGACACGAGGCTATGACAACGGTTTGGGATGTGCGTGTGTACGCACCCTCAAAGCTAGTCACTTCGAAGACGATGTAAATTTTGGACCTGGCAACGTTTGCCGTTGTAAGGTGACGTATGTTTCCGACCAAATCACCAAGCAGACTTACGGGTTAGCTTCTCATTTGACTGAACAAAAGATGTCTTACTTTGCAGCGTTTAGTACTTCGGTAACACTTGCAGAAACCTTCCATCAGCTAGACAACTTTGTCACACAAAACACCAAGGTTACTCAACATCTGTCTGAAACTGGAAAACGCTTCGAAGAGAGAGAACTGGAAGTGATGTATGATAATAATGAACTGGTTCGATTAGCAGAAGTAGAAACCAGTACTGTGACTAATGTTACATCCTATGCTCATGCTGTTAATCGTCACTGTAGTGTTCCTTGTTGTAACCTTGATATGGATCTGTTATCTTAAAAATCCAGTAGTACGCATGAATGAAATACCACCTCAAGTTAAATCACATACTCAACTATTGTAAATTACCAGTTTCACATACATATATATATATATATACACGTGTGTGTGTGTGTGTGTGTGTGTATATCTCAATGTTCTGACCCTCACCGTGCACAGGCAAGAGGGCTGGTCACTCATACGGTGAGTGTATTAAGCTCACCGTGCAACAGCAGGAATCGTTAACTGTTGGTCTGAGCCGAGGACTGGAAGGTGACCGACCAATAAAGCCCTACAATGGAGGAAGGCTCAGAGGAGATGGGCAAGGGTGATGGGCCCATGAAGTTCAGGGGATCATGGAGGGTGTGACTGTCCACAGCTGTTGCACAGAAAGCTGACTTTATCTCAACACCGAGGGCACCGGGGGTGGCCTTTCTTTTAGATAAACAGCTATGTGGCGATAGTGAGCATATTATGGAGAGCAGTAACGGGAATCACATCGGTATTGTGACTGAACTGTACATTGCAATTGCTGCATTAGGCTCAGTGTACCTGAGACCCCTATTACCTGTATTGTGATTGCAGTACATTGCTGTATCACTCTGCCAAATCAAGAATCCAGTGTAACATCAAATACCTTCAAAGAAGTAAATTTGGATATGAAGCATTACACCCTCCATAGTCCATGTGTGGAATATTTAAAAGACCTTGGTCAGGGAGTGCCTCTGACCTCTGAAACCACCTCCTGCAGCCCATACGTGTCACGTCACGCACGGCATAAGGAACCAGGGAGAGCAGTGGCTCGCTAAAATGGCCTGGCAAACTGCTGCTTTGCTCTCCCACTGTCCTCCGAGTCTAGGAGGATTTCTGCATTTACACTTTAAGGAAAGCTCTCTTGGTTTCCCCGCTTTCCTCCCCGCTTTCCTCATTCTCCAGCAACAGCCCTTCGCTGTGTGCGAAAAATGCTGGCGAAAAAGGACTGGCGAAGGCCTAGCCAGTTCTGCGGGTGACATCTTAATTACGGGAACGAGTCGATCAGAGTGCCAAGAAGGATTTAAAGAGGCGCTGTCAAGGACAGAGCAGTCTGCCTCAAAAGGAGGCAGGAAAGGCACACTAAGTAGCCCATCACCACCGCTGCTCAAATCTTGCAGGCTTTATTCAGTGAACTCTCTTGTCTCCAGCAGAGTGCCACGCAGAGTCCTCTTCGGTGGGTACCGCATCACCGTGGACCCTCAGTCGATACACGCATGTGTATTCCGGGTGGCCCCAGTTGCTCAGCACCTCCAGCTTCACGTATTGTATGGAGTCAGAGCGCTCGTTCTGAAATGAGAAGAAAGGCGCTGTCTTTTCCTCTCTGTCCTTTGACTACTTAGAGCTTCTCCCCTGCCAGCTACACTTCTCCTCCTCCTCTTCCTCCTCTCCTACGCTTCTCCTGCCTCTTCCTCACCGTACCTTCAGCTGGAAAGTCTGAAAGGGATGTTCTGCAGCCATGTACGTGAACTCTCCTAGGAACAGCCCCTGCTCCTCCTTTTCTGCCTTCATCCCCTACACAAAGACGGTGGGGGAGAAAACAAGAGAGTGAGGTACACAGCGGGAAGACGCAGCTTCCCTAGGGGAACTAACGAAGCGGCCAGAACGAGGCCTAGGTGGCAGTGTTGGGAAGAGCAACTTTGGGTGTGCAGGAAAGAGAATTGGCACCAAGGAGGAAAGAGCAGGTAGGGGCAAGCTTCGTTATTTGGGAGGAGTCGTGGCAGAGCCAGTGTGCCAGCTCCCGTAACTCAGAGCTCATTTAGTACCGCGTGGCCCCCGAAATGGGAAGCTTTGCTTCAAGTGCACACCACAAAGGAAAGGAGTGTAAAGGAAATGGAGTAACTCAAAGCAATTTGTTTCTTCTCCAGGCTCGGAGGAAGTCACAGGCCTGGGAGAAGCCTCCCGGCATTGCGGGACCTGTATTCACCCGCCCGCCGCTGCCCTTGCTGCAAGGCTTAGAAATGCTCCTCACAACCCCCCGACTCTAGAAACCACTTACATAGACAGCAAAGTCCTTTGGAGCACTGGAGATGTTTTCTCCAGGGGACACTCTCACTGAAATATGTTCCAGAGTAACAGCTCGTGGAAAGATTGCTTTAGGCAGCTTGATGAAGACATGACCCTGACTCCCGGGGAAAGACCAGCAGTTTCCCGGCTGATTTGCAGGCTGAAAGAAGAACAATGCACACTGTTCATGTGGCAAAGGGAAACTCTCAACAGTGGATTTGGTCCCCCCCGCCAGCTTGCTTGCTCTCTGTTTCTTGGTGTCCCTACCTCAAGGAGAACCTCAGGAGACTTCATGGAGTGCAGCAATGGCAGCCCAGCCCAGTAGAGTATTCCTCTGGTATTGCGGAAGGAGGCAGAAGTCTTGGAATGCACGATGGTAGCCCCTGAAACACGAATGCACCGATCAAGTCCTGCCTTCCCTCGAGGACTGCATCTGTTTCTAGGGCTGTGATCTATCCGGAGGATCTCGGGAACCACGCAGGCTGCGGACCTGTGCTCAGACAAGCAACAGAGACGCTCCCCTACGACAGTTATTTCAGTTCCTGACATGCTTGAACGCCAGGCAGACTCGGAGAGAAAAGGACTTATTGAACAACCGTCTTGTATGTGAACAGTCGCAGCCCTGCTACCTGCCTCCTTTCCCTCCACTGTTACTTCCATGGACTCCACGTAGGGCTCCCCGAGGAGGAACCAAGGGATGCCGACATAGCTGTGTCCTAATGAACACTGCCACCGTGATGCCTGTTTGCACTGCACTGTCAACTTGAAAAATGCTACTACGTGTTCCTAGATCTCCAGCAGTGATAGTCACCTCTGTCTTCCTTGCGTGAGCCCCCTGGAACACACACAGCAGTGACTCGTTCAGCTGTGCTAATGGGCCGTGGAAAATGAAAGCTAACATAGGCCTAAGCATAGACAGGAGGTGCCCTGGCTTGCTTGTTCCTGCGCCTTTAGAGCCGCACCTGATGCTTTGCGGGCAAAATCCGGCATCTGGACTTGGTTATATTCCAGCTTCTCCAGTGCTTCATCGATTAACTTCTGAGCATCCTGGGAAGGAACACAAAAGAGAGCAGGTATTAGCGGCAAGGAGGCACATCCCAGCTCCCCTACTGGGCCAGCTAAGGTGAACTTGGCTGTTGCACTCTGCCCTAAGGAGCTTGGGAATTCCCTGAAAAGCTCCCAGGTTTGCTCGGCTCTGATTGGCCAGTATCAGAATAGCGGGGCTGCTCACTCCAGCGCTCCGAAAGCTGAAGTTGCGGGAACGTGTTTCTTCCTCTTACAATGCACAGGGGCAGGCCATTGGCAGCGGCCTCTCTCTGGCTCGCCACCAGCTCCCTCCTTGCTTTGCAGGAGCTACTCCTGGAGCTGAAGGACACATTTTCTAGGGCAGAACACTTGTGCTGACAGTGCCTGCACAGGGCTCGTAGGAGGCCGAGCAAACGGCCGAGGAGAGAGCCTTCATGGCCCACAGCGCTTATGACCCAGCCCCTTTTCCAACTGGATTCCCCAGAGCAGGAGAGCAGGAACCCTGGCTGTAACAGCAGGTTGCCCCTGCGTCGGCAAAGCCAACGTGAACCCAAGGCTGCCAGGCGCGACTCAGGGAGCTGGGTTACAAGTTCTCCCGGAGAATCCGGCTGCCACATCAGCAGCAGGCGTAAATATGGGCTGCAGAGACTGTCCTTCCAGTCGCTACCAGAGATGATATCTAGACCGAGAGGAAGATGAGCTGAAGACAAGTGAAATTCCCTTCGTGGCCCTCTCTGTTGCCCTGCAAGGAGCGTGGAGCCACAGAAGAAGGAACTGCAGAGACCCATCATACTTGTTGCAGCAGCACAAGCCTTTCTGCTGGCTCTGGCAGGGAACCCTACTAGCATACGTGCCGGGCTGAGGAAAAAAATCTCTGACGAGAGCCTCCTGCAATGGCCCCTTACCCGTCCTGTCATGCCCGGGAGCTCAGTCTGCTTCAGGGCTTCGCCGAGAGCGCGCCGGGCAATGTCCTTTGTGCTCCAGCGCAGAGCGTGAAGGACTTCCTGGAGCTCACGCAGCTGTCCTTGGAGGGTCTCGATTTCACCGAGTACTGCTCCTAACACCTCATCCGCTTGCCTGGAAGAAGTGCGCCACAGAGACAGAGACCACTGTTCTGGCGGGCTGGTGCTATGCCACGGGAATGGGAGAGAGGCAACAAACCTCCCTGAGGTGACTGGGAGCATCAGGTGGCTGGACTCCCATCAGTGGCTGAGAGCTGCAGAAGCAGCTGCAGCATGGGGACTACCCCTATGCCCCTTGTCAAGCAGCAGAAAGGTGGAGCTTCCAACAGCCCAGCCCTAGCTAAGGGCCTCACGCAGGGGTTGCTCCAGGCCTCGAAGGGACCTCGACATAGAGCTGACCACCGGGGAGAAAGGCAAGGCGGAAAGGCAGACAGGGCAGTGGGGGAAGAGCTGTGGGAATTGTGTCGCGTGAAGTTTGCGTGAGACGGGACTGGAGCTCCTCTAGAGCATCATCTAGTCAAGAGGAAATCATTTTTACCTCTGCGTCTTCACGTGCACGCCAGAGAGAGGAAACTCCTCCTATAGGGACAAGGAAGGGAACATTCAGTCCAAACACTAACAGGCCTGCTGCAGAAATGAAGCTGTACGGCCTTTACAGCAATGGGAAGCAAACAGGCACAGGCACCGTGTCTCCGGGGACTCGGCTACTCCGCTATCATGCCCTGGGAAACGATCACGAGAGACTGCCAGGCAAGAGAACACAATTCACACTGGCTATTGTGTTATTCGAGAAGCATCGAGTCTTTGAAATTTCCTGGAATTCAACGGATCGATTCTTAAAAAGCCTTCTACCATTTGTCGGCCACTGACTTGACAGGGCAAGAGATGCCTACGCCACATTTGTGCATAGTCCTTGAATTTCCTCTCTTCCTAGGGAGCTGGGCCACTACCACACTGGTTATTGCTACATTTCAAAGCGTGCTTTCATTACAGTTCCTTTCCTAAGACCACCACGAAAGGCTACAATACTATGAAGTTGCTTGCTTAATTAGCTGCACACTCACACTCACACATTTTTTAGTGGTTGCTCTGTTGAACGCCTGGGCAAAGAATGAGCCACACCAAAAGACCCAAGATTTCAGAAACAACCCAGTGCTTTGCGGAAACCACACGTGCATAACAGCGGCCCGTGTTCAGCTGTCTGCTATACCAGGAGCTTCATGTTAAGGCACTGGTGTTCAGTCCAAATTTACCTTCACCTGACAGACCTGGCAATGGTGGCTCGTGGACCTTGCCCTAGCCCCCGAAAGAAAGGGACTTTTAACAAAGCCGCACTTGATGCCCTTGAGCTAAGGCTGGCAGAAGCAGCCTTGATTTGAGGCACTCAGAAGGTCACCTGCTGACAGACAGGTTTAAAATAGGAGAAGATGTAGGCCCTCGATGCTGCTGTGGTCGTCCAGACACTTTCTTCATCAAGCAGCCCCACGTGGTAAACACCTGTCAGTCACAAGAAAAGCTCTCGTTACACTTTGAACTTGCTCATGCCGGAAGAGTTGTGTGCAAGCAGGGCTCCAGTCCTTCAGGCATGCCGACACCCAGCTGATGTTACGAAGCTTCGAGTGAGTCGGTGTGCCACCAAAAGACAGGCTGCAAGCGCTTTGGAGTCTGGAGACTACTTGGGAAGGGTGACAAGCCAACCCTGGGGATCTCCCGGGCTTTTTTAGCGCTTCATGAAACCTTAACCAGCTGCCTCCCTCCACAGGGCTGCCTGCTCCACTCTGAGGGTCGGGCACACATGCCATCACTGTCTCTCCTCCCTTCTTCTCGGGAAGAGATAATGATGGAAGAGGGGCCTCCGAACAGATGAAGAGTCCTTCCCCGGGACATGCTCCTTTCTCCTGAAGGAAGCTTCTCCGCTTCCTGGGGCGAACAGGGCAGGCTAGCCACTGCCTCTCCCCAGGCTTAGGAGACCTGGCTTCAGCTCTGGGGAAAAGCAAGGCACCCTGTTCCCGTCCCCACCCCCCTTGCTCGGAGGCACGTGGAAGCGGGGCACCCCTCTCTCAGGGACCTCCTGCTCCTACTTGGGCTCCTCTGGCCACAGCCGTCTACGTGGACCCAGGCAGAAGGAAGCACTGCCTCTCTCGTAAAGAACCACCGTTACTTGCAGCCTCTACAGACACTCACCAAAAAGGCAGGAAAACAGAGCAAGCAGCACCAGGAGAACCGTCTTCCGAGCCTTCATTTGCCTGTGGAGGAGCACAGAGGAAAAGAAGGCTGAAGCTGGCTGGAGCTCTGCAGGTCCTAAGCACACTCCAGAGCAGCGGTAGCGACTGCAGCTCTTGCAGCTGGCATTCCTGACTTGGGAAGCGGCCTGCTCCCGCACGAGCTCCAGCCAGTGGTCGAGTTTTCACCCGCGGTGGCAATGGGGCATTTGGGAGGGCGAGGATTGGAACTGAGGAGCTAGGGATGGAGGATTAACTCCAGAACAGGAGAAGCAGTGCCAAGGAAAGCTAGGGCCATAATTCCTGCCTATGGCAGTAGAGGCAATTCTTTGGAGACGGAAGGGACATCATTCACACCTGTTTCTCCTGCCCACCATCCAATCGGTACTTGTGCCAATACAGTTCTCCCCCCACTCTCAAGAAAAGATTCTCCCTCAGCTTTACCTTGCAGTAGCGCCCACAACTTGGAGCACAAAGCGCTGAGGAAACATCACGCTCAGCAGGAGGAAATGCAAGATGAGCCCGAAAGCTCCTGAAAAACAGTCAAGATGCAAAAAGTCCAGTGAGCTCATGCAGAATTCTAGGTTAAGGTTCTACTCGTCCTCTTGGTGTCGGCAGAGGGCAGGAGGCATTCTCCTCTTTCGGGCACTTGCTCCTGCTTCTGTCAGTTGCTCTGCAGCTGCAAGCAGGACAGGGCAAGGGAAATGAATTCCCTTCAGTCCAAAAATCACTAATTAATAAGGTCATTTTTCCCTGTTAGGGCTACAGAGGGTCAGCCTCTTAGTTCACGAGCAGAGCTGCCTTTCATGGTCCCTAGGACCTTGCGGCACAGCCTAAGGCCAGGGCTTCTGGCAGCTCCTGCTCTGCCTCTGACCGCCTCGTTCACCTTCCATGAAACAATCCGCATTGCAAATGTAAATAAGCAGAGGGAGCTGTACTTAAGAATCGTGTCAGCTTCCTTTTACCTGGACGCTGAAGCTGGCGTTGGTCCTGCCCGTAGACTCCAGGGCTCTGGAGAACAGGCCCTTGGCTCGCAGGTTGCCTACGAGAAAGAAAAGGGTCTGAGGCACACAGGGCACGCGGTATCTGCTGTTGCCTTCAGCCAGCTTTACACTGAGCTCGGAGGCTGTCCTTCTGCTCTTCCCCCGTCCATCCCCCACACACACCCCCACCCCAGGCTGATTAGGTGCAAAAGGCACTTGAGGAAAAGAGAGGAGGCTTCCTAAAACTCTCCAAAGCAGCACATCCGTACCAGCGTACGTCTTGGCCTCGGTTTCTGAACATAGGTGCAGAGACGCAGCTGCCAAACACCCTGTTCGCTCAGGCGTGGCCCAAAAGCGCTCTGATCTCCTTGCCGTCACGACGGAGAGTGAGCAAGCGGCAGGGGCAGCCCGGAGCTGCCGCCCTGCTCTTGCTACCTCACACAGCGGTGATGGCTTGTGACGTCAACGGCGGTCGGTGACGTCACAGCAGAAAAGGCAGCGCCACGTTTCCAGGCCAAGCTCAACCTGACAGGAAACAGGAGTTGCTCTCCTCTTCAGCAGAGAGGCAATCCTCGGAAATCACAATGTCTCCTACCAAGTATTAAACTCTCTGAAGTCCCAGCCAGGAGGGAGCGATTTGGGAGCCACCAGCAGCCTTGTCTAGTGCCTGCTTTGACACTTTTTGACCCCCGGGGCCTTCAGAGCTAACTGAAGTGAGCAGCCACGTACACTCAGCAGTTCTCTGCCAGGGGCTCAGCTTCACGGTGGCGGCTCTTTTCTTGCAGCCTGAGGAAGGCACGGTGCCATAAGAGAAGGGCTGGGCCTGCAGCTTGGCCTCTGCTTGCTGCTCTGGGCACCGGGCTCTCGACTGCAGAGGACAGGAGACATGCTTAGAGGAGGGGAAGGGAGCATATCTGACTCTAGCTTTGTTTGCTACCTCATGGGATCTCCAGGGACTGGAATCAGCCCCCAATTTCCCTAGGGAAAACGAAGGCTTTATTTTTTTCCCGTTCTCCCCCCAAAGTAACGATTCACGGAGTCAGCAAAGAGTTTTGGTGCCGCGCCAGCACAGTCTGCCAAATTAAGTTTGAGGCAAGTCAACAGTGCTGGCTGCCAGTGCCCACCTGTGCTCACTAAGTAGTGCCAACGAAAGCTAGGGCCATACTTCCTGCCTACGGCAGTAGAGGCGATTCTTCGGAGACGGAAGGGACACCATTCACACCTGTTTCTCCTGCCCACCATCCAGTCAGTACTTGTGCCAATACAGTTCTCCCCCCTCTCTCAAGAAAAAGATGCCTGTCGTGCGTCTGTCAACCTGAGAAGTGCTACTACGTGTTCCTAGATCTCCAGCAGTGATAGTCACCTCTGTCTTCCTTGCGTGAGCCCCCTGGAACACACAGCAGTGACTCATTAAACTAGCCCAGAAGGCTGTGGAAAAGGAAAGCTAACACAGCCACCCCCTACATTACACACTCTGTCAGTCACTGCGCCTTTCGAGCATGCGGCACCCCTCGACTTTTTACCCTGTCTCTCCTGCCACTGGGGACCTTCAAATGCAGATCTCGTCCAGCTAGACAGCAGGCGCTCTGCAAGGCGCCCTGCCTTCGCTGCTCGGGTGCTCTAGCCGCACCTGACGATTTGTGGGCATAATCGGGCATCTGGACTTGCTTACCTTCCAGCTTCTCCAGCGCTTCGTTGGTTACCTTCTGCACGTCCTGGGAAGGAACACACAGGAGAGCGGCTCTTAGCGGGAAAACGAACGGGCAGCCAGGCGCATCCCAGCGCCCCCAACAAGGCCAGCCAAGGTGAACTTGGCTGCTCAGCTCCTCCCTCCTCACCTGCTTGCCTAGCAAGAGCGCACCACACAGAGCAAAAACGCCCTTCGCGACGCCTTCTGCTACGCCCTGGGAAGGGCAGAGGCACCAAACCTCACACGGCTCGACGGGGAGCATAAATCCCTCCGTGGCCGGGAGTATTCTTGCTGCGCTTCGGTGGGCCTGCACAGCCGACCCCAGCCCGGCCAGCACGCCGCGACGGCAGGCAGCCTGCGCCCCCGACAGCAGCCCCCGCTGAGCACACGTCCCGGGCCCACGCCCAGCTGCGGACTGCCTGAGGAGGGCAGCGGACGGGCTGCCCTGCGCCTCGGCCCTCGCCGCCGGGGCCGGGGCCGGGGCCGGGGCCGCGACACCCCCCCGCGCCAGCCACCACCAGGCAACATGGCGGGGGGCGGGGCTTGCGCGCCTCCCCCGCCCGCCTCCCCGCCGCGGCTCCGGGGCGTGCTGGCCGCAGGCCACGCCCCCTGAGTGCAGGGAGGGGCGGGGCGGGGCGGCGACCGGCCCCGAGCCGCCGCCGCCGTCGCCATGGGGACGGCGGGCGGTTGGGGCGGCTTCGCGCGGGGCCGGTCGGTTCCGCCGGCGCGCGGAGGGGTCGCGAGGGAGCTGGGCGGCCGCGGCGGCGAGGAGCGCGCAGCCCTCGGGCGTCGCTGCCTGGCGCGGAGCCGCGCGGCGGTGGGGCGGGCACAGCCCGGGCCGGCTTTCGCTCTCGTCTCTCCCCGAGGCAGGTCCCCGGGATGAGGAGCGCCGTCAAGGAGCCGCCCGCACCCCGCAGCCGCCGCTACGCTGCTCGCGGCAAGCACCGCGCCTCTGCCGGCCCCGGCCCCGGCCCCGGCCCCGGCCGCGCTCGCTTGTGCCCCCGAGCGGGAGGGCTGCGGCCGCAGCGCGCCGCGGTCTGAGGTGTATCCCGCGTTGCTCGCCCTGCGGCTTGCCTGGGCCATAAGTGAGAAGGCTGTTGGATGGTTGTTGTCGTTGTTTTCCCTAGCTCGTATACCGAAGGTATTCGCGGGCATTTTCTGATGGCACTTTCCAGCGGTTGCAGTGCACGAAGCGATGTTAGATTGACACGGTACATGTCAAAGAATGACACGGCACATGTCAAAAGGACAACAGTTTGCCAGTGTCAGGGAAGGCAAAGTACTCTGTGAAACTTGGCAAGTAGATGATACAGTACAGTACAATATTGTCCTATCGCCCTACCCTACTGTCACCGAAATGGGGAGTAAAACTCCTTAACACCAATGTAGTATTAAGAAGCAGGCATTCTCTTCATTACGGCGCCGGGTGCACGGGGGATCGCTCCGCCCAACGTGCGCGCCCTGTGTTGCATTAGCCAAAGTTTATATTGCTTTGTTACATATGTTACCAAAAGGCGATTTCGGTGACACACGCATATGCCTTAAATTTCCCGGAATGATTATACATATTCATTCTATTTCCTGGAACTAATTATCATATTTACATAGTCATTACGCATGCGGGCTGAGTCTCCAGGGGGCTTCTACGGGGGTCTCTGGGGGTCCCTAGTGGTTGCTGAAGAGGTGCCTTTTCCATGAACTCTGAGCTCCTTTTCCATATATGGTCTCGGCTTGGCTCATTCCTTTGCTTGAGAAAGGTGTCTTGTTCCTAACCTTGGCTTCAGCTGGTTTCTGCTGGTTTATCTGTACTCCTTTAGGATGTATCAGTTACAGTTGCGAGAATTGTGTCTTTGGGTGCATTCTTGTCTGAAGCTCCTGGTAGTAGGCAATAGTGTTGCACCGACCCTCAGATCTAAAGTTAATCTAAATGGAACTATTTGTAGCAACACAGCATGGGAAGCTGCACATGGATTTGACAGTAGACTGAAACGGGTTCCTACAGTGCCAGGAGATCGTTTGCATTGTAATACTAATGACACTTTTGAGATTCGTAAACTTCACACCTACTGGCTATCCAGTCGAGGACGGACCTGCCCTACCACGCCTAGAGCTTCAGAGTTACGCAGTATGAAACAGTCATCTGGTACCTGCATCTAGCAACGTAGCCATGGTAAGGAGACACGAGGCTATGACAACGGTTTGGGATGTGCGTGTGTACGCACCCTCAAAGCTAGTCACTTCGAAGACGATGTAAATTTTGGACCTGGCAACGTTTGCCGTTGTAAGGTGACGTATGTTTCCGACCAAATCACCAAGCAGACTTACGGGTTAGCTTCTCATTTGACTGAACAAAAGATGTCTTACTTTGCAGCGTTTAGTACTTCGGTAACACTTGCAGAAACCTTCCATCAGCTAGACAACTTTGTCACACAAAACACCAAGGTTACTCAACATCTGTCTGAAACTGGAAAACGCTTCGAAGAGAGAGAACTGGAAGTGATGTATGATAATAATGAACTGGTTCGATTAGCAGAAGTAGAAACCAGTACTGTGACTAATGTTACATCCTATGCTCATGCTGTTAATCGTCACTGTAGTGTTCCTTGCTGTAACCTTGATATGGATCTGTTATCTTAAAAATCCAGTAGTACGCATGAATGAAATACCACCTCAAGTTAAATCACATACTCAACTATTGTAAATTACCAGTTTCACATACATATATATATATATACACGTGTGTGTGTGTGTGTGTGTGTGTGTGTATCTCAATGTTCTGACCCTCACCGTGCACAGGCAAGAGGGCTGGTCACTCATACGGTGAGTGTATTAAGCTCACCGTGCAACAGCAGGAATCGTTAACTGTTGGTCTGAGCCGAGGACTGGAAGGTGACCGACCAATAAAGCCCTACAATGGAGGAAGGCTCAGAGGAGATGGGCAAGGGTGATGGGCCCATGAAGTTCAGGGGATCATGGAGGGTGTGACTGTCCACAGCTGTTGCACAGAAAGCTGACTTTATCTCAACACCGAGGGCACCGGGGGTGGCCTTTCTTTTAGATAAACAGCTATGTGGCGATAGTGAGCATATTATGGAGAGCAGTAACGGGAATCACATCGGTATTGTGACTGAACTGTACATTGCAATTGCTGCATTAGGCTCAGTGTACCTGAGACCCCTATTACCTGTATTGTGATTGCAGTACATTGCTGTATCACTCTGCCAAATCAAAAATCCAGTGTAACATCAAATACCTTCAAAGAAGTAAATTTGGATATGAAGCATTACACCCTCCATAGTCCATGTGTGGAATATTTAAAAGACCTTGGTCAGGGAGTGCCTCTGACCTCTGAAACCACCTCCTGCAGCCCATACGTGTCACGTCACGCACGGCATAAGGAACCAGGGAGAGCAGTGGCTCGCTAAAATGGCCTGGCAAACTGCTGCTTTGCTCTCCCACTGTCCTCCGAGTCTAGGAGGATTTCTGCATTTACACTTTAAGGAAAGCTCTCTTGGTTTCCCCGCTTTCCTCCCCGCTTTCCTCATTCTCCAGCAACAGCCCTTCGCTGTGTGCGAAAAATGCTGGCGAAAAAGGACTGGCGAAGGCCTAGCCAGTTCTGCGGGTGACATCTTAATTACGGGAACGAGTCGATCAGAGTGCCAAGAAGGATTTAAAGAGGCGCTGTCAAGGACAGAGCAGTCTGCCTCAAAAGGAGGCAGGAAAGGCACACTAAGTGGCCCATCACCACCGCTGCTCAAATCTTGCAGGCTTTATTCAGTGAACTCTCTTGTCTCCAGCAGAGTGCCACGCAGAGTCCTCTTCGGTGGGTACCGCATCACCGTGGACCCTCAGTCGATACACGCATGTGTATTCCGGGTGGCCCCAGTTGCTCAGCACCTCCAGCTTCACGTATTGTATGGAGTCAGAGCGCTCGTTCTGAAATGAGAAGAAAGGAGCTGTCTTTTCCTCTCTGTCCTTTGACTACTTAGAGCTTCTCCCCTGCCAGCTACACTTCTCCTCCTCTTCCTCCTCTCCTACGCTTCTCCTGCCTCTTCCTCACCGTACCTTCAGCTGGAAAGTCTGAAAGGGATGTTCTGCAGCCATGTACGTGAACTCTCCTAGGAACAGCCCCTGCTCCTCCTTTTCTGCCTTCATCCCCTACACAAAGACGGGGGGGAGAAAACAAGAGAGTGAGGTACACAGCGGGAAGACGCAGCTTCCCTAGGGGAACTAACGAAGCGGCCAGAACGAGGCCTAGGTGGCAGTGTTGGGAAGAGCAACTTTGGGTGTGCAGGAAAGAGAATTGGCACCAAGGAGGAAAGAGCAGGTAGGGGCAAGCTTCGTTATTTGGGAGGAGTCGTGGCAGAGCCAGTGTGCCAGCTCCCGTAACTCAGGGCTCATTTAGTACCGCGTGGCCCCCGAAATGGGAAGCTTTGCTTCAAGTGCACACCACAAAGGAAAGGAGTGTAAAGGAAATGGAGTAACTCAAAGCAATTTGTTTCTTCTCCAGGCTCGGAGGAAGTCACAGGCCTGGGAGAAGCCTCCCGGCATTGCGGGACCTGTATTCACCCGCCCGCCGCTGCCCTTGCTGCAAGGCTTAGAAATGCTCCTCACAACCCCCCGACTCTAGAAACCACTTACATAGACAGCAAAGTCCTTTGGAGCACTGGAGATGTTTTCTCCAGGGGACACTCTCACTGAAATATGTTCCAGAGTAACAGCTCATGGAAAGATTGCTTTAGGCAGCTTGATGAAGACATGACCCTGACTCCCGGGGAAAGACCAGCAGTTTCCCGGCTGATTTGCAGGCTGAAAGAAGAACAATGCACACTGTTCATGTGGCAAAGGGAAACTCTCAACAGTGGATTTGGTCCCCCCCGCCAGCTTGGTTGCTCTCTGTTTCTTGGTGTCCCTACCTCAAGGAGAACCTCAGGAGACTTCATGGAGTGCAGCAATGGCAGCCCAGCCCAGTAGAGTATTCCTCTGGTATTGCGGAAGGAGGCAGAAGTCTTGGAATGCACGATGGTAGCCCCTGAAACACGAATGCACCGATCAAGTCCTGCCTTCCCTCGAGGACTGCATCTGTTTCTAGGGCTGTGATCTATCCGGAGGATCTCGGGAACCACGCAGGCTGCGGACCTGTCCTCAGACAAGCAACAGAGACGCTCCCCTACGACAGTTATTTCAGTTCCTGACATGCTTGAACGCCAGGCAGACTCGGAGAGAAAAGGACTTATTGAACAACCGTCTTGTATGTGAACAGTCGCAGCCCTGCTACCTGCCTCCTTTCCCTCCACTGTTACTTCCATGGACTCCACGTAGGGCTCCCCAAGGAGGAACCAAGGGATGCCGACATAGCTGTGTCCTAATGAACACTGCCACCGTGATGCCTGTTTGCACTGCACTGTCAACTTGAAAAATGCTACTACGTGTTCCTAGATCTCCAGCAGTGATAGTCACCTCTGTCTTCCTTGCGTGAGCCCCCTGGAACACACACAGCAGTGACTCGTTCAGCTGTGCTAATGGGCCGTGGAAAATGAAAGCTAACATAGGCCTAAGCATAGACAGGAGGTGCCCTGGCTTGCTCGTTCCTGCGCCTTTAGAGCCGCACCTGATGCTTTGCGGGCAAAATCCGGCATCTGGACTTGGTTATATTCCAGCTTCTCCAGTGCTTCATCGATTAACTTCTGAGCATCCTGGGAAGGAACACAAAAGAGAGCAGGTATTAGCGGCAAGGAGGCACATCCCAGCTCCCCTACTGGGCCAGCTAAGGTGAACTTGGCTGTTGCACTCTGCCCTAAGGAGCTTGGGAATTCCCTGAAAAGCTCCCAGGTTTGCTCGGCTCTGATTGGCCAGTATCAGAATAGCGGGGCTGCTCACTCCAGCGCTCCGAAAGCTGAAGTTGCGGGAACGTGTTTCTTCCTCTTACAATGCACAGGGGCAGGCCATTGGCAGCGGCCTCTCTCTGGCTCGCCACCAGCTCCCTCCTTGCTTTGCAGGAGCTACTCCTGGAGCTGAAGGACACATTTTCTAGGGCAGAACACTTGTGCTGACAGTGCCTGCACAGGGCTCGTAGGAGGCCGAGCAAACGGCCGAGGAGAGAGCCTTCATGGCCCACAGCGCTTATGACCCAGCCCCTTTTCCAACTGGATTCCCCAGAGCAGGAGAGCAGGAACCCTGGCTGTAACAGCAGGTTGCCCCTGCGTCGGCAAAGCCAACGTGAACCCAAGGCTGCCAGGCGCGACTCAGGGAGCTGGGTTACAAGTTCTCCCGGAGAATCCGGCTGCCACATCAGCAGCAGGCGTAAATATGGGCTGCAGAGACTGTCCTTCCAGTCGCTACCAGAGATGATATCTAGACCGAGAGGAAGATGAGCTGAAGACAAGTGAAATTCCCTTCGTGGCCCTCTCTGTTGCCCTGCAAGGAGCGTGGAGCCACAGAAGAAGGAACTGCAGAGACCCATCATACTTGTTGCAGCAGCACAAGCCTTTCTGCTGGCTCTGGCAGGGAACCCTACTAGCATACGTGCCGGGCTGAGGAAAAAAATCTCTGACGAGAGCCTCCTGCAATGGCCCCTTACCCGTCCTGTCATGCCCGGGAGCTCAGTCTGCTTCAGGGCTTCGCCGAGAGCGCGCCGGGCAATGTCCTTTGTGCTCCAGCGCAGAGCGTGAAGGACTTCCTGGAGCTCACGCAGCTGTCCTTGGAGGGTCTCGATTTCACCGAGTACTGCTCCTAACACCTCATCCGCTTGCCTGGAAGAAGTGCGCCACAGAGACAGAGACCACTGTTCTGGCGGGCTGGTGCTATGCCACGGGAATGGGAGAGAGGCAACAAACCTCCCTGAGGTGACTGGGAGCATCAGGTGGCTGGACTCCCATCAGTGGCTGAGAGCTGCAGAAGCAGCTGCAGCATGGGGACTACCCCTATGCCCCTTGTCAAGCAGCAGAAAGGTGGAGCTTCCAACAGCCCAGCCCTAGCTAAGGGCCTCACGCAGGGGTTGCTCCAGGCCTCGAAGGGACCTCGACATAGAGCTGACCACCGGGGAGAAAGGCAAGGCGGAAAGGCAGACAGGGCAGTGGGGGAAGAGCTGTGGGAATTGTGTCGCGTGAAGTTTGCGTGAGACGGGACTGGAGCTCCTCTAGAGCATCATCTAGTCAAGAGGAAATCATTTTTACCTCTGCGTCTTCACGTGCACGCCAGAGAGAGGAAACTCCTCCTATAGGGACAAGGAAGGGAACATTCAGTCCAAACACTAACAGGCCTGCTGCAGAAATGAAGCTGTACGGCCTTTACAGCAATGGGAAGCAAACAGGCACAGGCACCGTGTCTCCGGGGACTCGGCTACTCCGCTATCGTGCCCTGGGAAACGATCACGAGAGACTGCCAGGCAAGAGAACACAATTCACACTGGCTATTGTGTTATTCGAGAAGCATCGAGTCTTTGAAATTTCCTGGAATTCAACGGATCGATTCTTAAAAAGCCTTCTACCATTTGTCGGCCACTGACTTGACAGGGCAAGAGATGCCTACGCCACATTTGTGCATAGTCCTTGAATTTCCTCTCTTCCTAGGGAGCTGGGCCACTACCACACTGGTTATTGCTACATTTCAAAGCGTGCTTTCATTACAGTTCCTTTCCTAAGACCACCACGAAAGGCTACAATACTATGAAGTTGCTTGCTTAATTAGCTGCACACTCACACTCACACATTTTTTAGTGGTTGCTCTGTTGAACGCCTGGGCAAAGAATGAGCCACACCAAAAGACCCAAGATTTCAGAAACAACCCAGTGCTTTGCGGAAACCACACGTGCATAACAGCGGCCCGTGTTCAGCTGTCTGCTATACCAGGAGCTTCATGTTAAGGCACTGGTGTTCAGTCCAAATTTACCTTCACCTGACAGACCTGGCAATGGTGGCTCGTGGACCTTGCCCTAGCCCCCGAAAGAAAGGGACTTTTAACAAAGCCGCACTTGATGCCCTTGAGCTAAGGCTGGCAGAAGCAGCCTTGATTTGAGGCACTCAGAAGGTCACCTGCTGACAGACAGGTTTAAAATAGGAGAAGATGTAGGCCCTCGATGCTGCTGTGGTCGTCCAGACACTTTCTTCATCAAGCAGCCCCACGTGGTAAACACCTGTCAGTCACAAGAAAAGCTCTCGTTACACTTTGAACTTGCTCATGCCGGAAGAGTTGTGTGCAAGCAGGGCTCCAGTCCTTCAGGCATGCCGACACCCAGCTGATGTTACGAAGCTTCGAGTGAGTCGGTGTGCCACCAAAAGACAGGCTGCAAGCGCTTTGGAGTCTGGAGACTACTTGGGAAGGGTGACAAGCCAACCCTGGGGATCTCCCGGGCTTTTTTAGCGCTTCATGAAACCTTAACCAGCTGCCTCCCTCCACAGGGCTGCCTGCTCCACTCTGAGGGTCGGGCACACATGCCATCACTGTCTCTCCTCCCTTCTTCTCGGGAAGAGATAATGATGGAAGAGGGGCCTCCGAACAGATGAAGAGTCCTTCCCCGGGACATGCTCCTTTCTCCTGAAGGAAGCTTCTCCGCTTCCTGGGGCGAACAGGGCAGGCTAGCCACTGCCTCTCCCCAGGCTTAGGAGACCTGGCTTCAGCTCTGGGGAAAAGCAAGGCACCCTGTTCCCGTCCCCACCCCCCTTGCTCGGAGGCACGTGGAAGCGGGGCACCCCTCTCTCAGGGACCTCCTGCTCCTACTTGGGCTCCTCTGGCCACAGCCGTCTACGTGGACCCAGGCAGAAGGAAGCACTGCCTCTCTCGTAAAGAACCACCGTTACTTGCAGCCTCTACAGACACTCACCAAAAAGGCAGGAAAACAGAGCAAGCAGCACCAGGAGAACCGTCTTCCGAGCCTTCATTTGCCTGTGGAGGAGCACAGAGGAAAAGAAGGCTGAAGCTGGCTGGAGCTCTGCAGGTCCTAAGCACACTCCAGAGCAGCGGTAGCGACTGCAGCTCTTGCAGCTGGCATTCCTGACTTGGGAAGCGGCCTGCTCCCGCACGAGCTCCAGCCAGTGGTCGAGTTTTCACCCGCGGTGGCAATGGGGCATTTGGGAGGGCGAGGATTGGAACTGAGGAGCTAGGGATGGAGGATTAACTCCAGAACAGGAGAAGCAGTGCCAAGGAAAGCTAGGGCCATAATTCCTGCCTATGGCAGTAGAGGCAATTCTTTGGAGACGGAAGGGACATCATTCACACCTGTTTCTCCTGCCCACCATCCAATCGGTACTTGTGCCAATACAGTTCTCCCCCCACTCTCAAGAAAAGATTCTCCCTCAGCTTTACCTTGCAGTAGCGCCCACAACTTGGAGCACAAAGCGCTGAGGAAACATCACGCTCAGCAGGAGGAAATGCAAGATGAGCCCGAAAGCTCCTGAAAAACAGTCAAGATGCAAAAAGTCCAGTGAGCTCATGCAGAATTCTAGGTTAAGGTTCTACTCGTCCTCTTGGTGTCGGCAGAGGGCAGGAGGCATTCTCCTCTTTCGGGCACTTGCTCCTGCTTCTGTCAGTTGCTCTGCAGCTGCAAGCAGGACAGGGCAAGGGAAATGAATTCCCTTCAGTCCAAAAATCACTAATTAATAAGGTCATTTTTCCCTGTTAGGGCTACAGAGGGTCAGCCTCTTAGTTCACGAGCAGAGCTGCCTTTCATGGTCCCTAGGACCTTGCGGCACAGCCTAAGGCCAGGGCTTCTGGCAGCTCCTGCTCTGCCTCTGACCGCCTCGTTCACCTTCCATGAAACAATCCGCATTGCAAATGTAAATAAGCAGAGGGAGCTGTACTTAAGAATCGTGTCAGCTTCCTTTTACCTGGACGCTGAAGCTGGCGTTGGTCCTGCCCGTAGACTCCAGGGCTCTGGAGAACAGGCCCTTGGCTCGCAGGTTGCCTACGAGAAAGAAAAGGGTCTGAGGCACACAGGGCACGCGGTATCTGCTGTTGCCTTCAGCCAGCTTTACACTGAGCTCGGAGGCTGTCCTTCTGCTCTTCCCCCGTCCATCCCCCACACACACCCCCACCCCAGGCTGATTAGGTGCAAAAGGCACTTGAGGAAAAGAGAGGAGGCTTCCTAAAACTCTCCAAAGCAGCACATCCGTACCAGCGTACGTCTTGGCCTCGGTTTCTGAACATAGGTGCAGAGACGCAGCTGCCAAACACCCTGTTCGCTCAGGCGTGGCCCAAAAGCGCTCTGATCTCCTTGCCGTCACGACGGAGAGTGAGCAAGCGGCAGGGGCAGCCCGGAGCTGCCGCCCTGCTCTTGCTACCTCACACAGCGGTGATGGCTTGTGACGTCAACGGCGGTCGGTGACGTCACAGCAGAAAAGGCAGCGCCACGTTTCCAGGCCAAGCTCAACCTGACAGGAAACAGGAGTTGCTCTCCTCTTCAGCAGAGAGGCAATCCTCGGAAATCACAATGTCTCCTACCAAGTATTAAACTCTCTGAAGTCCCAGCCAGGAGGGAGCGATTTGGGAGCCACCAGCAGCCTTGTCTAGTGCCTGCTTTGACACTTTTTGACCCCCGGGGCCTTCAGAGCTAACTGAAGTGAGCAGCCACGTACACTCAGCAGTTCTCTGCCAGGGGCTCAGCTTCACGGTGGCGGCTCTTTTCTTGCAGCCTGAGGAAGGCACGGTGCCATAAGAGAAGGGCTGGGCCTGCAGCTTGGCCTCTGCTTGCTGCTCTGGGCACCGGGCTCTCGACTGCAGAGGACAGGAGACATGCTTAGAGGAGGGGAAGGGAGCATATCTGACTCTAGCTTTGTTTGCTACCTCATGGGATCTCCAGGGACTGGAATCAGCCCCCAATTTCCCTAGGGAAAACGAAGGCTTTATTTTTTTCCCGTTCTCCCCCCAAAGTAACGATTCACGGAGTCAGCAAAGAGTTTTGGTGCCGCGCCAGCACAGTCTGCCAAATTAAGTTTGAGGCAAGTCAACAGTGCTGGCTGCCAGTGCCCACCTGTGCTCACTAAGTAGTGCCAACGAAAGCTAGGGCCATACTTCCTGCCTACGGCAGTAGAGGCGATTCTTCGGAGACGGAAGGGACACCATTCACACCTGTTTCTCCTGCCCACCATCCAGTCAGTACTTGTGCCAATACAGTTCTCCCCCCTCTCTCAAGAAAAAGATGCCTGTCGTGCGTCTGTCAACCTGAGAAGTGCTACTACGTGTTCCTAGATCTCCAGCAGTGATAGTCACCTCTGTCTTCCTTGCGTGAGCCCCCTGGAACACACAGCAGTGACTCATTAAACTAGCCCAGAAGGCTGTGGAAAAGGAAAGCTAACACAGCCACCCCCTACATTACACACTCTGTCAGTCACTGCGCCTTTCGAGCATGCGGCACCCCTCGACTTTTTACCCTGTCTCTCCTGCCACTGGGGACCTTCAAATGCAGATCTCGTCCAGCTAGACAGCAGGCGCTCTGCAAGGCGCCCTGCCTTCGCTGCTCGGGTGCTCTAGCCGCACCTGACGATTTGTGGGCATAATCGGGCATCTGGACTTGCTTACCTTCCAGCTTCTCCAGCGCTTCGTTGGTTACCTTCTGCACGTCCTGGGAAGGAACACACAGGAGAGCGGCTCTTAGCGGGAAAACGAACGGGCAGCCAGGCGCATCCCAGCGCCCCCAACAAGGCCAGCCAAGGTGAACTTGGCTGCTCAGCTCCTCCCTCCTCACCTGCTTGCCTAGCAAGAGCGCACCACACAGAGCAAAAACGCCCTTCGCGACGCCTTCTGCTACGCCCTGGGAAGGGCAGAGGCACCAAACCTCACACGGCTCGACGGGGAGCATAAATCCCTCCGTGGCCGGGAGTATTCTTGCTGCGCTTCGGTGGGCCTGCACAGCCGACCCCAGCCCGGCCAGCACGCCGCGACGGCAGGCAGCCTGCGCCCCCGACAGCAGCCCCCGCTGAGCACACGTCCCGGGCCCACGCCCAGCTGCGGACTGCCTGAGGAGGGCAGCGGACGGGCTGCCCTGCGCCTCGGCCCTCGCCGCCGGGGCCGGGGCCGGGGCCGGGGCCGCGACACCCCCCCGCGCCAGCCACCACCAGGCAACATGGCGGGGGGCGGGGCTTGCGCGCCTCCCCCGCCCGCCTCCCCGCCGCGGCTCCGGGGCGTGCTGGCCGCAGGCCACGCCCCCTGAGTGCAGGGAGGGGCGGGGCGGGGCGGCGACCGGCCCCGAGCCGCCGCCGCCGTCGCCATGGGGACGGCGGGCGGTTGGGGTGGCTTCGCGCGGGGCCGGTCGGTTCCGCCGGCGCGCGGAGGGGTCGCGAGGGAGCTGGGCGGCCGCGGCGGCGAGGAGCGCGCAGCCCTCGGGCGTCGCTGCCTGGCGCGGAGCCGCGCGGCGGTGGGGCGGGCACAGCCCGGGCCGGCTTTCGCTCTCGTCTCTCCCCGAGGCAGGTCCCCGGGATGAGGAGCGCCGTCAAGGAGCCGCCCGCACCCCGCAGCCGCCGCTACGCTGCTCGCGGCAAGCACCGCGCCTCTGCCGGCCCCGGCCCCGGCCCCGGCCCCGGCCGCGCTCGCTTGTGCCCCCGAGCGGGAGGGCTGCGGCCGCAGCGCGCCGCGGTCTGAGGTGTATCCCGCGTTGCTCGCCCTGCGGCTTGCCTGGGCCATAAGTGAGAAGGCTGTTGGATGGTTGTTGTCGTTGTTTTCCCTAGCTCGTATACCGAAGGTATTCGCGGGCATTTTCTGATGGCACTTTCCAGCGGTTGCAGTGCACGAAGCGATGTTAGATTGACACGGTACATGTCAAAGAATGACACGGCACATGTCAAAAGGACAACAGTTTGCCAGTGTCAGGGAAGGCAAAGTACTCTGTGAAACTTGGCAAGTAGATGATACAGTACAGTACAATATTGTCCTATCGCCCTACCCTACTGTCACCGAAATGGGGAGTAAAACTCCTTAACACCAATGTAGTATTAAGAAGCAGGCATTCTCTTCATTACGGCGCCGGGTGCACGGGGGATCGCTCCGCCCAACGTGCGCGCCCTGTGTTGCATTAGCCAAAGTTTATATTGCTTTGTTACATATGTTACCAAAAGGCGATTTCGGTGACACACACATATGCCTTAAATTTCCCGGAATGATTATACATATTCATTCTATTTCCTGGAACTAATTATCATATTTACATAGTCATTACGCATGCGGGCTGAGTCTCCAGGGGGCTTCTACGGGGGTCTCTGGGGGTCCCTAGTGGTTGCTGAAGAGGTGCCTTTTCCATGAACTCTGAGCTCCTTTTCCATATATGGTCTCGGCTTGGCTCATTCCTTTGCTTGAGAAAGGTGTCTTGTTCCTAACCTTGGCTTCAGCTGGTTTCTGCTGGTTTATCTGTACTCCTTTAGGATGTATCAGTTACAGTTGCGAGAATTGTGTCTTTGGGTGCATTCTTGTCTGAAGCTCCTGGTAGTAGGCAATAGTGTTGCACCGACCCTCAGATCTAAAGTTAATCTAAATGGAACTATTTGTAGCAACACAGCATGGGAAGCTGCACATGGATTTGACAGTAGACTGAAACGGGTTCCTACAGTGCCAGGAGATCGTTTGCATTGTAATACTAATGACACTTTTGAGATTCGTAAACTTCACACCTACTGGCTATCCAGTCGAGGACGGACCTGCCCTACCACGCCTAGAGCTTCAGAGTTACGCAGTATGAAACAGTCATCTGGTACCTGCATCTAGCAACGTAGCCATGGTAAGGAGACACGAGGCTATGACAACGGTTTGGGATGTGCGTGTGTACGCACCCTCAAAGCTAGTCACTTCGAAGACGATGTAAATTTTGGACCTGGCAACGTTTGCCGTTGTAAGGTGACGTATGTTTCCGACCAAATCACCAAGCAGACTTACGGGTTAGCTTCTCATTTGACTGAACAAAAGATGTCTTACTTTGCAGCGTTTAGTACTTCGGTAACACTTGCAGAAACCTTCCATCAGCTAGACAACTTTGTCACACAAAACACCAAGGTTACTCAACATCTGTCTGAAACTGGAAAACGCTTCGAAGAGAGAGAACTGGAAGTGATGTATGATAATAATGAACTGGTTCGATTAGCAGAAGTAGAAACCAGTACTGTGACTAATGTTACATCCTATGCTCATGCTGTTAATCGTCACTGTAGTGTTCCTTGCTGTAACCTTGATATGGATCTGTTATCTTAAAAATCCAGTAGTACGCATGAATGAAATACCACCTCAAGTTAAATCACATACTCAACTATTGTAAATTACCAGTTTCACATACATATATATATATATACACGTGTGTGTGTGTGTGTGTGTGTGTGTGTATCTCAATGTTCTGACCCTCACCGTGCACAGGCAAGAGGGCTGGTCACTCATACGGTGAGTGTATTAAGCTCACCGTGCAACAGCAGGAATCGTTAACTGTTGGTCTGAGCCGAGGACTGGAAGGTGACCGACCAATAAAGCCCTACAATGGAGGAAGGCTCAGAGGAGATGGGCAAGGGTGATGGGCCCATGAAGTTCAGGGGATCATGGAGGGTGTGACTGTCCACAGCTGTTGCACAGAAAGCTGACTTTATCTCAACACCGAGGGCACCGGGGGTGGCCTTTCTTTTAGATAAACAGCTATGTGGCGATAGTGAGCATATTATGGAGAGCAGTAACGGGAATCACATCGGTATTGTGACTGAACTGTACATTGCAATTGCTGCATTAGGCTCAGTGTACCTGAGACCCCTATTACCTGTATTGTGATTGCAGTACATTGCTGTATCACTCTGCCAAATCAAAAATCCAGTGTAACATCAAATACCTTCAAAGAAGTAAATTTGGATATGAAGCATTACACCCTCCATAGTCCATGTGTGGAATATTTAAAAGACCTTGGTCAGGGAGTGCCTCTGACCTCTGAAACCACCTCCTGCAGCCCATACGTGTCACGTCACGCACGGCATAAGGAACCAGGGAGAGCAGTGGCTCGCTAAAATGGCCTGGCAAACTGCTGCTTTGCTCTCCCACTGTCCTCCGAGTCTAGGAGGATTTCTGCATTTACACTTTAAGGAAAGCTCTCTTGGTTTCCCCGCTTTCCTCCCCGCTTTCCTCATTCTCCAGCAACAGCCCTTCGCTGTGTGCGAAAAATGCTGGCGAAAAAGGACTGGCGAAGGCCTAGCCAGTTCTGCGGGTGACATCTTAATTACGGGAACGAGTCGATCAGAGTGCCAAGAAGGATTTAAAGAGGCGCTGTCAAGGACAGAGCAGTCTGCCTCAAAAGGAGGCAGGAAAGGCACACTAAGTGGCCCATCACCACCGCTGCTCAAATCTTGCAGGCTTTATTCAGTGAACTCTCTTGTCTCCAGCAGAGTGCCACGCAGAGTCCTCTTCGGTGGGTACCGCATCACCGTGGACCCTCAGTCGATACACGCATGTGTATTCCGGGTGGCCCCAGTTGCTCAGCACCTCCAGCTTCACGTATTGTATGGAGTCAGAGCGCTCGTTCTGAAATGAGAAGAAAGGAGCTGTCTTTTCCTCTCTGTCCTTTGACTACTTAGAGCTTCTCCCCTGCCAGCTACACTTCTCCTCCTCTTCCTCCTCTCCTACGCTTCTCCTGCCTCTTCCTCACCGTACCTTCAGCTGGAAAGTCTGAAAGGGATGTTCTGCAGCCATGTACGTGAACTCTCCTAGGAACAGCCCCTGCTCCTCCTTTTCTGCCTTCATCCCCTACACAAAGACGGGGGGGAGAAAACAAGAGAGTGAGGTACACAGCGGGAAGACGCAGCTTCCCTAGGGGAACTAACGAAGCGGCCAGAACGAGGCCTAGGTGGCAGTGTTGGGAAGAGCAACTTTGGGTGTGCAGGAAAGAGAATTGGCACCAAGGAGGAAAGAGCAGGTAGGGGCAAGCTTCGTTATTTGGGAGGAGTCGTGGCAGAGCCAGTGTGCCAGCTCCCGTAACTCAGGGCTCATTTAGTACCGCGTGGCCCCCGAAATGGGAAGCTTTGCTTCAAGTGCACACCACAAAGGAAAGGAGTGTAAAGGAAATGGAGTAACTCAAAGCAATTTGTTTCTTCTCCAGGCTCGGAGGAAGTCACAGGCCTGGGAGAAGCCTCCCGGCATTGCGGGACCTGTATTCACCCGCCCGCCGCTGCCCTTGCTGCAAGGCTTAGAAATGCTCCTCACAACCCCCCGACTCTAGAAACCACTTACATAGACAGCAAAGTCCTTTGGAGCACTGGAGATGTTTTCTCCAGGGGACACTCTCACTGAAATATGTTCCAGAGTAACAGCTCATGGAAAGATTGCTTTAGGCAGCTTGATGAAGACATGACCCTGACTCCCGGGGAAAGACCAGCAGTTTCCCGGCTGATTTGCAGGCTGAAAGAAGAACAATGCACACTGTTCATGTGGCAAAGGGAAACTCTCAACAGTGGATTTGGTCCCCCCCGCCAGCTTGGTTGCTCTCTGTTTCTTGGTGTCCCTACCTCAAGGAGAACCTCAGGAGACTTCATGGAGTGCAGCAATGGCAGCCCAGCCCAGTAGAGTATTCCTCTGGTATTGCGGAAGGAGGCAGAAGTCTTGGAATGCACGATGGTAGCCCCTGAAACACGAATGCACCGATCAAGTCCTGCCTTCCCTCGAGGACTGCATCTGTTTCTAGGGCTGTGATCTATCCGGAGGATCTCGGGAACCACGCAGGCTGCGGACCTGTCCTCAGACAAGCAACAGAGACGCTCCCCTACGACAGTTATTTCAGTTCCTGACATGCTTGAACGCCAGGCAGACTCGGAGAGAAAAGGACTTATTGAACAACCGTCTTGTATGTGAACAGTCGCAGCCCTGCTACCTGCCTCCTTTCCCTCCACTGTTACTTCCATGGACTCCACGTAGGGCTCCCCAAGGAGGAACCAAGGGATGCCGACATAGCTGTGTCCTAATGAACACTGCCACCGTGATGCCTGTTTGCACTGCACTGTCAACTTGAAAAATGCTACTACGTGTTCCTAGATCTCCAGCAGTGATAGTCACCTCTGTCTTCCTTGCGTGAGCCCCCTGGAACACACACAGCAGTGACTCGTTCAGCTGTGCTAATGGGCCGTGGAAAATGAAAGCTAACATAGGCCTAAGCATAGACAGGAGGTGCCCTGGCTTGCTCGTTCCTGCGCCTTTAGAGCCGCACCTGATGCTTTGCGGGCAAAATCCGGCATCTGGACTTGGTTATATTCCAGCTTCTCCAGTGCTTCATCGATTAACTTCTGAGCATCCTGGGAAGGAACACAAAAGAGAGCAGGTATTAGCGGCAAGGAGGCACATCCCAGCTCCCCTACTGGGCCAGCTAAGGTGAACTTGGCTGTTGCACTCTGCCCTAAGGAGCTTGGGAATTCCCTGAAAAGCTCCCAGGTTTGCTCGGCTCTGATTGGCCAGTATCAGAATAGCGGGGCTGCTCACTCCAGCGCTCCGAAAGCTGAAGTTGCGGGAACGTGTTTCTTCCTCTTACAATGCACAGGGGCAGGCCATTGGCAGCGGCCTCTCTCTGGCTCGCCACCAGCTCCCTCCTTGCTTTGCAGGAGCTACTCCTGGAGCTGAAGGACACATTTTCTAGGGCAGAACACTTGTGCTGACAGTGCCTGCACAGGGCTCGTAGGAGGCCGAGCAAACGGCCGAGGAGAGAGCCTTCATGGCCCACAGCGCTTATGACCCAGCCCCTTTTCCAACTGGATTCCCCAGAGCAGGAGAGCAGGAACCCTGGCTGTAACAGCAGGTTGCCCCTGCGTCGGCAAAGCCAACGTGAACCCAAGGCTGCCAGGCGCGACTCAGGGAGCTGGGTTACAAGTTCTCCCGGAGAATCCGGCTGCCACATCAGCAGCAGGCGTAAATATGGGCTGCAGAGACTGTCCTTCCAGTCGCTACCAGAGATGATATCTAGACCGAGAGGAAGATGAGCTGAAGACAAGTGAAATTCCCTTCGTGGCCCTCTCTGTTGCCCTGCAAGGAGCGTGGAGCCACAGAAGAAGGAACTGCAGAGACCCATCATACTTGTTGCAGCAGCACAAGCCTTTCTGCTGGCTCTGGCAGGGAACCCTACTAGCATACGTGCCGGGCTGAGGAAAAAAATCTCTGACGAGAGCCTCCTGCAATGGCCCCTTACCCGTCCTGTCATGCCCGGGAGCTCAGTCTGCTTCAGGGCTTCGCCGAGAGCGCGCCGGGCAATGTCCTTTGTGCTCCAGCGCAGAGCGTGAAGGACTTCCTGGAGCTCACGCAGCTGTCCTTGGAGGGTCTCGATTTCACCGAGTACTGCTCCTAACACCTCATCCGCTTGCCTGGAAGAAGTGCGCCACAGAGACAGAGACCACTGTTCTGGCGGGCTGGTGCTATGCCACGGGAATGGGAGAGAGGCAACAAACCTCCCTGAGGTGACTGGGAGCATCAGGTGGCTGGACTCCCATCAGTGGCTGAGAGCTGCAGAAGCAGCTGCAGCATGGGGACTACCCCTATGCCCCTTGTCAAGCAGCAGAAAGGTGGAGCTTCCAACAGCCCAGCCCTAGCTAAGGGGCTCACGCAGGGGTTGCTCCAGGCCTCGAAGGGACCTCGACATAGAGCTGACCACCGGGGAGAAAGGCAAGGCGGAAAGGCAGACAGGGCAGTGGGGGAAGAGCTGTGGGAATTGTGTCGCGTGAAGTTTGCGTGAGACGGGACTGGAGCTCCTCTAGAGCATCATCTAGTCAAGAGGAAATCATTTTTACCTCTGCGTCTTCACGTGCACGCCAGAGAGAGGAAACTCCTCCTATAGGGACAAGGAAGGGAACATTCAGTCCAAACACTAACAGGCCTGCTGCAGAAATGAAGCTGTACGGCCTTTACAGCAACGGGAAGCAAACAGGCACAGGCACCGTGTCTCCGGGGACTCGGCTACTCCGCTATCGTGCCCTGGGAAACGATCACGAGAGACTGCCAGGCAAGAGAACACAATTCACACTGGCTATTGTGTTATTCGAGAAGCATCGAGTCTTTGAAATTTCCTGGAATTCAACGGATCGATTCTTAAAAAGCCTTCTACCATTTGTCGGCCACTGACTTGACAGGGCAAGAGATGCCTACGCCACATTTGTGCATAGTCCTTGAATTTCCTCTCTTCCTAGGGAGCTGGGCCACTACCACACTGGTTATTGCTACATTTCAAAGCGTGCTTTCATTACAGTTCCTTTCCTAAGACCACCACGAAAGGCTACAATACTATGAAGTTGCTTGCTTAATTAGCTGCACACTCACACTCACACATTTTTTAGTGGTTGCTCTGTTGAACGCCTGGGCAAAGAATGAGCCACACCAAAAGACCCAAGATTTCAGAAACAACCCAGTGCTTTGCGGAAACCACACGTGCATAACAGCGGCCCGTGTTCAGCTGTCTGCTATACCAGGAGCTTCATGTTAAGGCACTGGTGTTCAGTCCAAATTTACCTTCACCTGACAGACCTGGCAATGGTGGCTCGTGGACCTTGCCCTAGCCCCCGAAAGAAAGGGACTTTTAACAAAGCCGCACTTGATGCCCTTGAGCTAAGGCTGGCAGAAGCAGCCTTGATTTGAGGCACTCAGAAGGTCACCTGCTGACAGACAGGTTTAAAATAGGAGAAGATGTAGGCCCTCGATGCTGCTGTGGTCGTCCAGACACTTTCTTCATCAAGCAGCCCCACGTGGTAAACACCTGTCAGTCACAAGAAAAGCTCTCGTTACACTTTGAACTTGCTCATGCCGGAAGAGTTGTGTGCAAGCAGGGCTCCAGTCCTTCAGGCATGCCGACACCCAGCTGATGTTACGAAGCTTCGAGTGAGTCGGTGTGCCACCAAAAGACAGGCTGCAAGCGCTTTGGAGTCTGGAGACTACTTGGGAAGGGTGACAAGCCAACCCTGGGGATCTCCCGGGCTTTTTTAGCGCTTCATGAAACCTTAACCAGCTGCCTCCCTCCACAGGGCTGCCTGCTCCACTCTGAGGGTCGGGCACACATGCCATCACTGTCTCTCCTCCCTTCTTCTCGGGAAGAGATAATGATGGAAGAGGGGCCTCCGAACAGATGAAGAGTCCTTCCCCGGGACATGCTCCTTTCTCCTGAAGGAAGCTTCTCCGCTTCCTGGGGCGAACAGGGCAGGCTAGCCACTGCCTCTCCCCAGGCTTAGGAGACCTGGCTTCAGCTCTGGGGAAAAGCAAGGCACCCTGTTCCCGTCCCCACCCCCCTTGCTCGGAGGCACGTGGAAGCGGGGCACCCCTCTCTCAGGGACCTCCTGCTCCTACTTGGGCTCCTCTGGCCACAGCCGTCTACGTGGACCCAGGCAGAAGGAAGCACTGCCTCTCTCGTAAAGAACCACCGTTACTTGCAGCCTCTACAGACACTCACCAAAAAGGCAGGAAAACAGAGCAAGCAGCACCAGGAGAACCGTCTTCTGAGCCTTCATTTGCCTGTGGAGGAGCACAGAGGAAAAGAAGGCTGAAGCTGGCTGGAGCTCTGCAGGTCCTAAGCACACTCCAGAGCAGCAGTAGCGACTGCAGCTCTTGCAGCTGGCATTCCTGACTTGGGAAGCGGCCTGCTCCCGCACGAGCTCCAGCCAGTGGTCGAGTTTTCACCCGCGGTGGCAATGGGGCATTTGGGAGGGCGAGGATTGGAACTGAGGAGCTAGGGATGGAGGATTAACTCCAGAACAGGAGAAGCAGTGCCAAGGAAAGCTAGGGCCATAATTCCTGCCTATGGCAGTAGAGGCAATTCTTTGGAGACGGAAGGGACATCATTCACACCTGTTTCTCCTGCCCACCATCCAATCGGTACTTGTGCCAATACAGTTCTCCCCCCACTCTCAAGAAAAGATTCTCCCTCAGCTTTACCTTGCAGTAGCGCCCACAACTTGCAGCACAAAGCGCTGAGGAAACATCACGCTCAGCAGGAGGAAATGCAAGATGAGCCCGAAAGCTCCTGAAAAACAGTCAAGATGCAAAAAGTCCAGTGAGCTCATGCAGAATTCTAGGTTAAGGTTCTACTCGTCCTCTTGGTGTCGGCAGAGGGCAGGAGGCATTCTCCTCTTTCGGGCACTTGCTCCTGCTTCTGTCAGTTGCTCTGCAGCTGCAAGCAGGACAGGGCAAGGGAAATGAATTCCCTTCAGTCCAAAAATCACTAATTAATAAGGTCATTTTTCCCTGTTAGGGCTACAGAGGGTCAGCCTCTTAGTTCACGAGCAGAGCTGCCTTTCATGGTCCCTAGGACCTTGCGGCACAGCCTAAGGCCAGGGCTTCTGGCAGCTCCTGCTCTGCCTCTGACCGCCTCGTTCACCTTCCATGAAACAATCCGCATTGCAAATGTAAATAAGCAGAGGGAGCTGTACTTAAGAATCGTGTCAGCTTCCTTTTACCTGGACGCTGAAGCTGGCGTTGGTCCTGCCCGTAGACTCCAGGGCTCTGGAGAACAGGCCCTTGGCTCGCAGGTTGCCTACGAGAAAGAAAAGGGTCTGAGGCACACAGGGCACGCGGTATCTGCTGTTGCCTTCAGCCAGCTTTACACTGAGCTCGGAGGCTGTCCTTCTGCTCTTCCCCCGTCCATCCCCCACACACACCCCCACCCCAGGCTGATTAGGTGCAAAAGGCACTTGAGGAAAAGAGAGGAGGCTTCCTAAAACTCTCCAAAGCAGCACATCCGTACCAGCGTACGTCTTGGCCTCGGTTTCTGAACATAGGTGCAGAGACGCAGCTGCCAAACACCCTGTTCGCTCAGGCGTGGCCCAAAAGCGCTCTGATCTCCTTGCCGTCACGACGGAGAGTGAGCAAGCGGCAGGGGCAGCCCGGAGCTGCCGCCCTGCTCTTGCTACCTCACACAGCGGTGATGGCTTGTGACGTCAACGGCGGTCGGTGACGTCACAGCAGAAAAGGCAGCGCCACGTTTCCAGGCCAAGCTCAACCTGACAGGAAACAGGAGTTGCTCTCCTCTTCAGCAGAGAGGCAATCCTCGGAAATCACAATGTCTCCTACCAAGTATTAAACTCTCTGAAGTCCCAGCCAGGAGGGAGCGATTTGGGAGCCACCAGCAGCCTTGTCTAGTGCCTGCTTTGACACTTTTTGACCCCCGGGGCCTTCAGAGCTAACTGAAGTGAGCAGCCACGTACACTCAGCAGTTCTCTGCCAGGGGCTCAGCTTCACGGTGGCGGCTCTTTTCTTGCAGCCTGAGGAAGGCACGGTGCCATAAGAGAAGGGCTGGGCCTGCAGCTTGGCCTCTGCTTGCTGCTCTGGGCACCGGGCTCTCGACTGCAGAGGACAGGAGACATGCTTAGAGGAGGGGAAGGGAGCATATCTGACTCTAGCTTTGTTTGCTACCTCATGGGATCTCCAGGGACTGGAATCAGCCCCCAATTTCCCTAGGGAAAACGAAGGCTTTATTTTTTTCCCGTTCTCCCCCCAAAGTAACGATTCACGGAGTCAGCAAAGAGTTTTGGTGCCACGCCAGCACAGTCTGGCAAATTAAGTTTGAGGCAAGTCAACAGTGCTGGCTGCCAGTGCCCACCTGTGCTCACTAAGTAGTGCCAACGAAAGCTAGGGCCATACTTCCTGCCTACGGCAGTAGAGGCGATTCTTCGGAGACGGAAGGGACACCATTCACACCTGTTTCTCCTGCCCACCATCCAGTCAGTACTTGTGCCAATACAGTTCTCCCCCCTCTCTCAAGAAAAAGATGCCTGTCGTGCGTCTGTCAACCTGAGAAGTGCTACTACGTGTTCCTAGATCTCCAGCAGTGATAGTCACCTCTGTCTTCCTTGCGTGAGCCCCCTGGAACACACAGCAGTGACTCATTAAACTAGCCCAGAAGGCTGTGGAAAAGGAAAGCTAACACAGCCACCCCCTACATTACACACTCTGTCAGTCACTGCGCCTTTCGAGCATGCGGCACCCCTCGACTTTTTACCCTGTCTCTCCTGCCACTGGGGACCTTCAAATGCAGATCTCGTCCAGCTAGACAGCAGGCGCTCTGCAAGGCGCCCTGCCTTCGCTGCTCGGGTGCTCTAGCCGCACCTGACGATTTGTGGGCATAATCGGGCATCTGGACTTGCTTACCTTCCAGCTTCTCCAGCGCTTCGTTGGTTACCTTCTGCACGTCCTGGGAAGGAACACACAGGAGAGCGGCTCTTAGCGGGAAAACGAACGGGCAGCCAGGCGCATCCCAGCGCCCCCAACAAGGCCAGCCAAGGTGAACTTGGCTGCTCAGCTCCTCCCTCCTCACCTGCTTGCCTAGCAAGAGCGCACCACACAGAGCAAAAACGCCCTTCGCGACGCCTTCTGCTACGCCCTGGGAAGGGCAGAGGCACCAAACCTCACACGGCTCGACGGGGAGCATAAATCCCTCCGTGGCCGGGAGTATTCTTGCTGCGCTTCGGTGGGCCTGCACAGCCGACCCCAGCCCGGCCAGCACGCCGCGACGGCAGGCAGCCTGCGCCCCCGACAGCAGCCCCCGCTGAGCACACGTCCCGGGCCCACGCCCAGCTGCGGACTGCCTGAGGAGGGCAGCGGACGGGCTGCCCTGCGCCTCGGCCCTCGCCGCCGGGGCCGGGGCCGGGGCCGGGGCCGCGGCCGCGACACCCCCCCGCGCCAGCCACCACCAGGCAACATGGCGGGGGGCGGGGCTTGCGCGCCTCCCCCGCCCGCCTCCCCGCCGCGGCTCCGGGGCGTGCTGGCCGCAGGCCACGCCCCCTGAGTGCAGGGAGGGGCGGGGCGGGGCGGCGACGGGCCCCGAGCCGCCGCCGCCGTCGCCATGGGGACGGCGGGCGGTTGGGGCGGCTTCGCGCGGGGCCGGTCGGTTCCGCCGGCGCGCAGAGGGGTCGCGAGGGAGCTGGGCGGCCGCGGCGGCGAGGAGCGCGCAGCCCTCGGGCGTCGCTGCCTGGCGCGGAGCCGCGCGGCGGTGGGGCGGGCGCAGCCCGGGCCGGCTTTCGCTCTCGTCTCTCCCCGAGGCAGGTCCCCGGGATGAGGAGCGCCGTCAAGGAGCCGCCCGCACCCCGCAGCCGCCGCTACGCTGCTCGCGGCAAGCACCGCGCCTCTGCCGGCCCCGGCCCCGGCCCCGGCCCCGGCCCCGGCCCCGGCCGCGCTCGCTTGTGCCCCCGAGCGGGAGGGCTGCGGCCGCAGCGCGCCGCGGTCTGAGGTGTATCCCGCGTTGCTCGCCCTGCGGCTTGCCTGGGCCATAAGTGAGAAGGCTGTTGGATGGTTGTTGTCGTTGTTTTCCCTAGCTCGTATACCGAAGGTATTCGCGGGCATTTTCTGATGGCACTTTCCAGCGGTTGCAGTGCACGAAGCGATGTTAGATTGACACGGTACATGTCAAAGAATGACACGGCACATGTCAAAAGGACAACAGTTTGCCAGTGTCAGGGAAGGCAAAGTACTCTGTGAAACTTGGCAAGTAGATGATACAGTACAGTACAATATTGTCCTATCGCCCTACCCTACTGTCACCGAAATGGGGAGTAAAACTCCTTAACACCAATGTAGTATTAAGAAGCAGGCATTCTCTTCATTACGGCGCCGGGTGCACGGGGGATCGCTCCGCCCAACGTGCGCGCCCTGTGTTGCATTAGCCAAAGTTTATATTGCTTTGTTACATATGTTACCAAAAGGCGATTTCGGTGACACACACATATGCCTTAAATTTCCCGGAATGATTATACATATTCATTCTATTTCCTGGAACTAATTATCATATTTACATAGTCATTACGCATGCGGGCTGAGTCTCCAGGGGGCTTCTACGGGGGTCTCTGGGGGTCCCTAGTGGTTGCTGAAGAGGTGCCTTTTCCATGAACTCTGAGCTCCTTTTCCATATATGGTCTCGGCTTGGCTCATTCCTTTGCTTGAGAAAGGTGTCTTGTTCCTAACCTTGGCTTCAGCTGGTTTCTGCTGGTTTATCTGTACTCCTTTAGGATGTATCAGTTACAGTTGCGAGAATTGTGTCTTTGGGTGCATTCTTGTCTGAAGCTCCTGGTAGTAGGCAATAGTGTTGCACCGACCCTCAGATCTAAAGTTAATCTAAATGGAACTATTTGTAGCAACACAGCATGGGAAGCTGCACATGGATTTGACAGTAGACTGAAACGGGTTCCTACAGTGCCAGGAGATCGTTTGCATTGTAATACTAATGACACTTTTGAGATTCGTAAACTTCACACCTACTGGCTATCCAGTCGAGGACGGACCTGCCCTACCACGCCTAGAGCTTCAGAGTTACGCAGTATGAAACAGTCATCTGGTACCTGCATCTAGCAACGTAGCCATGGTAAGGAGACACGAGGCTATGACAACGGTTTGGGATGTGCGTGTGTACGCACCCTCAAAGCTAGTCACTTCGAAGACGATGTAAATTTTGGACCTGGCAACGTTTGCCGTTGTAAGGTGACGTATGTTTCCGACCAAATCACCAAGCAGACTTACGGGTTAGCTTCTCATTTGACTGAACAAAAGATGTCTTACTTTGCAGCGTTTAGTACTTCGGTAACACTTGCAGAAACCTTCCATCAGCTAGACAACTTTGTCACACAAAACACCAAGGTTACTCAACATCTGTCTGAAACTGGAAAACGCTTCGAAGAGAGAGAAGTGGAAGTGATGTATGATAATAATGAACTGGTTCGATTAGCAGAAGTAGAAACCAGTACTGTGACTAATGTTACATCCTATGCTCATGCTGTTAATCGTCACTGTAGTGTTCCTTGCTGTAACCTTGATATGGATCTGTTATCTTAAAAATCCAGTAGTACGCATGAATGAAATACCACCTCAAGTTAAATCACATACTCAACTATTGTAAATTACCAGTTTCACATACATATATATATATATACACGTGTGTGTGTGTGTGTGTATCTCAATGTTCTGACCCTCACCGTGCACAGGCAAGAGGGCTGGTCACTCATACGGTGAGTGTATTAAGCTCACCGTGCAACAGCAGGAATCGTTAACTGTTGGTCTGAGCCGAGGACTGGAAGGTGACCGACCAATAAAGCCCTACAATGGAGGAAGGCTCAGAGGAGATGGGCAAGGGTGATGGGCCCATGAAGTTCAGGGGATCATGGAGGGTGTGACTGTCCACAGCTGTTGCACAGAAAGCTGACTTTATCTCAACACCGAGGGCACCGGGGGTGGCCTTTCTTTTAGATAAACAGCTATGTGGCGATAGTGAGCATATTATGGAGAGCAGTAACGGGAATCACATCGGTATTGTGACTGAACTGTACATTGCAATTGCTGCATTAGGCTCAGTGTACCTGAGACCCCTATTACCTGTATTGTGATTGCAGTACATTGCTGTATCACTCTGCCAAATCAAGAATCCAGTGTAACATCAAATACCTTCAAAGAAGTAAATTTGGATATGAAGCATTACACCCTCCATAGTCCATGTGTGGAATATTTAAAAGACCTTGGTCAGGGAGTGCCTCTGACCTCTGAAACCACCTCCTGCAGCCCATACGTGTCACGTCACGCACGGCATAAGGAACCAGGGAGAGCAGTGGCTCGCTAAAATGGCCTGGCAAACTGCTGCTTTGCTCTCCCACTGTCCTCCGAGTCTAGGAGGATTTCTGCATTTACACTTTAAGGAAAGCTCTCTTGGTTTCCCCGCTTTCCTCCCCGCTTTCCTCATTCTCCAGCAACAGCCCTTCGCTGTGTGCGAAAAATGCTGGCGAAAAAGGACTGGCGAAGGCCTAGCCAGTTCTGCGGGTGACATCTTAATTACGGGAACGAGTCGATCAGAGTGCCAAGAAGGATTTAAAGAGGCGCTGTCAAGGACAGAGCAGTCTGCCTCAAAAGGAGGCAGGAAAGGCACACTAAGTAGCCCATCACCACCGCTGCTCAAATCTTGCAGGCTTTATTCAGTGAACTCTCTTGTCTCCAGCAGAGTGCCACGCAGAGTCCTCTTCGGTGGGTACCGCATCACCGTGGACCCTCAGTCGATACACGCATGTGTATTCCGGGTGGCCCCAGTTGCTCAGCACCTCCAGCTTCACGTATTGTATGGAGTCAGAGCGCTCGTTCTGAAATGAGAAGAAAGGAGCTGTCTTTTCCTCTCTGTCCTTTGACTACTTAGAGCTTCTCCCCTGCCAGCTACACTTCTCCTCCTCTTCCTCCTCTCCTACGCTTCTCCTGCCTCTTCCTCACCGTACCTTCAGCTGGAAAGTCTGAAAGGGATGTTCTGCAGCCATGTACGTGAACTCTCCTAGGAACAGCCCCTGCTCCTCCTTTTCTGCCTTCATCCCCTACACAAAGACGGGGGGGAGAAAACAAGAGAGTGAGGTACACAGCGGGAAGACGCAGCTTCCCTAGGGGAACTAACGAAGCGGCCAGAACGAGGCCTAGGTGGCAGTGTTGGGAAGAGCAACTTTGGGTGTGCAGGAAAGAGAATTGGCACCAAGGAGGAAAGAGCAAGTAGGGGCAAGCTTCGTTATTTGGGAGGAGTCGTGGCAGAGCCAGTGTGCCAGCTCCCGTAACTCAGGGCTCATTTAGTACCGCGTGGCCCCCGAAATGGGAAGCTTTGCTTCAAGTGCACACCACAAAGGAAAGGAGTGTAAAGGAAATGGAGTAACTCAAAGCAATTTGTTTCTTCTCCAGGCTCGGAGGAAGTCACAGGCCTGGGAGAAGCCTCCCGGCATTGCGGGACCTGTATTCACCCGCCCGCCGCTGCCCTTGCTGCAAGGCTTAGAAATGCTCCTCACAACCCCCCGACTCTAGAAACCACTTACATAGACAGCAAAGTCCTTTGGAGCACTGGAGATGTTTTCTCCAGGGGACACTCTCACTGAAATATGTTCCAGAGTAACAGCTCGTGGAAAGATTGCTTTAGGCAGCTTGATGAAGACATGACCCTGACTCCCGGGGAAAGACCAGCAGTTTCCCGGCTGATTTGCAGGCTGAAAGAAGAACAATGCACACTGTTCATGTGGCAAAGGGAAACTCTCAACAGTGGATTTGGTCCCCCCCGCCAGCTTGCTTGCTCTCTGTTTCTTGGTGTCCCTACCTCAAGGAGAACCTCAGGAGACTTCATGGAGTGCAGCAATGGCAGCCCAGCCCAGTAGAGTATTCCTCTGGTATTGCGGAAGGAGGCAGAAGTCTTGGAATGCACGATGGTAGCCCCTGAAACACGAATGCACCGATCAAGTCCTGCCTTCCCTCGAGGACTGCATCTGTTTCTAGGGCTGTGATCTATCCGGAGGATCTCGGGAACCACGCAGGCTGCGGACCTGTCCTCAGACAAGCAACAGAGACGCTCCCCTACGACAGTTATTTCAGTTCCTGACATGCTTGAACGCCAGGCAGACTCGGAGAGAAAAGGACTTATTGAACAACCGTCTTGTATGTGAACAGTCGCAGCCCTGCTACCTGCCTCCTTTCCCTCCACTGTTACTTCCATGGACTCCACGTAGGGCTCCCCAAGGAGGAACCAAGGGATGCCGACATAGCTGTGTCCTAATGAACACTGCCACCGTGATGCCTGTTTGCACTGCACTGTCAACTTGAAAAATGCTACTACGTGTTCCTAGATCTCCAGCAGTGATAGTCACCTCTGTCTTCCTTGCGTGAGCCCCCTGGAACACACACAGCAGTGACTCGTTCAGCTGTGCTAATGGGCCGTGGAAAATGAAAGCTAACATAGGCCTAAGCATAGACAGGAGGTGCCCTGGCTTGCTCGTTCCTGCGCCTTTAGAGCCGCACCTGATGCTTTGCGGGCAAAATCCGGCATCTGGACTTGGTTATATTCCAGCTTCTCCAGTGCTTCATCGATTAACTTCTGAGCATCCTGGGAAGGAACACAAAAGAGAGCAGGTATTAGCGGCAAGGAGGCACATCCCAGCTCCCCTACTGGGCCAGCTAAGGTGAACTTGGCTGTTGCACTCTGCCCTAAGGAGCTTGGGAATTCCCTGAAAAGCTCCCAGGTTTGCTCGGCTCTGATTGGCCAGTATCAGAATAGCGGGGCTGCTCACTCCAGCGCTCCGAAAGCTGAAGTTGCGGGAACGTGTTTCTTCCTCTTACAATGCACAGGGGCAGGCCATTGGCAGCGGCCTCTCTCTGGCTCGCCACCAGCTCCCTCCTTGCTTTGCAGGAGCTACTCCTGGAGCTGAAGGACACATTTTCTAGGGCAGAACACTTGTGCTGACAGTGCCTGCACAGGGCTCGTAGGAGGCCGAGCAAACGGCCGAGGAGAGAGCCTTCATGGCCCACAGCGCTTATGACCCAGCCCCTTTTCCAACTGGATTCCCCAGAGCAGGAGAGCAGGAACCCTGGCTGTAACAGCAGGTTGCCCCTGCGTCGGCAAAGCCAACGTGAACCCAAGGCTGCCAGGCGCGACTCAGGGAGCTGGGTTACAAGTTCTCCCGGAGAATCCGGCTGCCACATCAGCAGCAGGCGTAAATATGGGCTGCAGAGACTGTCCTTCCAGTCGCTACCAGAGATGATATCTAGACCGAGAGGAAGATGAGCTGAAGACAAGTGAAATTCCCTTCGTGGCCCTCTCTGTTGCCCTGCAAGGAGCGTGGAGCCACAGAAGAAGGAACTGCAGAGACCCATCATACTTGTTGCAGCAGCACAAGCCTTTCTGCTGGCTCTGGCAGGGAACCCTACTAGCATACGTGCCGGGCTGAGGAAAAAAATCTCTGACGAGAGCCTCCTGCAATGGCCCCTTACCCGTCCTGTCATGCCCGGGAGCTCAGTCTGCTTCAGGGCTTCGCCGAGAGCGCGCCGGGCAATGTCCTTTGTGCTCCAGCGCAGAGCGTGAAGGACTTCCTGGAGCTCACGCAGCTGTCCTTGGAGGGTCTCGATTTCACCGAGTACTGCTCCTAACACCTCATCCGCTTGCCTGGAAGAAGTGCGCCACAGAGACAGAGACCACTGTTCTGGCGGGCTGGTGCTATGCCACGGGAATGGGAGAGAGGCAACAAACCTCCCTGAGGTGACTGGGAGCATCAGGTGGCTGGACTCCCATCAGTGGCTGAGAGCTGCAGAAGCAGCTGCAGCATGGGGACTACCCCTATGCCCCTTGTCAAGCAGCAGAAAGGTGGAGCTTCCAACAGCCCAGCCCTAGCTAAGGGGCTCACGCAGGGGTTGCTCCAGGCCTCGAAGGGACCTCGACATAGAGCTGACCACCGGGGAGAAAGGCAAGGCGGAAAGGCAGACAGGGCAGTGGGGGAAGAGCTGTGGGAATTGTGTCGCGTGAAGTTTGCGTGAGACGGGACTGGAGCTCCTCTAGAGCATCATCTAGTCAAGAGGAAATCATTTTTACCTCTGCGTCTTCACGTGCACGCCAGAGAGAGGAAACTCCTCCTATAGGGACAAGGAAGGGAACATTCAGTCCAAACACTAACAGGCCTGCTGCAGAAATGAAGCTGTACGGCCTTTACAGCAACGGGAAGCAAACAGGCACAGGCACCGTGTCTCCGGGGACTCGGCTACTCCGCTATCGTGCCCTGGGAAACGATCACGAGAGACTGCCAGGCAAGAGAACACAATTCACACTGGCTATTGTGTTATTCGAGAAGCATCGAGTCTTTGAAATTTCCTGGAATTCAACGGATCGATTCTTAAAAAGCCTTCTACCATTTGTCGGCCACTGACTTGACAGGGCAAGAGATGCCTACGCCACATTTGTGCATAGTCCTTGAATTTCCTCTCTTCCTAGGGAGCTGGGCCACTACCACACTGGTTATTGCTACATTTCAAAGCGTGCTTTCATTACAGTTCCTTTCCTAAGACCACCACGAAAGGCTACAATACTATGAAGTTGCTTGCTTAATTAGCTGCACACTCACACTCACACATTTTTTAGTGGTTGCTCTGTTGAACGCCTGGGCAAAGAATGAGCCACACCAAAAGACCCAAGATTTCAGAAACAACCCAGTGCTTTGCGGAAACCACACGTGCATAACAGCGGCCCGTGTTCAGCTGTCTGCTATACCAGGAGCTTCATGTTAAGGCACTGGTGTTCAGTCCAAATTTACCTTCACCTGACAGACCTGGCAATGGTGGCTCGTGGACCTTGCCCTAGCCCCCGAAAGAAAGGGACTTTTAACAAAGCCGCACTTGATGCCCTTGAGCTAAGGCTGGCAGAAGCAGCCTTGATTTGAGGCACTCAGAAGGTCACCTGCTGACAGACAGGTTTAAAATAGGAGAAGATGTAGGCCCTCGATGCTGCTGTGGTCGTCCAGACACTTTCTTCATCAAGCAGCCCCACGTGGTAAACACCTGTCAGTCACAAGAAAAGCTCTCGTTACACTTTGAACTTGCTCATGCCGGAAGAGTTGTGTGCAAGCAGGGCTCCAGTCCTTCAGGCATGCCGACACCCAGCTGATGTTACGAAGCTTCGAGTGAGTCGGTGTGCCACCAAAAGACAGGCTGCAAGCGCTTTGGAGTCTGGAGACTACTTGGGAAGGGTGACAAGCCAACCCTGGGGATCTCCCGGGCTTTTTTAGCGCTTCATGAAACCTTAACCAGCTGCCTCCCTCCACAGGGCTGCCTGCTCCACTCTGAGGGTCGGGCACACATGCCATCACTGTCTCTCCTCCCTTCTTCTCGGGAAGAGATAATGATGGAAGAGGGGCCTCCGAACAGATGAAGAGTCCTTCCCCGGGACATGCTCCTTTCTCCTGAAGGAAGCTTCTCCGCTTCCTGGGGCGAACAGGGCAGGCTAGCCACTGCCTCTCCCCAGGCTTAGGAGACCTGGCTTCAGCTCTGGGGAAAAGCAAGGCACCCTGTTCCCGTCCCCACCCCCCTTGCTCGGAGGCACGTGGAAGCGGGGCACCCCTCTCTCAGGGACCTCCTGCTCCTACTTGGGCTCCTCTGGCCACAGCCGTCTACGTGGACCCAGGCAGAAGGAAGCACTGCCTCTCTCGTAAAGAACCACCGTTACTTGCAGCCTCTACAGACACTCACCAAAAAGGCAGGAAAACAGAGCAAGCAGCACCAGGAGAACCGTCTTCCGAGCCTTCATTTGCCTGTGGAGGAGCACAGAGGAAAAGAAGGCTGAAGCTGGCTGGAGCTCTGCAGGTCCTAAGCACACTCCAGAGCAGCAGTAGCGACTGCAGCTCTTGCAGCTGGCATTCCTGACTTGGGAAGCGGCCTGCTCCCGCACGAGCTCCAGCCAGTGGTCGAGTTTTCACCCGCGGTGGCAATGGGGCATTTGGGAGGGCGAGGATTGGAACTGAGGAGCTAGGGATGGAGGATTAACTCCAGAACAGGAGAAGCAGTGCCAAGGAAAGCTAGGGCCATAATTCCTGCCTATGGCAGTAGAGGCAATTCTTTGGAGACGGAAGGGACATCATTCACACCTGTTTCTCCTGCCCACCATCCAATCGGTACTTGTGCCAATACAGTTCTCCCCCCACTCTCAAGAAAAGATTCTCCCTCAGCTTTACCTTGCAGTAGCGCCCACAACTTGGAGCACAAAGCGCTGAGGAAACATCACGCTCAGCAGGAGGAAATGCAAGATGAGCCCGAAAGCTCCTGAAAAACAGTCAAGATGCAAAAAGTCCAGTGAGCTCATGCAGAATTCTAGGTTAAGGTTCTACTCGTCCTCTTGGTGTCGGCAGAGGGCAGGAGGCATTCTCCTCTTTCGGGCACTTGCTCCTGCTTCTGTCAGTTGCTCTGCAGCTGCAAGCAGGACAGGGCAAGGGAAATGAATTCCCTTCAGTCCAAAAATCACTAATTAATAAGGTCATTTTTCCCTGTTAGGGCTACAGAGGGTCAGCCTCTTAGTTCACGAGCAGAGCTGCCTTTCATGGTCCCTAGGACCTTGCGGCACAGCCTAAGGCCAGGGCTTCTGGCAGCTCCTGCTCTGCCTCTGACCGCCTCGTTCACCTTCCATGAAACAATCCGCATTGCAAATGTAAATAAGCAGAGGGAGCTGTACTTAAGAATCGTGTCAGCTTCCTTTTACCTGGACGCTGAAGCTGGCGTTGGTCCTGCCCGTAGACTCCAGGGCTCTGGAGAACAGGCCCTTGGCTCGCAGGTTGCCTACGAGAAAGAAAAGGGTCTGAGGCACACAGGGCACGCGGTATCTGCTGTTGCCTTCAGCCAGCTTTACACTGAGCTCGGAGGCTGTCCTTCTGCTCTTCCCCCGTCCATCCCCCACACACACCCCCACCCCAGGCTGATTAGGTGCAAAAGGCACTTGAGGAAAAGAGAGGAGGCTTCCTAAAACTCTCCAAAGCAGCACATCCGTACCAGCGTACGTCTTGGCCTCGGTTTCTGAACATAGGTGCAGAGACGCAGCTGCCAAACACCCTGTTCGCTCAGGCGTGGCCCAAAAGCGCTCTGATCTCCTTGCCGTCACGACGGAGAGTGAGCAAGCGGCAGGGGCAGCCCGGAGCTGCCGCCCTGCTCTTGCTACCTCACACAGCGGTGATGGCTTGTGACGTCAACGGCGGTCGGTGACGTCACAGCAGAAAAGGCAGCGCCACGTTTCCAGGCCAAGCTCAACCTGACAGGAAACAGGAGTTGCTCTCCTCTTCAGCAGAGAGGCAATCCTCGGAAATCACAATGTCTCCTACCAAGTATTAAACTCTCTGAAGTCCCAGCCAGGAGGGAGCGATTTGGGAGCCACCAGCAGCCTTGTCTAGTGCCTGCTTTGACACTTTTTGACCCCCGGGGCCTTCAGAGCTAACTGAAGTGAGCAGCCACGTACACTCAGCAGTTCTCTGCCAGGGGCTCAGCTTCACGGTGGCGGCTCTTTTCTTGCAGCCTGAGGAAGGCACGGTGCCATAAGAGAAGGGCTGGGCCTGCAGCTTGGCCTCTGCTTGCTGCTCTGGGCACCGGGCTCTCGACTGCAGAGGACAGGAGACATGCTTAGAGGAGGGGAAGGGAGCATATCTGACTCTAGCTTTGTTTGCTACCTCATGGGATCTCCAGGGACTGGAATCAGCCCCCAATTTCCCTAGGGAAAACGAAGGCTTTATTTTTTTCCCGTTCTCCCCCCAAAGTAACGATTCACGGAGTCAGCAAAGAGTTTTGGTGCCACGCCAGCACAGTCTGGCAAATTAAGTTTGAGGCAAGTCAACAGTGCTGGCTGCCAGTGCCCACCTGTGCTCACTAAGTAGTGCCAACGAAAGCTAGGGCCATACTTCCTGCCTACGGCAGTAGAGGCGATTCTTCGGAGACGGAAGGGACACCATTCACACCTGTTTCTCCTGCCCACCATCCAGTCAGTACTTGTGCCAATACAGTTCTCCCCCCTCTCTCAAGAAAAAGATGCCTGTCGTGCGTCTGTCAACCTGAGAAGTGCTACTACGTGTTCCTAGATCTCCAGCAGTGATAGTCACCTCTGTCTTCCTTGCGTGAGCCCCCTGGAACACACAGCAGTGACTCATTAAACTAGCCCAGAAGGCTGTGGAAAAGGAAAGCTAACACAGCCACCCCCTACATTACACACTCTGTCAGTCACTGCGCCTTTCGAGCATGCGGCACCCCTCGACTTTTTACCCTGTCTCTCCTGCCACTGGGGACCTTCAAATGCAGATCTCGTCCAGCTAGACAGCAGGCGCTCTGCAAGGCGCCCTGCCTTCGCTGCTCGGGTGCTCTAGCCGCACCTGACGATTTGTGGGCATAATCGGGCATCTGGACTTGCTTACCTTCCAGCTTCTCCAGCGCTTCGTTGGTTACCTTCTGCACGTCCTGGGAAGGAACACACAGGAGAGCGGCTCTTAGCGGGAAAACGAACGGGCAGCCAGGCGCATCCCAGCGCCCCCAACAAGGCCAGCCAAGGTGAACTTGGCTGCTCAGCTCCTCCCTCCTCACCTGCTTGCCTAGCAAGAGCGCACCACACAGAGCAAAAACGCCCTTCGCGACGCCTTCTGCTACGCCCTGGGAAGGGCAGAGGCACCAAACCTCACACGGCTCGACGGGGAGCATAAATCCCTCCGTGGCCGGGAGTATTCTTGCTGCGCTTCGGTGGGCCTGCACAGCCGACCCCAGCCCGGCCAGCACGCCGCGACGGCAGGCAGCCTGCGCCCCCGACAGCAGCCCCCGCTGAGCACACGTCCCGGGCCCACGCCCAGCTGCGGACTGCCTGAGGAGGGCAGCGGACGGGCTGCCCTGCGCCTCGGCCCTCGCCGCCGGGGCCGGGGCCGGGGCCGGGGCCGGGGCCGCGACACCCCCCCGCGCCAGCCACCACCAGGCAACATGGCGGGGGGCGGGGCTTGCGCGCCTCCCCCGCCCGCCTCCCCGCCGCGGCTCCGGGGCGTGCTGGCCGCAGGCCACGCCCCCTGAGTGCAGGGAGGGGCGGGGCGGGGCGGCGACCGGCCCCGAGCCGCCGCCGCCGTCGCCATGGGGACGGCGGGCGGTTGGGGCGGCTTCGCGCGGGGCCGGTCGGTTCCGCCGGCGCGCGGAGGGGTCGCGAGGGAGCTGGGCGGCCGCGGCGGCGAGGAGCGCGCAGCCCTCGGGCGTCGCTGCCTGGCGCGGAGCCGCGCGGCGGTGGGGCGGGCGCAGCCCGGGCCGGCTTTCGCTCTCGTCTCTCCCCGAGGCAGGTCCCCGGGATGAGGAGCGCCGTCAAGGAGCCGCCCGCACCCCGCAGCCGCCGCTACGCTGCTCGCGGCAAGCACCGCGCCTCTGCCGGCCCCGGCCCCGGCCCCGGCCCCGGCCCCGGCCCCGGCCCCGGCCGCGCTCGCTTGTGCCCCCGAGCGGGAGGGCTGCGGCCGCAGCGCGCCGCGGTCTGAGGTGTATCCCGCGTTGCTCGCCCTGCGGCTTGCCTGGGCCATAAGTGAGAAGGCTGTTGGATGGTTGTTGTCGTTGTTTTCCCTAGCTCGTATACCGAAGGTATTCGCGGGCATTTTCTGATGGCACTTTCCAGCGGTTGCAGTGCACGAAGCGATGTTAGATTGACACGGTACATGTCAAAGAATGACACGGCACATGTCAAAAGGACAACAGTTTGCCAGTGTCAGGGAAGGCAAAGTACTCTGTGAAACTTGGCAAGTAGATGATACAGTACAGTACAATATTGTCCTATCGCCCTACCCTACTGTCACCGAAATGGGGAGTAAAACTCCTTAACACCAATGTAGTATTAAGAAGCAGGCATTCTCTTCATTACGGCGCCGGGTGCACGGGGGATCGCTCCGCCCAACGTGCGCGCCCTGTGTTGCATTAGCCAAAGTTTATATTGCTTTGTTACATATGTTACCAAAAGGCGATTTCGGTGACACACGCATATGCCTTAAATTTCCCGGAATGATTATACATATTCATTCTATTTCCTGGAACTAATTATCATATTTACATAGTCATTACGCATGCGGGCTGAGTCTCCAGGGGGCTTCTACGGGGGTCTCTGGGGGTCCCTAGTGGTTGCTGAAGAGGTGCCTTTTCCATGAACTCTGAGCTCCTTTTCCATATATGGTCTCGGCTTGGCTCATTCCTTTGCTTGAGAAAGGTGTCTTGTTCCTAACCTTGGCTTCAGCTGGTTTCTGCTGGTTTATCTGTACTCCTTTAGGATGTATCAGTTACAGTTGCGAGAATTGTGTCTTTGGGTGCATTCTTGTCTGAAGCTCCTGGTAGTAGGCAATAGTGTTGCACCGACCCTCAGATCTAAAGTTAATCTAAATGGAACTATTTGTAGCAACACAGCATGGGAAGCTGCACATGGATTTGACAGTAGACTGAAACGGGTTCCTACAGTGCCAGGAGATCGTTTGCATTGTAATACTAATGACACTTTTGAGATTCGTAAACTTCACACCTACTGGCTATCCAGTCGAGGACGGACCTGCCCTACCACGCCTAGAGCTTCAGAGTTACGCAGTATGAAACAGTCATCTGGTACCTGCATCTAGCAACGTAGCCATGGTAAGGAGACACGAGGCTATGACAACGGTTTGGGATGTGCGTGTGTACGCACCCTCAAAGCTAGTCACTTCGAAGACGATGTAAATTTTGGACCTGGCAACGTTTGCCGTTGTAAGGTGACGTATGTTTCCGACCAAATCACCAAGCAGACTTACGGGTTAGCTTCTCATTTGACTGAACAAAAGATGTCTTACTTTGCAGCGTTTAGTACTTCGGTAACACTTGCAGAAACCTTCCATCAGCTAGACAACTTTGTCACACAAAACACCAAGGTTACTCAACATCTGTCTGAAACTGGAAAACGCTTCGAAGAGAGAGAACTGGAAGTGATGTATGATAATAATGAACTGGTTCGATTAGCAGAAGTAGAAACCAGTACTGTGACTAATGTTACATCCTATGCTCATGCTGTTAATCGTCACTGTAGTGTTCCTTGCTGTAACCTTGATATGGATCTGTTATCTTAAAAATCCAGTAGTACGCATGAATGAAATACCACCTCAAGTTAAATCACATACTCAACTATTGTAAATTACCAGTTTCACATACATATATATATATATACACGTGTGTGTGTGTGTGTGTGTGTGTATCTCAATGTTCTGACCCTCACCGTGCACAGGCAAGAGGGCTGGTCACTCATACGGTGAGTGTATTAAGCTCACCGTGCAACAGCAGGAATCGTTAACTGTTGGTCTGAGCCGAGGACTGGAAGGTGACCGACCAATAAAGCCCTGCAATGGAGGAAGGCTCAGAGGAGATGGGCAAGGGTGATGGGCCCATGAAGTTCAGGGGATCATGGAGGGTGTGACTGTCCACAGCTGTTGCACAGAAAGCTGACTTTATCTCAACACCGAGGGCACCGGGGGTGGCCTTTCTTTTAGATAAACAGCTATGTGGCGATAGTGAGCATATTATGGAGAGCAGTAACGGGAATCACATCGGTATTGTGACTGAACTGTACATTGCAATTGCTGCATTAGGCTCAGTGTACCTGAGACCCCTATTACCTGTATTGTGATTGCAGTACATTGCTGTATCACTCTGCCAAATCAAGAATCCAGTGTAACATCAAATACCTTCAAAGAAGTAAATTTGGATATGAAGCATTACACCCTCCATAGTCCATGTGTGGAATATTTAAAAGACCTTGGTCAGGGAGTGCCTCTGACCTCTGAAACCACCTCCTGCAGCCCATACGTGTCACGTCACGCACGGCATAAGGAACCAGGGAGAGCAGTGGCTCGCTAAAATGGCCTGGCAAACTGCTGCTTTGCTCTCCCACTGTCCTCCGAGTCTAGGAGGATTTCTGCATTTACACTTTAAGGAAAGCTCTCTTGGTTTCCCCGCTTTCCTCCCCGCTTTCCTCATTCTCCAGCAACAGCCCTTCGCTGTGTGCGAAAAATGCTGGCGAAAAAGGACTGGCGAAGGCCTAGCCAGTTCTGCGGGTGACATCTTAATTACGGGAACGAGTCGATCAGAGTGCCAAGAAGGATTTAAAGAGGCGCTGTCAAGGACAGAGCAGTCTGCCTCAAAAGGAGGCAGGAAAGGCACACTAAGTAGCCCATCACCACCGCTGCTCAAATCTTGCAGGCTTTATTCAGTGAACTCTCTTGTCTCCAGCAGAGTGCCACGCAGAGTCCTCTTCGGTGGGTACCGCATCACCGTGGACCCTCAGTCGATACACGCATGTGTATTCCGGGTGGCCCCAGTTGCTCAGCACCTCCAGCTTCACGTATTGTATGGAGTCAGAGCGCTCGTTCTGAAATGAGAAGAAAGGAGCTGTCTTTTCCTCTCTGTCCTTTGACTACTTAGAGCTTCTCCCCTGCCAGCTACACTTCTCCTCCTCTTCCTCCTCTCCTACGCTTCTCCTGCCTCTTCCTCACCGTACCTTCAGCTGGAAAGTCTGAAAGGGATGTTCTGCAGCCATGTACGTGAACTCTCCTAGGAACAGCCCCTGCTCCTCCTTTTCTGCCTTCATCCCCTACACAAAGACGGGGGGGAGAAAACAAGAGAGTGAGGTACACAGCGGGAAGACGCAGCTTCCCTAGGGGAACTAACGAAGCGGCCAGAACGAGGCCTAGGTGGCAGTGTTGGGAAGAGCAACTTTGGGTGTGCAGGAAAGAGAGTTGGCACCAAGGAGGAAAGAGCAAGTAGGGGCAAGCTTCGTTATTTGGGAGGAGTCGTGGCAGAGCCAGTGTGCCAGCTCCCGTAACTCAGGGCTCATTTAGTACCGCGTGGCCCCCGAAATGGGAAGCTTTGCTTCAAGTGCACACCACAAAGGAAAGGAGTGTAAAGGAAATGGAGTAACTCAAAGCAATTTGTTTCTTCTCCAGGCTCGGAGGAAGTCACAGGCCTGGGAGAAGCCTCCCGGCATTGCGGGACCTGTATTCACCCGCCCGCCGCTGCCCTTGCTGCAAGGCTTAGAAATGCTCCTCACAACCCCCCGACTCTAGAAACCACTTACATAGACAGCAAAGTCCTTTGGAGCACTGGAGATGTTTTCTCCAGGGGACACTCTCACTGAAATATGTTCCAGAGTAACAGCTCGTGGAAAGATTGCTTTAGGCAGCTTGATGAAGACATGACCCTGAC